>NW_025999853.1:20316454-20425803 GCF_001458135.2 Marmota marmota marmota
AAAAAAAAAAAAAAAAAAAAAAAAAAAAATCCTGGGACCCACAGGTAGCTAGAATAGACAAAATAGTAGAAGGAGTTACCTAGATAAAATAGTAGGTGCCTGTCCAGAGTGCAGATGTGCCGCAGGGGCAGGAGTCTCTCACGTGGGAGAATAGCAGGTGACAGCAGATAATGCAGAAGAGATAGAATGATAGGGAACTGCATGCCAGGCACGCAATCTGGCCTAGATTTAGCAAGCATTCAGAAACCACACAGAATTGGAGTAAAGGCAAAGATTATCCATCTGCATGGAGATGAACTAGAAGGGGAAAGGCCATCAAAATAAGGCAGTCATGGTGTAGCACTAAGACATTAAAAAAGAAATCAGAGTATTTTATACACAGTGACCAATATGTGTTAAATGTGAAAGACAAAGGTGATACAAGGATTTAAGCTTTTTGTATGATGAGGGTGCTATTGACTAACTAGGAAAGCTAGTTTGTGGGACTGTACATGAGGGAGTATTTGGGAATAGAGGTGAGATTAATGCTTTTTGTAAAATGGTTTCCTTTTACTGAAAGCAGGCCATGTCCTCATTCAAAGTAGTTTCTTTAAATTGAAGACAATTTTTTAAAAATTTAAATTTCAGCTTAAATTTTTTATAAAAAAATCCTACTTCCTACTACATCTTTAAGATACAACCCTCAGGCATATTTTTGAGAACTGGAAAATTTGCAAATGGCAGTGCCTTGGAGGCTACAGAACAAGACCAGGTATCTAGTTGCCTTTTGCAGAATTTTATTTCTCAGGATCTTTACAAAGAAAGAAGGAAGGAAACTGATAGGTATCAGGATTGTTATGGCTCAGGCATTATGTATGGGGACCTTCGCACTTTTTTATCCCACAATTCTGGGGAGTCTTTATGACAATTGACATCAATAGAGAGTTTGTTTGTTTATTTTGTGGTACTGGGAATTGAACCCCATGGTACTCTACTACTGAGCTACAACCTTTTTATTTTTTAATTTTAACACAGGTTCTCACCATGGTGCCCAGGCTGACCTCAAACTTGCAGATCCTCCGCCTCATCCTCCCAAGTAGCTGGAATCACAGGTTTGCGCCACTACATCAAGCTTAATAAAGGATTTTCCTGTTGTGGAAATGGAGCCTCAAGGAATGTGGCAAAAATCACACAGGTGGATGGTAGAGTGGAATTCTAACCTGAGTCTGCTGTAAATTAAGTGTTCTGCAAAATAACATATTTTCTCTCCAAATTTTTATATGTATAGTTTCTCATATAATCACCTGGAGTTTTATCAACTTTCCTGGTATCTTTTCTTTGTTGACATAATAGGAATCATATTTTTGATACATAAAGTTATTACTTTTCATTTTCAATTTAAACAAAAAGGAAAAAAAAACCTGCTATAAAGTGTCCTTATGAGAGATAAAAGGAGAAAAGGGAATGAGATGGGAAAGAACAACACTATCTTTAAAGAGTAAATGCATGCACAGGAAGTAGGAATTGTTCTAAGGTAAAATAATAAAGCATAAGCTTGGATAAATAAATGCTAAAAGGATATAAAGACAAGACAAGACGTACTCAGAGTGGTGTAAGATGTTTTTAATCTCTTGTGTATTAACAGAATCTGAAAATGGTCTCATACTCTGTTACAACATTAGGAGTACTTCCCGAGGTCTAAAAAAGAGAAAAGACTGAAAGGCATAATAAGGTGTTTTAATATAAAAAGTTAACACTGTATTTTCCATATTGTTTAGGAATTGTGTATTTACTTTTTCTCCTAATGCCTTCTTAAAGAGGCTTTCCAAATGCTGTGTTTCGCCTCTCTTCTTTAGGAAACACATTGTTCTTCTTTTCCTCAGTACAGGAACATCCTTTCTCATGGCTTAGTCATGAACTGAAACTCAGGGAATTGTCCATAGAAATAAATGTTTAACCTGTACAGCACTATGGAAAACAAAATGTTTGTCTCCAATGGGTGAATCATAACATAATAGAGACCTTCCTACCAAAGAGCTTGACAATTTTATAATGTGAAAATTTCAAATAATTTAATAAAGCACTAAAAATTTCAGTCATGGTTGAATTGGGGAGAATAAATAGTTTACAATAACGTCCTCCAGGGGAATGTTACTCTTTTCAAGGGTCCTCATCCCTGGTGGTGCATCAGAATCACTTGGAAAACTTTATAAAACTAGGAGATGAGCCTGGCGCAGTGGCACATGCCTGTAATCCCAGCAGCTTGGGAGGCTGAGGCAGGAGAATTGAGAGTTTAAAGCCAGCCTCTGGAAAAGTGAGGCACTAAGCAAGTCAATGAGACTCAGTCTCTAAATAAAATACAAAATAGGGCTGGGGATGTGGTTCATTGGTCTAGTGCCCCTGCGTTCAATCCCTGGTAACCAAGAAACAAAAATAAAAACAAACAAAAGGAAAAAAAAAAACAAGGTGTTGGATGAGAACATGTCTGAAGAGCAACCTGGGCTTCTTTGTCTGAAGAAAAGCTCCACAAATGCTTCTAAGGCACAAGTGAAGCTGAGAATTCTAACCTGAGCAATATCTAAACAGTTTTTGGTGGGCGTTCTCTGAGAGGAATTAGGATATGGCCAAACAAACCAAAAAAATAAAATAAAAAGAAGAAGTGCTCCCCAACAAGGAGAACTGGGCTACTAAGAAGAGCTACCCCAGTTTCCATTGCTCCACAGAACAGCTGTGGCTCTAAAATCTGTGCACCTCCAGGCTATCTCCCAGCAGCTGCGATAAATTCCAAGCATATTTCCAATGCAAACTGACCCGACCTTTGAATCTAAATCTCTCCAACTCCCTCCTAACGTTTAACTGTAAATGTTCACTTTGGTTCAACTTTCCATTTGCCTTGTATTAATCAGCTGGTGTGGTTTAAACATTTATAGATAGAGAAGCTCAGATATGATTCAAGTTTTATTGTAATCAAATGTTCACTGAGTTGCTCCTTCTACTAAGTATCTGACTACCATAGACATGTGAGAATGGTTCTTATGGTTAATGAATCTTGCCTTTTATATTTTTATAAAATGATAATAGGACTTATTTGATAATATTTATTGGGACCCTACTATGGCTGCACACTGTGGTATGTACACATAATTTGTTCATACCTTCGTCTTCCTCCTTCCCATCTGATCAAGCTCTGATTAAACCCAGCTCTCTACCTATTCTATACCCACTTACGATCAGCTGAACATGACTGAAGGTTGGAGTCTGAAAACTCCAAAACGTGTTGACTAATTCTACTTCACTTTTCTGACCACCTATCTCAGGAGAAATCATTACCTTCTTATGGCCTTTACTATTGCTGTTCCTTTTATGGAGGAAGCTTTCCCTCAGATCTTCATGGAGCATTTATTCAAGTACTGGCTTACGTATGGACCTTCTTAAAGAGGCTTTCCAAGACCCCCACACACACACAACACAGACTCAGGAAAAGCCTGTGTCTGTCCTTTTACTCTGTCTTTTCTTTACCTTTGTCACCTCCACTAAAGTTCTCTGAGTACAACTGTTTGTCATGTTTGCTACTATAAGTCCACATCTGCTACATAATGAGGGAGATGATTAATCTTATGTGTCAACTTGACTGAGTCATGAAGTTCCGTGATATTTGGTTAAACATTATTCTGAATGTGTGTGTAAGGGTCTTTCTGGATGAGATTAACAGTTAAATCAGTAAACTGAGAGAAGCTGATTGCCCCGCCCAGTGTGGGTGGGATCATCCAATCTTTTGGAGTCTTACAACAAAAATGCAGAGTAAAGAATTCAGTCCCTCTGACTGACTCTCTTCAAGCTGGGACATCATATTCTCTTGCCTTTGGATTTAGGCACAGAATAAAATTTACATTATTGGCTCTTATGGGTCTCAGCTTGCTCACTACACATCTTGGGGCTTCTCAGCCTCCATTACGGCATGATTAGTTTTTTATTATAAAAAACTTAGATAGGCCAGGCATGGTAGTGCACACCCATAATCCCAGCAGCTCTGGAGCCTGAGGCAGGAGGATGGCTAAGTTCAAAGCCAGCCTCAGCAAGTTAGCGAGGCCCTAAGCAACTTAGCAAGACTCTGTCTCAAAGTAAAAATAAAAAGGGTTGGGGATATGGCTTAGTGGTTAAGTGTCCCAGGGTTCAATCCCCAGTATCAAAAAACAAAAAAACTGCTTTCAGTTAGCAAGGTGAGCAAACACCTTTGCTGTCCTACCTCAGAGATATATCAGCTCTCCAGCATTATGTCATAATTTAGTTTAAAGGGATTTTGATTGTCATTTTCTTCTACAAACTATCACATTGGCTGATTACATTGATAACATTATGCCAATTGGACCTAGGGAACAACAAGTCACAACCATTCTAGACATATTAGTAAGATATTTGTATATCAGAGAATGGGAAATAAATTCAACAAGAATTTAGGGGACTTCTACTTCAGTGAAATTTGTGAAGGTACAGTAATGTAAAGCAGGTCAAGATACCCTTCTAAGATAAAAGATAAGTTTTTGCATTTGGCCCCACATATAACCAAGAGAGAAGCGTAATACCTTGTGGGCCTATTGGGATTTTGGAGGCAACACATTTCTCCTTTGGGTGTGTTTTCCAATGCATTCACCAAGTGACTCAAGCTGCTAAAAGCTGATAATTTTGACTGAGGTACAGAGCAAGAGAAGGCTTTGCTATAGATCCAGGTTGCAGTGCAGGCTGTTCTGCCACTTGGGCCATATAACCCAGCAGATCTAACAATGCTAGTATCAGTGACAGACAGATATGTGGTTGGAAACCTTTGACAGGCCTCTAGAGGGGAATTGCAGTGCAAGCCCTTAGAATTTTGGAGCCAATCCCTTTCATTGTGTGCAGATAATGACTTTTTCTTTTGAAAAATAGCTCTTGGTCTGCTACTGGGCTTTAGAGAGACTGAACTCTTAACCATGGGTCACCAAGTTAGCAAGTGATCTGAGCTTCCCATCATAAACTGGGTGTTAATCTAATGACCAAGCCATAAAGTTGGCATGTGCAGCAGCACTACATCACCAAATGGAAGTGGCACCTACGTGATAGAGCCTGAACAGGCACTAAGGGCACAAGCAAATGACAGGAAGGACTAACTCAAATGACCTTGGTTCCCATTCCTGCTATCCTTCTTTCTCCCACTCTCACATATGACCTCATCAGGAGGTCCCTATAATCAGTTGACAGGAAGACTCTATTTACAGATGGTTCTGCACCATTCTGAAGCAGCTGGATTGACAGAATGCTTATAGCCTTCGGAGGCCGCAGTCACTATGTCAGCTGGTGGCAATACCTCGCAAGGCTTGGGCAACATTCTCCAGAAAGCTGTATATACTCATAGTCTGAATCAGCATCTGCCATATGATGCTAGTAGTTCCACAGTCAGGATTCATGGATCTAGTATCAAGGGGTGAAAATGAGGATGGCACCACTCTCTTTTATCCCTAGTGGCCTACTAGCAAAACTTGCTTCCTATTGCCACAATCTTACACCCTGCTGGCCTAGAGGTCTTAGCTCTAAAAGGAGAAATGCTTCCAATATGAGACACAGCAAAGATTCCATTGAATCGGAAGTTAAAGCTACCACCTGGCCACTTAAAAATTTTTTTTAACTTGTTTTATTAGTTATACAAAAGAGTTAAATATACTTTGATACATTATATATAATGGAGTATAATTTCTCATTCTTCTGGTTGTACATGAAGTAGAATCACACTAGTCATATAGTTATATATGTACATAGGGTGATAGTGTCTGATTCATTCTACTATCCTTTCTACTCCCATACCTCCTCCCCTCCCTTCACTCCCCTCTACCTAATATAATGTAACTCTATTCTTCTCTAGCCCTCTGCCCCATGTGAATTAGCTTCCGCATATCAGAGAAAACATTTGGCCTTTAGCGTTTTGAGATTGATTTATTTCACCTAGCATGATATTCTCTACCCCCATCCATTTGCCAGTAAATGCCATAATTTCATTCTTCTTTAAGACTGAATAATATTCCAGTATGTATGTGTGTGTATGTATATGTGTGTGTATTGTGTGTGTGTGTGTATCACATTTTCTTTGTCCATTCATCTGTTGAAGGACACCTAGGTTGGTTCCATAGTTTAGCTATTGTGAATTGAGCTACTATAAACATTATATGGCTACATCACATCACTATACTATACTATGCTGAGCATTAATCTCCAGAATATATATAAAAAAAAGAACTGAAAAAACTTAACATCAAAAAAAAAAACCTAATCAATAAATGGGCTAAAGAACTGAACAGACACTTCACAGAAGAAGAAATATAATCAGTCAACAAATATATGAAAAAATGTTCAACATCTTTAGCAATTAGAGAAATGCAAATCAAAACTACTCTAAGTTTTCATCTCACCCCAGTCAGAATGGCAATTATCAAGAATACAAACAACAATAAATGTTGGCAAGGACGTGGGGAAAAGGGTACATTAATATGTTGCTGGTGGTACTGAAAATTATTGCAACTATAATGGAAAGCGGTATGGAAATTCCTCAGAAAACTTGGAATGGAACCGCCATTTGACCCAATTATCCCACTTCTCGGTTTATGGTCACTTTTTGATCTCCCCATTCATCTGAATCAATAGGCAAAGAAAGAAGTTCTTCTGCTAGCTGGAGTGATTGGTACTGACTGCCAAGGGGAAATTAGGCTGCTACTCCACAGTGAAGATAAGGAAGAGTATGTTAGGAAATCAGAAGCGCCTTTAGGCATCTCTTGTATTGGCATGCTCCGTGATTAAGGCCAATGGAAAACTACAAACCATTCCGGGCAGGCCCTCTTAATGGCCCAGACCTTTAAAGAATGAAGGTTTGGGTCACTCTACCAGATAAAGAACCACAGTCACATGAGGTCATTTGAAGGTAAAGGAAATACAGAATGAGCAGTAGAGTTAGACAATTATAAATATCAGCTACAACACAAGGACCACAGTTGTCATGAATTATTTCCTCCTTGTTATGACTGTTTCCTGTGTGTGTATGTGTGTGTGTGTATGTGTATGTGTGTGTAATATATATATGATTATGTTTTACTCGAAAGACTAAGACATCTGGTCTTGGTAGACTTAATTTAAAAAGCAAAATCACAACATTTTCTTCCAATAGCTACCTAGATCAGAGGTTGACAAATCTTTTCTGTAAAAATTCAGATAATAATCATAAATGTATATCATATATGTTGTATATACACACACACATATATATATAACATAAAATATATACTTTCTGTGTAGCTAAAATTTGTCAGGGGGATTAATATATGAATATAAAGAAATTGTAATAATAAGAAGAATTAAATGCATATACTGAAATACTTCAAATGAACCATCTCCTTCAATCCTCTTAACCTTATATAATGGGTACCTTTACTATCTTGACTTTATAGATAGATTAGATAACTTTGTAAAAATCATATTACTATGGGTTTTTTAATAGATTCATTCCCCAAATAAAAATAGCTTTCCTTATTATTTCTGCTCTTTCAGATCAACCCACTAATCAATTAAGTCACAAGAATATACTGGACTTGCTAGTAAGGGCTTCCTCTAAGTAAATTAAGCCACTGATGATGAGCACAAATATCTTCCAGGCTTCAAGAAATATTCAGACAAAAACACAGGATGCTTTTGGACAACCCCTACATTTTCCAAATCTGTAAGTACTTACTCACAACAGGAAAAAGAAATTAGAAGAGCTAAAAAGCTACTAATTACACAAAGTATAAATAAGGAAAAGTGAGTTCAATAAAGCATTTTAAGCCATGCGACCCTTTTATTAGTAATGTGGGAATTGTGTTTTACTCTAAAGACTGAGACATCTGTCCTTGGTAGACTTAATTTAAAAAGCAAAAACACAACTTTTTTTCTTCCCACAGCTATCTAGATCAGAGGTTGACAAATCTTTTCTGTAAAAAGTTCAGATAACAAGTATTTTAGACTTTATAGGTCATCTCTGTTGCAGTTGCTCCGTTCTGCTGGTGTAGCATGAAAACAGTCATAGCCAGTAAGTAAATGACAAATGTGGCTGTGTCCCCCAAAAAATCTGTATCCAAAACCAGGTGATGGGCTGAATTTGATTGAGAGTTGAAGTTTGCTGAACCCTGACCTAGTCTTAGATACCATATTCTCAGATTAGAAAACAAAAACAGAGAATGACAGTTTTTACTCATGCAATTTACTTATGGATGAAGTCTAATCTGGGGAATACTAGCACTTATTGTAAATAGTAAATTGAGAAAGAGTAAGAGGTAGCTGTATCAACTGAAGCCTATCATAAATAGGTACAAAAGAAGCCATGTCATTCAACAGAGAGGTTACCATTGTAAGACAGGAACCCGGCATTTTGCGCAACACCATCTTTTGTCAGCAGACTCTTAAACATTACTGGTTTCCTCACAGAAATTGCATTTTGCTAAAGAAATCAACCCACTGGAGCCAGGCTTAGTGGCACACATCTGTAATTCAAGCTACTCAGGAGGGTGAGGCAGAAAGATCACAAGTATCACAAGTTCAAGGCCAGCCTTAGCAACTCAGCAAGACCCTAAGCAACTTAGTGAGAACCTGTTTCAAAATTAAAAATAAAAAGAACTGATATGTGGCTCTGTGGTTAAGTACCTCTGGGTTCAAGTTCAATCCCCAATACCAAGAAGGAAGGAAGGAAGGAAGGAAGGAAGGGAGGGAGGGAGGGAGGGAGGGAGGGAGGGAGAGAATTTACCTACTGTGGAACAAAGCAGATTTGTTACTATCCCCACCATTATGGTAACTTGTACACTGAAACAAGCATGTTCATTGGATAATAAGATCTGAAATTACTTTTTATGCTATTCTTCATCTTTTACCCAATTTCTCAATCAAATTAATCCATTCAACAACAACAAAAAATCTTCACCACCAAATGTTCAAATTCCCTGATGGAAGTTGAGTTTCAAATCCTAATAAATTGCACTGAGGAATGTATAGTGAAAAATCTATGAGGTCAAGACAATATCCAGTACCAATATGTGAGAATCAACTTCTACCATCTCCGTGGTTCCCCTGATACTACATAATCCATTCATCAGCCACCTCTAAATGGTTCATTTTTTAGTTTTCCTGAACTGGATGGTTTAAACATCAGAAATGTATTGTTACCATTCTGGAGACTAGAGGTTTGAGATAAAGGTGTCAGCAGGTATCCTGAGGAATATATAGAAGAATCTGTTCTGGGCCTCTCTCCTAGTCTCTAGCAATTTGCTGACAATCTCCATCATTCCTTGGCTTGTAGAGGCATCATCCTATTTCTGCCTTCATGGTCACATGATGTTCTCCTTGTGTACCTGTCTGTTTCTGGGTCCAAATTTCCCCCTTTTTTAAAGACAGCAGTCTTAGTGGATTAAGGCCCAATCTAATGAACACATCGTGAGGTGATAATATGCAATGACCCTATTTCCAGGTGAAGTTACATGCACAGACACTTGGGGTTAGGACTTTGCCATCATATGATGGAGAGAGGTGGGATATAATTGAACCTATGGCTGCTCTAAGGTCTTTGAATCTTGCCCAGTAAGAGTGTTTAATGGGAATTTTTAGAAATACAACTGAAAGAGTCCAAATAACTAAAATAGTTACAAATAAATCTCAAGAGCTATTGACAAACATGTTTTCTGCTACACAGAAATGTCAGCAGCAAGAGAGAAAACTATCATGAATAAAGAGAAAAACAATAACAACAACAACAAAAGAAATCCAATGGAACTGTGATGGCATTTGAGTCAAGATATTTCTATGAAACAGACTCAAATGCCTGTGTCCTTTCTAAAAATTTCTTCCATTTCATAAGCCTCATAACTTTCAAACAAGTGTTTTAACATTTAACATTTTTATAGTAAATTTCCAAGTATCTATTCTCCATTGTTTTCACCTAAGAGACTTCATAACAACACTGGAGTACAAGGAATGTTTCAGAATGCTAAAAATTATTGCAGAACTATATCCCACAAAATATAGGATTATAAGACATCCAAAATGTTACTTAATAAATTGATGTTCTAGTGAACAAAAATGCAAAGTCATCAAAAGACATTAAGAGTGTTAAGAATATCAATAAGGACTTTGATGATTAGATAAAGACCATTATAAGTATAATGACACAAACTCTATTGACCTTAAGGAGTTAGTTCATATCTTTTCCTTAACTGTCCTCTGCTGAATGTGCCTTCTCATCCCAAGTGTTTGCTACATTTTTGCTTAATATATTTGGTAAATATTTATTGTCTGGACATACCAGAAGAACTTGTAGGGCAGGAGTTCTAGGGGATTGTTTATTTCTGAGGTGAGATGCCTATAGGGAAAGAATGCATCCAAGGGCAGAGAAAATCAAAGACCAATCAGATAATAGTAGTCACTAACAATTTTTCTCAAGTTCATCCCCACAGAATCCTGAATATTGTGAAAGGTAAAAGTTAAAGAGAAGAGACAAGTTTATCCCCCCAGTTTCCTTGGGCCATTGCAGTGCTGATCAACCTCATTAGCACACTGTAGGTAGCTCTGCAAGAACAGAAGGATGCAGCCATAGCCATTCACATTTAATAATGAGTGACCAAAGACGCTTCTGTTAACACCAGTGACTTTATGAATAGAGGGACATGATCAACATTTTGAGTGATATCATTGTAATGAGCTCAAGAGAAAGAAAATAGTACCCCATATGAAAATCTAGATAAATAGGAACAGTTCATAATCACAGTTCATAGACCACCTCCTGAGGATGTTCAGAATTATTAAAGAGGAATATATCAGGACTGTACTTTCTACAAAGGAGATAGAAGAACAAACAGACTATTTCTGTGTGTAACTATTTTTATAACTTGGTTTAGCCCCAGAAACAAGGGTTGATGAAAATTCTTAATATTTTTAAAGAAATAGTGAAATAAATGCTTTATATATTTTCAACTATTCTGTAACATTTGTGCTATTAGCATTTTGTTACACTTTTAAAAAATATTTGTTTTTTAGTTGTAGGTGGACATAATGTCTTTATTTCATTTTTATGTGGTGCTGAGGATCGAACCCAGTGCCTCATGTATGCTAGGCAAGCATTGTTGAGGGCCACAGCCGAGTCGGGATGATGCATGGCATTTTTGCCAGAAGTAGTGGTTGAGAGGTGACGCCAGCAAGCCATTAAGATGATGACTTTTGAGTTCTCGCGGAGTTCCCGTTGAGTTCCAGTTGAGCTCTCGCGGGGATTTCTGGAGAGTTCGGTTGGTTGGTGAAGTTCCAGTGGAGGGAGTTCCAGTTGGTGTGTGGTGTTCCTGGAGGAGCCGCGTTGGTGGTGTTCAGGAGAGTTCCCGGGGAGTGTGCTGGTGGAGTTTGGAAATAAAGTTTGTTCCTACTTGAGTGGCTCGTGATTTGTGCCCAGCCAGACTGTGGCAGAGCATTCTGCCACTGAGCCAAAAACCCAGCACCTTATTACACATTTTGATCACACAATTTATTTTAAATTTATAATAATGATGTGTTGCTTGCTTTGCCATCCAATACATTGTCATGCACCTAAAACTCATTTTATGCCCCTTAAAAATGCATTTACAGGGCTGGGGATATAGCTCAGTAGAGCACTTGCCTAGCATGTGTGAGGCCCTGGGTTCTACTTTCAGCACCACATATGAATAAATAAAATAAAGGTCCATCAATAACTTTTAAAACAATTTTAAAGAATGCATTTATAGGGCTGAGGAAGTAGCTCAGTGATAGAATGCTTTCTAGCATGCATGAGGCCCTGGGTTTAATTCTTAAGTCTCACACACACACACAAACACAAAAATATATTTATATTGGTAAACGACATTTTTATTTTTTTGCTTAAAGCAGATATATTTCCACAAAATTTTCTAATATTTAATTTGAAAACAAGATCTTGCTAACATTATACTGGAATTTTATTGTAATAAAGATTGAAAGATCCTTCAAAAGTTTTCTGGTTTAGGCCTTACCCTCTAATATAGAATCACTCTATTTTAATTTGCTATGTAAATTCTTCAGAACTTAAATGCCATTTAATTGTTGTCATTGTTGTTTCAAGTGCATGTCTTGTGTTATTTGGCTTATTCAATAAAAAGGATAATTTCTAGGAGCATCTAAGTTTAGGAAACTCTTGGTTAATATTAGGTGGACTTCAAATTTTATTTTCTTTGGACAAACTATTTTTCTGAAATATCATGTATTCTGTAAAATTTGCCCAAATTTCTAGCTTCAAGAGTGTTATGCAGGGATTAAATTAACATTTAGAAAGAAATGGCATAC
Organism: Marmota marmota marmota; assembly: GCF_001458135.2. Classification (NCBI taxonomy): domain Eukaryota; kingdom Metazoa; phylum Chordata; class Mammalia; order Rodentia; family Sciuridae; genus Marmota; species Marmota marmota. The sequence goes on from NW_025999853.1 coordinate 20,328,794, forward strand.
TTGGAAAAACAAGATGGCAGCTGCAGGGTCAAGAAAATCCCTGGGAAAAGCTCAAGTCTCCTTCGGCTCTTTCCTTCCTAACCACTGAAAGATGCTGACAAGCTGTTTCATGCACTGCCAGTACAGGAGACCTTCTCCTATCCTTAAACATGACCTTCATCCCTAACTTTGGTTCTGAGAATTATATTCATCAACAAAATTATATCTTTCAACTTAAAACTATGCTGTGCACTACAGTATAGCTATTACTACTTTGAGTTATAAATTATTCATGAAACAATTGCTTTCTTGCTAGGTGTGGTGGCACATGCCTGTAATCCAAGTGGATCAGGAGTCGGAGGCATGAAGGTAGATGGTGAATTCAAAGCCAGCCTCAGCAAAAGCGAGGCTCCAGGAGACCTTGTCTCTAAGTAAAATACAAAATAGGGCTGGGGATGTGGCTCAGAGGTCCAGTGCTCCTAAGTTCAATCACCAGTACCCAAAAGAAGAAAAAAAAAAAAAGAATTTGTGGAATTTTAAAGAAATAAATAATTAAATTATATTGGGGCCAAAAAAAAAAAAGTTTAATCTTAATTTAAATGACAATGTGGATTATGACAATAATCTTTGAATAGACAAAGGACTGTTTGCGGAACAAGTGAGAAAATTAGAGAAAAATCTGATTGTCTTTGTACCCCAGGAACATGATATTTGGAGAGTTAAGTATATCTTTTCTCAAATGTTCTTTCACACATTTCCATACCTAATACATGTGACTTTTGTACATAACAACACTTATCAGTTGATTATCAACAACTGCTTATGTGAAACCACAGTGTAAAAATGTGGTTAGAAACAGTCAAGAAAAAAAAAAAACTTCCTATTTTTCAGCTTCATAAAAAGAGAAAGGGTGTGGTTAACAGAATAATATATTTTAAAATAGCCAAAGTTCTGCTCAGACAACTGTGTCTGTCAATGGTTGTTTTGGAATTCATTATACTATATTTTGAAATGAGTATTTTCTAAAATCGGTTATCTTATTATATAAAGAGTTGAATCTAGGATGTCACACATAATAATTAAAAATTGCCTCCAGCCTTCTGAAGCTTTCATCCTACCTAGAAGAGCAAATGAAGACAGATTACTTAGATGAAAAAAGTAAAGGCTGGTCAAGTGGAAGAGGTAAATTGAAAAACAGAAAAATTTAGAGAGAAAATTTAAGCAGGTATTTTTAAAAGAAGAAAGGCTAAAGGAGAAAAGAAGAAGAGAACATTAAATAAGAAAGGAGAAAAATAAGGTAAAGAGGACAGAAAATAATAGTAAAAAGTCTAAAACTAGATGTACATTAAATAAATGCTGCTTTAATTCCTTTTTTCTTCTAAATTAAAAAAAATTGAAATAAAAGTTTGCTGAGTTATAGAAAACACAAACTGTGGCCACCCCAAAATTACACAATTGAAACTTTACTGTCACTAAAGTAGCACCTTTGCTTTACAATTATATGCCCTGCCTAGCATTTCTGAAACACAGTAATCACCTGATCTGTTACCTCATCTGCTATCTGATTCCATGGCTCACTTCCTGCTCCTACCACCACTGCAGGGCTGGTGCTCACAGAGGACTCTACTAGACAGAAGGTCTCAGAATACTGGAAGTACAGCTTTAGGAGCACAAAATTCCTGGTCTAGAGGAATCATGCAAATTCTGGAACCACCAATGCAGTAAAAATAATTCAGGCACGCGTCATCCCTAGATGCTCAAACCTTGGTCTCAAAGCCTTTATTCCATAGGCAACTTTTTGATTAAAAGGGGAAAAGATTATCCTTACAGTGAAGGAATCTGGAAGTCACCATATTAACGAGTGACCAAACTTGGTCTCACCAACAGTGGAGCAACCTCACATTCACCTCTGTACTATTGCTGCCAAAAATACTTTAACCTAAATCTAATTGTGTGGAAACAATCAAGCAAATATAGAATTTGGGACACTTTTTATGACAAGTTACCTGGAGTTTTCAAAAGAAAAGATAATAGCACCAAAAAAGAAAAAAAAAAAAAGAAAGAAAAACAGTCCGATTAAAAGAGATAAAAGATGCCATTCTCAAACGCTATGCATGATCTTAGATCGGTTCCTACAAAGAAAAAAAAAAATACAGCTATGAAAGACCTTTGGAGTCAACTATAGAAATTTAAATATAGATGATATGTTAGATGATATTATTGAATTGTTATTATTAGTTTCTTGGGTCTGAAAATACTTTTTATGTAGGAGAATGTCCTTATTCTTAAGAGATTGAGGTAACATACAAGGATGCCTGCAACTTGCTTTCAAATAGGTCACCAAAAAAAAAAGTGTCTGTGTGAGTGTGTGTGTGTCTGTGTGTGTGTGTGTAGACATAACTCAAATATGGTAAAAATAACAACTGGTAAACAACATAAAAGGTATACAAGTTTCCATTCAAAAGTTATCATAAAGTTTTAAAATGTTCCAGATAAAAAGTGGCAAAGGGATATTGAGAAATTTTGGGCCTTGAAGTCAGAGAACCTGGTGTTTTGTCTTGGGCAAGCCACTCCAAGCCTCTGAGCATGAAAAGGAAAACCTCACTGACCTACCCCATAGGACTATTGTGAGGATGAATAATGAATGCTAAGAGGTGTTTGTAAACTACAAAACCTTCTAGGTTTCTCAACTACAGTCTAAGGAAAGAAGACAGTTTCATGAATTTGGATAGGAAACTTATTAGCTTCCAACTGAAATTTAATATTTGCTTCAATTGTACAGATTGGCAGGAGTTAATATGTCACGTATCTAGTATATAATAAAGCTCAATAGATGTTAGCTTTGTATGATAACGGTTAATGTTCTAAAGTTGCACAATGACTGTCATGAAAAGCATGAGTCAGGGATAGGGCTGTTACAATCCTGCATCCTCTTTTTTCTTCCACATCTCAAAAGACACGCCTACTCTGAGCCAATACTATGCAAAAGATATTCTATCACTGACTCATGCTTTCCATGGCCCTCACTTGTGCAACTTAAAAACAACTTGTCATAATAGAACTAACACAGTGTGTTCCCAACGGAACTCATGATCATCCCCAAAAATCTGTTCCCTCAAAGCCTCTCCCACGATGGCACTCCTGCAGTCCAGTGGCTCCAGTCAAAAACTTCAGTGTCATCCTTGACTCCTCTTTTCTGTACCCCGCCTCTAAATTCTGTTGGCTCTCCCTTTAAAATATATTTAAAAATCCATTTTTTTTCCACCACCTCCAATACTACTTCTCTACTCTAAGACACCACCATCTCTTACCCAAAGATGAAACATCAGGCTCCTCATGGTTCTCCCCAGTTCTTCTCTTGCTACATTTTAAAACATGTTTCAATATCTAGTCTTGTACTTATATCTCTACAGTGGTTCCCATTTCTCTCAGTGTAAAATTCAAAGCCCTTCAAATGATCTCAAGAACATAGATGACCTGAACCTCCTTTTCCCCTCTGTGACCTCAACTTCTCTCTCTATCCCCACAATCTGTGTCGGCCATGCCCACTTTCTTGTGGCCCCTAAAGCATGGCACTCCTGCTCTCACCTCAAGAGAGTACTAGGTGTTCCCACAGCTTTATAACACTTTCCTCCCAGATATTTATGTGACTAATCCCATCATCTCCATGTCTCTGGCAATACTATTTAAAATAGCAACCCATCTCAGGATTCCTAATCCCACTTCTGCTTTTTTCCTCCCTTTCAGCATTTAACACTTTCAAACATTATTATTTATCTCCTATGCCAGAGTATGACACCAAAGAGGCGTTTCTTTCACTGGTTTACTCATATCTTAAAATTATTTATTCATTCACTTATTTTTGTTATTGTTTTTGTTTTGTTTCAATTTTTATGTTGTGAAACATACGCAACATAAAATATAATATTCTAACCATTTTAAGTACACCATTCAGTGGTAGTGAGAAGACTCATGCTGTGCAATCATTACCACAGTCCATTTCCAGAACTCTTACAAAACTGAAGCTCTAGTCATTGAATAGTACCTTCCCATTCCCATTTACTCACATTTTGTAAGCACCTAGAGCAGTAACTGCCACATAGGTACTTAAAAGTCTTGTTGACTAAATGAAAATATATCTCATATAAAATATCAAATATCATCTCTAGGGAAAAGACCATCAAATTTATAACTCAAACACATAGAGTCTACTTCAGATTCCTCCAAGTTTATCTAAGTTGTGCATTTTCCCTGGTATTTGAAGCATCTGTACTATTTGAAGTATATCATTTGCACCTTCATATTCCCTGGTGTACTAGCATATTGTCTTAGACATAACACATATTTACTGAAAGTGCAATAAGCAAATAAATGACTGAGTACTGTGAGTACTGAGCCTCTCCCACCTCCAAACCCAATGCCATACGTTTACATACCTTCCCCATGGACCCAGTCTGCCATGTGCTAAGGCTAAGATGTTCCGAATAGAAAGAGAATAGGAAGTCAGAAAATGCAAAGAACTATTTTTTTCAATACCATAAAAATCAAGATTTAACAAATATCTTAATTGCTTAACTTTACATGTATTGGGGTCCACTGGATAAGAAAAGTCAGAAAGCAAGGAAGAATTTGTGTGTTTGTGGTGCTGGGTACTAAACCCAGGGCCTTATACATGCTACCACTCTCAGCCTAATAAGAAAGAATCTCGTTACTATACTCACAACCAAAAATCTGGGATAAATCAATAGGTTCTAGGAGTTCAAACTGCTTAAGAACCTATTTGTGTTCTTGAGAGAAATGAAAAGCCTAGGAAATTACAGATGACACACTCCACCCGAAAAGAAAATGATATGCCATCCTCCCTACAACAAGAGAAGGTCAAGGTGTCTAAAATCCATCCTGTGATCCTATTATTAGTAGTGAGAAAGAAAATTTTTTAGGAAGACAAATGATTGTTTCACTCAAAGTTACTTGCCTCCAGCCCCTAGGAAATGCTCCAGATTCTTTGGCAAAAGTGTCTGTAAACTAGGAGGCAGGCTAATGTGGAGATCCTAAAACAGAGCTGTGAGCAGAGGTAAAGAGGAAACCCCTCACCCCTCTGTGAAAGCAGAAAGGGCAGCAGCTGCAAAAAGAGCCAAATGACAGGGGCAGAGCAGTAGAGAGTGACAGCTGCCTCAAGAGCAAATCTTAACAGTCACTGTGAGAGGGGGATGCCAGGGGATGTGGGAGGGCTCAGAGGCCCATGGCTTTAGTAGGCAGAATTTTAAATTAATCCCTGGAAGCACTTTTTTCTTTAAATCCCTCTCCCCTTGTCCTAAAGGGTTATCATTCCAAGGAAAGTGATGCGCAATTAGATCAACTAAGTTGCATGGTCTCTTCTTTGAATTGAAGTTTCAGCCACAAAATGGGTCACAGAAGGTCTGTATGTCCTTACAGAATTCTATTTTTCAGAATTTCACACTGGTTGAATTTTTCATCAAACTGTGGGTTAAACCTCTCCATATAAACTTAGATCTGAAAAGTTGAAACTAACTTCTAATGGCTGTTGAACAAAGTGAGACAGTTTCCTTCACATCCCAGACCCTTATTCCTCACCCAGTGCCTCTATTTTTAAACACTTTTGTTGTGACACAGAGATGAAAAGCTGTAGCTTTGTGGAGAGTAAAGGAGAAGGAGATTGTGTGATGATGAGGGGCAGGAGGGTACCTCTCTACTCTCATAGGCTCCTTCAACTGGCCACAGCCCAGACTCACAAACAGCACACAAAGTTATAGAACTTGAACTTGATAGCATTCCGAAAATTCATACAGCATCCCTTTCTCTCTTCTGCTTCAAACTTTCTGGAAGATTGGTATATCTTCTTCACTAGCACTTGGCAGCATATCTTCTAATTGCTTACAAATGCTTCTATAGGATACTTTCCCCCCCCCCCAATATTATCCTTCAGTTTTGAGGAAAGCAGCTCAGATCTCAGAGGAAACACTAGCTGGGTCCATTGTGCCCTGCCAGGAAAGGAAATCAGACACAAGACAAATGTGAAGTAGGCAGGCATCTTTATTACGTGTTACAGGATTAAAAAAAAAAAAGCAATTGAAATTTAGTTTTATTCAATAACTGAATCACAGGTTACAATTCCTCCAGAATCTTGGACTCTGAAAAAGTCTTTGTAAATTCCTAAAGGTTGAAAGGGAAGTTAAGAGAGAAGAGGTCAGAGATGAAAGATGTTATCAATGACTGGGTGAAATGGCAACAGAAATAAGAGAAAAATGTTGCAAACTGGGAATGTAAAAGAGTTTTCAAAAAGTGCATCTGTTGACCACTTGTTGGAATTTGCTTTCACTTCCCATATATGTGATCTTATAAATGATGGTAGGGGTCTCACTATTTGTTGCCATCCTCAGAAGCCTTTCTTGCTCTTTTTGTTTAAAGAATTCTGCTTTTGTGGCAAGCATTGAAGAACTGAATGATGGTCTAAGACACAGGATGGAAAACTTTTTCTGTCCAGAGCCAGGTAGTAAATGTGTTAGGCTTTGCAGGGCATATGGTTTCTGTCACAACTAATCAACTTTGTTGCTGTAGCACAAATACAGCCATGGATGATATAAACATAAATGGGCATGGCCATGTTCCAATAAAACTTTATTTACAAAAGCAGGCCCCAGGCTGGGTCTTTTTCACAGACCACAGTCTGTCAACTCCTGGTCTAAGGCAGTCATAGAAACATAGAAACTCCATTCCCTTTTGCTAGTGATTGATCTAAGCAGAGGTAAGTGACCTAGTTCTGTCCAGTAAGAAGTAGGGGAAGTCTGTTAGAGGTTTCTGATAAAGATTTTCTTTTATGATAAAAGAAAAAGAATATAAGAAGGTCTTTTGATCCCTTCCCTCCTTTCTGCTTTGGACACTTGTGTAAGGACCCAATGGTTGAAGCCATGGTAGCTATCTTGTCCTTGTGAGATTTTTAAATTGAAAAACAAAAGCCAACAACATGAGAGAGGTGGGATGGCAAAATTTAAAAAGCCAGGGTCTTCACTGAGTCACTGTTCTGCCACCTACCACCAGACTTCTCATTGAGGAAACAATAAATATTTTGATGACAGTCATTGTGCTCTGGTTTCCGATTATTTGCATCTGGAAGCATTTCTAATTGCACATCCACAGAAGCCCAAAATGTGAGTGAAGTAATTTTAACATTACTGTCAAAGTCTTCTGAAAAGTGTAGTTTATTTTCTGCCATAAGATGAGAACATGAACTCCTATAAAAGAAAATTTTTTTCTTTCCTTCTTTCTCTCTCTTTCTCTTTCTTTCTTTTTAGTACAGGATTTCTGAAGTAAAGCTATAGAAGTCATGCAGATTGCAACAATGCTTCCTATTGCTACCATGGAGGACGTGGAGGAGTCACCAAGCTTATAAAAGAGATCATTTTTAGTATATGAGATCACTTTAGGTATACATGTTTCGATCACAGACAATGTTGATGGTCCAGATCAGAGTTGGCAAACTTATAGACTACTTTTATTTATAAATAAAAGTCTACTAGAACACAGCCAGACCCATTTATTTATATACAGGAGTTGCCCCTTATCTACAGGTTTACTTCCCACAGATTTAGTTACCCATACTTATTTATGGTCTGAAAATATTACATGGAAAATTCCAGAAATAATCCATAAATTTTTTAAATTGTCTGCCATTCTGAGTAGTATGATGAAATCGTTAGATCCATCCTACCCAGGACATAAATCATCCCTTTGTGCCGTATAAGCTACCTGCTTTGGGCTGGGGATGTGGCTCGCTCGCCTGGCATGCATACGGGCCCAGGTTCGATCCTCAGCACCACATACAAGAAATAAAGACGTTGTGTCCGCCGAAAACTAAAAAAAAAATATTAAAAAAAAAAAAGCTACCTGCCTGTTAGACACTTAGTAGCAGCCTCTACTATCAGAACAGCCATGGTATTGCAGTATTTGTATTCAAGTATTCCTTACCTCATTATTAGATGTTGTTGTTAATCTGCAACTATGCCAAATTTATAAATTAAACTTTATTATTGGTATGTTTATCTAAGAAAAATAGTCATAAGGTTCGGTACTCTTCTTGGTTTCAGGCATCCACTAGGAGGGTCTTAGAACATAATCCCAGATAAGAGGGAACTACTATATTTCCTGTGACTGTTTAGACCAACACAGGTAAAAGTTGAAAAGTTGCAACAAAGAGCACATGGCCTGTAAAACCTAAATTAGTTACTCTCTGATCTTTTACAGAAAAAGTTTGGTGATCCCTAGTTTTAACCAGTTACCATCACCCCCTACTCTACCCCCCAGATATAGAAATGATTTGATTAATCCCTTCATGTTACAGATAAAGAAATTAAAACCCTGAAATTTTAAGTGACTTACTCAAGGTCATATAAATAATAATGTAGAATCAAGATTCATGACATATCTATCATAAAGAATAATCATTAGATATCATAAGTCAAATATCCTTGATTAAAGTCAGTACTGTTTGTTGGTTAAAAAAAATATTTTAATTCCCAGGCTTTTGAAATATTCTATAGCTTACATTTCTCAACAAGGATTTATTCTGCACTAATATGATCAGTAATCTGCACATAACATTTTAGTTTAATAAGCAACTGTTTTATTTTTTTTTTGAAAGAGAATAAAATAACTTCTGCTATATGGTCTGATATTCTATATCAGCTGATATTCTATCTTTTCTTTTTTTATTTTTCCTTATGTGCATTCCTTTCTTCAATAAAATAGCCCCCAGGATAAATAAACCTAATTTTATTCAACTTGTGTCTAAAATAGACTCAGGATCCTAGAAGTAATGGGAGAAAATGATTTCTAAGTGTCTTAAAATTCATGTATTTGAGTTCAAGTACTTTAATCAGAAGAGAATAACTGAAACCCTCAATAAGAGCCTACTCATTATTATTTTAGGCAGAATTATTTGGTTACTAGTCCAACAGAAGAAGAAACACAGGAAATTAGAAAGGAAGGAAGGAAAGGCTATAGAAAAGCACACAGATAAAAGGAAAAACATGAGTCAGTGGATATGGGATAGCAAAATGGGCAGAAACCTGGAGCTAAGATGTAACTGGGTGGCTAACAGCTTTTAGATCTTGAGCAAATCAGGAAATTTCTTTGGCATGACAATCGCAAAACAAATCAGGTACACTTGATCAATATTTACTACATTGTGTTCTAATAGAAATGGTGGTTTATGAAATGATTAACAGAGTTGTTCACAAACAAAATTTCATAGTTCATGAAATTCAAAAATACTATATAACTTTGTGTAATATACCCCAAATTCATAATGTACATTATTATAAGAAAAGTTCAAAGAACTCCTCAAGTTTAATGATGTTTTAAGAAAATGTGTTTTCCAATGTTATTAAATAAGTAGGCCCACAGTTTTATATTTTTAGAAACCACTATTAGCTTAAGGAAAAAATTAGTTTCATAAAATGGAATTTGAAACCCACTAACTTAGAAGATTCCTAAGGTCCTCTTGTGTTTTTAAGACAATAAACATTTTTAAAATATATTTGTTGAGCACTTATTATGTATGAACCATGGTTCTAGACACTGTACACAAAGAAACTAACAAGATAGAGAGGTGACTTTCCTCGTGGACATAATATTCAGGATCAGGAAGACATTCCACAATGTAAAAGTTCAAAGAGTGCTCAGAACTGTAAACACACGAGGAGCACAATATGAAGATAGAATTTGAAAAGTGTATAGGAGTTCTCTATCAGAATGCCCAGAGAAGTCCCCTTTGGGGAGGAACCATCTTAACTGAGATGCAATTGAATTGAGTATGCCACAGGAGTGTCTGAGGAAGAGCTTTACAAGGAAAGGATATTATAAGTGCTATAACATTAAATGACAGCAAGGGAAAATGGTAGGAGAGAAGATCAAGTTGATAGGAGAGGATCAGCAAATTTGGACTGTTCTGATTAAGGTAGCATTCCACCTGGATGGAGAGTTTGGAGTCAAGGACTGTGACAAAACATGATTTTCATTAGAAAACATCATCCTAAACCTTCAGTTATGACTATGATGGAAACAATGGATATCAGCCTTAAATTTCAACCGTAAGCAACTGTAAAACTGGATAAAATATATGAAGCAAAGATTTTCCAGAGGTGATCCTGGGAGTTTAGGAAATCACAGAGGGAACCCTCCATTCACCCTACCTCTCTGCCTGGGGAAACTTTCTCCACTAGGTAAAAGTAGAGTCCAAACACTGAGCAACAGACTTTTGTTAGGTGTATGTATTCCATCAAACTTTTAAGGAGGAAATAGCACTGATGTTATATAAACTCAGAAAATAAAGGAGAAAAGAACACTTCCCATCCCATTTTATGAAGTCAGAATAACCCTGATATCAATCTGACAAAGGTTGTACACGAAAATAAAAGTATAGGAAATATCCTTTATGAATGAAAATTTTTTTAAAAATTATATATTTTTAAAAATGGGACTGTGGATATAAATCGGGGGTTGAGTGATTCCCTAGCATGCCCATGGTCCTGAATTTAATCTAGGAAAAAAAATCTACAAAAATTTAACAAATCAAACTAGCAATAGGAACTATGTACAAATTAAGCAATATGTGCTATCATCAAAGTTATTGATAAAAAGCTGAAGGTCTCCCCCAGGATTGGGAATAAGGCAAGAACAATCATTCTTGCAACTTCTATTCAGCAAATATGGAAGATGTTTCCAAGTGTGATAAGTCAAGAAAAAAATAATAATAAAAGCATATATTTTGGAAAAAAAAAGAAGTGAAATTGCTTTTATTTGCAACAACATGATTGTGCCTATAAATAATTTTAAGGAATCTGTAAAAATAACAAAACAAAACTACTAACTGTATAAAATTGATTAAACAAAATTACACGTGTCAATATTCAAAAAATTGCAATTCTGTACAAACAACAAATATTGGAATTTAAATATATCATTTACAATAGTAACAAAAACATGTAAAATAGATAAATTTAATGACAAATGTCCAAAATCTCCACACAGACAACTAAAAAACATTGTTGAGAGAAACATAAAAATGCCTCAATAAGCAGAGAAACAAGCTATGTTCACAAACTGGAAAACGAGATATTATTAAGATGGTCATTTCCCCAATTGATCTATAGACTCAGTGTAATCAGAATCAAAATTCCAGGAAATATTTCTATCAACAAGCTAATTTAAAAATGTATATGAAAATGCAAAAAACTAGAATAACTAAATCTTTAAAAAGAAGAACAAAATTGGAAGAACTATATTAGCTGATTTCAAGAAGCTACAGCAGAATATTAATATAGGGACAGATAAGTAGATCAATTAAAGAGAATAGAGTCAAAAAGCCACTAGCATATAGTCAATTAATTTTTGACCAAGGAATCAAAAACAACTCAGTGATAACAAAAGTCTTTTCAGCAAATTGTTCTTGAACAACTGGATATCTCTATGAAGATAAAAAGAACCTATATCACACTAGATGGAAAAATTAATTCAAGATGGATCACATCCCTACATATAAACTAATGTTGTATAGTTTCTAGAAGAAAACATAGCAGAATGTCTTTGTGACAAAGGGTGAGGCAGAGATTTTTTAGCAGAACACAGAAAATATAACCATAAAATGAATATTTGGTAAATGGAACTTGAACGACATTATAAACTTGTGTTTGTCCAAGGATATCCACTAAAAATGAGCAAGATGGAGACTTTCAGGAAAGAAATATTTGCAAAACATATATTAAAAAGTACTTGTATTTGAAATACGCAAGTAATTTCTACAACTCAATAATAAAAAAATAAGCAACTCCTACTTTTCTAAAATGAACAAAAGATTTGAACATAGACTTCATGAAAGGCAAATATGAATGGCTAATAAGTATATGAAAAAGTGTTCAGTGTCATTAATCAGGAAATTAACCAAAATTAGATTGCACTACATATCTGTTAGAATGGATAGTTTGCTTCTCTCTGAGTACTAATTCATTTTATGAACATATTACAATTTTTCTCATCCATTTTTTTAAAAAGAATGCCTATGCTATCTCTAGTTTTTAGTTTTTATAAGCTGCTATGAGTATTCTATAAGTGTTTTTGTGGGCATATACTTTCATTGCTTTTGAGTTAATGTATAGGAGTAGAATGCTAACTCATTGGATAGGTATGTGTTTATAAGAAACTTATCAAATCACTTTCTAAAGTAGTTGTAACATTTTATTCTTTCATCAATGACATATAGGAGCATGAACCACTTCAAATTTTTCTCAATATTTTATATTGTCAGTCATTTATTTTAATAGTAACCATTTTAATCAATATATAGAAAAATCTAATTAATTTCCTGATTAATGATGGTGGATACTTTTTTCATGTACTTATTGGCATTTCATAATTTCCCTTAATGATGTCTCTGTACAAAACTTTATCCATCTTAGAAAATGGACAAAAATATCTTCAGGGATAAATACAGTCATTTCATAATGATAAATGATATCAATTCATCAAGAAGATATAACTAATCCAAAACCTTTGATTTCCCAATAGCAGAGGCTTGAAATGCATTTAACAAAGAAAATTGATAGATCTGTAAAATCACAATTACAGTGGAAGATTTCAACATTTTAGTAATTAGTAAAATAATTACTCACTATTTTATTCAAATCAGTGTGGATAAAGAAGACTTGAACAACCCTACCAACCAACTTGACCTAAGTGACATTTACAGAACACTTCACCCAACAAAGATCATTTTAAAACATTATTTTTAAAAGAATAAATAAATGCGTAGCAGAGAGTGCTAAGAACAGGCACAACAGTTCCACACAATCCACCCTGAGGACAGCCCTAGAGACAATTTTATCAGTTAATAATTCATCAGACTGTAAGGAGCAGATTGTGGGAATGATAGTTTAAATAAATAGGGTGTCATTTTTCTGATGTAGCAGCAATGAATCAATGTTTTCAAAGACAACAATTTCTGTGATTCTCTTGGTTTTTAACCATGAATATTGAGCCATTATATGATTTTTAAATTGTTTTTTTAAATTACTGCATTAGATATAGCTATCATGTCCACAGTTCAATAAAGAAAGAAGCTACAGTTTCAGTCTCTTACTAGGAGTTTAAAAAAGAAAAATTGTCCCCCAAAAACCCCAGCTGAATTTTGCTCAGATCTTATTGGCCAGAATTGAGTCACGTGGCAGTTCTTACCTCTTTTAAGAGAAGTAGGAAAGAGAAAAAAGAAAAGCAAAATTGCTTTGAATAGTTCAGATCACTGCTTTTTGGTAGATATTTTATGCAAGCTGCATATGTGATTTTCAAGTAGGCATTTAAAAAAAAAGAAACAAGTGAATTAACTATATTAGTATATTCTAACCCAATATATCCAAAATATTTCAATGTGCAATCAATATAAAGTTATTAAAAAGGTATTTTACTTTTGTGTACTCAATTTTTGAAATACAGAATATGTTTTATATTTACAGCATATCAATTAGGACTAATTTTATTTCACATGCTCAGTAGCCACATGTGACTAGTGAATACCATATTGGATATAACTACTTGAGAGCATTCACAATCTATTGCTTGAGACAAAGCACATTGCAAAAAAATAAGGTTTTGTTAAGAAGGGAGAGGGGAGATATGCAGTGGATATGAATACAGGCAAATAAAATAGCAGTTGCATTGATGCCAATTACTAAAATTATTATCCATTAGCTTGACTGGTCAAATAAACATGAAATTAAGTGGTTTTTGTTTAAGTGTTTAGGGAAGTCCACAAACTATTTTTAAAAGTTTGTTGTACAATTTAAGCAGGGTTTTATGTTCTTCAGAAAACTCAGCACTACAGATAGACTCATGTTTCCAGACTATTCACTCAATAAATGTTTACTGAAGGCTTTATGCTAGACAGCTTTCCATCACACTGGCAAAATACTTAAGATAACCAACTTACAAGGAGGAAAGATTTATTTTGACTCACAGTAACCGTGGTTTCAGTCTACAGTTAGCTAAATCCATTGCTTTTCTGTGGCAAGGCAGAACATCATAGCAGGGAGCATGTGGTGGAGCAAAGCTGCTTACCTCAAGGTGATCAGGATGCAGAGAGGAAAGGTGGGGGGTCCCAATATCCCCTTCAAGGGTGTGCCCTGCAGTGACCTCACTTCCTTCCACCAAACCCAACCTCTTAAGTGTTCCACTACCTCCCAACAGTGCCATTAGTTAGGACCAAATCTTTAACATATGAACCTTTGGAAGACACTTAAAATCCAAACCACAAGAACAGTATTTTTTTTTCAACCCTTCACTGGCTTCAATCTATATTATTACTTCTAGATCTTTGCAAGTTATTTTTTTCCCCTGAAAGGAATATGTTCCCCCCAGTCCCATTTTCTCATTCCTAAACTCATATGACTCTAACTCACCTCTCAAAACTCAGAGAGAATGTTATAGCCTCAGGAAAACCTTTTACTAACTCCATATAATTATATTACATACTTCCATGGCCTGCTGTCACCCACCTATCATTATGCTCATTGCACTTTACTGTAATTATTTCTTTTATTATCCATCTCCCTCACTATATTGTATGCTCCACAAGGTCTGAGATCTTGTCTGTTTTGTGTTGTGGGATGAAGCAGACTACCTGCCCCATGTTTAATATATACTTGTTGAATGAATGAATGAATGAATGAATGAGTGAATGAAATGTCATGTGAAAAAAAAGTTAGACAAACCTCTATATAAATACATAATATAACAATGTGGCTAAGGCTCCAGAAACATGAATAAAATGCCCTGGAATACAGAAGGGATAAATGTGTTGACCTGGAATCAAGGTGGTTAAAAGCAACCCAGGCAGAAGGGACAATGGTCTGGCAAAGACATACAATCCTGGATCTAGACAATTAGAGTAGGGGAGTGTGACTGGAAATTCAAGATATATTTCAAAATCAAAATCAATAATATTTGATAAGATATTGGTGGGAAGTGTGGAAGAAGCAGAAGGTGTCCAAAACGACTTCCACTTTTTCACCTTAGACGACTAGACTGGTGGTAAAATTAGCTAAGCTGAGAACAAATAAGATTTCAGGTTTTGTGGAAACTTTGGGGCATAAACATTAAAAAATTAATCAGAAATTTGAAATGGAAAACACATGTGAATATTGAACGGAGTATAGAAGATAATTGAAAACATGGGTACAAATGAGATCAAGCTCACCTGAATGTACGTCTACAAAACAAGGCATGATTATAAAGTCATGCAACTGTTACTTCAAAAACACATAGAATTATTTAAACGTCTGAGTGAATGATGCTTCTTCCAGATGAGTCACCTCAGGAGGCCCTGCACTATGCTGACCATGCTGCTATTACTGCTAAAAATAATTTTAACACTCCTTTTGGGTTCATCCTTTAAACAGAACAAAATCTTCTTTGAAATATCTTCAATAGTGGCAAATCTTCATTGTTTCAGTATGAATTTGGGGAAACAGAAAATTCAGGGGTAAAACTGTTAGGGAAGGAGAATTAATTATATAGATCATTTTGGTTCAGACAAGAGAAGCAGCAAGTAGCAAGAAAGATTTTCCTATATGCCCAATAAATTGAATCTTAAAGCAGTATCAATTCAACAAATAAATATTTACATGGTGTCTGTGGGCCTGGTCTATGCTCTTGAGTGCACATGGCAGAAGGGAAATTCTTGATATGTTTTAAGCTATAGCAGTAAATATTCTTTTTCCCAAGTTGACCCTTTTTAAAGACCTACTGCTTAAAGAAGTATTAGATCTCTCTGGTTTCCTTATAGTTGCGCTAAATATGGTGTCCCAACAATTAGTTCTAGGTGCATATCTCTTCAACAACATATTCATATGATGCTGTTATTATCTTCACGTTTTCTTTGCAGACCATTACCATGATCTCAGTCAGCACTTAGTGCAGTTCCTTGAAGACAGTAGTGGTTAATAGAGGTTTGTTTGATAAACAGGTAAATGGATTATGAGGAATGACTAGGTAAATACATGATTTTAATATTTTCTTCAGATTTCTGCTCAAATGAACTATCCTCAGAAAAGTCTTTCCTAATCAGTCTATCTAAATATCCCACATACCTACTCCTGTCAAATTGTTATCTCTTTATATTGCTTTTTTCTCCATAATATTTATGAATATTTGAAATCAATGTATGTGTTTATTTCTGTTCTCTCTCAATAGAAAATAAATATGATGGTTGATTTTATGTGTCTACTTGATGGAGCTAAAGAGATGACCACATTGCTGGTGAAATGTTATTTCTATGTGTGTCCATGAGGGTGTTCTGAAAGAGATTAGCATTTGAATTAGTGAACTGAGTAAAGCAGTTAGCTTTCCCCAATGTGAGTGGGCGTCATACAATCTCTTAGATGTCAGACCTGTACAAAAAAATCAGGGGAAGGGTAAATTTGCTTTCTCTGTTTGAGCTGGGACATCCATTTTCTCCTGTCCTCAAACAGTAGAACTTCTGGTTCTGGACTTTCAGACTTGGACTGGAACTTGTACCATCAGCCACCTATCATCCCTCAGTTCTGAGTCCCTCAGCCTCAGACAGAATTTTATGACAAGCTTTCTTGGTTTTGCAGCTTACAGATAACAAATTGCAGGACTCTTCAACCTCTCTATTTGCATGAGCCAATTCCTATAATAAATATCTTGATACATTTATATGTACTTATTTTATTGCTTCTGATTCTCTGGAGAATCCAAACTGATACAATAATCTTCATGACAGCAGTGACCTTGCTTAGATTGTTTACAGATGTATCTGCCAGTACCTAGAACAGTTGCTGGCCTAGTAGTTTCTTAAATAAATGCATATTTCAGTAGTCCATTGCTGTGTAATAAATTACCCCAAAACTTAATGACTTCAAACACCAACCATGTTATCATGCCTCCCAGTTTAGTGGGTCAGCAGTTAGGGCAGGGTTCAGCTGGAAGATTCTTCTGCCAAATGAGGACCTTCAGTGCTGTCTAGCTGATAGAGTGGTTTATCTGAAGTGCTTAAGACAGCTGTACTTAAATTTCTGACACTGTGGCAAGGATGACTAGAAGAATGGACTTAGCTAGGTCTGATGACCAGAATGCCTACACATGGCCTCTCCAAAATGGAGGTCTCAATGCAGTCAGATTTATTACACTGGTTCTGGACTTTCAGACTTGGACTGGAACTTGGTTAAGAGCTCCCAGAGTGAGCATTCAAAGATGCAAGATTTCCTATGATTTATCCTCTAAACTCTAACACTGACATATTCTACTCATCAAGGAAATAACTAAGTCCAGTCTATTTTCAAGGGAAGGAGAATGCTCTCAAAGGGAGAATTAGCAAAGAAATTTATGGGCATTTTAAAATATTCTATATGCATGGAAGGAAAAAAAAACTGAATATGTAGAATTGGGCAGGAATCTAAAACAGAACACTGATTGCCAAATGATCCAGTTATTATAAGTAGCCATGAAGAAAAGAATTTATAATCTGTCCACCTACTCTCTGCCCACAAAAAGACCAACTTTTATAGAGAGATCAAACTCTGGTAAATGTCAAGAACACATATTTTATATGTGCTCTCACAAATCAGACTATTGAGTGGATACTATTATAATCACATTCATTTTACTAATTATGAAACTGAGAAAAGAGATATAAAGTATACTCACAAATACACAGTTAGGGAGTGATAGGACCAAGCTCCAAACCCAGGAATTTCAACCCCAAGCCCACATTCATATCTGCCAAACCAGAGGACTCTCTAAGTATTATAACATATTTCAAGACTGATTTTTCTCACTAAGAATGAGCAAAAGAGATCTATTTTGAGGATGTAAAAAGGGCATGAATTTTGGGATCAACCCTGTGTCATAACCCTGGTTCTTCCTTGTCACGCAATTGTGGACAGGTAATCTAACCTGAATATATAAGGTTATCTGTAAATGTATCTAGTTTGTAAGATACAGTGGAGATAATCTGAAGTTCCAAGAATAGAGCCATCACTTCAAAAGACTTAAAAAGTGTTCTTTCCTTTCTTAGATATGTAACTTAATGCCCTACTTACAGGAAAAATCAATCCCATCGTGTGTCACAATTTTTCAGAGGAATTTCTCATGACATAATTAAATATTTATACTGGGAGAAAAAAAAGTGCTCCAGAAATTTAGATTTATCTATCTCATTAGCCAGCCAGTTCAGTTTCTGCCCTACCTAGTGTGAATAATAGAATCAATTCTTTAAACAAAAGCAAAGTTACAACAGACAAATTAATAGTAGGGAGCTATCAACAAAATGTATCATTAATAATAGAAATAGCTTTATAAAATTCTTACTTTTTACTTAAAATCAAAATTAGAATGACACATAAAATAATATTTATCCAAAAGAAAATGCTTCAGTATTTAGTTCCACGTTCAAGTAAGTATCATAGGGGGAGAAATGGTAACATTAGGATATTAGCATTCTAACTCTCACAATATTACCAACATCATTAACATGAAAATTTTATTATTGATAGTGTATAGTCATGGTTTTATAAAAAATGATTTCCTTTTCTACTGCTAAAAGAATAAGAATGATACTTAGCCACTAATAATCATCATGTAAACAATTTATACTGCTATTTGAAATCTTAAATTAGCTTACTGCCTACCAAATAATAAGGAACATCAATTGCATTTACCATTGTTAAATTCTCTTCTTTCTGAATAAGGAGGAGAAGAAATAAACTTGAGAGCAGTCACTCTAAGAATACAAAACTAAAGTGCACCATTAAACAAGGAAAGAAGTGGCACAGCTTGTAGTGACCTAAGGAAAACACCTAAAGCTCTTAGAAGAAAAGAAAAAAATAAGGAAAAGTAGCTGGAGGTCCAGTGCAGAATAGTTCAAAATAAAAGCTTATATATATATATATAACAAACACGAAAGACGAAAACATTCTTGAGCTCTAATAGTGCTGTGTTTACAAGTACCACATTAAAAGATCAGAATAGTTTCCTAGAATACTTTTATAATGGCTTAAGTTACTAAATTAGTTTTGAATCTTAGAGTGGAAGGACTTCTGTAACACAACTGCATATGAGAATCACAGAAGTTAAGGGAGAAATGGATGGGCAAAGAAAGTCCAGTGATTCCAATCTTCTTAAAAATTATGTAGCTGTATTTTTTACAAACAAAAACAGAAGAAAATGTGGATCTTGAAGGGACAGATTTCAGAGATCTTAAAGAGAAGCATGGAGGATGGAGACTCCTGAACTTGAGACTGCTTGGACTTTGAGAAAGCAGCTTCCAAGGGAGGGACTATGCTGTTGACCCAGAGCAAAAGAAGAGGTGACTGCAATTATTAAGCAAAGCCTTTCATAGCCAGTGACTTAAAAGAAGTCACAAATCTCTGTTAATTTATGTAACAAATGCATTTCTAAAAGCCTCCAGTGAATTAGCCAGTGGAGACCAATTAAAGGGATAATAGTTTACCCTTTGCTCAATAAGTTACTATCAGCAAGTTTGGCAGACAAACAAGGAAACAAAAAACAAAAGCAAATGGACTTTTGTCCATGGAGGATATTAAAACTATGCCTCTTTATAGTCATGGAAAATTTTACACTTTATTACACTTAGCATTGTTGTAATTAGCACACACTAAAAGAGATACAGTGGAAAAGTGGCAAGGGGAAAGTCTAAAAGTCATATGTCTTTCAATGCCCTGAGTAGTCATCCTGGCATTATGCGAACAGGTCAACTGCTACACGTTTTTTTTTTTTTAATAAGGACCAAACAGAGACAGAAATGCTTGCCCACTGGACAACAATTGAATGGCAATTCAGGTGTAATCTTATACTGAATCATTTTGGAAGGGAAGTGTTAAACATATCAATGTAGACAGCTATTTGTATGTTCTATGATTTGAGACCCACCCAAAGGAATGTCTTCCACTGAGTAAAGTGCCTAAAACTCATACCATCACCTATGCTTTATGTTTACAGCATGTGAAGGAAGGCACTAGGTCTGCTGAGAAATGAAGCCACAGTAGAGCATCAGGAAGAAGGAGCTTGGTCAGCAAGAGGGTATGTGGAATTGAAAAGACCACAGAAAGGGCAGCACAAACAAATGGAAAGGCTCCCAAAATAACTCTTCCTAATATTGCCCAAGAACTAAGTCCATGGGGAATAAGAGTTTGATGTTTTCTATCCTTTTATCTTACTGAATTGGTCTTTTTTGGCCTCAATTATTTTTGCTTCTTACTGATTTGTGTTTTGTTTACATATTATGAAGGATTTGTTTCTTTTTGGAAAGTGTTTTTGCCACTTGGCTTCTTTCCAGATCCAGTCCTTTCCAATCACCATTAACGGCAATTGATTATGTCAATTTTAGCTTTAGATGGACTACACGCCTTTACAGAGAAATTTATATCAAATCCAAAATATAATTTTACCCAAATCTTTAGTTTGGTTGAAAGAGAATGATTATATAAATCATATTCATGTACTATATAAAATGTTGTATATGTGTTATATATTGGGCAAAAATTCAACCTACAGGGAAGGAGATTTTCTATCCTTTTATCCTTATATCAACAAAATTGTTTTGTTGCATGTATACACACACATATATATGTATTATTTATATAACATTCAAATATGTTATCTCTGTCTCATTATCTCTGTTTCTATCTCAAAATTATACTTGATTTGTGTAGATGATTACTCATGTCTAGATGAGTCAACTAATATCAGAATCCTATATAGTTCAATTCTTTAATATTCCCCCTCATCTCCATTTCTACCATCAATTCCCTTACAGCAAGGCCATAGGGATGGAGTTACACAAGTCCTTGGAGAAAATATCATGATACCACAGGCCCCAGATTCTGGATATGAAGCTCCAGAATTTGTTTTCCCAGTTGGATTTTGGCCTTGCCTTGGACTCATCCCTTCTGTGTCATTATATATTGAATATATATAACTTGCTTATGATCTTTACTCTCACAGCTAAGAGTTTGCTTTGAGTCTCAGACGAAATTTTGGAGTTGAACTTTATGACAATTATATTAAGACTATGGAGACTCTTGAAAATAGACTAAATACTAAATTATTTTGTATTGTGAGATAGACATGGGTTTGGGGGGCCAGGGGTTGAATGTTATGGTTTAGATATGAGACATCCCCCAAAAGCTCAGGAGACACAATGCAAGAATTTTCAGAGGTAAAATGATTAGATTATGAGAGATATAACACAATCAGTGGATTAATCCACTGATGTAAATTAATTAAGTGGTAAGGATATAGGCAGGCAGGGTGCAGCTGAAGGAACAGGTCACTGAGGATGTATCTTTGGGGTTTATATTTTGTCCCCGGTGAGAGAGATTTTTCTGTTTCCTGGCTGTCATGTCCTGAGCTGCTCTTCTCTTCCACACCTTTCTGCCTTGATGTTCTGCCTCACCTTGGGCAACAGTTATGGAGTCAGCCAAACATGGACTGATCTTTTGAAACTAAAAGCTAAAATAAATTTTCGTCCTCCATGTTGTCCTTGTCTGGACTTTGGACACAGCAGTGTAAAGACAACTAAAACACCTGGTTTATATTCTCATCACTGCTACTTGCCCTACTGAAACAGCCCAGCCTTCTTGGAGAGTTGTCCTTACCCGCTACCACAATTAATTCATAATCCTCTCTAAACAAATCTGATCCTGTCACCTCCTGCTTAAACCTCTGTGATGGCTTCGCATTGACTTCAAGATAAATTTTAGGCTCCTTGCCATCATATACAAGACACTGATCCCAGTCAGTCTCTTTAACTTTATTCCCTTTCGGTGACATTCTATGCTCTAAAATTATTAATAAATCTGTAATTTGTACTTCCCCTTGCCCCCCTTCCTTTTAATACATGTTGTTCCTTCTTCATGAAAAGCCTTCCCCTCTTTACCTTTTATGGCCAAGTTGATTTTTCAAAATTCAGCTTGGGCATCATCTTGTCTATGAAGTTCCCATACCACACACGGATACTTGGCATGAATCACACTGAATTAGAATTGCTTTCTTTCTTTCTTTTTTCTTTTTATTTTTCCTACTAGGCTATGAGCCTTGTATCTAATATACCTACCATCTTATTTTGGTGCCTGAATGTAGCTAGGTTCTCAGTGTTGGGCAAATATGATTGCTTCTATTAAGCAAAAGTTACCTATACATAGGTTTATAATCTTTTCCAGGTTATAACCCTAATATTTGAAGAGAAATAGTATGTCTAAATTTATTTTATTATGACATTTCTACTAATTCAATATCCTGATCATCTTTGCCTTGGTGACCCCAAACTCCTTTTAATCTCATCCTACTTTCTGACCGCCCTCCACTTCCAAAAATTCTTACTATTTAAATCCTATATAGTTCAATTCTTTAATATTCCCCCTCATCTCCATTTCTACCATCAATTCCCTTACAAATGCATTGTATTCAATGCATTTCCTAAGTAACACTAGACTTCTTCTGAATAATTCATTTCCTCTATCATCTTTTACTTCAAAATTTATCCCCATCCAAGAAAAAGATGCTGTTACCTTGTTTGATCAAGCCATCTAATCTTCGCTTCAGGGATTCCTTCCAAGCTATACCCTGAATGTGGCAAGGCAATCACCAATAAACCAGTGGTAGCAATGTTTGTGATCCCAGGGAAAGGGCTTATTGTGGCATCTTATTAAGGGAGTACCTAGTTAAAATTGTTTAAGGTGTTCAGAGGATCTAGATAGGAGATCTACCCTTTGACTAAGTATGGTGTTCCTATATTGGAGAAGGACTTGAACATCCATCTAGAAACCAATCTGATAGGATTCATGTGGGATGATCGGAGCAGATATGTGTATCTACTCAAAAATTTAAAAAGTCAACTGAGTTAACCTCATTAAAAGACTAACACCGGTTCAAAAGTAGGCACAGTATCATTATATTTCCTACAGTTATATGTAGATTTAATTTTTCATAATTAAATATGAAAACTAAAAATAAATTTTAAAAGACATGTTGGAAGTTTCCCTTATATTACTCCAAAGCTTTAATTTCTTTTGTATCTATTACAATTTAAGATATTAAGCTTATAAATAGGAGCACATTATAAGTGAGGTTTATTTGTTTGTCTATATGAAGTGTCTATCTGACCTCCTATTGGTTTTTCAGAATGATATTTGCCTGTTACTTTATAAGTATCAAAAATATTAAACTATTCAAAACTGCTATCTCATTTCATTAGCACACTGAAAGGAAGATTAGCTCAGTGCTGCTCTCCTCATTTTAGAAATGGGAACAGGATTGTGAAGAATTCGTTAAATAATTACAGCCATCAGCATTTACCAATAAAGTAAGATTTTTTATTGTTCATGTTTCTAAGTATAAATTTTGAAACTTATTTATTAAGTTTAATTAAGAGGAAAAGTATACTTCACAGTAACTTAAAACATCCTTGCATTACACATTCCAATTATCACTGATTCATTTCTAATTAAATAAATAGCTATATATTTTTGATATATATAGATAGATAGGGGGGAGAGAGAGAGAGAGAGAGAGAGAGAGAGAGAGACTGACTCCAGCATATCTGTGATCATCAATGTGGCTTTTAAAATTTTAGAAATAGCCGTATAGAGAAAAAATTTACTTTTGAAAGTGCTCTCAAGTTATCTTAAGTACTATTTTTAGATCATAGTCTCTGAGGGCAATAGCTTTATTATTTGCTTAGAAATTCATTGCTTCGTTTTTGCATCTATTTGAAGGATCTCATAGGCTCCATCTATAACAAGAAGCTTACTCAGTATGTTAATTTTTTGAATGCTGCTTAAAAAAAAAAAAAAGCTGTCTTCTTCTGATAAACCCTAGACTTTAATAACATGTCCTCTGAATTAATTCTCTAAATGCAGTACTGAAGTTCAGCACAGCGATCTTGGCTGTTTAATTAGCTCACAGCTGCCTTGCTGGGATAACATTTCTTGTTGAGAAGGTAGGTTGGTACTTATTATTTGAGTTCTGGATCAGAGTTCAGTGGTCATCTGAAACTTTCATAAAAGAAGGGTTTATCTTTGTTTCCAGGGAAAGCTGTGTGTTGCTCTTCTTAATAATTGTTCAGAAACATTTGCTAATATTCTTGCCATGTCTGTATGTCCACTGTGTTGGTCTCAACTAAATCATAGCAATCTTCTAGATATAAAAGGATCCTGTATGATTTTAAAAAAAGAGTTATTAGTTTAACTAATATGTATCACAAATATCAAAGCTAAATTTCAACTTACTATTTAAAAATTCTTTAAACTTTTAGAATCTTCTTTTTAATGATATGGGTTATAAAATTTAAAAATTGCTTTTGAATCTGTATAAACTGTTAGTACATTTTCTAGTATCTAGTAACACTAGATCTATCTAGTAAATCATATTACCTTTCTATATACTAGAGAATATGAAGACTTAATCCAAAATGTGGCAGATTACATGAGAAACGATTAATTTAAACATCTAGTCATTGAATATCTACTAAAAAAAACTACATTATCTAATGGCAGCCTCAAAAGAAACTTAGAAAGTTATTTCCATTTTAGATAGAGGGAAACTAAAGAATTAGAGCATATTAGCAACTTGACCAAGATCACACATCTGATAAATTTTTGAACTGGAGTTCAAATACAGGCCTAACATCTAAGCTCAGGCTCTTTCTAAATGCCATATTACCTCTTCTTCAAAGCCAAGTTTAAGATTCATCTTTCCCATAGCAATTTTGTGTGTGTGTGTGTGTGTGGTGCTGGGGATTGAACCCAGGGCCTTGTGCATGCAAGGCAAGCACTCTACCAACTAGGCTATATCCCCAGCCCTCCTATAGCAATGTTTTCAGTTAATTTTAATGCCCTCAGCATGAATTTATTCAATAAGTATCATGCTGTTAATATTTATATATTTCCTTGGAATTTTTTTTTCTTGTTGCTCAGACTTGTCAATACTACTAGATATGTGCATTCCCTAAGTCCAGACACTATGTCCTCAGCAAGAACTACAACACACAAATTTCAACTTCTTACCCTTCATGTGATTATAGATTTTTGCACTATACATATATTTTATATATACAGAACAAATTAAAGTTAGAAAAAATACATATATATATATACACAGATAATTATTCATACTTAGTATAAAAATCTAATTATAAATATTCAATGTGGAAGATATTAGGAAAAGAACTAAAAAGAATGTGTGTGTGTGTGTGTGCACATTTATATAATGTGCCTGGTTTTACCATTTAAATTCTTGCAGATAGAAAAGGGAGTTAAATGGAAAATTAATCTTAATTATTTTTCTATTTATAATAGCAATGGATAAGGTTCTTAAAACCTGGAGAAAGATGTCAAAATCAGAAGTAGAAAGAATATGAGGTTATTAAGTGAACAACACTTAATTTTTAAAGACATGAAGAGGAATTATAAAGGATAGTGAGAATGGATATCATAGTAAGAAAGGAATGGTAAAATATATGCAAAACAAGAATTATAATGGTAACAGGAAAAAACATTAAAAAAAGAAAGAAAAACACCTTTAGTTAGACTAGGACTATCTTAAAAAAACATTTATACAAATACAGTAAGTCATGTATGTATAAACTTGTATCAGCAGAATAATGGTAGCCCAAAGAGAATTTTACATAACTAAGTCAAAATGATCAAATCTTCTTTCTTTTCAACAGGTTATATATGTAGAAATGTTTCTGTAGTCTCATAAACAAGAGAAAAACAATTTTGTTTGGTAAACTTTGTGGAGTTGATGGTGGAGTAACTTGATGGTGGAGTAATTTCATAGTTTCAGCATACATTAAAGCAAGGCATTTGAGAAAAATAATTTTTAAAAACTAGTAAAAAAATAAGAAGATGAAACAGATCATGGACAAACATGCTGAATCCTTGGTGCTAGGATTATGATTTCTGATAACAAGGCATTTTTTAAAGGGGCCAGCATTTGGAAATGGGAAAGCCAGAACACAGAAGAGTCTTGACAAGGAAAGGGATTCAGCCATTGGGACATGTTTTCAGAAACAGTCATAATTAAAGTTCAAGATGAGCCAGTGAGGTCAGAAACTGAGCAACAAACAAGCAGAAGTAAATATAAATAGATGTGAGAAGTAAGTCTAATCATTGGGTCAGAAACTGGGTAGGCAAGAAGATTACAACATCATGGTTACTGGAGTTCAGGGCAAACAGTGAGAAACTGGAGGATTCAGATTCCAAAATAGAAAAATAAGACACATAGAACTTGGCAGATGGTCTGGAATCAGAAAACTTAACAATAGTCAGGTGGCAGAGTAGGTAGGACAACTTGATTCTGTGACAAGCTGTCCACAGAAGTTTCTCCATCAATACCATAAAGAAATTCTCATCAAGAATTCAGCATTTCTGGGTCTTGAAAGTAGAAATAGGAAGACACACATCGGACCAGATACAGTTTATTCCCAGTTTTAAAAAATTATTAGTGCATTTTAGCTAAGCATACAATGGGCTTCATTTTGACATAATCATATATGCATGAAATATGATTTGTTCCATTTCAGTCCCCGGTACTTCCTCATTACCTCACCTTCTCCCTACCCCTATTCTCCTTCCTCCTCCTTCTAATTTACTGGTTTTCCTTCTATTTTTTTAAGCTGGTGCTTTATAGATATACATAAAGATGGAATTCACAGTGGTATATTCATACATGTACATAGTATAATTTGGTCAATTTCATTCCATAGTTCCTTCCTATTCCTGTTGCTACTCCTTCCTCCTCAATCTCCTTCCTCTACTCCATTGATCTCCTTTGTATTTTCATGGGGCCTCCCTCTCCTCACACCCCTACTTATTTTGCTCTAGCTTCTGCATATGGGAAAAAGCATTCAAGCCTTGACTTTCTGAATCTGGCTTATTTCACTTAGCATAATGTTCTCCGTTTCCATCCACTTACCAGCTATTCTATAATTTCATTCTTTATGGCTACATAAAACTCTATTGTGTATATGTGCTACATGTTATCATTCATCCACTGACATCACCTGGACTGGTTCCATAACTTGGCTATTGTGAATTGTGCAGCTACAAATATGAATGTGCCTGTATCACTGTAGTATTCTGATTTTATTTCTTTTGGCTAAATAACAAGAAATGGAATAGCTGGGTCTTATGTTGGTTCCATTCCTAGTCTTTTGAGGAATCTCCATCGTTAACAGGTTTTCATCGTCATAACGTTCAGTAGTTTTATCTACAACATTTCAAAGTCAGTGCTCTCTTCCTGACTCCACCATTAGTTAACTCCTTACTTGTCATCTCAACCTTCTCCCTAGAAAACTACTTAAGATATTTTTCACATAACTATGATTTGTGACTACATGATCTTTTCCCAATGCATTCAAGGAAATTTCTGAAGACATTTGCCTACTTCTTAGGTTATGGTCTTTTAGCTCAACTGAATGAAAAATTTTTCTTGAACAACTGATTTCAACTGGTGACCCATCACCCAATGAATCCCCCACACCTGTTCCTTAACAATATCTGAAGCAGATTCCTTAACTTTCTGGATCTTACAACTCTGTAAATTTAAGACCACATCTGTTAAAACCTTGACTCTCCACCTGAACCAAAGATGTTCTTTCTCCAGTCACTGTGTATTGAGGGGAAGAGGGTACTTAATATTTGCACTCCGTTTTCCCCAAGAACTTTGAAGAAGATACTCCTCTATTTCATCTCTGTTCTTGCTGTATGAAGTTACTTATCATGCTAATTGCTTGTTTCTGTTTTATGCTCTCTGGTGGCTGCAAAGACTCCTTTGTCTTTGGTGTCATGCAGTTTCTCAGTGAAGTATCTAAGGTGAATTTCTGTTATGTCTTTTTGTGCTTGGTACCTCTTCCTCAAAGTCCAGGGCAAAAGATAAGCCTCTGGTGCTTTTTTGATACTTAGTGAGCTAGATGAAATGTTAGGAATTCGTACCAGTATACCATGTGCTAAAAAGAAGAAATCTAGTTTCAGATGGTGTCTTAGTCCATGCAGATTTGCTAACAAAAAAAACTTTGACTTGGTAGATTATAAACATTTCTGGAAACTAAGAAGTTTGTTTCTTAGTTCTGGAAGCTGGCAAGTCTAAGATCAAGGTAAAGGAATTTGGGGTGTTTATTGAGACCCTGTTTCCTAGCTCATAAATGGTACCTTCAAACAGTGTCCTGAGTTGGCGTAGAAGGTAGAAGAATTCCTTTGGGCCCATTTCAGAAGAGTGCTAATCTCATTCATGAAAGCTCTGCAAAGCTTTACTGACCTAAATGACCAATCATATTCTAAAAGTTTTCACCTCCTAATACTGTCACCTTGCATTGTTAGTCTTTCAACATATAAATTTGGTGGGACATAATATCACATAAGGGTTCAAGTTTAGCTCCCTGTTTTGCTCAGATCTTCAGGGTTCAAGTTTAGCTCCCTGTTTTGCTGTATCTTCTATCTTTAGAACTCCATGCTTACACATTTCTGACTTATTTCCAGGTTCAATAATCTCCTCTGTCAATATCTATTTACTATGCTTGCTGGTCTACCTTTCAGTTCTTTTTTCCTAGCACTACAGACCTCTTCTATTTGTACTCAGTTGCATATTAACATTGTTTCCTGCATTTCCCCTAGCATGTATACACACCACACACAGACATTTGAGAAGCAGAGTTATATAATTCAGGAAACCTAATCCAGTAGATCTGAAGGACACTGATATGTGAATTTTAAAAAAAAATCATCAAATGAATCTGTTATGAACTGATTTGTATTCCCTCAAAATTAATATATTGAAACCCTGACCCATGATGTGAGTGTACTGGAGAAAGGGCCTTTAAGGAGGTAATTAAAGTTAAATGAGGTCATAAAGTTGGGTACCTAATCCATGGGACCAGTGTCCTTATAACAAGGGGAAGGGAGAATCTTCCAAGAACGCACATCAATGAAAGGCCATGTGAGGACACAGTAAGAAAGTGGTCATCAGGGAGTCCTCTCCAGAAACAACCCTGCCTTCACCAGGAGTTTGGACTTCCAACCTCCAGAACTATGAGAAAATAAATATCTATTGCTGTAGCCAACCAGTCTGTGGTATTTTGTTATTGCAGTCAGAACAGACAAATACAGTCTGATTATCAGGACCATGCCCATGCTAAGAAACTCTGCACCAGATTGTCTCGAACTCTTATCAGATATAACCATAACAGGAAACCCCAACTTTGAACCATGAGAGAATGTCATGCCAACTTGTGGTGCTAAATTTATCTTGGATAGCATTTTTTTTATCCTTTGCTCATCCTTTAGTTTCTTCAATCAGCCCATTCCAGTCCTTAGCCATCCTCAACTCTGGCTAATGACTGAAAGTGCCTAAAATAAAAGGAATATTAAGATGGACATTTGCATGCCTAAGTCAACCTCCCTCTAAACTTCAACTTTTGCTCTTCCTTCAGTTTTTTCCCCTGCCTTTCCTCAGAAAAAGAGATACTCTTTTTTCTTGTTCAGTAAATCCCCTCTATGTGTTCTAGATTCTACCTCCCTCTTACCTCTCCTTCCATTTTCCAGCATTTTTCAGCATTCCTTTCTTGACCCCTTTCCACTGTCATCAAAAATACATGTGTCAACAAAATGGCTTTCAGTGACTTGTTTTTGATGACTGGTGAGTTGGCTTCTTTCCATCATTTCTAATTGGAAGAAGAAAATATTGACCCTAAAAGAAGTTCCCTGAGGTCACTGGAATAAAAGAATAAGGCTGTGGATATAAATTTAGAATTCATCATCAGAGAAGTGATAATTCATTTATTTTTTTCATTCATTTGAGTCAAATTTTTATTTTAAGCACCTATTATGTGTCAAATTCTGTAAGGCCAAGCATGGGAGCTCTATAAAAGGTTCTTTGTATAAATGAATGGATGAACTATCACCTTGATGCTAATGCCTTCTAAATAGCATCTTATTTTCCTACCTTCACAACCTCAGAGGATATTTGTCAGGATCAACAAATGCATAATGAATAAGTGAATAAGAAACATTATTCTTGTCCTCAAGGGCTGAAGTCATAAAAATGGGTCAACTTTATAGAAGTCAGGACAGAGAAATGTTCAAGTATAAAACTTACTATAGAAGATAGCCAGGGGATGAAAATAAGAGCTAGTAAAGAACACATTGAAGAATGTTATGACAGAGGGGGGAGACAGAGTGGTGCATCAGAATCACTTCAAGGACTGCCCAAAACTCAAGACTCAATCAGAAGCTCTGGTACTGTGGCCCAAAAATCTACAGTGCTAAGCTCTCAAAGGTGATTCTTCTGTATGGCCTCAAATGAGAAGTTTGCTTTTAGTCAGCTTTTTGTTGCTGTGACCCAAAGACTCAACAAGAACATCTTAGAAGAGGAAAAATTTCCTTTGGCTCATGGTTTCAGAGGTTTAGTCCATGGTCGGCCAATTCCATAGCTCTGGGCCAGAAGTTAGATAGAACATCATGGCAGAGGGTATGGTAAAATAAAGTAGCTCAGGACAAGGCAACCAGGAAAGAGGGAGGGAGAGAGGGAGGGAGAGAGAAAGGGAGAGAGGGAGGGAGGGAGGAAGGGAGCCAGTGAGTGCCCACTCATGGGCCCCCTGCATGAGTACATCTCTACTCACCCTGACAAAATATAAACCCCATAGTCATGCACCCAGTGACCTACTTCCTCTAGCCACATCCTACCTGCCTACATTTACCAACCAACTCAGTTAATCCATATCAGTTAATAAATCCACTATTATTATTAGGTTATAGCACTCATAGTCTAGTCATTATACCTCCGAATATTTTTGCCTTGTCTCACATATGAACTTTTGTGAGACACCACATGTCTAAACCATAACAGTTTCAAAGAAAAAGTGGGCAAAATGAACAATAATATAAAAATTTAAGCATTAAAATATGACAAATCTAGGATTTGTCATTGATATGAAGAAAAAAAAAACTTGATTTTTTTTTTTAAATTGGTAACATATACCAGAGATAGTGGTGTAGAAAGCTGTTAAGCCTGGATCGTTGATGGCTGTGTTTAGCCGCTGAATCAACCATACCATCACTCAGTCTGAACTTCTGATAAGATACTATTTAACTGCTATTACTCTAGTTTTTGTTTACTTTTGGCCAAATGCATGTCTGATTCAATAAATTTAAGATTTTATTTTCTTGAGGAGGCTTAGACTATGTCAAATTACATGAGGATCAGTGATTAAATGATGTATGCTTTAAAAGGATCACAAACAGTGTATGTCTCACAGAAAACAAACAATTCTGTTGTAAGACAATAACCTATTTAACCAAACAATTAAAAATGTCTATTCTTTTTTTTTGCAGCATATTAACTTGCTAATAAAGAGTAAAGAATGAATGCCTCTGAATAACAATGATATCATTTATTCAGTTTTTACTTTACATCAAATATCGTGTTAAGAACTTTAAGCATCTATCCCAAACCTTATAACAACCCTGATATATCAAAATTCATCGTTAATTCAAAAATTAATGATTTCCACCTATGGAGGTGAGAGATATCAAAGGTAAGTATATGCTTCTTGGATAATGACAGAATAAGAAAATAAAAGCAGCAAACTCACTAAGTTCCAGGTAACTTTCCTGGCATTTCTATTGCGCACCTCCCTTTGCAACCTAGATTCTATATATCCTTTGTGGTACAAGTCAGATTCAAATTTTCCTTAAGCAATCTACTTCAACAACATTTAAGTGTGAACTTTCTCTTTTTTGATCTCCTGGAATTTAGATTTAGAACCATTCAATATGACCTGGAGTATACAACATTTGGGGTTAAAAAAAAAAAAAGGCCTTATATCTGATAGGGTTGAAGATATTTAGGTGCTAAATAATTCTGGGCAAATGATGACATCTAACCATTTCACATTTTTCATGTTATAAAAATTTTCCATTATATGACTTGAAAATTCTTATTTTAGGCTTACTTGTAATTATGCTCCATTTAATTCAGCAATGTAATTAATTTGTTTCTAATAGATAACGATTCTCTGTGGTTTTCAGCTAAGTAATGTTTCTCTTGACATCTCTCTCTCCAGTGATCCAGGTTAATGGAAATTCAAGAATACATAAAACTATTTTTATGAAGCTTTTAATATCCCTCCCTTTTCCCTCCCTACACCTATCAGTTCTCTTTAGTGCTCCGCAATGATTAGGACTGACATATCCATATATGCATAATGTGTATTTGGGGAAAGATGTGGTATTAAAAATACTCAGCTGTTGGTATGTCTTTATTTTTGTATTGTTGTTGGATGCATGTGATAGAATTCTTGAGAGAATAAAGATTCTAATGCTTTCCTTTATGCTTAATTACCCTGATAATTTTAGAAAACTATCTGTGTGAGTTATACATCTTGAATTGATTGATTTACCAGCAAAGATATAATTTAGATTTATTCTATTGAAAGGAACATACTTTTAAAAACTGCCAAATATATTATTTTGAATGTGAATCCTCTCCTCAGTGGTAACATTCCAAATAGTAACCTTGTCATAGGGTTTATGTATCTTCACAAATTTTGTGTTAAAACTAAAAATCATAGTAGAAGAACTTTGTAAGATTAAGTATTTCAACAGTAAAGTATATTACATTTTCCCTTATTTTGCACTGATAAATCTCTAGGTAAGTTAAACACAAGGGATAAATTAGTTCTAAGATCAGGAAGATATGGTTATGTGATACACAATGGCTTCATTGATTGCAGGTAGTTCTCTCTCTCTCTCTTTTTTTTTTAAGAAACACTAATTAAGCAATCCAATATTTTCTTGATTTTTACATTGAGAAATATGCCATTACAGAGGTTTCAATACTAAGCTTATGGGACAAAAATTAAATATCTTAGTGTAATGTGCAGTTATTTCTATACTGTTTTCAGTTCTTATGTTCTATTTGAAGAATAAAAATCTAAAACCAACAAATACAGTATAATTATCTTGATTATGACAGTAAAAGTTTATCATGACTCACGTTTCTTTGAAATGCATACAAATATGTTCTAGAATATGTATATATATATATACACACACAAAAAAAAACATACACAATTATTTTATGGGTATATTCATATACCCGTATGTATTTTTGAATATATATTTTCAAACACATAGTCTTTTATGGGTGTATCTGTATACCCATAAATAAAACTTCATTGAAATTACATTGTGTAATGAAAATGCTCAGTAATTTCTGAAACACAACACTTTTAGAGCACACATTTTATAATTAGAACTGTCACAAATCCACAAAGTGAACAGATATTAGTTTAATCTATTATCCACTTGCTAGTGTACTATAGTAATGATTCATATATTACTTTAATGTCAAATTCTTGATTAAAGTAGAATGCATAATTCAATTTTCTATTGTAACTTCCTTGGAGGAAAACTTGGAAAAAAGCCAAGGATTCTTGAATGTGTCTGAGCCATTTGGAAGATATTTCAGGGAGAGAGAATACTGGAAATTACCTAAGTGAAATTTAGTTAATTTGTTCTTCTATTAAGCAGATTTGAAATAGTATCCGGAAGGGCTATTTATTGTAAAGTACTCACCAATTCTGTAACAGTGATTAAAGAAAAGAAAAAATGCTTTCATTCTGCCCAGTGCTAATTTTGTATGTTAAGGGCACAGCTCTTAGAGGGTTGGTAACATTTAATCTAGTGAGATATGTGAAATTTAAAAAAAAAAATTATTTTCAACAGGATCAACTGGGAATTTTTTTAGCTTTTGAACTTCTTTTAAGTGGTTTGGTTTTAATCCTTTAAAAATATTTTTAATAAATGCTATCAGAGAGTGAACATACATATAATAGAGTACTTCTTGTTGCCGGTATGCTTTTGAGAACACTACACAAATAATCTTCCACTATGAAGTTGGGAGGGGAGCAGACTGCAGAACTTTTTGTTCTAGTTAAGTGATACTGAAAATAACACTGACAAGGTCTCTGAGCAAGTGGGGATTTTTAGTTCAAACAGAGGCGATTAGACAAAGATGGAGCACGGTATCCTAGGCAAGATACAAATCTTTAAAGATGCGTGTATAGGAAGGAAAACCCGTTTGATTTTTAAAGCAGATATCAAGATGGGTGCTTTTCTTTTTTAACTTGCAAAAATCTCTTGAAAAGTCGGAGCAAAACTGTTACTTTCTCGAATATAAATACTGCACGATACCGAGTATTTTCTTCATCCAGCCTCCCACCCCAGGAATGAAGGGTACGGGGTTAAGATGCCACAAGTGAATTAAACGAACCATCGGCTTGGTAGAAAGCATAAAAAAAAAAAAAAAAAAGCAAACCCAAAACAAAAACACGAGGATTTAAGCACAGATCTTTCGAGGCCTGTGTGCATCGACCAAACGCCTGAGTAAACCCTTGGGCGCTGCAGCGTGGATCCCCGGTATCTGTGGACCCGGAAAGCAGGAACAGATAGGGTGCCTCGCGCCCTTAGGGGGAGTGGGCTCTCTTCTCAAGGAGCGAGCCAACGGGGAAGCACTTGGTCGTTCGGCGCGTGCGTCACGGCCCGGGACAGGCAACAAGTCCAATGTACAGTGGGCGCAGAGACGCGGCGAGGAGCCGCTGACTGGGGTTCGACTCAACCTGTCCTCTCCAGGAGCGCTCGCCCGCTCCCGACCGCCGGCCCAGGTTCCGGGCCCTAGAGGGGCGCAGGCCCGGGGGGTGCTTGGGCTGGGCCCCAGGTGAAGGGCGTCCGCACTGCTCCTGCGGCAGTCGTGGCTCTCTTGTCTCCACAAGTCGCGGGAGCAGCCCGGCGCCGCGCCGAAGCTGCAGCTGTGACTGGCGGAGTCACTGCCCCGCGCTCCGAGCCGCCCCCTCCTCCCCCGACCCCTCCCACCCCACCANGGGCGTTCGAGAGAAGTTGACGGGGGCAGGCTGGGGGCCTCACAGGTTGTCTCCTGCTCGGGGATCTTAAAGGTGAGCGTGTTCTCGCCGCGCGCCTCAGCGCTTGGTCCAGCCTGAAGTCGCCGCCCCGGACCCGAGGGACGGTGCTCAGTGTGCCTCCTTGTCTACGCCCGCGGCTCTTGGACTTCACCGAACCGCCTTGGCCGCGCCACAGCCCATCCCAACACGGGTCGCCCCCGCCCCGGCGCGTGGTGACCTTGAGGGCAGCGGTGCCGGGCGCTCCCTATCCCTGCGCCCGGGGAGGGTCACCCCTTTAATTCCCTGCTTCAGCCCCCCAGACGCACTGCGGACGGGGAGCCGAGGGGCCCTCAACGGCCTCCGGCGGGGCTTGTTGATGGATGCATGTCAGACAGGACAGTGACTCCCGAGGAGTTAGAGGGCCGCCTCGCCTTTCTTCTCCTGTCTTTCGTCTGGCCCCCGCAGGATATTCACGGTTGCTTCCGATTCGTGTTTGTGGACTTAGTTTAAAAGAAAAAAAAAAATCTTCTCCTCCCCTCTTTGGAAAGGATCAGTAAGGAAGAGGACGACATTTCAGTTGCGGGGGTGGTGGTGGGGTGTGCTCCCTTTATTCCATCCTGCAGGAGAATCACATAGCTAAGCTAGTTAGCGACCCCTGGGTCTGCGCCTCGGTCACTGGCCAGTCGGTCTCTGTGCGCATTTCATTCACCAGTTTTCTGCGGGACTCGCAGCGTTGGGAGTGCACTCATCCAGTGCGTGTAGCATTGCTTGGCGCCCTGGCGAAGAGGGCAGGTCTTGGTCACAGCTGAGGGAGTCTGCAAAAACCTAGAGGGCTGGACCCTCCTCGGTACGCTGATTTTTGCCTATCCCCTAGGTTAGAGCGCTGCGGACAGGCACCTTTGGCTGCTTATGCACGCTACTTTTCTGGATGTATTAATAATCTAATGGTTTCTGTTGGTGTTGATTGCTGTTCTGATAAATTAGTTACATGAATTTCTTCATACGTGTCTAGTTATGTGCATATGTCTTGGGCTGTCTGCCTTTCAACATGGAAGCCTTTGTTGTGCTTAACCTCCTCCACCTGAGGACAGTCTTACTTTAAAATAAGGCTCTTGTTCAGCGTGGGTGTATTTTATAATAAGAAGTACTTGTAAGGGCCTGGTTTGTATGAAGCTCTCTTCGGGCATCCCTTTGGATGGTGGCCCACGTGAGTGAATGGAGGGCCTTCCCTTTCCCTGCCACTAGCCTTCCCAGGGGAGACTCCCTGTCCTTGTGTGTGGCCAGAGGCGGATTGGGGGGAATTAAGAGGGATTGGAGGAGAATCTGCTTTTTGTACTTGTGTTCCCCTCCCCCTATCTCCCCCCTTTCTGGTGAGTTCAAATTTGAAGTAAATAGAGACATTTTTTCTTATCGGGAACCTTTGAAGGCTAATATGAAATGGGCTTTTTAAAGCCATGATTTCAGGGGGACGTTTTAGTTTCTACCTTGCTTTGGTAAGACAGTTAAATTGCTGTAATTAAGGGTGGATCTCTGTCCTGATTTTGGCTTGGGTGTAACTGCAAAGATCTTTGAAAAGTAACTGTTATTTCCTACCATATAGTCTGCAAAAGTGAGTCACATTCGGGTGAGTTGAGGACAGAGCGCCACCTTTAATTTTAAATTTCTTGATTTACTTTTATTCAAATGGTAAAAATTCAGAGTACGCCTTCTTGATTTTTATCATAGTTGTCATCTCTGACATCTCCATTTAAACATTATAAGGGGAAATTGTCTTCTGTAATTTCTTAAGTCTTTTGGAAGGAATTTCTTCAATTGTATAGAAATTATAATTTTTTAATTGAAGCTTGT
Organism: Marmota marmota marmota; assembly: GCF_001458135.2. Classification (NCBI taxonomy): domain Eukaryota; kingdom Metazoa; phylum Chordata; class Mammalia; order Rodentia; family Sciuridae; genus Marmota; species Marmota marmota. The sequence goes on from NW_025999853.1 coordinate 20,365,623, forward strand.
GATCTAATATAGCATTCTAAGATGAGGTGACAAACTGATTTTGATTTATGATTGTGATAAAGTAATCGTCGTATTGGTAGTCTGGATCTGCTTAGGAATTAGAAGAAAAGTAATAGATGCATGTAAATAGATGTTTAAAGGTAGCTATTCCACTACCAGCATTATAGTGGTTTTACAATATTTTTGAGCTGCTGAATATTAACAGTTTCTTAAACAAACATGCAAAATCAGTGAAATTATTAACCTTGCTTGCATAAGGTGTAGTAATTTTTTGTTATCTTCCATCTACTTGACTTTTATGGGTTTACTCAGTTTTACAATTACTTGTTTTAAAGTAATACAAATGAGCACTTCTAGGAGGAGTACTTAATATTCAGTTTAATAAAGACCATGTTGGAAAAAGTGGTTTCTGTATATGGCTTCTCTCAAGTTCAGAGCATATAAAAATAAATGGAATTTTTCATGTTTAGAAAACAGATGCTGTAGTGACAGCTGAATTGTTGTGATTCCCCTGCCTACTTGCTCCTTCCCTTTCTTACTCCTTCCCAGATCAAAAATGTACAGGTACACTATCGCTTTAGGCACAACATACTTTTCAATTATTGTACTACAGCTGTAACATGAGGAAAAAAAAGGTTTAGCTCTCAAATAATGAATGAATTGACATGTGTATAATATCTAATGTAATCTTAATTACAAACCACAAGATATTATTACCATTCTGTCTTCCTTCAAATTTTAATTCAACACTTGTGATTTCTTCATAGACTACTGTAAAGCATCAGCTGTTGATTGTAGGTAGATCTTTATTAAACAAAAACTAAGCCAAAAGTCTGTTTGAGATGAAAGATGGTTTATGCTCTTAGTATTACATGGTCTCTTTCAAGTGGAGGATTATGGCCCCAGGTAAAAGGACATTATTTAAGCTCTTGGGTTAATGCAGAGAAATTATACATTGTTACATATACTTTGATAGAATCCTTTATTTTGGGGGATTAAGTTTACTAATTTCCTTTGACAAACGTGTTAACTTCATTTTGGATTAAACTGTTATGTTAAAATGAGTTTTAAAAGGAATGGCCACCCAAAACTTTTGCGATATTGAACAACAACAAAAAGAGCATTTGCTGTTTTTTGGTTTTATTTTGTATGTGTCTACACAGTTAAAACTTATATTTTCACTTTTGAGTTTTGAAATTTTGTAATTAATGAAAAAAGCAATAAAAGGAATAAAGATTGACAAACTTTAAGATTTAAATTTTGCATATTGGGTAAAAATTTTTATTGGATTCATTGAGAAAAAAATATTTTCTAGTAGGTGTCTATATAGAAAGGAACTAGTAGCTTATTGGAGAATTTTTTTATAGAGTCTGAGATATCATTACAAGAAAAATTATATACAATAGTTTATAGGAATAATTTCAAAGAGAATTTTTTTAGCTTTTAGAAAGCTAAGACACAGTTATTAACAATTTTTATTACAGAAATGTCAAATGTGAGAAAGTAGACTGGCAAACTAACCATTTTTGACATCCTCATGGCTTGTCTAATTCCACTTGTATCTTCGTGTAAGAAATGGATTTGTTATAAATGGGCATATAGGATAGAAAATGGACTTGAATTTTAATGTTTTATTATTTACCATTTACAGAATATAATGAATAGTGTTCAATATTTAATTGAATGTGAAAGATTCAGTTTTGTGTTCTGTATTGTTTAAATTTTTTTCTGATAGTCTGTTTTAAATCAGGTGCCTACAGATAGCATTTCTCAAATTTTGTGTCTGAATACTTTATGGTAATGATTTATGGAGTGCTTTACAGTTTTTGAGAATGTATTTGCATACTATCTCATTTGATTCTCACAATAAATAATCCTGTGAGATAAGTAAGATAGATAGATGTACACCCCCACCCCAGTTAAAAGGATTTAGCAGGTCCTTAAGATCATTTACCTAGCAGCTAGATTAGCAAGAAATGAACTCTAGGTGGCTTCTAGTTTTACTCATTACTCTTCCCACTATACATGTTTATATAAGTTTATGAAAGTTATGTAACTTTATGAAAAATCAGTTTCTGATTATAATAAACTCAATAGTGGAATATAAATAGATTGGGTTTATTTTTATAATCTAATCATTACTTATATTTGGCGTGATGCAAACATTTCATACCCTGATTTACTAATAGCTGAGTAAATTAATTTGAACATATTTGAAATACTGTATTTTTAATTTTTTTTAAGTTAAGAATTTCATTTTCAAACACCTGTTGGTCTTTGAAATAAGTAGTAGAGATGTCTTAAATCTTAAGTTAAAAATAAAATGTTCTATACTAAAAATTTCTTCTTTTAATTCCGACTGTAATTTTTTATGCACTTGTTTTTCTGCCACGTTTATTACCTAAATCTTTTTGAAATATTAATCTGTTATGTAATGAAATGTAAAAGTTTTAAAAGATCCCCAAAGAGATTTTAGTTCCTGTAATTCAAAACTTTTGTTATAAATGTGACAGGGAAGGTAATGGTTCTTTAGCCTTAGTGTGGACAGGAAAACATTGCCCCTGCAATTCTGATTCAGCAGGTCTGGGGAGGGGCCCAGAAGTCTGCATTTTGAGAAATAAACTGAATTTATAAGTAAGTTAGAATTACATAGTGGAGATGCCATTATTAAATCAGGAGGACATTATGGGTTTATTTTAGCATAATTAGAGCTTCCAAGCAGTTGTGCCTGTTTTAGCAAAGTTTGATTTATTTATTTGAATGTTTTTTGTGACAATCATAAAAGTGATAAATTGAAAATATTTCTGTTATCTGTGTGTGCAGTCTTTCAGAAGATCTGTGTAGTTATTTATTAAGCACTGTAAGCTTTCATAGAGGGTTTTTTTTTTCATGTCTTAATATTTACTGTCTCCAAAAGACCAATGCACAGTGTATCATCACAAAACTATATTTAGGCTTTAGTCTAGTTTTATTTATTTATTTTTTTGTTAGAGGGAAAGTCCTTCAAACCAAATGGACATAAGTCAGTGGATAGATAGTCATCCTTTTTTAATATCAGTGAAAAAGCAGTTACTCCTTCAAAAACAACAGGTTGATGCTGAATGACCTTTCAAGAGCATTAATGATAATAGACTAATTGATAGTTTACTATTCTGTGTATCAAAACAAAATTTAGTGCTGTTTCACTTAAAAATCTTAATAGTTTTTGTAGTTCATTAATCTCTTATAAGGTTTATTTGATCTTTGTAGTTCATTTGATACTAATACTGTATCTCACTTATAGATTAACTGACATTAGTAATAATCCTATATAAGACCATTTTTAAGATGCAGTTGTTTTTACTTCATATATTACAATATAGTAAATAGCCTATACCTGTATTTAAAATATATTTTAAAATTAATTTCAAAGTAGGTCCATCTCAAGAAACTGAACCTATTTTTTGTCTATCCAAAAAATTTAAGCTTGATGGCTACACCTTACAGATTGTTAGGAATTATGGGTTATAATTTACTAATGATTGTGGAAATATAAATAAAGGTTTTTGCCAGAGACATTATGGGGAAACTCCCCCTCCCCCTTTAATGGTGCTTGGGGTTGAACCCAGGGCCTTGTGCATTGAGGCAATCATTCTACCAACTGAGCAATATCCCCTGTGCCCCTATATTCTCTTATAGCAATTTTCTTTTAATTTTTCCTAGGACAGTGTCACTCTGCTAAATAGCATGTGGTGTTTTTAGTTACCTGTTTGGTAAGTGTTTATGTGGTATTTATAAGTACAGTAAATTTCAGTAACATGGGTTCTTAAAATCTGGGATACCTGCTTTTTAAATTACTGTCACCTGGGCCTTTAGAGAAAGAATATAGTTTTTGAATGGACCAATGCTTGCTTACACTATGAAATATGAGATTATACTGTCTAACTGTAAACTGGTAAGACTACTGTACAAACTCAATAAATTCAAGAGTAAAGTTTGTGTTTGTTTTTTTCTGAAAAGTAAATTTTTAAAAAGGTTTGATTACTTAACCTTAAAGATGACTTTTTAAATAATTTTATTATTAGCAATATGATCTATTCATTTTATTAATCCAGGGAGTTCTCTCCCAGGAGGATTTTTAAAAAATAATCTTGTTCTTTCAAGAATTCTCAGATCTGCTACACTAATCTGCCTTTCATATTTGTGCCAGAATTTTTTTGTTATTTTTAAAATAGCCTACCTGCTGTCATTTCTTTACTAAAACTTCTAGTGGTTCTTCTTTTTCCTTTTTTCAAAACAACTTGATTCAGAAGACCTTGTATAAAGGAGCATAGTATTTTCTAAAGAATCTTTAAAACACTATTTGTAAGAAATATTAATAGGGATTTTGTAGGGTAAAAGTAGCAAAAAATTAAAGTCTAGGATTTGCTGATTTATGCAGTTTTCCCATTTGGGATTTCTTCAATGCTTTCATATGCTAATATGGACTGAATCTGTCCAAATGTTCAGTGTTTTCTTCCATTTCACAGACTACCTTTTAATGGAACATCTCACCTGTCAATTTGAATATACTGCCTAACCAGGATCACTACTTTGCACACCTCCAGAGGGTGCTATTCACATAGAATACAAGATTAGGTGTGTGTTCTGGAGAGCGAGCTGTGTTGCATACTGCATTGCAGGTGGCTGCCCACTTGTCTGCTCTGGCAGTTTTCTTTTCCCCTTTGCTGTGACTTCATATTTTTTTTTTCCTCTCACCTCAGTCTTCTGGTCTGTCTGAATCTGACCATCCTTTAAAACTTAGAATTAGTCCACCTTTTTCAGTTATCTCTCATTAATTTTATTGGGATTTCTCGTATTTAGGCTGTATGCTTCCTGCATATTATTTCTCCTTTTGTCTTAGTTTCATTTATAGATGGTGTAGTTAAGATAAAACATAGGTTCTTGAGGATGTATAGATAGAATTTTATCCAACATACCTTCAGTTAGTATTTCTGCATGCTGATTGAGGAATTGGTCACTTTTTTTTTTTTTTACCTTTTTTGTATTTATTTATTTACTTATTTTTATGTGGTGCTGAGGCCGGAACCCAGCTTGCACGTGCTAGGTGAGCGCTCTACCGCCTGAGCCACAACCCCAGCCCCAATGGACACTACTTTTGTTAAGGTAAAGCACAGAAGGTTGAGGTAATTTCTCTGGGAGACTTTCTAAATCCTTTTCAACTTCCAACATTTTAACAGTGCTGATATGGGTTAATAAGACAGTCTTATTTCTGGAGGGTAGCTGCATTTCATAGAAGGTTACTATGACAGTATTTAGCTCTGTATAGGAAATATTTTACCATTTCTGAATTTCAGTGTGGTCATTAATTAGAGCACATTAGAATTTATTCTGATTGTAGTAAGTCAGTTGTAATAGCAGTTAAGATTTATATTTTAAAATGACTAATTTTGCTTTTTTTTCTTTTGGCTTATGCCATCTTTTTTGTTCATCAGGATTGATGTTATTGAGAGGTGCTTTTTGATTCTGTGATCCATTAGTACATTGTATGATGTAAAATGCCATAATTTTAAGCATATATTATGGTTTAAAATTTAAAATATGACATTTTTGTAGTTGCTATTTGTTAAGAGTATTGTTGGAGCTGTTTTAAAATGTTTCTTACAGGTACTTTATTTTTCTAAGAGGGTTCTCCTCTGTGAACTGAGAGTCAACTGTTAGCACATAACCTGATACAAAATCACTGGAGGCATCAGAAAGAAGGACAAGTGTGTGATCTGCTAAAACTTGAAGTCTGGTAATACGGATATTCTTCCACCTTTCTTTCATGGTTTAAAAAATAAAGCCTGTACTTTATCACTTATACTGAGTGCTTATGTAGTAAGCAGAGTAGTAATTTTATATCAATTAATTTATATAAATTTAGTATATACATCATCACATTAAAAATGCTTGAAAAAAATAAAAATGACTCTAAAGAAATTTTCCATTTTTCCAGTGATTAGCACAGATGAAACTGTACAGGCACATCGTTATTGAGTGTTCTTCCAATCCATTTAGATTTTGTAGAGTTAATTGTTGATAAGGTATTATAGAAGACATTTTAAGACTTGATCCTGCTTTAACATTTCAGTGACAGTCATAATAAAATTGTTGGTCAGAGAGAAGCACAGAATTGGTTTTGTTAATGAAAAAAAGAAAAAGAAGTCTGAAGGCAACAATCAACAGAACCAGAAGTAAAATGGATTAGAGCAGTAGGTCTTGATCTTTTACTGTAATACGGGCATATTAATTCATGCTCCTTGCTGACACCTAAAATCATGTGAGATTTTCTGTTCCTTTTTTGTAATTCTTTATTTGTACTCAATCGACAAAATGATGCTATAACTACTATTTTTGTTTGTTCTTTTAAAAAGTGACTCTTGAACTTCAGGTACTTTACTTTGGAAACTAATACCATGATGGAAAACTGCTGAGTGAAAGGGCCCCAGTGCAGATAGAGAACTGAAAACAGGAAAGGTCAGTCAGTGGAATGGGAAAGAAATGATGGCAAAGTTGAGGAAAAGGAGCTCCTCCAGCATAAAACTCAGTGTCGGGTATCAGAAAAATAAAGATGAATCAGCCTCTGTCTGCATACACAGTGGTTTGAGGTGAAAAAAATATTTGCCTTTCAGATTAAACCCACTGTTTTTATATATGTAGAATACTGGAATGTGTTGGGTTTTTCTTTCACTCTTGGTTCTCTTGCTGAAGTCTTCCATAAACTAGGAATGCCTGCCTTCCTTAGAGCCTGTGTACCTTTATGATATTCCTATTATGTGATTAGATCTAAAGCTTTTGCTTTTGTTTTTTTCCACTGTGGTATCTTATGGTCTCTTCAGATATAAGTTTTGTCTTTGCCACTGAAAACCCTAGTGGCCTTGAGTAAATAAATCACTTTGATTTCTTACCTCCTGAAAAAGTACAGAGTTGTTTTTTTCTTTTTTAATTAATTTTCTTTAAGTTTGGCTTTCAAAAATCTTTTTAGATTCACAGCATATTCCCACCTCCATTTGTCAACCATTTAGTTTTAAATTATTAGCTTTGTCTTTTAATTTTGTCTTTTAACCACCTTATCTCCATTTGAGTTTCCATCTGTAATATGCTGTTTCATTCATGAAGATAAATATATCTATTCAATAAATATATTTATTGAAAAGCCAAATTATCTCAAACTTTTCAGTTGAACAAGTAGTATATAACTGGCAATTTAAATTGGTTTTCTGCCAAACTTACAAAAATGAGAGTAAGGGAATCCTTTAAAAAGTTATAAATCCATAAGGAAGAAGAGAAACGTACTCCAGAATTTTGAGAGAAGCTGGTTTAGTAGACTCAAAAGCTGAATTTTAAGCCAGTAATGAAAAAGTCTAGTAGCTGTTCAAGTTTACAGAATTCCCAGAAGACTCAGAGTTGGGAAAAATGAGGTGCTTCATGAAGAGGTGACAGTGGGGCTACATCTAGAGAAATGACTGAAAATTGAATAATCTATTACCCAGATCCCTTTCCCCTCTATGTGTAGACCCATGTCTCCTCTGCTCCCATCTTTGCAGAAGGCTGGAGGAGGAGGAACACTATTTAAAACCAAGGTACCACACTGAAGGCTTGAATGAGAGTTTACAAATCCCCAGGCTTCTCACCTCACTCAGTTGTTAGAATGCTGGACTGAATAGAATTCTCTTTCAGAATATTTTCCAGCTCAAGGGAAAAGACAAAAATTCTGACATGTGTTTGTCTCCAAAGAAAGTATCCTAATCAGTTTACCCTATGGTGAAAGCCATAGTTAGAAAGACACACATTTAGGTCCAGAACTTCCATTTAGCTTATTAGTGTCCTGTTCTTTTCTCTTACATTTAAAAAAAAAAAAAAAAAGTTAAAGCTTCATTAAGGTATAACTAATATATAATAAATGTCCATGTATTTAAATTAAAAAGCTTGAGATTTGGTGTATGTTTATTCCAGTGAATTCACCATCGCAGTCCATTAAGTTTTCTCTTAAAAATTTCTTTGTGCCTCTTTATCTTCTCCTCAAAGTTTCCTGTTTCCTCCTCCCCCCCCCAAGTAACCATTATTCTGCTGTCCATAATAGATTAATTTGAATTTTTTTTTTTTTTTTATATTTGGAATCACAATATGTGCTCTTTTGTAGTCTGGCTTTTACTTGGCCTAATTACTTTGAGATTCATCCATATTGCTTCTATTAGTAGTTCATTCCTTCTTACTGCTGATAAGGATGTTGTGGTATAGATATATCACAATTTATTAATCTATTTACCTGTTGATGGACGTTTTGGTTCTAGTGTAGTCTTTCCTTATTGAATTATAATTCCTTTATATATTCTAGATAAAAGAATGTTGGGAGGTATTTGTATTTGTTCCAGTGGAAGAAGGAAAAATAGTAGTGAAAGTTGTATACGAGTCCTCAAACTGGAAAGTCAAGCAGGAGCACTGCTAGGATTATTTGTAGAGATGGAGTTAGGTACTTTGTTAACTTTACATTGCTGTAATAGAATACCTGAAGACAATCAACTTTGAGGAAAGCTTTAATTTGGTTCAGTTTCAATGGTTTCAGTCCATGTTTTGTTGGGCCTGTTGTTTTGGGTCTGTGGTGAGGCAGAACGTCTTGATGGAAATGTGGTTCACTTCATAGCAGCTGAGAAGCAAAAAGAAAGGAGAAGGATCCAGGGTCCTAATGTACCCTTCAAGGGTATACCCCTAGTGACCTAACTTCCTCCTCCTAGGCTCCACCTCCAAAAGGTGTAGTAGCACTTTTAGGTAGCTCTACCTCCCAGTAGCACCACAGACTGGATGGAAACTAAGCCTTTAGCACATGTCTCTTGGGGGAGCATTTAAGATCCAGAACATAACAGGTGCTAAAATGAAAAGTAAAGGACTTGAAAGTACTGTTTCTGGTTGGCTGTGAGTGGAAAATGAGTTAGTGATGTTAAGAGGACTGCCAGCATTCAAACTAACAACAAAAAAGCTTTGTAGATCCTTTTCTCTAAACAAACTTTGTGGGTATATAAGTAAAACGAAAAAACAACAGTAGCAGTGAAAAACATGAAACTAAAACTGAACATGTGTATGGAATAAGTTGAAATGTGTGATAGCCCAAATGTCACCTGTTATATGTTTCTGCATTCTTGTGCAGCTTTGATGTACAATTCTTTTATTTTGTGTAAAATAATTAAAACGAAAGCATAATTAAATGATACGGACTTCACTGAACGTTTTTTTAGCAGACTCTACAGACAACTTAAGGTCTTTCTTTCTTTGATTTCTCCTTTAAGTCCTTCCCTACTTTGCAAGTTCAAATTTCTTTATTATGAATTTTCTTGTCATTTTGATTTCTTAAATATGTTTTAAAGCTGGTCTATTGAAAAATAAGCCCACTCTAGTTACTTTGACTAGATAAAAGGAACTTGAAATTACTGAATAATGAACCTATGTAGCTGCTTTCTATTTGCTAGGTGTTTTTCTAAGTAATTTACAAATATTAACCCATTTAAATGGGTTCTGTGGGCGAGATTCTCTACAGAAAAAGATGAAAAGGTTTATAAATGGTTTTAAAAGGCTATTCTAAAATATATTGACTTTTTACCAACTAAAAGTGTAGCAACACTGATTGTATACTGTTTGAAAAATACAAAACAATATAAAAGTGAAATGAGTCTCTCAATCATACATTCAAGAAATAGCTAGGCTTAACATTTTAATTAAATGTTAAATTTTTAAAAAATGTGTTCTATAAAATTTGTACATATTGACATTCTTAAGATCATATGGGATATGTCAAGAAATTTGTAATGTTTTGAACAACCCACAATAAAAAATTAAAAAAAAAAAAAAAGATCATATGGGTATAATTGTGTGCCTTAGGAAAACTTTGTATCATTTTTTTCAGACATTTAAATTTTTTAATTAACATTATCTTAATGAGCATATTCTATCTCATGGTCATTCTCTTTCTATTGTATGTTTTGATTTTAATTTTTCTGTTACTCCTCCAGTACGGATCTTTATTGTTCAATATATTTTCTTTGTAATTACTGGGTTTAAAGGATTTGGGTGATATGACCTTTTGATTAGAATTTTCCTTCAGCCTCCCTCTGGCCAAGTTTTTGATCTTTGTCTTTCCTTGCTGTGTATTTATAACAGTGTTTCCTATCCACCCTTGAGTCTGTGTTCTACTTTCTTAAATTCTCATTGCACTTTTAAAAATTGTTGTTTGCGTTTTTGACACTTCCATGAGATGTTCAACTTGAGAGCAGGGACTGTTAAGCTTTCTATCACTCATCGTTGGCACAGTGCCCTATTTATACCTGTGATATTCTTAATGACTCTTGAATTAACATCTCGTGCCTTCAGCTTGATCCATTGACACTGGACTCCAGTAAAATGCTTCTTTTGTCTCTTCTTAGAAAATGTAATATGCTTGGGGTGAGAATTTTTCTGCAGGTACTGTTTCTTTTAACTTTGAGTTGAATGATGTGTCAGCTGAATGATGCAACTGAAAATGAGAAATATTTTGTTATAACTATGATATGTAAATTTCTTTACTGAAACAAAGAATTTCATCACCTCTGTTTGTAAAGGGAAGGAACATACTAATAAATAGAGAAGAATGCTTAGAGGAAGCTAAGTTACTGTTAGTTCAAAATGCCAATGAATAATTAAGCAATTTTTGTAAAATGCTTTCTAACAGGATAATGTATTTGTCTTCTTCTTGTTGTTGTTCTCCCCCCTCCCCCATAAAAGAGAACTCTACAGAATGTTAACATCTAAACTTTTAAGTGCAATTCTACATTAGGGTTAATCCAAAAAAAATTATGGGGGAAAAATTAAGTTTTATTAATTCATAAGACTTGAGGGAAGTTTCAAGGTGTCCTGGTAGGATCTTCCTATGACATTATATCTGATTTTTGTCAGCCTTCAGATTTTAGTGAAAAATTGAAGATTTAAAATCAATATGTTCTTTTAAAAGATACTCACATGATCTTTTTGTTAGACAGAAATGACTGCAGCCTGCTGAGATGAGATACTGCTATTCAGAGCCTTAAGTCAGCTTCACTTGGTGTGTCCAATGTTCCCTCTCAGTTTCCTTTTTTTATGAGGTGATTCATCAGGTGCTGCGTGCTTCCAGGAACCAGTGTAAGTGTGTATACATGTGCCCTTCCTGGTCCTTGATCCCTGCCTATAATGAAAGGGAGATGTATTGTTTCCAGCTGTTCTTACACAAATTAAGAGATATTCTGGAATCTGCTACCATTATTTTTTATGGTAATCTCTGTCTTGTCTGTATTACATGTAAAGTTTGTTACAAATGGCACTGAATTTTGCTTATATTTCTGCACATAGTCTAGATGCCCAGTTAGGCAGTTAGTTCTGGGCGTGTGAGTCTTGGGCTCTATGATGATTTTTGTCCTAAAAGGAGGGAAGACTCCTCCTTTGAGAAGATTCTTTGCCATTTTCCTCCAATACATTCTATATTAGGTAGCCTCATAAAACATCCCCCAGGAAGTCAAATAAAGAAATTTTGAGTGATTGGGGGTGGGTGGATATAGAAAGATTACAGTTTAACACAGAATTGTGATTGTACACAAGTTTGGGATCATCATTGAAGGTCACAGAGGTTATAGTGGCCTTAGTACTTTAAAGTAAGATGACAGCTGCAGAAGAATTGGATGTGATGGGGGAGAGAAAAGAACAGATTATTTAGTTGATTGGAATGTTTTTACATTTAATTGGTAGATAGATGTTTATATATACATATTTGGATATTAAGATAGGTTTTTCTTCTTTCCTTAAGTGATTTTTCTTAGTTACTTAGAAAAGTTACAGGTGTAAAGGATGAAATGTACCAAATTAACTATACCATGACATTCTCCTCATTGAGGTCAGTGAAAACCAGTCGTCTGTTTTGAGGTATGCACTTAGTGGAGTAATTGACATTCAGAATGAGAAGAAAGGAAAGAAGCAAAAATAGAAGAAGAGTGGGAAGAGGTGACGGATAATTTCTCCACTAGCCTGAGGCTGTTATTTATCCAGTTTCCTGAACCGTGTAAAACAAGTAGAGAACCAGGAAATTGGCAGAAAAGCATTCTAAGAAGCCAGAAGTCCCTTTATGAAAACTCTTAATGTCTGATTCCACTTTAGGTGTTATATTGTATATTTACTCATAGTTCAAATACATTTCTTTTAACGTTTTGATAGCTGGTTTCCTAATACTTTGCAAATGAGAGAGCAAATTTGAGAAACCTCTGGTTATTTAGGCAAGCAGAAGTACCACAAGAAAGATTTGAAAATTGGTATCTTGGTGGTATAAAAGATTTTTTAAATAAGAATTTATAAAATTTAATAGTCAAGGACAATTTGTCTGAAAAAAAAAAAAGGCTCTTTTTGCCCTTCATATTTTGGAATGCCTTCATCTGTACTAGTCATCTTTTATAACTCACCATGAAACTTCTTCATGAAGCCCTCCTGACCTCTCCAGAAAATTAGAAGCTTCTCACTTAGTACCTATTGAATCAGTGTGTGTCCAGTTAGATTCAGCCTCTAGTACTGTCCTTTTCCTGTTGTCACAAGGATTGCCTCGTCATGCCAGGAGTTCTTGGTGTCTTACAGACATGTGCAGCCTGTTAATTGCCCTGTGCCTCTTGCATGTCATACTCCTGCTGTCTAAATTCTTCTTATTACAAAACTCTGTTCATCATTCAAAACCTAAAGGTCATTTCTTCGATAAGCTGTTACCCCTTGCTTCCTTAGGCAGGGTCCTTTTGATCTCTGTATTGCCATTGCTTTTGTATTAAATCAGTATTTCCTTGATTCTGAAACATCAGGTAGAAGATGAATGGTTTGTTTAATAATAGTTGTGTGTGTGGTGAGATTTAAATATGCATGCAGAAATATGTTTAGTAAAGGAAACAAGCATATTCTACTCTTTTTTTCTTTTTTTCCAGAGGTTTTCTGGAGTCAACTTTGTTTTTTTTAACCAATAAATAAAAACATAAAAGTTGTATATATCAACAGGGTACCATCTGCTTTCTTCAATCAAAAAAAAAAAATCTATCTAAGTCTTTCTGATTTTAAGTAAACTAAATCATTTTAACCATGGATTAAGAATAACATCATGGTAGTATGCTTTTTATAATCTGTTTTGTGATCTTAACCACCTCAATACTTTTACAGTGGACCCATAACTCTGAAATTTAAGAAAGTATCTAGATTTTGTTTGAATTCCCTCTTGGCTAATCTCAGTTTCTTGTTTTTTTTTTTTTAATTGTGGATTTTAAATTTTTTTATTTTTGTCTCGAGTGTAATAGTGACCAAGAATGCTAATGCATAAAAAGGAAATGCTGTCTTTCCTTAGTGTGAAAAATCTGTCATTTTCTTAGAGTTGGCAGATTCTGCTCCCTTTAATTGCCTTGTCTGACTTAAAACAGTCAATCTATATGTTAACTAGCTTTTGATTTCTGTATTTTCCTTAATTGTAGACATCTAAAAGAAAGATTTTAAATAAAAATTTAGGGATTCAAATTCCTATGGACTCAACATAGAAATAGGGGTGGAATTTCCTATTTTAGGGGCCAAGAATGTTAGGAAGTGGAAAGATTTTTTTGAGCCACGGAAATACAATATTTCTAAAATACCATTTATTATATTAAATTTATCCATCTACAAGTCTGTCCCCTGAGATGGACTGAGTTCTTCAAAGTCTGGTTGGTGTTTGTTGTATACTCGGGACCTAGAAGAATTCTTCATGTATTATAGGTCTTAAACTCTGTGATATTAATTATGTTTGATTTTTAAAAATTGTCCAAGGTAATTTTGTGATATGTTGGCATGGATTTTTATGTAAAATATCTAAGATAAAGTTTCTGCCTTGATAAGGATATTTCTAAATATCTGTAATCCAATACTGCTGAACAAATAAGTGCTTTTGACATGAAGAAGAGTTTGAGTATTATACTAATAATAGCGACAGACTTCAGACCTTCGCTTTAGTTTAAGAAAATGGATTTGGCTTACTGACTTTAGTATTTCAGGTCATGAGGATAAAGAGTGTGATTTTCTTTTACGGTTAAAAGACTGTCAGAAGCATGTTACATGTAACAGTTGGTGTCATTTAATGTGTGCAGCAGCCTTCCCGATAATGTGATGCTTCCTTGCTCTGTAGACAGAAAAAAAGTCACTTTTCTTCTCCAAGTGCCCAGTGGCAGAAAAGCCTTTAGGTCAGTTCTCTAGTCCACTGCTTTTTCTGTTGTAGCTATGTAGTAGTGTCCCTGGCATGTTAGCAGAAGTTTAAAGTAATGTTAAGAACTAGATTTTTCCCCCTTTTTCTTTTCTTGGATTCAATTTTTTCTTGGATGATTCTTGCAGTGTTTGCCTTCACCAAATAAGTATCAATGAAAAATGCTAGGGATTTGATTTATTCTTAATGATTCTAAATATTGACTGTATAAGAAGTCTAGTTCTTCTTTGGTTGTAGGAAGATTGTGTCACGCATTTAAAGTGAAATACAAGCAATGGATACTTGATGTTATCCTGATATCTCTCTCTCTCTCTCTCTCTCTCTCTCTCTCTCTCTCTCTCTCTTTTTTAAGAGAGAGAGAGAATTTTAATATTTATTTTTTAGTTTTCGGCGGACACAACATCTTTGTTTGTATGTGGTGCTGAGGATCGAACCCGGGCCGCACGCATGCTAGGCGAGCGCGCTACCACTTGAGCCACATCCCCAGCCCTGTTATCCTGATCTTAAAGGGAGAACTTACACTATCAGAGATATTAGCAGAAAATGGTAATTGTTGATTAAATGTGGTATTTTTACAATACTGGGGGGAAAAGTGAAGGTCTCAAGTAGAAAAACATAACACTCGAGATCCTAGAAAGCATGCAGTGTCAAAACTAATAAATAGTAAATTTAAATGGCAAAACACACGTTTATTAGTTTAAAAACAAGTAGGTTTCTATTGAATTCATCTCATGAGAATTAATAACTCATTTAGTTGTAAAATGTGAACATTCTGGGGCTTAGATTGTGGCTCAGTGGTAGAGTGCTCACCTAGCTCGTGTGAGGCGCTGGGTTTAATCCACAGCACTGCATAAAAATAAGTAAATAAAATAAAGATATTGTGTCCAACTACAGCTAAAAAAATTTTTGTTTAAATGTTAACACTCTTGAGTTTTAAAAAATGTTGCCTTTCAGTTACTCTGGAAATTTCTGTGGTACTGTGCATGTGTGTGTGTGCACGCGCACGCATTTTTGAATGAACATTTCTATAACATACAGCATGTGAGCCATCCACATTATTAATGAGACTTATTTACAGAATTACTCTTGGTGATACAGCTTCAAAAAGATGAAGACTTGCTATCATTGAAGGTATTTTCTTTAAAAAGTACCCCTGGTTTTCAGGAAAATTTCAAAATAAGAGTAAAGATGTTTTAAGTCATGGCAGCCTTCTTAGGATGATTTAAGGTAATTAATTTTTGGTAGGAAAATAAACATTTATTAGGCTGTATGTATTTTGATGTATACTTAGAATATCAGTGATTACTTTGTGTTACGTAGTAATAAACACCATCAAGAAGAGAATCTATAATTTATCAGATGCCTCGTAAATTCTTAGTAAAAAGAATCCAAGCATCCAGAAAGCTTATCACAGGGGTTTTCACACATTTTATGCTTGAACTAGAGAACAGTAAAGTAAGTTCATATGAATTCAAAAAGTGAAGCTGGGCGCAGTGGCGCATACCTGTAATCCCAGTGGCTCAGGAGGCTCAGGCAGGAGGATGGTATACTGTATTTGGAAAGGGATGAAGGTGAAGATACAAAAGGAAAAAAAAATTGTCTCCCAAACTGGTTTACAATGTTAGGTAAAATAAAACTAAAAGTAGTGCTATAACAAAGAAGATGTAAGGATTATGAAATGATACTACATGTGGACTGAACGTGTGTAAATCACCTTAGTACTGCAAATTAGGAATTTGATATTTTTAATTTTCCTCTTAGAGGTATAATGGTTATTAGTCTAGGCTGGGAAGATAGGCCAGATGGAAAAGGCTTCCAATATTTTATGTGTGTGGTAAGTTGGGAAACCAGAGCAAGCTGAAGCCCAGCTATTGGGAAACCAGTTTCCTTCTGAATCAAACAAAGATTAAGTTATCGTTAGTGTTCAATCTACTTTTAAAAATTGATTCTTTTAAAACTAGTAATTTATAATGATAGGAAATCAGAATCAGGTTGCCAGTGAATAAATTTCTTTTAGTATAAGTGTCCCAAATATTACATGGGACATACATGGAACTCAAATTATTTTTGATTATCTGAAATCTTAAATTTAACTAGGTATCCTGTATTTTTTTACTTAATAGCCCTTTTAGTGCCGGACAAGATGGGCAGTGACAGGGCAATGAAGCTTTTGTCTGTATTGGAAAACAGCAAACCTGAAATGTGGACCAAGTTTTTTTAAAGTTACCAGTGTTGAAAACAAAAATTTGAAGAACATGTATTCATTGCCAATCAGAATGGACATGAGGTTTTTAGAGTCAGGATGGCAACAACTGAAATCAATACAATGAACAATCTGAATCATTAAAATAAACATGATAATGACAATAAATTGTTACTCTGATTGAGGTTTCTTTATGTGTTATTTTCTGGTAGAGGAATCTAAGCAAAAAATACAAATTGCTCTAAGCCCATGCAATGAGAACACTAATGATTTTGTACTTGGCCTGTGAGATGTAATGAGTTTACAACATTTTGAGGTAGACAAAGAATTTTAGAACTAGAAAAGATCTTAGAGAACCTGGTGCAATCATTTGTTTTATAGATGAGAAAACTAAGACCTAGGTACACTGTAACTTATCCTTAGTTCACTGCTGTTCTGTATGCAACTCTTCTATGTTTGGACATTTATAAAGGTAGTTCCCAGCATTTTGAAGTCATAATTAATGCTCTAATGAATACCTTTCTATTTATGTATTTTTGTATTTCTAAGGTATATCTTCACAGTAAATTCTTGGAATTGGAATTTCTGGGGTGCAGGGTAAATTAACATTGTGTTTTTTTTTTTTTTTTTTTTTTTAACTATTGTCAAGTTCCATTCCAGAGTGATATGCCATCTTTCGGTTTTCTATTGCTGCATAACAAACTACCCCAAACTTAATTGTGTAAAACAGTTGTTTTACTATGCTTCTAGATTCTTGGTCAGAAATGTGGATAAGAGATAGGTCCATGGTGTCTAGAGTTTTTCTTGAGAAGTCTCAATCGATTAGGGGAGACTAGAATTATATGTCAACTTCTTTACTCACATCTGGTACCCAGGCTGGGATGACTGACACTGGGCTCAGACTATCAACCAGAACATGTACATGTGGACTCTTGGTGTAACCTGGACTTCACAGATTTGCTACTTGAGTTCTGAGAGGACTTATCAGGAGAGTGAACGCTCCAGACAGAAGCTGGAGTACCTTTTATAATCTAGCTTCATGTCCCATAATGTTCCTCCTATGGAACTCTATCAAGTGAAGCAGTCACAAGTCTGCCCAAATTAAAGGGTAGGGGTATAGACTACATCTCTCCTTGTGAATATGTCAGAAAATTTGCAAGCAAATTTTAAAACTGTTGTATGATATGTTGTTGGTGAATTGACTTTCTTCAAAGCTTTGAAAAACAGTACATATTTTAGCTTTTGGATTTTTATTAATATAATTGGTAACAAATATTTCAGCATAGTTTTAATTTGCATTTCTCTTATGAGTGAAATTGGACATCTTTCCCTACTGTTTTTACATTGATGAGTTTTTGTGACTTTTAATCCATCTTCTTTATTTGGGATATTTGATCTTTTTTACCTCAAAATTTTTTTAATGTGTTAGGGAAATTTTCCATGTTCCTGTGATACTAGTAATACTTTCACTAAATTTGTTACCTATTTCTTGACATTGCTTATGTTGTGTTACAAAGAATGAACAGATCGGATTTTATATTTATCTAAATGATTGTTCAGTAGTTGCACAGTCTGTAGAAAAGTTAATTTTTAATATTATTTTAGTTGTAGATGGATACAATATCTTTATTTTTATTTATTTATTTTTATATGGTGCTTAGAATTGAACCCAGGGTCTCACGCGTGGGAGACATGCGCTTTACCACTGAGAAACATGTGCTTTACCACTGAGCTTCAACCCCAGCCCTGGACTTCATGTTTTGATCCAATATTTTTTTTCATGTGTCGCTACTACACTATTTTATTCCTAGGGGCTTTACAGTATATTTTAGTGTCTGGTAGAGCTAAATTTCCCATCATAATTCTTTCTTTGCTGTGGTTTTCTAGTATTGTGTTTCTTTTTCTGTACATATTTCAGCATCAGCTTGCCTAGTTGTCAAAAAAGCTTGTTTTTAGTAGGCTTGCATTAAATTGGCAGATTGACTTAGAAAAAACTGACATGTTGATGTTGAGAAGTCCTAATTATTAACAAAGAATGTATCTATTTGTTCAAGTTCTTATTGTCTTGCAGGAGTGTATTTATAGTTTTCTTTATATAGGTTTTTAACTTTGCTTGTAAAGTTTATTCCTAGATGGTTTTAATTTTATTTATGTAGTTGCCATTGGTGATAGAGTTTTCCATGTCTTCTAACTGGTTATCAGCATTTAAAGACTCTAGAATTATGTATGTCAATCATAATCCTCATACCTTGCTCAGTTGTTTTATTCTCTCAGTTCTGGAGCTTGGGATTTTACAGGTACATTTTCATGTGATTTATAGAGATTGTTTTATTTTTCTTTCCCAAATCTTATGCTCTGAAATTGATTTACTGATAATCTTCTGAAGGATGTAAATAGTAGTAGAGCTGGTGGATATCCATTGATTGTTGTTGACTTTTTATTGAATTCGTGTTTCTCAATTAAGATACTGACTTTATACTGAGGTTTATATAATTTATAATATAAGCATCCATTCATTGTTATTTACTTGTAGATTTTCTAATATTGGACAATTCTTATATTCCTGATATAAATTCTACTCTGTATATTTTTTTCATTAAAGTGGTGTTAAGAGTCTGTTTATAGAAATCCTAACTAAAGTATTAGCATCAATTCTTGTGATACTGATCTATATTTTCTTTTATTCTACATTTATTAGGTTTAAATATTAGTGTTATATTTATTTCATAAGAAATATGAAACTTTCATTTTCTATTTTCTGAAACAATATATGTGGTATTAAGATTTTAATTTCCAGAAATTTAGTAGAATTCCTCCATAATGTTTTGTTTCTTCTCTTGGCTATAGCAGTTTTAGTAAGCTGTGTTTTCTCGGTTTTATTACTTATTTTCATAGAGGTCTTCAATCTCTTATTTTCTGGAATTTCCTCTGTATAATAGTAAATGGTTATTTCCTCTAGTGTCATTGCATTCAATATATTTGTGCATTTTTCTAATTTATCATTAGTCCTTTTGATACAGCTTCCCCAGTCACATCTTGGTTGTATAAAGTTCACTATTTTGTAAATTCCTCAAGAAGGGCACATATGTGCAGTATTTCTGAGCTCTTGTACTTTCAAAGCTGTTTTTCTAAGTCTGGGGTTGTGGCTCAGTGGTAGAGTGCTTGCCTAGCACATGTGAGATACTGGGTTTGATCCTTAGTGCCACATACAGATAAATAAACAAATAAATAAATTTTAAAAATAAAGTTATAAAAGAAAATCAAAGCAAAACAAATAAGCAGATTTTCTTTCTGTTGACTTAATACTTGAGAGAGCTTGGCTCACACATTCTGAAGGTTTTTTTTTTTTTTTTTTGCAAATACTGTGCTGTACTGTTGCTTTTCTTTTTTGCATTTAAAATTTAGTTTTCTTACTTTTTAAAGCAGTTTTTAATTAACTCCCCCCCAGGATTTTTTCTTTCTCTGTAAACTAGCAGTTTAACTAGTATATGTCTTTTTCAGAAGGCTGTTCTAGGTCGAATTTCCCACCTTTTTGATATGCTAGTTTAGATTTTCTCTTATTTCTTGAAGGATTCTTGAATTGCAGTTTAAAATATTAGTTCTGTTCTATTACTTTCTTTTCTTAAAGGGCTCTAGTTATACAATGTTAGATCACATGCATGTCCTCTATTTCAGGCACTTCCTTGTGCCCTTTTTACTCCTTTATCTCATTTTCCTTCATTTCTTCAGTGTTTCTCATTAGATTTCATTCAAATTTCTTCTCCCTGGGGCATTTTGTAATTTGCTTTTAACTTTTGAAATAGTTTTGTCATCCAGTTCCTTCCCTAAGATTGGTTACCTCTCATTGCATTTATTCCTGGGTTTTGTTTATGAGGTTGGGGTTCTAGGTGATTTTTGTTTTTAATATTTCCCCAAACTTGCTTGTGGGCATTTTATTCGTTTTGTAGTATTGTTTTATAGTTTTCTTCTGCTTTCTAGTATGAAATGTGTATGTGTGTTTGTGGGGGGGTTGTTGTTGTTTTGTGGTATGGATGAATGTTCAGTTCAAATGTGATTTTCTGTTTTCTTCCTCCAGTACTCTTCTTATGGAGTAGGTTGGATTTTCTTTTTCCCTCCCTATCTCTAGGCAGTTTGTAGATTAGGATATTAGTTCCAGAATGCTCTGTCAGAATAGTGATTTGGCATTTTTTTAATGGATAATAGTGGTAGTGAAGAGAAGTAGGCAGGAATTTTTCTTTTTCTCTGATTTCTACAGCATCTTTTTTCCTCCCTGTTCTTTTCCTTCATTGCCCTATTTCTAAGGGGCACCTCTCTCTTTGGCTTATCTGCTTTCCCTCTAGAAGAATGCTAGTTCCATTGCTATTCCCTTGCAGTCTCCTGTGTATCTTGATCTTGTGAACCATCAATCCAGTGTTACTTCAGCATTTTGACACAGTGTTGGGTTTTCTCTTCTGTGAGTGATTTTGTCTGCTTCATCTGTGTCCTTTGATCTCTTCTCCTTTTTGGTGTGTTAAGCCTCCACTCTTCTGTGCTCTACACCCACAGACTTGTAGGGGCAGTGGGAGCTCTGTTGGATTTTGATGTGATGTCTATTACTCTATTTACAGGTAATCTGAAGTTTGTGGTGTTCTGTCTACTAATATTGGAGGTCATGTGTTGCTATATTTGTACTTGTGCTTTTATGCTTTTTTGGGAGAGAGACTGGGATTCAGGCTGCTACCATTATACTCCTGACTCAGAAATTCCAGAGGAACTTTTTAGAATTAAGATTCTTATATCCTAGTCTGGAATACCGATTCTCTTGGGATGGAATGACACCTAGGATTCTTATGTTTTATTTAAAGGTCTTTGAGTGACTTGTATACACAGCAGGTTTTGGGAACTGCTTGCTCTACACTGGGGGTAAGCAGACTCTTTTTATAAAGTGTCATATATTAAATATTTTAAGCTGTGGGGGACAGGTACAGTCTTTGTCACAGGTTCTTATTTTCTATTTTTCTCCTTTAAAAATTCAAAGTAAAAAATAAAACAAAACAAAAAATATTTCCCAATGCAAAAATAGATTGTGGGTGATTTTGGCTAACCTGCCTTAGACCACCTTAAAACATGTTTTGTTTTTGTTTATATTGAAACTTTTTGTAATATTACCGTTTTCTGAGAACCTGAAATAAGGAATGTTTTTAATGTTTTAAGCAGCTTTAAACCTACTTTAGGATGTACAAGCCAAAAAGCATAAAAGTAACAAGATGAAATTTGGCAAATCTGAATGTGGATATGTTACTTGTTAGTTGCTGTAACAACCAAAGAACCTTATATGATTCCTGTAAAACACCTAATTTTACAAGCACTGAACTTCCGTGGGTGCCCAGCTTAATGACCACCTCAGTGCTTGGCATCTGTATGCACTTGAGTGAGAAGTCATTGGAGAATAAGTGGCAAATATCCTTCCAGGATTATCTGTTTACATTTTAAGAATTTATACCAAAATGATATTGGCTTTGCATAGCTGAAGTTGAGCTTTTCTGGCAGTATATAGTTTCTCTTACTTCTTTAGGCAATTCTTGACTTGTGAGAGCAAGACAGACGCAAAATAGCCTCCTGTTTCCCATGGCTAAAGGACATGTTTTTAGTCTTAAAGCTGAATCAGATTGTCTGAATGTATTGGAGAGGGTGCATGGGATCTTACTATGTAGATAACCATTAATTCCCACTTGTGTTTTTCCCTCAACTGCAGTAGTAAACAGGAGGCTTTACACACATAAGACTTAAGGAGGAAGAGATTATTTTGGAAATGTACATAACATGAATAATAGTATAAAGATGAGAGCAAATAAAGCTTAGCTAACAGGCTCATTAGTCATTGAATGTCCTTCACTGACAGGTTCTTTGTCCACCCACTAGAAGAAAACATGAAGTAGAGGTCAAATGGCTACTTTTAAAATATGATTTAATCCCTTTGTGTTCTATGAGTGGATTGATTTCCACCATAGAAATACTAAGGCTTAAAGTATGGTTTTTTTAAAAAAAATAATAATAAGGCACTATTAGTCACCTTTATTTTTGGTCACCACTCATCCTGTTTTTCATTTTCACTGATGTAGTCAGTGTTTTAAAAGTCTTTTGCAATCTTAATTTGTATGGGGAATGGAAGGGCAGAGTCAGATTAGTAATTTGGTCTGATGTAGTATCCTTGAACCCTCCTCTATAGACATGTTAGGACCTCATTTCCTTTCCAAACAAGAAAATAGACAAAAGTATTTGCAGCTTCTCTTAATTTTCTTCCTCCTTCCCCCACCATGATCCACATTTTTTTCCCATAAAGCCAGAGTAATTATAACACACAAATGAAAACTTTTATCATGTTGTAATGAAAATAATATTCAAATTCCTTTCTGTGGATTACAAGCCCCTCAATATCTGGTCCTTTCTAACTCACCCAACTCATTGCCTGCTGTTCTTCACCTTGTACACTAGTGATGTTGGCCTTTCTATCCCTTTTGGGCATTACCTACTTCCTACCATGGGATCTTCCTGTCTCTTCCAGGGAGGCCCTTCTCCCATGTTTTCTTGAGGCTGCTTACTTGTTATAGTTTAAGAGACTTTGGTACTTCTTTTCATTCTCACTTAGAACCCCTTGCACAGTACCCTTCTTCTAAGTGTTTACATTCTTACAAAATAGGTGGACCAGACAGATAAATTAGTGAAGTCAAGGTTTATTAGAATAGGGACATGACCATGTTCACCACTGAGTTCTGTCTTCCTAACATTGCCTAGCACATAGTAGACACTTATTTTGAGTAATGAAGTTTTTGTAAGTCTATATGATTTTTAAAATTTTAATTATAATCTTTCAATATTGATAAAATATAAACAGCGGTGTATTTTTTCTACTGCCATGCCACTTCTCATAGTTGAAGTTAAAGGCTAGTTTGGCTGAGCTTGGAATGTACCTGGTGACAACTTTGACTTGCTTTGACCATCCCTAATCCATAGGTTGGGGGAATGAAGTTTTTTAAGGAAAAAGATTTCGAAATTAAGGGTAAGCAGGTAATAGTGTAACTATGTCTGGGAAAGTTCTGTAATCAGCTACCTTTAAAAAACAATCTCAGTGTTCAGTTACGTGAGTTAAAGAATTGCATAGAATTGTACTTCTGTTTAAGTGCCAGGAAAACAGAAGATGTTTTTTGGTTTTGAAAAGGAGAATGGTTTTCATGTTTTCCCATTTGAGCACGTGAATTTTGAGTTCTGTAGATGTGACTTCCCCTAAGTTGGCCTTAAACATCAACCTACACAGAAAAGGAGATCTTTTTTGTACTTGCAAGTCTTTCACCCACCTCCCTCAAAGCTGGCCAGGTTTTTTCAGTATCAAAGACCTCTTCAAGTAAATAATACTTTTCCTTAGTTTCTTCAAAAGACTTGGAGCCACAATGCTGCCTTCCCTACTTAATGTAGTATCCCACAGGTAGGCTTAGGTTTGCGTTTGTAGTTGAGCTAAAAACCCTAGAGTGTTTTGAAGGTTTTTCTATTCTGTACTTACATATGTCCTGCTCTTTTTAAAAGTCTAAAAGCAGTGGTTAATATTTTCAGCATTTCACCTTGGTCTTTTTTCTGTCCCATTCTTTGAACATGTCATGTGCCATTAGACATATAATATCTCCCTTGGTTTTGGTATGTTTCTGATTAAAAACAAAGAAAAGGCTGAATATGCAATTTAGTTAATATTCTTCTATTGGTAACCTTCTGATATCCCCACCTGGTTTTCTTACAGAAGAAATAAACATTGGTTTGAGGTTTGGTACCTGAAGAAAACAGGTGAAAAAAGAGTTGGAGAAACAAGTTCATGCATTTTCAGGGAAGTAAGTAGTATTACCAGTATTCCCCGTGCAGTTTTCCTCTGAAGATAGCAGAGGAGGATGCAGAGAGTACACATTTGTTCTATTTCTTCTGTGGCATTTTCAGTCTCACAATGAGTGGAACATAAGTTTCATTGTAAGCTTGGTGTTGTCTTCTTCCATTTAAAGTGTAGTGAGTCAGATATTGCCATTAGTGAGTTAAGAGAAGAATATTTGAAGGACAAATTAATCTCAGTTGGAGATTATTTCTTAAAATGTTCATTAATGGGCTAGAAAGATTTGGGGGAAGGTATAATCACTGCCTCCCACTTCCCAGCACACAACTGAAATTAAACCCCTGTGGATAAATCACTTAAAACAGCTGGGCTCTACATAGGAGCACCTCAAAAGCTGGGCCCTAGATCCATGTAAAATATGAGGTGTTTAATATCCTACAGGGTCTGTATTCAGTATCATTTGGCATTGATAAAGGAAGCTTCTATCAGTTGATCTTCATATTCTCTCCTGTCACTACTGGATATGTCACGTAGTTGTTAATCCTTATAATTGTGAAATGCTTTTCAGAGTGGCACTGTAGTTTCTTTTATTGATTGATTAATTGATTGATTTCTGGTTATTGTTTTTGTTTTAGTGAGGGAGTGACTTCTGCATTTTTAAAAACTATGTAATATATAGTGACTCTTATAGAAATTTATTCTAAGGAGAGAATGTGATTTGCCACTAATAAAAGACTCACTTTTCTTTTGTGTTTTGTAACAATATCATTTTAAAAAAAATCTGTGTAAGTTTGGGAATTAGGAGTTATGATTATTTTAGAAATGGAAATTTAAAGGATAATTAAATTAATTAAATAAAAATTATCTTGTAAGAATATAGGAGCCAGAAAGTTTCGTTTTATGCATATGTATGTAGCAAGAGCTATAAACTGAATGAGCTGTTTGCGATTTTTATAGTCTTTGTCACAATAAGGGTCTTCAACTGGGGAAGACTGTATTCCCCCAACTTTTTATGTCACCCTTTCCTGTTAATACAAATAGTATCTACATAAACATCAATAATAGAAACTCTTCTCATTTAAAAATCGTAAATTTTTTTTTTCAGAAAAGAACATCATAATTTTTAAATGAGTATTCCAAGTCAGATGCTGCCAAAATATAGCAAAATTTATCACTAGTAACTCTAACAGTCGTCAGTTGTATAACTCTTGTTTGTATTTTCTTTTGTAATGCCTGATATAATTCTGCACATCCAGGGTGAATTCAGGAAACACTTATTGTTGAGCATAAATTGAACACCCTTGGTTTTAACCCTTTAATCTGTACGTCCTAGAAACTTAGGAATTCCTACCATGAGAGATTGGGAGGTTCTCCATCTCTGTACTTCTTTCCCTAATTTTCATCCCACTCCCACCTACCCCCAGCTTGAATTTTTGTGTTATACAATTCAACATAACTAACTCCTTCCCAATAAGGAAATCTTTGGTGATATTAATTTCTAATGTGTAAACAAAAATTCTTCTGGACTAAATAGGTTAAGTATTCTTTAAGTAACATTATTTTCCAAGATCCTTTTATCATTTGATTTTGAAATAATGACACTTAAATTCTGGCTTGTGAGAGCTTTAAGGTATTAAAAATGGCATTTTTCCCCAGGAAGTTAACAGCATACCTATCACTATATTGGTGGCTGCAGTAGCTTGGAAAGGACTCTTTTCTTACCTGTTTTGACATAGTAGTAACTGTATTTGAAACATGAAACATCTTGATAGTTTTGATCTTGAATTGTGGTGGCCACTTTTCTGGAATGAGGTAAAAGCACTTCATTTGCCTCACTTATAAGCTATACATTGGAGAGGGTGCAAATTTAAAATGCATATTTTTTTCCCCTTAACACTGTAGTAAGACAGTATGTTCTATTCATTTAGCAAATGTTTGGCTGCCTACCTTGTGCCAGACCACATAGTCTAGGGGTGAAAGATGGCCTTCTTAGACTCATTACTAATAACAACAACACAAATATTCTCAAACTTGGGAATAATGATTTTTTTTTAAATGAGTAACTAGTATTTCTGCCTTCAGAATATATAAGCGGTCATCCTTCAGAATAGATGAATTGATCTTACTTGAATATTTTGACTTTGAAAGCGATAAATTGACATTTATATGATTTGCTGCATTTACATATATATGTATATGTATATATACATATATATCTTACTTATGAAAAGGATGAGCATAAGCTTACTAGCAGAACAAATTTAAGTGTCCTAGTCCATTTTAATAAAGAATTCTCTTCTTGAATTGTAAATTGGACAGAACCTTTTTTCTTTTCTATCCTCATATTCCTATAATGTTATATAATAGTTTTTACATAATGAGTTTATTAAATATTGATGATAATGTTAATCCCTCAAACATAGGATGTTTTAGGATTAAAATTCCTAAGAATTTTATTGATAGCCTTCTAATGAATGACACTCCTCACCCAGTGTCATTTTAAAAAATGGTATTGTTACAAAACACAACTTGTAAGTGCTTTTCAGATTTGGGCTTATTATGGTATGTTACCATTTTAAGTGCTCAAGTATTCTGCTCAAGTAAATGGATTTTCTGTCATGGCCAGTGTTTCCTGTAATGAAGGACAATATTTCACATATACTTAGTGAGGCAGTCAGGGCTGAGTGATAAGGAACATCTCAGCTCTACCCCTAAACAGTAGTGTGTCCTTGAGCAAAGGTCTTAATGTGTCTTACTTCAGTTTCTTCTACCATGAAATGGAAAGTAGTACCTGTTAATTATCTGAAATGCTTGGGGCTAAGTAGTGTTTCAGATTTTGGAGTGTTTTGATTTTTGGAATATTTGTGTAGACTTTAGCTGTTGAGCATTCCTAATCTGAAATCCTAAATGCTCCAGATCCAACATGGCACTCAAAAAGCTACAGATTTCAGAGCATTTCAGATTTTTGGATCAGGGATGTTCAACCTGCAGTACCAACCTTAAAGGGCCATAGTAAACTTCAATACTATGTGAATATTAACTATTAATTATCATTACCATCATCATAATCATTCCTTTTATGTAAAACTGACAGTATATTTCTGTCTCTGTATTAAGCATTCAAAATTGAGTGGTTTTTCGATTATATTTGGTAACAAGCCAAAGAGGTGCTACTCTGAGGTATGTTTGCTGTCATAGGCACAGTTTCAAGGAATTTGCTTCTAATACTTCATTGCTGCCAAAGGTTACCCATCCCTGTCTTCCTCCAAATTCCTTGCATTTTCTTGTTAATTTCAAAAGTCTTTAATCAGATAATATTTTGAACCCTGCATTATTAGCTGTATGCTCACATTTTCCCTGTTTTACAGAACTGTAAGTAACCAAGATTAAAAAGAAACAACTAGTGTTACCATTTACCACAGTTGCAATTAAATATTATTTCATAGATGTAGATAGCTTTTTCTATATGTCTTTTCCAAAAAAAATATAAATTCCTTAGTTTCTTTTGTGTCCCCTACACCTAGAACTCATATGCCTCAAATGAGGAAGTAACGTTTAATACCTGCTCTTTTCATGCTAATGGAAGTAATGGATTAAAAAGACTCTACATGAATGACAGTCTTCATCCCTTCAGAAATTTCTAGGCTACTTGAAGTATGCAATATACAGTTATAGAGTTGGAAAAAATCAACTTAAAATGCTTGAATAAATGAGAAATCAGCTATAAGTTATTTCCTATCCTGTACCTCTTGATTTTATTTGAGAGGGGGAAAAATACCTTCCAAATACCACTGTCATTTCTCATGTCATATTTGTCTACATTTCCAGTTTATTTAATGGCCTCCAGACATAGCTAATTATATAATATGCTGCCCTAACCAAGAAGGTGGAAGTCTTCTTGATTTGGAACTTTGAATTAAAATTTGGCACAATAAAGAACAATTTCCAGTTAACTGTCTAGGAGAAATGCTGAGGGCATATGAAACGGTAAGATAGATGACCCAACATTTATTCTCAGGCATTGATAGGAATATATCTACTATTTATTTTATAGACCATATCAGTAACTCTTACATATGACAATATCTAAAATTCAGTAGTTTAAAAGGGAACAGATGGGATGAACATGATAAAATTGAGAAGAAAAAGCAACTTAGCTACTGATTAGATATTAAGGCTAGTGCAAGAAATCTGAGGTGCTTTTACATGTTAAGTGGTGGGTACTTTGAAATAGGAAAGATTAGAGCAACATTAAAAAAAAATTCTGTGAAACAGTGGTCCCAGGGGATATTAATAGTGCTTAATGGAAGAAAGAATAGTTTAAAATAAGTTCCGGAAATGCTACATGTACTATTTCCTTCTTATGCGTGCACAAATTTGCAAGGCTAAGAAAATTTTCTGGCAGAAGAAACCTGTTTAACAGTGCTGGACAGGAAAAAAACCTTTTCATAGCATAACTATTAATGCAATATGAATTAGTCTTCCATAGGACCCTAGTGTGGCAAAGGCTAGACTAGAGGAATTGAGGATTAGTAATAGGAATAGAGTTTTGGGCTTTGAATTTGAGGTTAAGACAAAAAAAATTACTTTCAAGGATTTGGTGATTTTAGAGATGAGAAAGAAATGAGGCTTGAAAGTACAGTTGTGTAGTCAACTAGTGGAAGCAAGAGGCAAAACTTGTAAGAGAAATCCGAATATGCAATTGTAATGTTGAACCAATTATTGAATTGCATATACTAGACTCTGAGCCACAATGTCATGATTGAAGGGTACAGGTAGAATATAAATACAAATCTAGAGTCCTAGGGGTGCTGATGAGATTTTTTTTTTTAAAGTAGAGAAATTTACACTGCTGGAGTAGGTTTGGAAGTAGTGATTGGGTGGGGGAGAGACAAAGTGAAGAAGAAAACCAGCTGGAGACACAGAAAGAATGTTCAAGTAGATATAAAACTAGAAATTGCATGTGGAAGGTAAGATAGGAGTGTTTCATGAGATAGGTAGCTACCGGTATCAGATAAGAAAGGAATGTAAGCTCATTGGACCCAACTGTTTGCTCTTGGAATTAAGGATCAATACAGCAGAGTCAGAATTTTGTCCATTCGCTGTTGCTGTTTTTAAAGATTTCAAAAAGGAAGTGATTTGCTAATGATGATGTCAAAGTGTTTGGGGAGAAAGGGACTGGGTGTCCCTGAAGGAATTTCATGGGACAGGGATTATATTCCTTAGTAGATTCATTGTGGCAAAAAGTAAGATATGGAGACTGAAACCTCACCATGGACTGAGATCTCTGAAACTGTGAGCCAAAATAAACTTCACCTCCTCAAAAATTGTTCTTTCAGATATTTTGGTCTCAGCAGTGAAAAACTGACTAATACAGTGAGATTGATGTAAACATCAGAATGTCAGTTTATTAATTTATAGATTAAAGAAGTTTTTAGGGAAGACTCTAAAGTCTCGATTAGCACATTATCTTCCCTATTGATTTGCTACTTGGGCCAACACATTATAATGAGAAGGTTGCTTAGTGAGTATGTAAGCAGAAACTGCTAGTGGTATGTTTAGAATGTATAATGGAGTCAGGTTTTTCTTAATCTCCAGGGACCAGGTCCCTCATCTGGCCATTGTGGGTAATACCACTAGGACCTTGTTTGTAGGGTGTTGGAAGGATTAGATAACATGATCCCCGTAGTGTGTATAGTATATTCCTTAGCATATTTATTACCCACAGAGGTGTTCCCCTCTTAGGTCTGATAACTGCCATTAGTGTTTTAATTCTTCACAGTTCAACCTAACATTGAATTTATAACACTCTTCTAAGCACTAACCTGATTTTCTTTTCTTACTCAGATGATCATCCTTTGCTTGTATTTTGAGTGTTGATCAGCCCATTTCTGACTGTTGAATCCTGCCCCAGCCCCCATTGAGTTAAACTTAGTTATTCAGTCTTCCTAATGGTAGATCTTGAGTCATGGGCTTCATTGTTCTTAGGATGCTTGTTTTGAACGTTCAGCTCAGTTCTTTATAGTAAGTTGATCCATATAAAGTTGCCGTTATTTTACTGATTTCATCTACAAAAATGGCAGTGTTGTTTGGCTTAGTTTAATACAGTGATTTTATATTTTATCCCTCCTAGATGATCCCAACATTTCCTTTTAACAGAGACTAAGTCAGTTGATTAGGTGTAAAATGTCTTGGTAAGAATATTGTGGGGACTGTTGTACTGGCATTGTCAGAATTCTTCCATTGCACTAGAATTTCAGTGAAATGCTGATAGGCTCAAGCCAATTTTTTAAAAAAGCTTGCACAAATAACATCCAGAGCATTTAGGAAATTAATCTGTATTTGTTCTTTATTTTTAAAATGCATTTGCCATTTTTTAGTATTTAGAAAATAATCTGTAGATGGTTGTTGACAGCTCATTATTGTTTTCTGGTTCTTATCCTTTCATAGTATGTGAATTCTACATGATTGTAATCACTGGATAGATACATTTCTGTTTTCCCTTTGAATATTGTGCCATAGAGTTTTCCAGGTTGGTATTTAGTTTTCCTAATTATTATTCTTAAGTCTCAAAGACTCTTAAACATATAATCATCCAAACATCTAATTTTAATTCTGGGAAGAAAACCTTTTAATCTCTCTGGGGTGTTGCTCTACTATTCTTTTAAAAGTAGACCGATCTAATTTGGAGATCAATTGTTATAAAATTCTAGATGTGTGATACAGCCCTCTTGGCGGTTTAATTCTAAAATGCCTCTTGAAGTCATTATATATAGAGACATCACATTGAAATGCTGAATTAAATATTTTTCAAATATATATGATGTGCCTTCTATTTTATCAGGTTAATTTAAGCACCATATAATATGCCAAATGTGTCAGTTTATTGGAAACTTAAAATATGTGATTGCTAATTACAACTGTTAAAATAGTTATAGTTAATTGAGTCTTTCTTATTAAGCTCAGGTGTTGCCTCAGAGACATTAAGATGAGTGTAAGATATTTCAAGTGTTAATTTCTTTAATCCTATATAAATTATGAGTAGATGGTTTTATCTCCATTTTACAAATGAGGAAGCTGAAACGTTGGGTAAATTGCCCAAGTTCACTTAGCTAGTATAGGAAAGTGTTGGAGTTCCAAGAAGCTATGGACTTATTATCCTGGTTATGATTCAGGGGTGGAGCAGGTATCCTCTGAAAGAGTCTTTGCTTCTCTGGGATTGCCAGTCTCTCTTGTTAGCCTCTGAGATGAGCCTTACTTACTGAAGGACTATCATTTGTCTTTAATGGTATCAGTACATGTTTTCCAGTTCAGTTTAGTTCCCCAGTGTTGAGAGTTTCTAAGTACTGTTACCAGAGTTGTCACTAGTAGATCAAGAGATGAGCTTGACTATCTGCCCTCAGACTTTACAGTTCAATAAGGAAGAAAGATGTGTACACAAGAAATTGCTGTGTGTACTGATTTTCGTATAGAGGCTCCACACTACCCATGTGGAGAAATAGATTAATTCCATTTCTCCTTGTAAAGGGGACATTTTATTTGTTCCTTGAAGGAGAAGTTAATAGAAAGGAAAAGGGAATAGGCCAGCTTTCACAGGGGAAATTCCACTAGTATGATAGTAGGAAACTGTTAATTGAAACTTATCCCCCCCAAAAAAGGAGATGGGGAGTCTGGGGCTTCTCAGAGCTGCACTGGATCAAGTGGATGAGAGGAAGGGGGGTCTTATTTGATATGTGACACCTGTGCTGAGTCCCTCAGTATCTATACTTCTTCTGTTGAGCTATTTTGTATGTGATCTGTTGAAGACCTCTGAAGGAGGGAATGCTCACAGACTAGGTACTTCCCAATTTCTATCATCATTCTGAAAATAATCCTCATTATTTTTCTAGTTCATTGCTTATTGCAGTTGTTAAGAATTGTGATCATTTCAAAAGACGATGCAAAGCTTATAAACCGATTTCAGTTGTTTTTATTAAAAAGTTTAAAGTTACCAGAAAGAATTAGGCATTTAGGAGCTTTTGAAAATTTCATTTTTCTTCCTCTCATTTCTATATTAATCAAAGGTTTTAGTCATTTTTTTATGTGTGTGCTGTTACTTTGATCTTCTGTTAGGAGAGCTTGAGGGCTTCAAAATAACATTAATTTTTGCAATTTAAACTTTATTCTTACCCATATATAGTCTAATAATCAGTTAAGCAATCTGTTAACCTCTTTAGGGGCTATAAAAGGAACTCAAATTGTGGCTACTGCCCTGCACTCAGAAAGCATAGGTTGTATTTTAAGAGATGATTAACTTTGAAGAAGCCCTTCAGAGATAAGTATGTGTATCAGGCTCCCCCTGCATTGTTCTCCTGGGATTGGCCATATCAAACCATGAGCCCTTCCGACCCCTGCATCATAGTTGAAACCACATACAATTTTACACTTTGTCTTTTGCATGTTCACCGTTCCTGTTGTGATTTTCTCCACAATGCTTTTTCTCTCATTTAGACTGTAAAGTCTTTGAAGAGAGAGCCTTGGACTTAATCACATGTCTTTGCGAATGGTAGAAACTTTGGAGAAGGAAAAACAGATTTAGGAGAGAGAGCGAAAAGTTAATTGTTGGTGATGGCATTTGAAGTAGTGCAGATTTTTCCAGTGGAGATGTCCACTGACAGTTGTAACGCGGTTTGGAGCTGTATCAAGGTGGTAGATGTAGGTCATGATGTGATGTGAGTTGCCAAGAAAATATTATAGGGAAGAGAGGCCTGTAAATAGATCCCTGAGTGATACCCTCATTTAGGATGTGGTAAAGATTTAAAAAGCCACCAAATATGGGCAGAGGAGGAGGATTGGTGAGTGAAAACTAAGTAAGAAATGCAGGGGATAGAAGGGGAAACTGCCAACACCACAGAAGTATGGAGGATGAGACTTGGTCTTCTGTGGAGTTGAATGCCTCTGAATATTGCCTAAGTGAGGGAGCCAAGAGAAAGAGGATTCAGGTGGTGGTGGCTTACATTGACAATCAAGGAAATAAGATTTTGGAGCAGACATGAGTACTAGGTAGAGACAAAAGCTTGAGTAATTTAAGACAGACTTGGAATTGAAAGAGGAACATTCTGGGAAATTAAGAGATGTGTCAGTAGATCATATATGACTGAGAAAAATGTTTATAATGAAACTAAGAACTCGGTTTTTAAAAATTTTACCAGCATTACTCAGCCAGATGGTTTGTCTACTCAAGGGTAGCTAATTAACCAGATGGGTGTAGTAGGAGGATAAAGAACTAGTCAGACATAAAGACCATTGGGAAGTTAGCTCTTAAGGGAGGCAAGTATTGATTATGCCTTTGAGGCTGAAGGTCAGAATGTGTTCATAGAACCTCAGTATAAGTGAAGGGAGGTAAGTTATAATGGAGAGGAAGTTTTGAAAATAGAACAGTTTCAGGTGATGATGACTTTAATATGTGGCTCTGACTTGAACAGCAGTTATGAAGTATACATCAAAGTCTTAAGATGAAGGTTATGGATATATGAAACCAGAATTCAAAAGTTCATCAACATGATGTGATAGAGTGGGTTACAGTTCAACACATATCTAATGTCCATATTCTTTGTACTTTATTGAACTCACCATAAATCAAATTTGTGCCTGACATCTTTTTAAAATACAGCTTACCTTATTTTTCATCCAGATTACTTGAATGTATCACAAAAATGAGAATTAATTTACTGAGCTAATCTTTCATAACTACAGCTGGAAATTGCAAAAAAAATCAATCATCAAACAACATAGATAAAATGGGGATAAAAAATGGGAAATCATTTTATGCTTAGTTCTGTAATCAGTTGTTCTAATACTAGAATAAATTTTTGCAATCTAGAGTTTTTAATTAATAGAACAGAAAGCTCTTGTTAACTTACAGATAAGATTTATGCCTCTCTCAACATTGCCAACTTTATTTTTGTGAGCTTGTTCAGTGACATAATGAGCATCCTGTTTCCTTAAGTATTTAAGTGTAGGTTCTTGTGAATTGACAGGATAGAAGCTCTTAAGAACTGAGTAGGACGACCAAGCAGCTGGTGTGACATTCAAGTGTTCATGTTGCCTTCTAGCTCCTGAACAGAAGGAAAAAAAAAAAAAACTCACTGTTTTAATTTAGAAATCTCTTCTTTGACTATAGCTGAAAATTTCAACATCAGTGAGACTAGAAAATGATAGAACATTTGGTTCTCATATTTAACTGGAGCTATAGTATGTTCTTATATTTGGTAAGTTGCACAGGGTTATATAAAATTAACTTTCCCTATTTTTGTGCTTTTTAAAAGCTTACTTTTAACTATGAAGCTTACTGTAAGAATGAAAGGTTTCTAAAATACTTAAGTAAAACAATAGAATAGGAGAAAAAATGCAGTTTTATTTTGGGGGTAGGAAAGTAGGAGGAGGCAGGTATCTAAATTATATAGTTCTCTTTTAAATTTGTTATAATTAATACTTTCAGGTATTTAAGTTAATTTAATGTGTGTCCTAAATGTATCAATGTGAGTTTTCACCTTTTTACTTTGAATGAAGGAAATTATTTATAGTATTTGTGGAATTATAAGGTTTCAGTAGAAAAAGGTCAATATACTTGGTATTAAAAACCAAAGCAGTTCAAAGAACCAGCTTACAGAATATTTTTAGAAAATGGTCTGTTTTTAATTATCCATGCAAATTAAGAAAAGCATAATAAAAGAACCATGAGTAATTTGCTTGTATTTTCATCAGGAAATTTTAGATCAGGCATGACAGTTCAACAATTTGTTCCTTAGTCAAAGCCCAAGGCACATTTACCTATAATAGTGAATCTCCAGACCAGTAGCATCAGCATCGCTATCATCTGAAAAGTTGTTAGAAATGTAAAGTCTCACACTGTGCCCAGATCAACAGAAGAGATTTCTGAGGTGTAGCCCAGCAGTCTGTGTTTTAAGGAGCCCTTCAGATGATGTTGTTGCACACTAAAGTTTGAAAACCACTAATCTGTAGTTATGTGGAATTAACTTTTAAATTTATCTTGGTTTGGGTAAATTAAGAAGGATTATGGTTTTTTGACTCTAAGTAAGTACAACATTGCAAAATTGGACCAGTATCCTAAGGAGACACAAGAAGCATTATAAGATGGTACCAACTAACCTGTCCATAAGGCAAACATGTCTAAAGTTAGCTTCAAGATATCTGTGTTTGGGATCATTCACATTAAAAATTTATCATGTATTCTGCCTAATTAGTATTTTGTTGGCATAAACAAATAATCTGTGCTGGAAATGACAGTTATCAAAAGCCCCAGGGAGGATGAATCACCAATTTATAAAACATGTTCTTCTTCAGTATGGCATATTCCTTTATAGACTAAAGGTTATGGGAATGAGAGCTGCATTTGGCCTTGGAATAAGGCGACTGAGTCATTTTTTTCACACTTTCACTGAGCCAGACTGCTATAGTGTGGTTCCATCATTTTAATTGAATTGTGAAATTCTGAAATATGAGAAAAACAAACAAAAAAACCATAAATAAGCCTTGTAAATGCACATGCAAATAATTTGTTATCTGTAAACCAGTCTCATTTTCTCTGACTAAAACCAGATGAAAACAATTATGATAAAGATTACTGTGCCACTCAGCCCCTCCCCACCGAGTCCCTTGACAGTTCTTCCAGAAGCGGAACAACAATAGAAAGTGAGAGCAAGCAGCCAGAGATGGCAAAGTGGTGAGAACAAGAGTGGAACCATGGAGGACCATTCTCACAGCCGAACATTGCAAGAGTGGGGGAGTAATCAGGAGTAGCAGACGTTGCCAGTGGGCCAGATAAGGACTAAATGGCATTGGTTAGACTTAAGAACAACAGGGGTCCTTGGTTACCTAGGAATGGTTGCAGTAAATAGCCAAGGAGAAGCTCAGTTGAAATGGGTTGAGCTGTAAGTAGCAGATGAAGAAACATCAAATTTCAGAGAAGACGATAGCTAGGTGTGAGGTTGAGGGTTTTCTTACCAAATGCCTTTATGGGTAAGATCTTTGTTTCTTTGTCATTTATTTTATTTTTATTTTTTATTTTTTAAAGAGAGAGAGAGAGAGAGAGAGAGAGAGAGTGTGTGTGTGTGTGTGTGTGTGAGAGAGAGAGAGAGAGAGAGAGAATTTTTTAATATTTATTTTTTAGTTTTCGGCGGGCACAACATCTTTGTTTGTATGTGGTGCTGAGGATAGAACCCGGGCCGCACGCATGCCAGGCGAGCGCGCTACCACTTGAGCCACATCCCCAGCCCCTCTTTGTCATTTATTGATTTGGCATATTTTTATTTTGCTTAGGTAATCCTAACAAATTACTTCCCAAATAAACATGTCATTTCTTCCAGGCTTTATGAAATATTGAAATTCAGTATTATTTTGCATACCCTTGAGGATCTAGAATGACTCTGGTTAAAAACCATGGCCACGCAAGAGTAATTCATTTGAAAATCTGAAATAGCTTTTAACTTCTGTTGTCTAAAAGGATTTAGAGGAAGGTTAAGTTGATCTTGTATACCAGGGTAATTTGAAAACTCTTTGAAAGCTGATTTTCTCTGAACTCATCTAACACAGTTAGCATATTACTTTAAGCATGTTATAAGGTTGTGTTTTGCTCTGCTATTTGAATTGTCATTGCTTCTGTTGCAAAGCCTCTTTTTAAAATTGATTATAGCTTAAGATTCAAATGAGCATTTTTGTTCAGTAAATACTGAGCCTCTACTATGTACCAGACAGTGCTGGGGGTTAAAAATGAATGGCACAAATCCCTACCTTGTGTTCAGAGTTCTTTGGGAAGACAGAAAGGGAGGTAAACAAATCCTTGCAGCTATGTGATAAAAACTATAACAGAAGAGCAAATTAATGCCTCCCCTATTTCCTACTCTGAGAGATTTGTTAAAGTCGTCATGTCAAATTTGTAACTGACAGGAGCTATAACTTGCCCTTTAAAGTAGTGTACTTAGTCTGTGCCTTTTGAAGAATCTACTAGATGATCAGTAAATTACGAGGGGAGTGGGACTAATTTTAGTCAACACAGACACAGGATGGTATTTATGAAACCTTTGAGATTAACAAACCAGGCATTGTAATCAATGCTTATTGTCTGCTGTAACACTTCTGTGAAGTTGAAATTCTCTTTGGTAAACTTATTCATTTATGTGTATATTATTCATTGTTCATCTGATGTGAGTTACTTTAACGAAGCTATATAGCATTTATATGCCCCTTGAAAAGTGAAAAATGTGAATTAAATTTGCGCCATCCCTTGGTTTCTTCTAAGTGTTTTAATGAAATAATCTGAATATACCAAAA
The DNA here is from genome assembly GCF_001458135.2 of Marmota marmota marmota. Classification (NCBI taxonomy): domain Eukaryota; kingdom Metazoa; phylum Chordata; class Mammalia; order Rodentia; family Sciuridae; genus Marmota; species Marmota marmota. Next base: position 20,403,273 of record NW_025999853.1, read on the forward strand.
CTTCATACAATAAACTCCCCACCATTTATGATCTTCAAGTGTCTACTCTTTGATATGTATAATATCTATCATTTTACACTTTCCACTATTGCACTCTAATAGTTTACCATAACTTACCATTTTTTACTAAAAATTATTTTAATTGTTGGAAGACTTCAAGTTTTCAGTGTGTGAATCAGGTCAAAGTTTATTTTTTTGCCCCTGCTGAAAATGACTCTGTAAGATGGCTGAAAGATCATAGCTCTTCTTGCTAAAATAGGAGATTGCTCAGGCCTGGTTTTGCCTTGAAGTAGTTTTTCAGTCTAATAGGCATTAAATTTAGGTTCAGTTATGTAGCAGTTGTATTATCTGTGCTAGTTGGCTTTTTGTTGCTGTGACAAATACCTGAGGAAAACAATTTAGAGGAGGAAAGATTTATTTTGGCTCATAGTCAAATGGCTTCCACAGCGTTCTGGCTATATTGCTCTGGAACTGAGGTGAGGCAAAACATGCTGGAAGGGCATGGTAGGGGAAAGCTCTCAGCTTGTGGCACCAGAGAAGGAGAGAGAGGAAGGGTCAGGGTTAGGGATAGGAAATACCTTTCCAGAACATTCCCCAGTGATTCACTCCCTCCAAGTAGGACACATTTCCCACAGCCTCCACCACCTCCCAGTAGTACATTCAGTGATCAGTGAATTAATCAATCTACTGGTGAGGTCAGAACCCTCATGATCCAATCACTTCCCCAAATTTCCATTTTTGAACATTGCTACTACATTGGGGACCAGGTCTTTGGGGGACACTGTATCCAAGCCATAACACTATTTATTTAAATAAGTGGTAAGTTTTGGGTTGTTTACCTGACTTGTCAGCATTACTGGTATCTAGGAGGGTTGGATGGAGCAGGGCTGGATGAAGTACTTTATGAAGTAGTTCTCACTTAATCAAATGCCAATGGCAGCCATATGAAGACCAGCTATAAAGGTTAGTTATCCTTCTTCCTATAACTGCCTGGCTAGTTGCAGAGGAAGTGGAATTGATTTTATGTTAAAGGAACATACACACACACGTTCACACACAAGAAAATGGAGGTCTTTCAAGTGTTCTTTTACAAACATTTTTAGTTCTTTGTCGGTCTTTTGGTGCATCTAATTATTAGGATGTCAGTGCCCATTTTGAAGTACAATACATTTCCCTGATAGTAGGAGCCTCCATAAGACCTGCACAGGGTTATGAATTATCTCATAATTTAACCATTGTTGGTCATTTACTCTTGTTTTTAATGATTCTGTGAGTGTTTAATACTTGTTTTCTTTTATTGTAAGCATCTTTGTCCTTTTTAGAAATAGATGATTATAAGTGTTTGTTTTCAGTGACTATAAAATGAGCAATTGGACTTGATCTCTATTATCTCTTTCAGTTGTTAAATACTAGGATTCTTTTCTTTTTATTACTTAGAACAATGAAGGCTTTTAAAATTTTATTTATACTTTGTATTTTATTTTGATTGTAATTGAATAACTTTTTTAAAATTCAGTACTTTGCATAATCACTCCAAAAACTTTGTGATTACTCTGATTATGTTGCTACTTTAATATTAGCATGATGCTGCTAATTAATACCAATAGAATACATATTTAGCTTGGAGTGAATTGAACCTTGGTCTTTGCATACAGGCTGTTGCACCTCTTGTGTATCATATTTATACAGTTATATTTTTTTCATTAAATATAGGAGCCATACTTTTGTTCCAATTACATTTAGCCTCACTTCCATCTGTCTATCTTATCCTGTTATCTAACATATTTGCTGATTTATCCAGCTTTGAGTCATTTATAGATTGGATAAATACAATTTCTATGTCTCCAGGTCACTAATAAATGTTTAGAATCAATCAGGAATTGAGTGCTAAACAATGCATTTAAAAACAAAAACATTTCCTTCCAGGTTTTTCCTCGTTACTAATGTTTTCAGTTGTGTTAGCATATATTTTCTCGCTTTCCTGCCAGAATCTTGTTTATCATTTCATATTTCACCCAGCTCCATATTTTACCCCATAATTAATTAATTACCCTATACTTCTTTTAGTTTTTTTTTTTTTTTTTTGATTATCATGTTGAGTCTAGATAACATTCATGCAACTTTTCCATGATAAATCAAGTGGTTTTGTGAAAGAAGAAATTGAAATTGTATTATTAACACAGCTCTTATGAGTGCCAGTCATTACTAGGCTCTCACAATCATCCTTTTATCTTCTTTTAAGACCCTGCCCATTCTTAAGAAAGCTTATGTATCAATAGGGATTTACCTTATTCCCTGTCTTAAAGATCATAGCCATTTTTGCCCAACTCTGGTTTTCAACTTCCTCTTTTCTTTGCATATGTTCTCAAAGACTAACAACTAATTTGATCAGTGATGTTATTTATCCTGGGATATATTTTGTAGACTAAGAGTACATAGAGTAGCTGTGTGCTTTCTTTAAATTCCCCCTCTTCTGTGCTTCCACTTAATGTGTTTGTTCCCCCCTTAAGATTTTCAAATGGAAGAGTTAAAAGAAAATTAAATAACAAAGACAATTAAAATAGTTACTCTACTTATTATTTTATCTCATTCCAAATAGTGGAATTGCTTTTGCTTGTCATTTTGTAGCAAACAAGTAAAAAGCACAACTTTTTTCTTGTCATCCACATGTTTGTCAGTGGGGCATATGAATGAAATAGTAGTTAAAGAAGCAAACGGTAGAAGAGAGATGTGATAGACAATGAAGAAACTGATACAACCTGATATATAATTTGTTGGTAATTGGTAATTCAAATAGTATACTTTTTGAAAAGTGGCTTATTCTCAAATTGGTTGCTTTTCCCTGGACATCGTTTTCTTACACTGGGGAAATTGAACATGATTGGTAATCATGTGCTTATCAAAGCTGCGGGTTGCAGAGTGTTGGAAAACTAAATCTTTAGAAGGAATTAATTGATAAATTACTAAAAAGATCAAGGATAGGACAAAAGATCAAGGATAGGACCAATCTTAGTCATTGAATGACCCAGAGACTCAAATGATATCACAGGTACATGCCTTGCTCGTTTGGTGTGTGTGTGTGTATGTGTGTGTGTGTGTGTGTGTGTGTCCGTCCGTCCGTTCGTCCATCCGTTCCTTTCCTACATGCTCTGTTCTCTACTGGATCCATTTCCAGAGACTTTCCCCTGTGGAACAAAATGGCTACAATTATACCTCATGTTTTTCTCAGATTTACCTTCAGTAAGAAGAAATGTGTCTCTGCCTTGAAGTCACAGTGAAAGAAAGTCGAGCTGCTACTCATTGACCCTTTTCAGGTCACATTCAAATTTCTGAACCAGTGAAATATGGCTGGGGGCAGTATCTAATATGGATTCCCACTCAGATTTACTGAACATTGGGCAAGGGCAAATCTCTAAATATGAAGTGAGGCTGTTACTGAAAAATGGGGAAAAGGATGTTGAAGTGGCAAATATTCATAACCATACCCCTTTAGTACCAGTTTGATTAAGTAGGTACATTTGGGATTATTTGACTGTTTTTTTTTTTTTTTTTTTTTTTTTTTTACCTATAGAAACTTCCATTATGACACTTCCATTGTAAGTGTGAAGACTTAATATGGAGGCATTATTCATAGGAGGAACATGGCTATTTTGTTAAAAATATAGTTTCAACTCCTAGTTCTATTATATATTCTTCTTGTTGAGGACTGTAAGGATATCCAAGAATTCTCTTCTCCTATTTGAATTATATCAGAAGAAAAAAGATTGGTACATAGGAATAGGAAAAAAAAATCAATTTTATTGCTGAGCAAAGGTGAAATGGAGGACTTGGTTTTTGTGTAACAACTGTGAGGTTCTAATATTGAAACAGACATACTAGACATTTATTTCCTCCCACTCCAGGCACTTTGAACAATAGTAGTAGTCTTAACATGGGGATCTTCCCCTTTAATTTTAGAATGCATCGTTCAGTCCTGCAGGTATATGGCCCCAAAAGAAAGCAGAGAGGTGAAAAGCTACTGCATAACATTTGGTTTTCTGGGAAAATCTTCTGTCAGGCAGGACATTTCACCTCAGGAGTAACTGGTGGGGTAGCAGGCCAGGAGTTATTGAGAAAATTTTTTTAATGAAAACCAGAAGACAGATGGACATCCTTCCCTTCGACACAAGACTTAAGAATCTTAATTATTTCATCTGTTACTCAAATAAAAATCGATTTGGGGGTTGGTATTATGTTCAGGCCAATAAATTTTGCGTATGGAGACTTAAGGATGTCTATCAAATAACCACCCTCTCTAGTTTTTGAAATTAGGTTATTATGATAATTGATGTGTGTGTAGGAGGGAACACTTTTTGCCTAGGAGATGAGTAAAATTGGTAATAATTGGGCGAGAATAAGGGTTTGTGAAGTGGGAGGAAGCACACAACAAAAGAAAATGTCTTAGAGAATCCATTACTATCACATTCTTGCAAATTTAACCCAAGGCATCCAAACTTTACTCAACCAGTCATCTTCAGGTCATTGGTATGAACCCAAGTTTTTATTAATTCTTCAATCCAATAGTTCTCACAGTGTACTCCCTAGATGGATAGCATCAACATTGCCTGGAAATTTGATTGAAATGCAAATTACGGAGCTCCTACTTAATCCTACTAAATTTAAAACTCTGGAGGTGGGGCCCAGCAATTTGTGTTTTAACTGGTCCTCCAGGTGACTTTGGTACATGCTGAAGTATGTGGACCACATATCATGATTTTAAAGCATCCTCATAATAGTTGAATAGCTAAAGATTAATTTCACTTGGAAGTATGTTTTTGAGTTCCTTATCATCATCTTATTAAATATTTTGGGAAGGAACAGGTGGATTGCTTGGAGATGGAGAAAATTTGAATCAGTAAACCATAGCTTGGCCTTAAATGCCAAACACCCAGGAGTGATTGAACTGCATTTTCCTCTTGTAGGTTCAGATAGTATCACGGAACCTATTTAAAAAGCTAAATGTAGTAGCAAAATGCACAAGGGATTTGATGTAGGAGACTTCAGAATAAGAACGAACCTGGGGAGAAGTGGTTATGATTTATATAGAGGGACTTGAAGATCAGGAAGACAAAGGACTGTACAGAAGAAGTATTTTCAAAGGTAGAATTAACCAGACTTAGTAACTGAACCTGGAGAGGATGGAATCAAGTATAAGATTTCAAGCCTAGGTGATTAGGGTGATGGTGATTGTGGAAAGGAGCTTATTAGGGAATATAATGAATTCAATCTTTGACTTGTTCACTTTGAGGTGATTGTTTAAAGGATATATATGGAAAAAGAAGAATCTTTAGATAAGTCTCTAGGTAAGTTAGAATCTAAGAGGAGATAGAATTGTGGTGAAGAAATTGAAGCACTGCATTCTTTTGTTTCTCCGACTTTCATTTTCTACCATGGTCTGGCACAGTTCTGGGTTCTGAAAATATAGTGGCAAACAAACCCTACCCTCAAATAATATTGTAGGTGGAGGTAGACAAAATAATAACATAAGCAAATGAACAGGATTATTTCAGATAAAACAGAAAAGACTAAAGAGTAGAGAATTCTTTAACTAGGGAGTCAGAAGAAGACTTGAACTCGGTATGGTGGTACATGACTATAATCCCAGCAGCTCAGGAGGCTGAGGCAGGAGGATCATGGGTTCAAAGCCAGCCTCAGCAATTTTGTAAGACTGTAAGCAACCTAGTGAGACCCTTTCTTAAAAAAAAAAAAAGAGAGAGAGAGAGAGACCTGAGGTGGTGACCTGTGCCATTAAATCATGTGGAAGATAGTTTTATTTTGGAAAGTCAGAAGATGGTAGAGTGGCAGAGTGGCCAAGGAGAACTGCAAAACTGTATTAAAGGGTTCATTGAGTTTTTTTGACCTTTCAGAGGCTGTTCCATGTGAAAGATTTAGAGAGATGGCTCCATGTATGAAAAGGAAAGTAGAATTAAAAATAGTTGGCACTCAGATATTTCAGCCATTTGTTGTGCAGAAAATTCAATTTCACAGGGCCTTAATCCTTCTTAGGAGAGTACAGAGTAGTAACACCTCCCAGGTTTAAATTATGATGATCAAATGAGAGAATGAATCTTATTTTATCAACCATAGTGCTTGGAACTAAGTATTTCAGTAATAGCTGTTAGTAACAGTAACACTGAAAAAGGAAATTCGGTTATGGGAAAAGCAGTTTCATTTAATAATGATGAGATCGGATGTCTTTTGATATATGATTTTATTTAGAAGTCATACTTGGATCTTTTATCATGCATGAAAATTTTAAAGGTATGAAACAAATACTTTATAAGCAAACAATGTACCATGATTAGCTACCTGATGGCATTTAGAAAGTGTGCTTATGTGCATTACACTGTAGGATGGATCTTACTAAATTTTACATATTTTATTGCAGATGTGTACATCTCATGATTGATGTGAAGAAATGAGTCATGGACCAAAGGTCAAGATACTTCTCTGGGAAATGTTGCTGCTGATGCTGCTTTACAAAGTCACACAATGAAGTGTTTGGTTTAAGAAAGATTTTCATATTTAAAAGATTTTCATCTTGGAAATATATCAAGTGAAAATTAGATTTTTTTGGGAAACATTTTCCTCCTAATAAATTATACTTGTAATGGGCGACATGGCAAACAACTCAGTTGCATATAGTGGTGTGAAAAACTCTTTGAAAGAAGCTAATCATGATGGAGACTTTGGAATTACGCTCGCAGAGCTGCGGGCTCTCATGGAGCTCAGGTCCACAGACGCATTACGAAAAATACAGGAAAGTTATGGAGATGTCTATGGAATTTGCGCCAAGTTGAAAACATCTCCTAATGAAGGTGAGTTTTATTTTGTTTTTAGTCCTTTGTTCAGAGAGTGCTATATATTTGACTCATAAAAACATGTTTATATTGGTTTATATTTTCTTGGCTATTATGTGACCATGGCATAATTGTAGTGATGTTAAAAATAGGTACCTGATTGGTACAGTTAAAGTTAAATTTAGAACAAGAAATAATGTTATAGAATAATTACATGTTTCAGACTAGTGGGATGAAATAGTTTGTCTCGCTGTATGTATTATTGCTGCCTGTTTACAATAACAAGATTGTCTTTCCATTCGAGCTGTAGAGGATGGAAGCAAGCTTGGTAGCCCCCAGGGGATTCAGTGGAAATAAACCCTGCTCACTATTCATTTTGCCAGGTGGTTTAAAATAGTTGTCTTTGCCAGTAGCTGACCAAGTCCTTTTCAACTTACAGGGCATAATCTAGACTTTAATTATTAGTTCAGGAGGTCCTAAAGCAAAGCTTGTAGTTTAGATGGCACATAGTTTTTCACTTAGCAGACATTTCTTTGATTAAAAATAGTTTTCAAACTTTGGACTGAGTTGAATTTTCCCTCATTCAAAGAAACTTTTGGTTTCATAATTCTTGATTTGTCCAAAGTTTCCTTTTGAAATCAAGAAGGGAAAATTTATTGTAACTTCATTGCATTATGGTCTTTGAAATGATTTGAAAAGATGATCTTTGATACGTTGATTGTGTTGAACATAAAATTTACGTTAGGAAATTTCAAGAAGACATTTAAACATTGCAAAGGTGAGAGTAGAGGGAACATATGAGGATGAATGTTTGGTAATTATAATTTATTTTAGTAAAGATGGGGAATTATTACTGTAATATATTAAGTTAGTATATATTCCAAAGTCACTTCTAGAGAAATTATGCAAAAGTGCTTTTCTTAACATATTTTCTGAAACATGCCACATTGCTGCTCATGATAATATTTAACATAATAACAAAAAGTAATTTTCCAAGATTAGAATTTTAAATCACACCAAATATTCTTTGAACATTCACGTAATTTTCTACTGTATCGATAAATAGTTCTTTGATTTCTCTGAAGTGGTATAACTTAGAAAAACTTAGTGTCAGTATTCACTCATGTCCTAAAAAGCCTTCTTCAGATACTTGGTGTATCCTCTTTTTCTATAAGACCTGTTAAATTTAAGCTAAACCTAAATTGATGAATGTTTCATGATCACCAGATTAACAGGTGATGTTAACATTAAAGAGTCCTCAGTATGACAACAGTTTGTTCATAAAAGCCTTGTTGAGCTCCAGTTTCAGTTCTATACTTAACTGTCTTCCCCTCTCTGCTCTTAATCAAATTTCTTGTTTTCTAATACTGAATACCTTCCTTTATGCCCTCTCATTTTTAAAAACGTGATTTCTTCTTGGTTTGCAGTACAGTTTCTTCTGTGCTCTTATTTTGGGTAGAATTCCCTACACTGATTATGGTTTAACTAGTGAAGTTAATTGAAACTTTGCTTCTAGTATAGTGGTTTATATTTTAGGAAGCAGTGATTACATACCATTTTGACAACATGGTAGAAGCAATGGATAAGCTCTAGAACTTTTGACATTAAGAATTTTTTGTGAATTATTGGTAGTCTGTGCATTAAATAAAATATGCATTATTTTTTCCTCTTCTTTGTTTACAAATCTTTTGCTCTTGTACTTCCTGGTATTATGAATTTAATATTTGCTAAAATTTGTACAACCTATTGTTTTTAATATTTATATATAAACGCTTAATCATTTTGCAATGTTCTTTTAAAGACTGTAAAGCAAAACATAAGCATCAGATTAGTATTTGCAGTTACTGAAAGTATAAATAAAAATGGCAACAGCTTTCATAGGAATATTATTTCCAAAGGAATTTTCATGATTTTAGTCTAGTAGGAATATATCACTCAGAAGGCATTGAATATTTTGTCACCGAAACATGATCAGAAATGAGCACCTACCAGAAGTTTGTCTGCACAAAGAAATGATCTAGACAGCAAGCATTCTTGTTAGAATAATCTGTTTATACTCTAGGAAATACGGATTTTGATTAGTAAGGCTAAAGTCGTTTGCCTGTGCCTTTAGTTCTTTCATTTATGAATTCATTCATTGGTCCTTTCATCAGACCTAGGATGTTGATTATCATATATTTTATATACCCTCTTTAAAAAAGTAAAAGTATTGGTTGTTACTGTGAGACAATTATAAGTATATAATTAAATCACATTCCAATTTCAGATATTTTAATAAAATGTAAGAATATGTAACTCTTAGAATGCCGAAATGTGGGTTGGGAGTATAGCTCAGAGGTACAGTACTTGCCTAGCATGTGTCATGCCCTAAGTTTAATCCCCAGCACCACCCCCCATCAAAAAAAACTGCTGAAATATAGTATTATCAGGTACCTGCTAAGTGTGTAAAGCCTGGAGGAACAACCCAGGAAATTTCTTAAGAACAATAACAACTATAATTATGGATAGCACTGATGATAGGTAGTACTTTTTGTATCAGGTTGGTTATTAACATTTACAAGTATTAATTCGTTTTATCCATCTAATACCTTTACCCTATTTTCAAACCAAAGAGCACAAAAATGGTTAAATACCTTACAAGTCTCACTCTGGTTATAGTCATATTTTTTAATACAATGGCCATGCTTTTAACCACTGTATTTGGTTATAAAAGTTTAGCTCACATAGCTTGTGAACAAGTTGAGATACTATAAAAGAGGCACATGTGTTCTCATCTAATAAGTTTTTATGGAAAAACAGAAATTTTTTGGAATTACGTGGTTTAAAAAAATGGATTATGGTTCTGTGTGTTAGTCAGCTTTCTATTCCCTGTGACAAAATACTGAAATAATCAACTTTAAAAGGAGGGAAGGTTTATTTTGACAATTTTGGAAGCTTTGGTCTATGGTTGGTTGGCCTATTGCTTCCAGCCTATGGTGAGGCAGTACGTCTTTGGCAGGAATACAGGGCAAAGGAAACTGTCTCATGGTGGATGGAAAGCAGAGAGAGAGAAAGAGAGAGGAGAAGCCAGAGTCCCATAATTCCTTTCAAGGGCATGCACTTTAGGACCTAACTTCCTTCCACAAGGTCCCACAGCCTAAAGATTCCACCATTCTTAAATAGAGCCACAAGATGGGAGCACACCTTCAACACATAGGTCTTTGGAGACATTAAAGATCCAAACAACAGCATTCTCTGTGGCAATCTAGTCTTTAAAAGCATGCCCCCACCTTATCAGTCAATTACATGTTTGTGATTCCTTTTTGTCACACCATACTTATTCTCTAATAGAGTAGTTCTTGAACTTGTTCTAAGAAGACTGCATGGGTACTGACCAAAAGGAATTATTTTGAACCAGATGTGAGTTTTTTACATTTAAAACTTCTTAGCAGTTCTGATAACCATCATTAAAGGAACTGGAACTGTAAAATTAACTGGAATTGAGATTTGTAACTTTGTATTTTTAGCTCTTTCTTTTAGAGCGAGCATCTGTTTCATAGTCCTCAGAATCTAAGAATGTACTTTTATATCAAAATAACCTGCTTGGAACATCCTAACTGCATAAAGTTACCTTAACAATTTTTGGTTTTGTATCTTGGTTATTTTGCTACAATTGACTTTTTTATTCATATTCTAAATCATACTTCTTGTTTCTTTTTTACAAAAGCTTTGGTATCTTTTTTATTTTAATATGTTCCTATGTTGTCTATGTTATATTTTATTGAATAGTAGGTAGTCTTTCTCTGGTAATAGAATTTCAGGAATGCAGGCCTCTATACCTAGTACCTTATTTTTCAGTAGTATTACATTGAGCAAAACATAAAAATAAATACATAAAAATTAAAGGTGGTACCAGTTGGTATTCTGTAAGAGGCATGGCTTTATGGACTTATAAAGGGCAAGAAGTTAAGTGAGATCTTAAGATTTTTGGTGGTTGCTACAATTAGGTAGAAGAGGAAAAAAGCAAAGCAAATAAGAAAGGAGACAGATAAACTAAAGAGGTGTGGTAGGAAGCAAAGTGGGGTCAACAACATTTCTCCTGGATTGCCCAAAGTTTCCGTGATGTTTCAGATGACAGTTTATATTTGCACTTGCCAAAGTAAACCTGTTTTAATGGTGTCCTTTGACCATGTTTTAATGGTATAATAGAATAAAACTAACAAACATGGAAGTATATTTTAGCTCTTTAAGAAAATCAGCCCTTTACTCATGGTAAATCATTATTAGCTTATAAGCTACTATAAGAATTCTCTTATGCCCCCATGTATATGCTTGGTTAGCACAGGCACTGAGCAAGTATTTTCATGGCCATGTGTGTGTCAGCCATCTATGTTTTTATATTTGTATAGAGTCATCCTTGAAATTTTTATATTGATGATCATGCATGACCTTGTCCTAGAAATTTAGTGCTACTATATAATGGATAATTATATGTTTATTGTAATAAAATTGTTTTTAAAAGTCATAGTTGAAAATATTGAAGTAGCACAGCCTTTTGTATGTTGTTGTTGTTGTTTAAGCTTATTTTTACTTTTCAGGTCACAGTAGACATACTTCCTATTAAATAATTCTTTTGTCTTCCCAGTGTCATACATTCAGTTTTCTTTCTTCCTGTCTGGCCAATCTCATCTAGCCAATCTCCTTTGCTTTACTTTAAACATTGATTATCTGAGGTTTCCATCTGTCTGTATATCCTCCTCTTCATCTATACACTCTTGTGGTGATGACATCCATGCCTGTCACTACACAAGCCATCTGGGTGCTGGTGATTCCCACTTGAGCAGCTCATTCAGGATCGCCCTCAAGCTTTGGTCCTGCAAACCTGATTCCTAACTCCTAGCTTTCTCTTAACCCAAGGGTGTCTACTTGTGCATGTCCATGCTACTCCATTTGAGGTCACCATTCTCTCTTGTGCTAATTCAGGTAACATCATGATTGGTGCTTCTTCCTATCTTCTATTACACTATCACTTTCCTGCTTAAAGCCAGTAGTAGTTTTGTTTTTCCTTCTGATTGAAGTTTAGACTTAGTTAGGCTTACAAATCTTGGGATCTAATCCCTAGTTACTTTTCTAATCTCATCTCCTTTTCCCAATTCCGCACCTCAGTGTTTAGGACATAGCAAAATTTTCAGTTATCTTAAATACTATTATGTCATGTGTGCTTTTGCTTCTGGACTGCTGATTTCTCCACCTAAAATACTTTACCTCCACCTAAAACACTACCGTCTATGAAGAATAAAATACTTTATTCTTTAATAAAGATATAGTCCTTAATGTGACTATTTCTTAAGCATTCTTAAGAGCTCAAGTTTGATATCTTGGGCATTCTGTTATCTACCCCAGCCCCATAAATTTGTATCTTAGCCCTCTGTATGTATGCCTTCTATATCTTCATCATTCCCATCATAATACTTAATACATGGGGTTGTGTTTAACTGGGTGCTTATCAGTCTTCCCTACCAAACTCTTAAGTTCCTGGAGGGGGAAGTACCAGGGAAGGCATCCTTCAGTCTCACTTCTCTTTGGATGCTTAGTGCCTTTCACAGTTCCAGGCACATAGTAGGCTGTTGGAATTGGATATGTAAATTTGACTTTAGAGAAGGGATCACCTTCTCTTTTGACATTGAAAATGTACATAAACACACATTTTCACGTCCTTTCTTGATTTGTATGTTTTGATCTGGCCCTCACAGAAGTCCGGTTGGCTGCTATCTCCACCCAAGATCACATACATACATACATACCTGTACACACATACATATACACATAAGGCACAACTTCAAGTACAGAATTTGATAGAACTGTAGTTTGTGTGTATGTTAGCCATGGTTTTTATTTAAACCCATCTTAACAACATTCCAGTAAATTGCCCTATTTCCGTTTCCTAAATTAGTCTAAGCAATTAAAGAAGCCACATTTACTTGTAAAACATCATGGTTTTGATATAATTTGCATTTTATTCCATAAAAATGTCATTTTCATTTTCTGTTCAACTATAAAGAAAGTACTGTTGAGCCACTGTGTACTCATAGAATGAATGTAAGCTATTTTTCTCTACAGTCGACCTAAAAAAGCATGTAATTCTGATGCTGCTTTTGATGAGTTGTGGTTATATATTCTCTTTGTAAAGTTAACTGGACCATTAGGAGATCAATCCCATGCATGACCTTGGCCTCATTGCCACTCCACTGAAGGCAACTGAGCCCACAGAAAAAGACAGAAGATATTTCATTATTTTTACTCATCAATTACTCCTAAATATTAGACTGTATTTGCTTTTGTGCTGCTTTGGAGTCTTCCCATGATTGACTCCTCAACATTCAGACTCAAGTGAAATGCTAGTTCCTCAGAAAGGCTAGTGCAGTCCACTAAGAGAGGTCTAGTGGCCCTTTTATTGTCTCCATTTTACCTGTTTGCATCTCTAATTATTTTAATTGTATATCTTTTTTTTCTCCTTTCCATGTAATATGTATTTACTGAATGTGGAATTTGTCTTGTTCACACTGTTTCCTCAGTAATAGAACAGTCTCTAAAAGTAGTAAATTTTCAGTAAATATTTGTTGGGTGGCAGACTATTGTTGTAAAATGCTTAACTTTATTATTTAGATTAGTAAACTTATTATTAGAAATTAACTTCCCTCAAAATAGAGTTGACATCCATTCCATGCAATAAATTTGTAACATGTCTTCCCCCTTAATAACAGTTACCATTTAATTTATGACATATCTTTGGTACTTCAAAATAGTTGCAAGTCACACCAACAAATATTAATACTCTCTTCACCACCAAGGGGGTCAAGTGGCTTAAACAAGATTTCCATAAGTAAACTGTCGCTGGGTCTTCTAAACCAGATAGTTTTATTGGTGTAGAATCCAACATATGTGCTGCTGCTAGTTTAGAAGATTCACAATAATTCTTAAAACAAGCTGCTTGGGCTGGGGATATAGCTCAGTTGGTAGAGTGCTTGCCTCACATGCACAAAGGCCCTGGGTTCAATCCCCAGCACCAAAAAAAAAAAAAAAAAAAAACTAAAACAAGTTGCTTTTTTTTTTTTTTAAACATCCCCAAGTCCCGAAAGCTATCTTTAGCTCTATAACTATTCTTTTCAACATTAACCTAAAATCTTGGCTTCTGTTATAAACAGTAAAAGTTAAGATTTGACTATTTTTTTTTGTTATATTGGTGATATTTAAAATAACGTTATATATTCAGTTAATGGTAAAGTCTATTATAGTGTGAGATAAAGTATATAATTAATACCTTCAAACACATTTCTTGGGGGTAGGGGAGTGGAGACCAATCCAGGGAGGGTTAGTAGCCCTTTTTGTTTCATTTTCTTAGGGCACTAAAACATGAGACAAGGCAAAGCTACCCAATATTCCCACTATGTGATACTATCCTTATTACTATAGTCCTTCACTGCCTTTCCTTTCATTGACTCCATCTCTGTTCTCAGGTCTGTGGAAGGTTTTGGTTAATGATATCTGTCATCAGAAATGTAAAATGCTTTTCAAACTGCTCAGTATAGACCACATTGCAGTTGCCAGTGAGAACATTCTCTGGAATCTTTTTTGGTACCTTCAAGAAAGTAAATGATTACATTTACTTTCCCAAAGTACATATTACAAAGTAAGCAATTTGGAAAGTGAAAATTGTTGAATCCATTTGTCATTTATTCCAACAGTCTCTTCAACTCTGCCTGCCTCAGTATTGAGATTAGTAGTTAAAAGAGTTAAAAACAACAAGAGTCTTTCAGTAATCTACTGTTCTCCTGTCTTCCTTCTTTGATATTTTTCCTGGAATAGACTCTTACAAAAAAACAAGTTGAAGTTAGGACTAATATGGTAAATTAAAAGTAGTGTTATTCTTGTATCTCTGACCCTTTCCTTGACATTCTTAAATAGCCTAAGGGAAAATTTGATTGGTCCCTGCTGTCTGTGTTGTTATGCTCCAGAACATGTATGTGTGTGCACTTTGCATTAGATAACTGGATATATCTGGGTTTGGCAGGATCAACAGGGTTAAATTAAAGGGGTGTGCTTGATGGGATGAAGGAAAGACAAAAGTGTTGTCTAGTCACCTCTCAGTCTCCTCCATTGCTAATTCTGCATTCCAAGAAATAAAAATCATGTCCCACCGTGTGCCTTTTCTCTTAGAGTGACAATAGATAGTCAGTCAATAGCACTACCTGTTTCTTAAAAGAAAGGTCATTCTAAGTTTCCCAGTATTGTGACTTGGAAATTGTTTATCAGTCAGTATGACAGACATTTTAGTAGAAAAGCTTTTAGAGGTTGTGATAAGTTAACTTTCCATCAGTTGTCAGCAAGTGAGGAGGGAATACTATAGACTCCTCAGTGATTAGGTATTCAAGGTTCAATAACAAAATCAAATTGGCAGATATCTCTCTGCATGTAAACTTCCCTCATTTCCAGAGAGAAAGCATCTTAAGTAAATGTCAGGGAAAAGTTTATCCCAACATAAAAACCATCAAACTATAATCAGTTCTGGTCTGTATCAGTCTACAAGATGGCTTAGATAGTATAATAAAAAGTAAGCAATTTGGAAAGTGAAAATTGTTGAATCCACTCGTTGTCGTCCTAAAATGTTTCTTTAAAGCAGTACACGTGTTTTTCAGTAATTTAAGTTTTGTATACTTTGGTCTAAAGCACAATAAACATTTTTATAGCATCTTATGAATTAGAATTTAAACTGTAATGAATTAATGTTTAGAATAAAATAGGTATTTTCACATGTAAGTAGTAAAAGTGTTCATTGAAATTTGTTTCCTTTTATTAGGCTTAAGTGGAAACCCTGCAGATTTAGAAAGAAGAGAAGCAGTGTTTGGAAAGAACTTTATACCTCCTAAAAAGCCAAAAACCTTTCTTCAATTAGTATGGGAAGCATTACAAGATGTCACTTTAATTATATTAGAAATCGCAGCCATAGTATCTTTGGGCCTTTCTTTTTATCAACCTCCAGAAGGAGATAATGCACGTAAGTAAATGTGGGTAGGGGATATGTGTGATTCCAGTTTACTTCCATTCATTTACTTCATATATTACCATAGCCAGCCAACATTTATTAACTGTGTTATGTGCTAAGCCCTGTTCTGAATACTTTAAAAGTGGGTTATATTATTTCAGATAATTTTCACAATAACCCCAAGAGTTAGCGTCACCTGCATTTTACAGCAAGGCATAGAGGTTATTACATGTGAACATTTCACATGTATGACATTGTACTATCAGGGTTTTTAAGATTTTTAGGACATTATTCTATTATGAAATAATTCCAGTTTTTTATTTTCGAATATTTTGAAACTATTGTTATGAAAGCAAAATTCTATTCCCAAATCCATTACTTTTCAAGTTCTTAAAAATATTTTGTTATATCCGTGTTAACGTATGTTGTTACATACATACCTTGTTTGCCATTATATAAATGTTTATTTTACAGATTGAACTTTCCTTATCTGAAATGCTTGGAACTGGAAATTTTGAATTTCAGACTTTTTTGGATTTTAGAATATTCATAGATACATATTAGATACCTTGGGTAGGGGACCCAGGACTAAACAAATTTATTTGCATTTCATACGTACCTTTTATTCATAGCCCAATAGTGATTTTATATAATATTTTAATAATTTTCTGCATGAAACAAAGTTTCATGATGTAGAATTTTCCACCTGTGGCACCGTGTAATCGCTCAAAAGGTTTCAGATTTTAGATTTTGGAATTAGCAATGTTAGAGTTATAAAATGTATCCTGACCAATGGAGGAAATACACTGAAGAATGGGTGGATCTGCTTTAACTTGTCATTATAAATTATTTTGTTTGCTCCTGTCTTTTTATACCTTTCATTTATCTTTTAAATTTCTTCCTTATATATCACAAGATGGATTTCACCAAATATTTTTGTTTGGGGAGTTTCATTCTTAGTACTTTCAAGCTATAGAGAGTTTAATAAATATTTGGTAATTCTAAAAGTTGGCTTATGTAATCACGTGTCATTCCTTTGAAGGTGTGCCTAGTGCTGATGCAAAAATTTATTTTTCTAAAAAAAAAATAAAAAATCATCCAAGCACATAATAAGCCCTTAACAAAGGTCATCCATCAGTATTAGTTACGACTGGAGTGCAGGAGCTAGCTAAAATGTTTCTGATAGACTCAAGCAAGGAAGATCTAATCTTCATGTTATCCAGGAGAAACTGAGGCTCAAAAATCTTAACTAGAATACTGTAATCCATTCTTTTTTTTGCTACCTTGATTCCCACCTGTCTTAAATCATCAATAAATGCTTATAAGTTTAAATTCATGAAAGGGAAATAAATGTGAATTGTGCCTGATTGTTAAAACCCTGGAATGCTTAGTCACTGAGCCACACTCCCAGCTCTTTTTTAGTTTATATATATATTTTTTATTTTGAGACAGGGTCTCATTAAGTTGCTTAGGGCCTCACTAAATTGCTTAGGCTGACTTTGAACCTAGAATCTTCCTACGTCTGCCTCCTAGGCCACCGGGATTACAGGCATGTGCCACTGTACCTGGCTAAAACATATTTTTTTCTTTTGGAGAAAGTTGGTTACAGAATAAGCTCGTCTATCAGAGATCCATGTAGAGCAGCACTGTTGACGTTTTGTGCCAGAAAATTTTTTGTTGCCATGTTCATCGTACCACCTTCCAGTTGAGGAAACCAAAAATGTGTCCACATTTTATTAGGTGTTCTATAGGGGGCAAAATTGCCTCTGGTTGAAAATCACTGATGTAGATGAGATTTAGGCAATGCTCTCTTGTCATTATTGAGCCAAATTATTTTTCTAACTTCATTTATTCTTATTAAATAAAGTTTATATATTTTGCTATTAAAAAAGTTAGGAGAAGAGATGGTTCAAATGAAGTAATATTCATGGAAAAAATCCCACTTTCTAGAGATTTATGGTATACCATTTTTTAAAAATATTTCCTTCCAGATTTTAAAAGATGGGTTTTATGTCTGTGTGCTCACATATGTGACTAAGCATGCATAGATAGATGTGGGAGATGTATAGATATGTCTGTTGATCTGAAAAGTGAGGTCATACCAGGTTTAGCAATGTAGAGTTGAATTTTTCAGTTTTCCATGTACCAACGGTCACTGTAGAATATTAACAATTTGTATTTTAGAGTTGAGTGAGTTGGCAAATTTTCAAGAATATCTTTACTTTCAAATTTTGTTCAAAAGACTAAAAGAAAACTAAAGAAAATGATTTTCAGTGGAGTGGAATTCATTACACAACAAGGTCTAGGGCAAATCTTTCTGGAATTCAAACTACTTCATTTATAGGATGTACTTGATGGCTCCTTCCCATATCTGTTACCAATGCTGGCATCAGAATCCATCCACTGACAATCTAGAATTGTCAGTGTCATAAAGCCATTTTAAAAGCTCAGAATACACTGGAAGTTTTTACTAAAGCATAAAGATATTTTTGCTCCATTTCATGTTGAAAAGTTAGTGTTTGCACTTTATTTTTTTAATATTTGTAAGAATACTGCATATATCTGCTTTTCCAATTATGTTTTAACACTAAGCAGTAATAACTTGCTTAAAGAAAGGGCATATTTGTAAATCCCCAGTCATTGAACTCTAAATTATCAAAATTTCTTGCTAATGGTTGGCATGAAAATGTGCCCACACCATGTACAAACCTGTGATTGCTCATGTTTGCATACCAGTGGTTCTTGACATTTTGGTATCAGGGCACGTTTGGACTCATGGTATTGAGGACTATAAAGAGCTTTTTATTATGTGATTTATTTATAGGTATATAGTGCTAAATAGAGAAATCTTTAAATGCTAATGTGTTCTCACAGAGTGGGGGCTTGGTAGCCATATAAGGTGATAGACATGTTAATTCACTCATTATGGTAATCACTTCAAAATGTAGATATGTATCAAAAGTGACATTGTATGCCTTAAATATATGAATTTTGTCACTCATACCTCAGTAAAGCTGAAAAAATATTTATCAGTGCATTTTAAAATAAGCCTATTATAGTTAGTATAGATGAGTAGCATTTTGATAGTAACTAACTATCCTCGTCACCTCCCCAAGTAATGAAATTTTTAAGGAAATAATGAAAAAGGTGGTGGTGTTTTCTACTTCTGTGTCTGTATTTAATGTCTGGCTTAATTGAGAGCTGGGTTCTTCTATCTCCTTCTGAATTTAATGTGTCACATTATCTCATATAATGTTATCTTTGGAAAATTCTATTACACATCAGTGAAAGATAAGGCAAATAATGTTTTAGTGTTACGAAGAGTGAAGATGAAAATTAGGTTGTGCATATCAATATATACACAGGGAAACACTTTGGTAAAATAGATTTTTGTTATTGTATTTGTACTTTTTAACTGAAAACATTAAAATACTTTTTTATGTGGCTGTAAACTAATATTTTTGTAACTTTGAACATGGTGTTATTTTCTTTTTTTCTACAGCTCCTCTAAAAATTTGTAATAGTCAAAAATAGGAAAAGGATTCAATTTCTATAAATATTTTGCTACTATTTCACTATCATTCTGATCTTATCTATATAATATAGAGGAGTGCCATATATGAAATGAAGTGTGTCATTAATTTGTTTCAAATTCTCTTTTGAACTATTCATTCATTTAGTGATAAATATGCATGTGAGTTTTAAAACTGAAAATTATGTAATTGTCATACGTTTTCTTCTTCTTAGCCTCTGTTACATTGATCTTTAAAACTTTTTTGGTTAATTACTCTTATTAGTAAAAAGTTTGAGCACATGCCTCTATATTACTTATAAGTTTATGTACAACTATTTTTGTAATGTATTTTAAGCATATTCAAAAGTAGAAAATGGATAAAAAGGTTTAATTTTTTTTAATAGCTGTAAAAAAGTGTCAAGCCTAATTTGATCTAAGTTGATTTACTTCTTAACTTGGTTTTATCTTTCACAGCTTAAAAGAAACATATATTTATTTATCCAAGTTGAAAAGTGTACTCACTTAATCATGATACTCATTCTCAGTTCATCTATCAATTACATGAAATTTTTTGTTGAAGCATGACAGATTCCATCTTCTGATGTCAGTTGGTTCTTGCACATTATTATAAAATATTGTTTTTTCCGTTTTTAATAAACTATATAAAACCCACTTATTGCTTCACTTGGATAATATTTTAGCTGTGTTTTCAGGTTGATGAAAGTGTTCAGTGTGGCATTTCAGTGTTCATCTGTTCTCAAATCCAGACTTGCTCTAATTCAGAGTGTTACTGTTAATCTCCTATCCTTTTGGTATGGAAAGGATGAAGAAGAGTTGTCCTTAAGCTTCCTATGTTTAAAAGAAATGTAAACAATAATTCTCTTAATTTGTTATTATATACAATGACATATGATCCTTCCTTAAGCTTGAAAATAATTAAAACATAAGTTGCAGTATTTGAGTTGACCATCCGGCTCTGTAGAAAAGTTGCTTTATACCATTAATGACTGAATCCTACTGATAGTTCTCAGGATACTTTCTGTGGATATTCATCTCTCTCTTCCATTTCATCCCCTGTTGATCTTATAATTATGTTGCCTTCGTCTTAAAACTGTCCCACTTGCGTCTCCCAAGATTAATCTTCAGTTAGCGTCCTCATACCCAGGATCTCTTCTTCAGTCTCTGCACACAGTTCTGGAACATGCTTATTCATTGCTAGTGTCACTTATTTACTTATTCTTCTGTATCATTTTTCCTCTGCTTTGTTTGTCCAACCAGTGACTTTCAGGCATTTCAGTTCAGTGGAAAATAACATTTACATAGCAACCCAGAAGAATATATCCCATCAGTTGATATATATAAACAGCCAGAGTAAAGCTTCAAGAAATAATACTTAAAACTCTTCCTACATCATCCTTATTTTTTTCTGTTTCATTTTTCAAAGTATTGCTTGTGGGCCACTGAATTGATTTTAGACTCACAAGTACATTATAGCAGAAAGCCCAAAAACCATCATTCCATTTTTCTTCGCTGTATTGACCCCCACGGTTTTGGGGTTTTATAGGTTTCCATCCCCATTCTTTTCTGAACTCTTTTTCTGACATACAGCAATTGTACTGACTTTAATCTGTCATTGAAATCCTCTTCCCTTGAGTCTATATGGCTGGTTCCCTGTTAACATTTGACTCCTAGCCCAAATGTCACAGACACCTCAGAGGGGCTTCCTTAGTTCATACAGCCTCTATTAACCCTCCTCATTTCATAGCACATCAGCATGTTTTATTTTCTTTGTGGCACTACAGATCTCTGAAGTTAATTGTTTGTTTCTTCATTATTTGAATTTGTTATATACCATCCCTACCTACTGGTCTGCACGTGAAATCCATGAGCTCATATGTTTTATTTACTTCTCTATCTCGATCTTCTAAGATAGTATCTGGCACCTAGTAGGTTCTGGTACAGTTGAATAAGAAGTAGCACTTTGCACTTTTTTTTTTTTTTTTAACAAATTGAAGGTTTGCGGCGACCCTGTGTCCACCAAGTTACTTGGGTATTGGCATGTACTCACTAATGTCTCTGCTCACATTCTTCTGGGTCCCATTTGGTAATTTTCACAGTATTTTAAACTTGTTCATCATCTTATATCTATTGTGGTGATATGTTATCAGCGATCTTTGATCTTACTATTGTGCTTGTTTGGGGGTACAACAAACCACAGCCATGTAGGACAAGTGAACTTAGCTGAAAAATGTTGGGTTCTGATTACACCAGTGGACCATGCCCCCATTTTTCTTTCCTTCAGGCCTTCTTATTCTCAGGCAATAATACTGAAATAAAACTAACTAATTCTTCTACAATGTCATATAAATATCAGGTGAAAGAGTAGCATGTCTCCAATTTCCAGTCAAAATCTAGAAGTGACTAAGCTTACTGAGGAAGGCATTTAAAAACAAAGATAGACTGAAAACTAGTTCTTTTTTGCCAAACGGGCCAAGTTGTAAATGCAAAGGAAAAGCTCTTAGGACAACTTAAAAGTGCTACTTCAATGAACATACATTGATAAGAAAGTAAAATAGTCCATTGCTAATAGGGAGAAAATATATAAGTGGTCTAGATAGAGGATCACAACATTTCTGTAAGCCAACGTCTAATCTAGAGTAGGGTGCTAATTGATTTCAATTCCATGAAGGCTTAAAGAAGTGAGGAAACTGCAGAAGATAAATTTGAAGTCAGCAGCAGTGGGTTCGTGAGGTTTAAGTAAAGAACTCTTTTTTGGGGAACATGTAAGTGTAAGGTGAAGCAGTAATTGCTGATATAAGCTGCAACAATTTGTCTAGAAGATGTAGCTATAATGATTGATGAAGGTGGTTACACTAGACTACAGATTTTCAGTGTATGTGAAACAGCCTTATCTTAGAAAAAGATGCCATCTAGGACTTCCATAACTAGGGAAAAGTCAATACCTGGCTTCAAAGTACAGGCTCACTTTCTGTTATTGGCTGATGCAGCTTGTGACTTGAAGTTGAAGCTAATGCTTATTTGCCCATTTCAAAAATCCTTAAGAATTATACTAAATCTTTGCCTAAATGGCAGAACATCTGTTTATAAAATGATTCTTGAATATCTTAAGACCATGGTGGAGGCTCACTGCTGGGG
>NW_025999853.1:20425828-20447729 GCF_001458135.2 Marmota marmota marmota
GGGGGCGGGGATTCTTCAAAATATCATTACTAACTAACCGTGAATCTGGGCACCCAAGAGCTCTGATCAAGATGTACAACAAAATTAATGTTGTTTTAACATCTGCTAACATAACAGATGTAACTGTTGATTATTCTACAACCCATGATCAATGAATAATTTTTACCTTTGAATCTCATTTACAAAAGCCGTTAGATAGATAATGATCCCTTTGGAACTGGATCGAGTAAATAGGTGACTTATTTCCTGAAGATTTTCAGTTTATGTAGAAACCATTGAAGACATTGATGATTCATTGGAAGAACTCAAAATATCAGAATTAATAATAGGTTGGAAGTGGATTCTATCATGAATGATGTTGAGGGGTTCACAGCTTCAGTGGAGAAAATAACTGCAGATGTGGTGGAAACAGAAGGAGACCTAGAATTTGATATGGGCCCTGAAGATGTGACTGAATTGTTGCACTTTTGTGACAAAACTTGAATGGACCAAGAGTTTCTTGTAGATGAGCAAAGAAAGTGATTTCTTGAGATGGAATATACTTCTGATGAAGATGCTGTAAACACTGTTGAAATGATAAGGAATTTAGGATATTATGTAGACTTAATTGATAAAGCAGGAGTAGGATTTGAAAGGATTGACTCCAATTTTGAAAGATCTGTAGGCAAGATACACTTTAACATCATCAAGTGCTGAAGAGAAGTCTTTCATGAATTGATGTGGCAAATCTCATCATTGCCTTATTTTTAAGAAAGCTCAACTACCGCTTCATCCTCCATCAACCACCACCTGATCATTCAGTAACCATAAACATCAAGGCAAGACCCTCTACCAACACAACGTTATGACTTGCTGAGGGCTCAGATGATTGTTAGCATTTTTTGACAGTATTTTTAATTAAGTATTCGTTTTTTAGACACACTACTATTGTATACTTAATAGTCTTCAGTTCAGTATAGACACATGCACTGGGAAACCAAAAAAAAATTGTGTGACTCACATTTTTGCAATGTTCATTTTATTGCAGTGGTCTAGAATTGAAACTGTGACACCTGTGATTTGATCTTCAGCGTGTTTTCTTCTAGTACCCTGGACCATCTCCCCATCCTACTGTTGAAATTCTCAGGGACAGGGAACTTGAAATTGACACAGTAAACATTCTTGAATTTGTAGATACTTGGAGTTCACAGGGTGTCTAAAACTATAAGTAGAATTGATGAAATAAAAAATTAATACATGAAAACATTGTTTAGACATATATATATAGTCATCCATTCAAAATCTTTTTTTTTTTTTTTTGATAAGCATTTTCTTTCTTCCCATTAGTTTGTGGAGAAGTTTCTGTTGGGGAGGAAGAAGGTGAAGGTGAAACTGGTTGGATTGAAGGAGCTGCAATCCTCTTGTCAGTGGTGTGTGTGGTATTAGTTACAGCTTTCAATGACTGGAGTAAGGAGAAACAGTTCAGAGGTTTGCAGAGTCGAATTGAACAAGAACAGAAGTTCACCGTCATCAGGGGTGGGCAGGTCATTCAGATACCTGTGGCTGACATTACTGTTGGAGATATTGCTCAGGTGAAATATGGTAAGTATGAAGGAGTAACACATATGATCTAAATGTAAAATTTATTATAATCTTGTTTCTGGTTCAACATGTCACTACTTTTTGTTTTAGGCGATCTTCTTCCAGCTGATGGCATACTTATTCAAGGCAATGATCTTAAAATTGATGAAAGCTCCTTGACTGGTGAATCTGATCATGTTAAGAAGTCTTTAGATAAGGATCCCTTACTTCTATCAGGTATGAAATTTTTTAATAAATTTTGATCTTTTCCCTCCCCCACAGTTATGTACCATTGTTAGCAGTTTCTTTCACTTAAGAGTCCATGATGTGAAGAGGAATCAGTATTTTATACTAGCTTACCCTTAAAATTCTTAGAGACTTTTTTTTTTTTTTCGTAAAATGACAGAGACATTACAGGTCTGTATCCAGAGCTATATTTTACAAATGAGGTATCTGAGTCCATAAAAACAAGAGATTTGAAAGCTAGTTAATGTCTAATGATAAAACTAAAATATAATGATATTTATTGAATTGGTTTTGTTCTGTTATCACCTTTATTCTTAAGGCTTTTTGAAGTATAAAATTAAAGAAGGTTTAAAGCAAATTAATGAAAACTCTGTGATGGTGTACTAAGGACAGGTGTTTTGTTTACCTAATCTAACTCGTTCCTTTAACTGGTGAAGAATGAGTCTGAAATGTAAACCATTTATCCAAGATTTGTATGACTAGCTAACAGTAAATACAGGAGTAGCATTCATATATTCCAGTCAGTAATTTGTACATGTTTAAGACTTGGAGAAAAGAAGGATTTGTATAGGTAAGGGTACCATTTGAGAGGGAGAGGTGGAGGCCGTAGCCTAAGTGTGATAACTTGAACTGAGGTTAGTTGGAAATGAAATGGCAAGGATGATGCAAAAAAAAAAAAAAATATCACAAGCTGGGGCTGGGGATGTGGCTCAAGCGGTAGCGCGCTCACCTGACATGCGTGCGGCCGGGTTCAATCCTCAGCACCACATACAAACAAGGATGTTGTGTCCCCCGAAAACTAAAATAAATATTAAAAAATCCTCTCTCTCTCTCTCTCTCTCTCTCTCTCTCTCTCAAAAAAAAAAAAAAAAAAAAAAATCACAAGCTGCCTTCTGACATGCAGAATGAGAAGCTGAAGTATCAGAAATGGATGCTAATTTGTTAAGTTGGATTGCTAAGATACTTATTCTTAATTGTCCAGTATTCTCTAAAGAATTTAAGAAACTGTCACAAATATATTTATTAGGTTGAATTTGTATAGAGTTTGGGAGAAGCCAATTGTTGCCTGTTTGTCTTCTACTGTTACTATCAAATGTTAGTGGAATGCTAACATTTTATGCATTGTCAGAAGATTTCTGCTGATTTAACTAATAACTTGGGAACTGTAAATTTTAATCCTTTTCTGTGAGTTTTATATTTTAATTAGTTGAACATGATTTCACTAAAACTGAAGTCAAACCTATGATATCTGCAAGGGTAAGTTAAGTTAGAACCAGAACTTCAGAGCAGAACCTAAGTTTAACTATTGCCTTTTTAAGATTTGTGAATGTGTGATGAAAAAAAACTTATTATAAGGCGCTGGGCTGTAGCTCAGTGGCGGAGTGCTTGCCTAGCATGTGTGAGGCACTGGGTTCGATCCTTAGCACCACATAAAAATAAACAAATAAAATAAAGGCATGCTGTCCATCCACAACTACAAAAGAAAATTTTTAAACACTTATAAAAAGAATTATGGTAATTACATGTATATATGCTGAAGAACCTTGCTATAAAAAAATCAGAGTAATTGCATAAATATACACCATTTACAAAAAAAAAAACAAAAAAAAAAAAACCTGAGACCTATATACCTTTAGCATTCTATGCCACTTAGGATACTCATCCTGTTTGATTTTTTTATTTGTAGTAGTGTACTTGTAATTCATACCAAATAGAAAAATTTTAATATGTAATATATTTAAGTAATACATATTCATTTTACTGATTCTTTGCATACTTCTGAAAAACTATAGTTAATATTAATCACATAAAATCTATAACCTTGCCAAAGGGAAAGGAAGGTGTCTAATCATACCTTACCACCACAGGCTAACTGGGCCATGTTATTTGGCAAACTGAGATAGTCTCCTGTTGCCTTGTGCTATATATACTTCATGGACTTTTATGTACATCTAGCTTATTTACATAGTGCTTAGCTGTTCAGGTTGATTTCCTTTAACTGAACTTTGGTCTTTTTCTATTTTAACAAGAGATGACTGGTGAGCTTAATGTAGACTCAGGTTCCTAACACAAGTATATCAGAAAAACTATAAATTTTCCATGTTTAAGAAAAGACTGAAATAACTTTAGAGTCCTTTATCACAGTATGGGTGGGAAAGTTTTTCTGCATTTATTTCCCTATTCTAAAAATGTACTAAAAAACATGACATGCATTTATTTTTAAATTTACTCTCATGATGCCATCTCTCATTGCTGTTCTTGGCTTCTTAAATTTAGATTTTTAAAAGCAGTATTCAGTCAGTGGTGGGATATGACCTGAACAAAAATTGTTTACTTTGTCTGAGCACATTAACTGCCAACATCTAATCAGACTGTAAGGAGGAACAGAGCATAAAAACTGAAATCTTCAAAGCCAGAATTGTTAAAAGAAACCAATTGTCCTTTATACATGACATTATTATCTTGAATTTCATTTCTTATTCTTTTGCATTTTCACTGGCAAAGTAAAATATAGATTTTTAGTAGAATGTAGATTTTTGAAAGCAAGAAAACTTTAGTTTTTATATTCTCAACATTCATATTAGACAAGTTACTCAGTAATTAATAGCTAAATATACATCTTTATGTGCTAGAATTAAATACATAAGCTTTATGAGTAAATACCCTGTGAACACTGGTTTGGTATATAAGATGATGGTAGATGCTGCAGACCCTGACCTCCAGAAGGATTTGAACTGATAAAATGCAAATAAGCAATAAGTGTAAATAAGATTTATTGAATGTAAACAGAGAGAAAGTGAATTTTTAAAGCCTGTTTAAAATTGGTAAAAAGATTAAAATAGCCAGGCATGTGGCATATACCTATAATCCCAGTGACTCGTGAGCCTGAGTCAGGAAGATCACAAATTCAAGGCCAATCTCAACAACTTAAAGAGACTGTCTCAAAATCAAATTAAAAGGACTGGGGTTGTGGATCAGTGGCAGAGGGCCTCTGGGTTCAATCCCTAGTACAGATCAAAAAAAAAAAAGGATTGGAATAGTAAAATGGGAAGTCTTTTAATGAGTAAAGAACGATGCAGAAATAGGCATGTACAAGTTGGAAAACTATAAATATGCATCATTGTTATAAAAGGAAGATAACCTTTGTCCTTTGACAGAGCTGGATTGGATCTTTGCCTTACCACCTGATAATTATATAGGTGTTTCTAGAAAATAAGAATAATAATGCTTTTCTGACTATAAGAGTGGTGTGAGAGGCATAATCTGAATTCAGTTTTCCTATCTCTGCTCCCTTGCTTTCTGTAATGGAATTTTATGTTAGAATGGTGGGTGAGAAAGTTTGAAGGTTGGATATTCTCAAGTTATTGAACTTAATTCAGTAAGAAATGTAGTGTCATAAAGTTTTGAGGCATGAGCATATGATGAAATCAGATTATAAGAATATAAAAACACACTTCAGGATAAGCTGGAAAGAGAGATTAGCTAGGGGGCTATTTTTGCAATCTAGGCAGTCTGAACTGAGACTCTAGGGGTAGATAAAGGTTATAGGGTTGGGTGTGAGAAATTCGACATTCATTGCAGTGGAATTATTTTTGGATATAAGCACATTTCTTTATAAACAATGTATTTCTCAAAGTATTCCTCACACTTTATGTTATTATTAATAATAATAAGCATTCATTGAACCCTTGACATATATAGGCTTGTTTGAGAAATATAGATCTTATTATATGTCTGTGAAGTGTTAAGTATTTTTATTTGCATTTTATGGATGAGGAATTGAGATATTGTAATTTGCCCTGTATCACGTGTTGATAGAGTGAGCTTTGAACACAAATGATTCTTTAGGTTAAAATCTTATGCACAAGAATTTAGATTTATTTAATGTCTTAATCGGTTTGTTTTATTAATATTGATATTAAGGATAAGTATTACTAAAGCTTCAATTTGATGGTGGGAGAGAAATGTATTATAATTTTTACAAAGTTTTTTGTTGTTATAGGTACTCATGTGATGGAAGGCTCTGGAAGAATGGTAGTTACTGCTGTAGGTGTCAATTCTCAAACTGGAATTATCTTTACCTTACTTGGAGCTGGAAGTGAAGAGGAAGAGAAGAAAGATGAGAAGAAAAAGGAAAAGAAAAGTAAGAATAGCAATTTGTTCTTAAATTACTATTTAGAAATACAGCAGCAGGATCATAAGAACTTCTATAGAAATAGACTTCTTTCGTGAGATTCTGATATGGAAAATTCTACAGAAATTTAATTACCTAATACTATACTTCCAAGTACTAGTATTAAAGGAGAGAATTTTTCTTTTAAACTTAATAGTCCATTCAGAGACCTTTCATGGCTAAAGATAAAACTCAAAGGCAAAAATAATCCATCCAAATATTAAGCATTGCCTGCTAGGCAGGCAGTCTTCTACTGAGCTATGCCTCCAGCTCCTTGCAGCAGTGTTGAATATCTGGGTGGATTTTTTTTCCTTTGAGTTTTATCTTTAGCCATGAAATCCTTATTTCAAACAAAAATGTTTTTGGAAAGTTTTGCAAGTGAGGGAGGCAAGCCTCTAGATTTCTCTTACTCTGTTCCTCAAGCCCTCAGTGAACCTCCATAGGTTTCTGAAGACTGAGTGTAGTGTAGTTTGAAAATCAGTGGTGATGGTGATTAAGTGCTTTGCATGCTCCCTCTCTTAGATTCTCACAGCTATGTGAGGTAAAGACGGTTGTTATTTTTACTAATGAGACTTATAGAGATTGTGTAAACTTGTTCCAGGTCAGAGCATTAGTAAGAGACAGATCCAACCTTCTCCATTCTGCTCCATATTAATGTACAAGAGTTAAAAGTCACTAGATCCTATTTTAAAAAAAAAATGTTTACATCATTACTTTATTCTTATTGATTCCACAGTATCTTTTCTAATGAGTACCCTTTTTTCCCTAAGATTCCTAGGAATTACTGTCTGTCTCTTTGGTTTTTTTCTTTCCCCCTTCATAAAACAGGACATTTTTCCTTCTGTGGACTTATAACTCTTCTCCCATTCTCTTGACTACTTTGGCGACTAACTCAAAAGCAGTCCAGTGTGAACTGTCTCAGTTTTCTCAGCAGCCAGGATGTGGCTGGCTGGTCTCTCCAGACTTAAACTCTTTGAAAGTAGCTAGGTATTCTCTTACTATCTCCTCATCTGTCCTGAGCTTCTGTTCCTTCCTGACCATATTTGTTCCATGTTTTCCAGTTTGAAGATAGTTCTGTTTGATAGAGAAGGTGGAAGAAAATAGGTTGAATGCTTCTCCCTTATCATTTTAAGATATTGCCTGCTTCAAACAAAAAACTCATCCCCTTCGTGATTACTTTTACTTCAGATAGCTCATTTTTCTGTGTTTCCTAAATCCAAGGTAGTTTGGGGAATCACCTTCACTGTAAGTCTGACTTATTCTGTACATTTATATTCTGGTTTTGCTATATTTCCTCTCCTGTCTTGTATCCATGCCTTTTTTGTTTTCATTCCTACCAAAGCTCTCCTATGTGCCTGTTGTCTTTTTGTAACATTCCTCCCTCCCTCTTTATCCCAGCCTTTTTCTGCTTTCTTAAGGTTATTCCTGTATTTAGTTTGAAAATCTCTTGTACCATATTTGGGTTTATTACAGCTGATAAAAGATTGAAGCCTTATGAAAAAAATCAAACAATTATAGATGCCCTGAATTATTTTGGACTATTCCCCTATGGTAAAACCTAGGGAGTGATTGATACAGCAGGTCATTGCAAACTAAATGTTTTCTAATCTGTGACACACACACATACCCCATTGTGTAACAGGTCTGTTATAGAAATGTGAACTACCTTTGCATAATTTAGCAGGGCTGTATTCATTTCTTTTGGAAAGCTTTAATTCCCATTTTGTTCCTACAGATAAGAAACAAGATGGAGCTATTGAAAATCGCAACAAAGGTAAATTCGAGAAGATAAAAGTACAGTTAGCTTGTTTTCATTATATCCAGAAATAGCTCTACTGTGTACTATATCCATCCAAAATTAGGATACATGTGGCAGGGAACATCAACAATGTTTATTAACTTGGATTAACCTCTCTTCCTGCTAGTGCCTTAGTCATGTTGTCTTTATTATGCTAAGAAGATTTTAATTATGATTTGTGGTAGTAAGCTTATGTAGGTAACTTTCTACATAAGCATTTCAAATATTTTAACGTACCTGAAATCTTCTTTCTTTTATAGCTGGTGGCATATGTGCATAAGAAACAATGTATAATGTGAATATTAATATATGCATATTTCTCCATATGTGTGGTCATAATGTTCTGGTAATCTGAGAGGCATTTATAGAATTTGGATGTTACCTAAAAACATTAATACAGGAAAATAAATTATTTAGTATTCCTTTAGTTCTTAGCCTAAGGACCCTGTGATCATTTTCATCCCCATCTCATAGTATGACATTCTCAAATCTGATATAGTTTCATACCCTGATGTCACTGTTGTGTTATTCTTTGTATGTGAGCACATAAACACAGACATAACTGAATGTTTTTACCTCTTCTGTTTTCTAAGAATCTGATTTTTTTAAATAAATTGCTTCAAAGTATTAATAGTAATAGGTGCCTTTAAGATGCAGTGAAATTATGTTGCTTGCAAATGTAGCTAAAGCCCAGGATGGTGCAGCCATGGAAATGCAGCCTTTAAAAAGTGAAGAAGGTGGAGATGGTGATGAAAAAGACAAAAAGAAAGCAAATTTGCCAAAAAAGGAAAAATCTGTTTTACAAGGGAAACTTACAAAACTGGCTGTCCAGATTGGGAAAGCAGGTAAGATATATAGAAGAAAATGGTGTTTGTTTTAAAATGCGCACTTTCTGCTCAGAAAGTATCGGTTGATGCAGATAAGGCTGAAAATTGTTGCTTTGTGAGTGTAAGGGAAATTAAAAATAGTTTTTTATTTTTAGCCACAATGTACCAGGCCCTTTGAGTTACTATAGATACTCAGAATAGCATTGCAGCTTAGGCTGTTATCGTTGTTTTACATAAAGGGAATTGTCCTTCATCATTTAGCTAGTAAGTGATCAGGTTAGAATCTATGTCTAAATTTGCCCAGTTTATAAGCCATACACTCATCTCTAAATTTCTCCAAATTTTGGGGGGTAGTATGGTAGTAGAGAGAGAGCTTGCTATGAAGTTGTTCAACAGATTATCTAACTATAAAAAGAAATTTTATCACACACTTTGTTTATACTTTTATGGGCTACCTATGAAAAATTTGTGTTTCTTTAAACATTATAATTTAGCCAAGCCCAATGGAATTTTTGTAGTGAGGCAGAAGATACTGAGTTTCTTCACTAGAGAACATCATTAATAGAACCCCTCTTTAAGAAAAAAAGCAGAGCTTTTAAAAGATAGAGCATGCCCCAGCATTATCACCTTTTTAAAGAATACTATATGGATAAATCCTCATACTCATTATTAAAATCACTTAAATTGCATCACTCTATTGCTTCCAGGAGAATGTTGGGTAAAGTTTTTCTTTTTTTTTTTTTAATTTATTTTTTAGGTGTAGATGGACACAACACAATGCCTTTATTTTTTTTTATGTGGTGCTGAGGATCGAACCCGGATCCCACCCGTGCTAGGCGAGCACTCTACTGCTGAGCCACAATCCCAGCCCAAGTTTTTTCTTCTATCCTCAATAAGCTTATTATCTAGTAAAAAATATTTGTTTTTATAATATGTAGCTAAATCATAATACTGACTCCTTTAGTGTTTTTCCAAGTCAGTGAAGCAGCAAGAATAACAAAAAATAATTTGAGAAATAATAATTCAGATTGTGTGTGTGTATGTGTGTATACACATATACATGCATGTTTGTTTCAACCATAGTGTTGCATGTTTATTTCCAAGTTTCCCAGTTGATCAGATTCTTACTGGCTTCTGTTTCAGTGTTAGACAAATTGCCTCTTGAATTTGTAAAGCTCCAGCTTATGCTAAGCATCTAGTATTTTCTTTTCATTAACTATTATTTTGTCTCAGCCTTAGTAGAAGGCAAAGTATACAGTTAAATCTAAGAATTGTAAATACATTTTTCCCAGTCCTCCTAGAGTCAGGGCTATACTGGAAGCAGAAATTAATCTGACAATGTTAAGTGATGAGTTAGGTGCAAAAAGGAGGTAACAGTTTTTCAGAAATGAAAATAAATATTATTGAGTCAGTTATTTCTTTACAGTAGCTAATATATAACTGGCAGTGGTAGGGTCTGGAATATTTAAATAATTGCATATTTCTCTCTTTTTTTGTATCCTGAAAGGTTTGTTGATGTCTGCCATCACAGTTATCATTCTGGTATTATATTTTGTAATTGATACCTTCTGGGTTCAGAAGAAACCTTGGCTTGCTGAATGCACACCGATTTACATACAATATTTTGTGAAGTTCTTCATTATTGGGGTTACAGTTTTAGTGGTTGCAGTGCCAGAAGGTCTTCCACTTGCAGTCACTATCTCACTGGCTTATTCAGTCAAGGTTAGTACAAAATAGTTAGTTGATGTATTATGTTTAAAACTTCAGCTGGTTTGGAAAATGCACATCCAGTTTCTCTTTTCTGGTTCTGAAAATGGAGGATCTCTGTAAGTGTACATTGTTTTCTTTAGAAATGCAGTCACTGATTGTACCTGCCCTTAGCTGAATATCTCTTTTCATAGAGACCTTATACATGTGGAAGGCATCCTTGATACAGTATTAAGCACAACTCTGCTAGGCCAAGTTCTAACCTAAATTTCATTATGTTATAGTTTATGGTCATGTCACATCACCTCCTCTTTCCTATCTGTAAAATTAAGGTAAGGATGTTTGTTGTTCTCCTGTGGCACAAAAGCAAAGAGGGTTCAGTAAGGTTCAACTTTTTGAGGCCTTCTTTCTTTCACTCATCCATTCCCATAATTGCCCCACAATCTGGTCTTCATATTTGTAGGCAGATTGATGTTTCCAAAAAATAATTCAGATTTTATCATTTCCTTATGTAAAACCATAGGACTCTTTACTGTGGTCAATATGGCCCTTGCTGACTTAGTGCTCATATGTTCAGCTCTCCCTCCGGCCCAGCCTTTCTGCTGGCTTTCAAACAGTCCAACTGTGATCTGGTTTTACAGGTTTAAAAAAAAAAGAAAAAAGAATGCTGCTCTCATAAATTTTGAAATGTTAATTAGCAGTTCTCCTTAAATAACATTGTTAACAGTGAGAAATATAAAGTAATTAGTCATAGTTTCTGCTCTAGCACTCTTGTCTTCAACTATTCCAAAGGGTTTTACAGTAGATAGGCCGGACAAGATAAGAATGTTTTTTGCTTATTGTTTTGAGTTTATTTTCAAAGTGATGGTAAAGTACAACATAATCATTTATTTGTCCTTTTAAAAATATTTTTAAATAATTAGAAATAATTGAAGTAAATACAAGTTTTAGGCACATTGATTAGTCACTGTCAATACTATAATTAGTTCATTTTGAGTAGTCATTAATGATATTAATTTTTCAATTGATGAGAAAGATATAAGTAGATTGATTTGTATCGTTGAATAGAAAATGAATGAGAGCATTTTAAACATTTTAAGTGATGTTTTTAAGCCTTTGTTAAATGTTTAGCCCTGATGTTACCAATTACTGTTCTTTTTACATTATAATCTTCATGGATCTTCTTTTAGTGTTTTGCAAAATTAAACACTAATTGGAAAGAACACATTTCTCTTCCCCATATTTATTTCTTCACCAAACTGATTTTCTGTAGCATCTTGCATGTTGATAGTCACAAGGGGGGGAAAAACAACTTTGTAAAAGAACTCTGTTTAGTTTTTAACCCATTCTACATGTGTTGAAAGCTAATCATAAAGTATATTTAAATGCTCTTTGAAACAGTCATGAAAACTTTTGGCTTCTTGGTTTCTTTTCTAGTTGTAAATGAGAGAAAGTGATGAGACATATTTTGATCCTTAGTATAAAAATATCAAGTCTTCCAGCATATGGAATAGATAAAAATGATCCAGTTGTGGTTTTGATATATTAACTTAGTCTATCAAGTTTGAGAAAAAAAGAAAGAAAGAAGCAACTGCATACTCATAAGCTCTTTGTTTATCTTAAAGAATTAACTTTTTCCTTGGTGATTGATTGATACAGCAGTCTTTTATTTTAAACTTTAAATAAGGAGACTTCATCCATATTATCTTAGAGTACTCTGAAAACCACTGTACCTGTACATTATTGTCATTGCTTTTATAATGTGAAGATATTTTCCTGAGCTTGTTGGAGGTGCATAGTCACTGTGAGTTGCATATAGGTATGGGTATCCATATTCATTTATTAGATTATATTATGCACAGAAAAGTGAAACCATGAGAATCTAGTAGTTTATTTGAATAGGTCAAATGAACTAATATTCTTCCAGTATTAAATTGGTACTCTTTACAATGTGTTTATGTAAGGCAGAGAGTTTTAATGCTGATTTTGTCATTTTACTATAATGATATGATAGGTTTTGTATGTAGTTTAACTGTTGTTGTTTTTTTTTTTTTTTTTGTCACTGTAGAAAATGATGAAAGATAATAACTTAGTAAGGCATCTGGATGCGTGTGAAACCATGGGAAATGCTACAGCCATTTGTTCAGATAAAACAGGAACATTGACAATGAACAGAATGACAGTTGTTCAAGCTTATATAAATGAAAAACATTATAAAAAGGTTCCTGAACCAGAAGCTATTCCACCAAATATTTTGTCCTATCTTGTAACAGGAATTTCAGTCAATTGTGCTTATACATCAAAAATATTGGTAAGGTTTCTTTAATAATTAATATATATATATGAACATTAATTCTTAAATCTGTAATGATTAGACTGCATGTAATCTTTCAGATCTATAATTTGAACTGCATAGTGTTAGGTTTTTAAAAGACATCCTTATAATAATATATGTTTCTTTTGATATAGTTTGTAATATAAGTAAGATTTGTTAATCAACATACACGTTCTATTTACTTATGTGTTTTTTCTTTTTCTTTCATTCTTTCTTTTTTTTCTTGGTACCAGGGAGTATTTAGAAATCTCAAGTCTTAGAATCAGAACACCAGAACACGTTCCTAATTTTAAATTCTTATTAAGCTCATTTGAGGAAAGACCAGATTGTAGAAAGTCAGCTGTCAGTTTTCAGAGATAATTTTGAAGACAAATTTCAATTGAAAATGACATGTTTTTTATAAATGCCTGCAATATGCCCTGTTTCTTAGTAGTCCCTATCTTTAAAGTTGTCTGTAGACTTACAGCCAATAAAGTTATAGGCTTGTGCCACCTTGGAATAAAATATTTTCAACTTTGCAGATTCCAAACATTTATTACAGAAAGCATAAAGTTTATGTTCAACTTCATATATACTAATGATTTGTATATATAAACCGTAAACAAAATAATATTACAAATGGTTTATATTGTGAAAAGTGACTTGAATTGGATGAGTGGACTGGAAAGTTATGGGATCTTGGTTCTGAATCCCTTTTTGTCTTTTACTAGCTGAAAGTCTGAGCTTTTGCTTTAATTATTTAAAAAAAAGATAATCACATCTGCCTTTAATATCGTTGTGGTGATTATATAAGGAAATGTTTGTGAGGGTATTATGGGGGAAAAAATAAACTTCTTAATGCACTTAAGGCAATAGTACCTTATTTTAAGATGTAAAAATCGGTAATGTAGATTTTACTTTGAATTATTAAGTAAAAGTCAATTAAAACAGGAAGAGAAAAAGGAGTTATAATTAATTCCCATTGTGCATCAAGAAACAACTATAAACTTTACATATTTATTTTGTTTAATTCTTGGGTCATGAGTGCTCCTGTTTTACAGATGCTGAAGCCAAGGACCAGAAATCGCGTAACTTGCCAGAAGTTTACTTAGCTAGTGCCTAGCAATTGGAACTCATGTCATTCTGTCTTACTTCAAGCTCCTT
Organism: Marmota marmota marmota; assembly: GCF_001458135.2. Lineage (NCBI taxonomy): Eukaryota > Metazoa > Chordata > Mammalia > Rodentia > Sciuridae > Marmota > Marmota marmota. The sequence goes on from NW_025999853.1 coordinate 20,439,619, forward strand.
TCTACCTTGCCATTCTATGTTGTTTTAAATATTGATATTAACAGACATTTCAGTATAATTTTGCTTTAGAATGTCACATTCTATTTTACACTATAAATTTAAGTTTTCATAGGGAAATACAATGACACTAGCTTCTAATCCTTTTTCTCTTAAAGCCACCAGAGAAAGAGGGTGGATTACCTCGTCATGTTGGTAATAAAACTGAATGTGCCTTGTTGGGACTTCTCTTGGATTTAAAACGGGATTATCAGGATGTTCGAAATGAAATACCAGAAGAAGCACTGTACAAAGTCTATACCTTCAATTCTGTCAGGAAGTCCATGAGTACTGTCCTGAAAAATTCAGATGGAAGTTTTCGAATATTCAGCAAGGGTGCATCTGAGATAATTCTGAAAAAGTAAGTAAAATGCTTAGCTGAATAAGCTTCTGCCTATCCATGCTTTATAGAAAACCTTCTCTGTTGTTTTTCTTATGGTTTTCTTTTTGTGAGTATCAGGCACTTGATGGAATCTTAGAGCCCTTTAGAGTACTTTATGTTATCTAGATACTTACACTATGGTGTTCTGCCATTTTCACACTCTAGTTTCTCTTATTTCTTACTATTTTGCTGTAGGGAAATTAAGCCTATTGTGTTCAGTCTGGTAAATTTAATGAAGGAAACTTCAATGTTTGGTCTTAGGCATGTTGATTCTATTGTTTTATAAGATCATGAAAATTTCCCTTTTATATCACAGTGACCTTTATCTTTTATTGTTGCAATGTCATATTTAAATATCTCATTCATTTTGTGTAGTAATCTTGTTTCTTACTGTTCTTTTACAGACCAGAAGCTTTCATTTTGACATTTCATATTTTCTTACAATTTCCCTAATGTTTATCTATTACTACAGGTGTTGAAATTAATTTTGGCTTCTTATATTCCAATAGAGACTGTTTAAAAAAATTTTTTTTTTTTTAAATTGCAATTCATTTGAATTCACAGCATTTAAAATATTGCTACTTCTAATTTGCTTGTATGTGGGTTATAATCTACTGTTATCTTAGTAAACACTTGACAGATTGTAGTCTAAAGGGTCTGGAAAAAGTATATAAATAAATAACTGAAAGAACGATATATGATAAATGAATGAAAATTTCAGGATGAGAGATGTGGCATTTAAGATAGGTTTTGGTGTGAAGTAACAACATCTAGGTAAAGGAAGCCATAGCAGAGGAAAGACAATGAGAATATGCCAATGATATTAAGGGAATGCCTAGCCGTGTAGCTCAGCAGAAGAGTGAGATGGTCTTTTGGCACACTGACCACACGAAGCTTTGTTCCCTCCATGGTATGCTTGGTTATTCGATTTCAGTGTGAAGGGTTAGAAATCTCATTCCTAGCTTGCTTAGTAGTAGATAAATGGTAAAGGAGGGATTTTTAAATCAGAACTAACCAGATTTTGATCCTTCCTTCACAACTAATTAGCTTTGGAATCTAGGTCAGATTTTCCTCTTACCTTCCACTTTCCTATATTGGAAAAAGGGAATGATGACCACCAACTCTGTGACAGTGAAGTAAAATAATACAAATAAAATGTCTGTTGGGGAGCATAATGTATAGTGAGTGTACACTATAAAAGTTCCCACAGCAATGTTTACATTTTATTAGAGACTTATATGTTAGGCTGAGCAGTTAAAACTTAATTAGGCCAGATAGTGCAACTGAAGTTTTTTCTCATCAGATAGTAGAATCATCAAATCTGTGATTGAAAATAATTCTTCCATCAAAGGATAAGGTGGGCTGGGGGGAAAGAATGGACTGGAGACAGATACCAGTGAAGGGCTATTGGTATTGTAATAGCTCTAGCTGGAAGAGGCAAAAGAGCATAGTAGCAAGTGGAATAGAAAGGAGCAGACATTTAGACTATTCCGAAGAAAGATATATAGGACTTAAAAGCTGATATTACCTAGAGGATGAGGAAGTAAGTGAAATTTAGACTTATCTCAGAGTAGTTTGGGTAATGTTGATCCTATTACATGGGCAGTGAGGTGGTGACTTCCAGCCCTCCGTGCATTAAGCTTAAAGTATTGACATAACATCTGGGTGTGATAGAAAGTTTCAGAAAATATGGATTTGGGAAGCACCTCCATAGAAGCAGGATGAAGTGGCACCACTAAGGGAGACAGGTATAAAGAGGTGTTCTGATCTTACTATCCAATTGAAAAAAAAAAAAAAAGATTGTACTTAATTTCACTGAAAATGAAACTATTTTGGCATTCTCATTCATTTTCTCTCTCTCTCGCTTGCTCGCTCTCTCTGTCTCTCTCTTTCTATTCCCCTCCCCCCTTCTCAGTGGAATGCTTATTTGCTTATTTTATTTTATTTTTTTTATTCTTTTTTTTTTTATTGTTGGTTGTTCAAAACATTACATAGTTCTTGATATATCATCTTTCACACTTTGCTTCAAGTGGGTTATGAACTCCCATTTTTAGCCCATATACAGATTGCAGAATCACATCAATTACACATCCATTAACAGTAGGACTTTGTTTTCTTTTATGGTTAAAACAATATAGGTGAAGAAACAGCCTCTCAGGTAAGGGGTTGAATGAACTTGGCCTTTTACCTTAAAAGAAGAAATTATTTTATTTTTGTGTTAAATAAAAGTAATGTCTAATTTTGTACCAAAATGGCCAAGTGTATAGTTTATTCTATTTTGCAAGTCAGAATTTGTGAAAACTTAACCAGAATAGTTTCTAAAAGAGCTTTAAAGAATGTAATAACTGATAAAGTAGAGAACCATGCAGGTTTAGAACTGTTTTAAAAAGGGAAAAGTAAATATGACTTGAGTCTATAAAATGCAACATTTGTAATTCCCTAAATTCTAGATATCAGATCCCATGATTTCTCGCCCTTCCAGTTCACTTAAATGGCATTAACCATTATTTTTGTTAATTATTGATGTTTGGATTCAACATTTCCTTTTAGGTGTTTCAAAATCTTGAGTGCTAATGGTGAGGCAAAAGTATTCAGACCAAGGGATCGTGATGATATTGTAAAAACTGTGATTGAACCGATGGCATCAGAAGGCTTGAGAACCATATGTCTTGCATTCAGAGATTTTCCAGCAGGAGAACCAGAACCAGAGTGGGATAATGAAAATGATATTGTCACCGGCCTTACATGCATTGCTGTTGTGGGCATTGAAGATCCTGTGAGACCTGAGGTGGTGAAACATTCTGTGCTCTGCATGTGCAGAATATTTTTAACTATAGAGACTCAAGGCACTAAGTGTAACCAGCTTTCTAGTAAAATTTGATGTTTATGATTTTATTTTTTCTATGTGAACCCAAGATGAGTGAAATAATAGTGCTTATGATGATATGATATCCCTTTTATGGTGTATAATTAGACAGCTTCTTTCTGGGATCCTGTGTATTTATAGCACCATAACCTAGCGCAGTGCTTTGAACTGAGTAGGTTTTTCAATTGGCACTTGTCTTAAATTAATGATTGATGTCCTTAAGTGATTTGTTTTCACAATCTCTGGACCACCATTGTCCAGTAGAATTTTCTATGATGATAGAAATATTTTATCTGTATGTTGCTCAAGGTAGTAGCTACTGGCTACCTGTGATGATTGAGTTCTTGAAGTATGGCTAGCACAACTGAAAAAACTGAATTTTTTATTGAAATTTAAACATCTGGATAGTGGCTTCTGTATTAGATGGCATGCATCTCTAGATTTTGCATTTTTCCTTTAAGTCACTTAAAAGTTTATAGAACATAAACTAGGTTTATAAACCTAGGCATTAGCAACATCAGAAGTTTAGAAATGTGATCCCTAGCCTCAAAGAAGTCACTGTCTTGAATGAGGGTGGACAGACATGTTCTGACTGAGGCTGTTTGTACATGGCTGGGTACATACAGAGCCTGTTGTATGAGCAGAGAATGTGACTTCTCAACCTAGTCTATTGAGGTCTCCCTGTGTGCCTAGTACTATAGCAAGTGTTTTACATGTATTATTTCATTTAGTATTCACCTCTATGTGGTGTATTATTACTCTCATTGACAGATAAAACAGTTGGGATTTATAGAGCTCTAAATCATTGACATGGTATTTTCAAATCCCAACTTTGTCTAAAATATGTGCTTAAAAGAACACTAAACTCTGTTACCCACTGGAGGGGTTAGGTAAGATTTCCTAGAGATTAATTACCTGATTTGAGTCTTAAAGGATCAGGAGACATTAGCTAAACCAAGAGAGAGCAGTAAGTACATTCAAATAAATAAGCAACACAAGTAAAAGCACTAGTGCAAAAACTGCTTTTGTCCAGTAACTGCCAACTAATTGATTCAAATCTTAATGTATAGTGGCAGGCACTGTTTTAGGTACTGTAAGTACTTCAGTGAACAAAGTAGTCATGAAATTTATATTCTGGAGAAAGAAGACAACCAAATAGGTAGAATGATTATATATGGACTGTATGCCAAGGGAGAGATTTAGGATAAAAAAAAAAAAAAGACAAAACAAAGCTAAGAAATACCACTAAATACCTGCTTTTGTAGGCCTTACATTCTGGGTGCCAAGCGGTGGGGAGGGCTGAGGGTAAAGGGTGGAAATGTGATGTAAAATAAGATGATCACAAGTGTATTAAGGGCTATAAAGGATGCACACTGGGTGATGAAATAAGGTAACTGAGAGAGACTGCATTGAGAATTTGAGTTGAGATCTGATGGCTCACAATTAACCAAGGAAATAAATAACTACAAGAGGAACATTCCAGACAAGCAGCAGAAAATGCAGGGACCTGAAGGTGAGAAAAAGTATTGAGGGATTTTTAAAAAATAGAAAGGAGTGTGGCTGGCAGAGTAAAAAATGGGGAGATGAGATATCTTCAGCATTACTAGGATGTAAGTTCTGCGAATTTCATTCTAAAATTCAAGTTCAAGTTGGGAAGTAACATGACATATATTGTTAAAATACTGTATAAGAAAGAGATTATTGCACCTCTTTGAATTGTATTGTTGAATACTGTATAAGAAAGAGATTAAAGAGAAGTAGAAGCAGAGGAAAGCCATTAAGATTATTGCAGTGATCCCAGACAATAAATGTTCATGACTTAGACTACAGTTGTGACAGAAAAGATGAAAATAGAGGGATGATTTCAAAGTAAATGGAGGTGGTCCAGTAGGAATGAATATACTGCATTTGTGTATGATGTTTTCAATATCATTGAAGTATATGAAATATCCAAATGTGTGTCAGGCAGGCATTTGGATGTCGGAGTCACAAAGAGGTCTAGGGTGGAATAATTATTTATAAGCTAAAAGGAATCTCCTGGGGAAAATGTGTAGCCAGAAGAGAGGCCTTAATGCCAAGGTATCAACACAACTAGAAGTCTTGATAGGGAAGAGGAGATAGGCTCTCTCTTGCAGTATTTGGTGGGTGGTAGAGGGTGTTACCAGTGTTATAAGAGAATCAGAAGACACAGCCTTTTGAGAGATCAAGATAAATTCAGCTTTAGGTTTTAGAGTTTCATTCAGCTGTGTAATGTTTGGCAACTTTTGATCTCAGGAAAAACATATATAGTTTTATACATGGGCTTGTATTTAAATCTTAACCTAATATATATATATATAAAATCAGGATGTCTATAACTTTGGGAAAACCTGTTATGCTCTTAGCATTTGAATTGATGGAGAATTTATTTATTTACTTATTTATTTATTTATTTTAATTTTTTTTTTTTTTTAGTTGTAGTTGGGCACAATACCTTTATTTTATTTATTTTTATGTGGTGCTGAAGATCAAACCCAGGGCCTCACACTTGCTAGGCGAGCACTCGCTGAGCCACAACCCCAGCCCTATTGTTTTATTTTTTGAACATGTAAGGAACACTTTTTTTTTCTTTCACTATCACAAAATAAGATGAGTACTTTTATATTAAAATATGACTAGTATGAAACAGCTTTATTTGAGTGGTTATTCTAGGCTGTGCAGAGTGAGATACCTAATTAAAGATCCTCTTGGTGTAGAGGATCTTTAATTAGGTATCTAGAACAAATCCAGTGTTCTTGCATATGCATAGGTACTTGAATAAGATACTTAGCCTTCCTTCAGTTCCTTATCTGTAAAAGTGGAGGTAGTGTCTGAATTTTTAAATTGGAAGTATTTGGTGATTAGTAGTCAGTAAATACTAGTTTGCTTTTATTTCTTTAAACAGCTTTATTGAGATAAAATTCATATATTATACACTTTACCCCTTAAATTGTATGGCCTAATGGTTCTTAGTATGCTCAGAGTTCTGTAGCCATCACTACAATCAGTTGTAGACATTTTCATTATCCAAAAATTACACTCCCTAATTGTCAGTAGCCATTCCCCATTTTTCCCCAACCTCAGGGAAACACTTTTGTATTTTCTGGCTATGTAATTACCAATCTGGATACTTCAAACATGTTCATCTTATCTCACTATAATTATATTTTTAACCAAGATCTCCCTTTTGCCTCTCTGCCGTAACTTCCCAAGCCCCTGGCAACCACTATTGTACTCTCTACCCTTCTTAAATACTATTTGCCCAAGACTAGTGTGTCCCTCTTAATCATTGTTCCCTAGATACTTCCTAATCGGTGACTACTTAGATATGCAAATTTAAGATACATCTTACCTCCAATGAGATGTCAGGAGATCTTTTATATGCATTTATACAGCTAATGTGTTTTTTGGTTTGTGTTTTACAGTACTGGGAATTGAACTTGGAGGTGCTCTTCTACTGAACCATAGTCCCAGTCCTTATAGTTTTTATTTTGAGACAGGGTCTTGCTAAGTTGCCCACAAACTCTTTCTTTAGCCTCTCACATAGCTAGGATTAAAGGTTGCACCATTGCATCTGGCTTGGTAACCTAATGTTTTTAAAATCAAATACTGATTTTAAAAGAATTTGAGCAGCCTCTTTCCTTTAATTCATTACTCCATCACTAGGACCTAGCACAGTGCCTGGCATACAGTAAATATTAGTTTGTATGAATATATGTGATTTCCCTTCAGTGATTTGAATGATTGAGAATTGAGACAGGGTGGAAGGAATTGGGGGTGGGGGGGGGCAGGGGGAGAGGTACCGGAGATTGAGTTCAGGAACACTTGACCATTGAGTCACATCCCCAGCCCTATTTTGTATTTTATTTAGAGACAGGGTGTCACTGAGTTGCATAGCGCCTTACCATTGCTGAAGCTGGCTTTGAGCTTGTGATCCTAATATGTCAGCCTGAGGAACTGCTAGGATTATAATCTTTAAGCCTATACATATTTAAGTTTCTAGTAATTAAATTGCATATGTTTTTTAAGACATTGTTCCTGTGGAACCCTGTCTAGAATTGTGCCCCCTTACCTTCCACCCACACCTTGAAGAATGCCCCAGTGATGACTGTTTCTCCAATAATATGTAATTTAGTAGCTGCATGAATACTAAGCTTTGGTTATATGCCAGACACTTCTTTGTTAAATAAATGAATTAATTGTGATGCAAAGATGTGGTAAGGGTTCTCCTTCAAGAAGCTCATTGACTTGCAGAGGACTCGACAAATGAGTATCTATAATATGATGCAATGACTTATAACAAGTCTGTAATAAGAAGACACACTTTTGTCTAGGTATGTAGACCAAGGAAGCTCCCAGAGAAGTTACATTTAAACTGAATTTAGAATAGAAATCACAAATAGGGAGTCTGCAGACCTAATTTAGTATTCTGTCAAGTTATCTTTGGATATCTGTATGTGTATAAAAATCATTAAGTATTGAGAAATTATATACAAAATTAGAATGTGTCTCCTTTCTCTTGAAATCTTAAGTTCTGTTAATGTTGAGCTCTCATTTCACCATGATAAAAATAGACTAGAATTGAGTAGCTCTTTCATTAACTTTTTTCTTGGGTTTGCCATTTTCAACATGTTTTCCTTATTGATGTTACCAGCATGGCCCTGTAGCCATTTGAATTTTTGCAATCTCAAGCCCTGGTAGGATCAGTATGGATTTTCCAATTAGAGCCAGAAAGGATGTGGTTTTTTGTTTGTTTGTTTGTTTGTTTGTTTGTTTTTAGTTTGTTGGATTTGGGGGGGGGGGGGGTTT
>NW_025999853.1:20447754-20461367 GCF_001458135.2 Marmota marmota marmota
TTGGGTTTGGGGGGGGGGGGTGTTTGTTTTCTGTACCAGGGATTCAAGGCACTTAACCACTGAGCCACATCCTCAGCCCTTTTTATTTTGATACCAGTCTCACTGAGTTGCTTAGGGCCTCACTGAGTTGCTTAGGGCTTCGATAAGTTCTGAAGCTGGCCTTGACCCTCCTGCCTCAGCTGGGATTACAGGTGTGTTCCACCATGCCCAGCCAGAAAGGATTTTCTAGGCAAAAGGAATGTAGTTGCACGGGCACAGAAATAATTATATAAACTGTTCATCTAACAACTTGTGTATAATAGAGAAAATTTTAGATGAATCTAGAAAAATATTCTGAGGCTTAACTGTGATACTCAGTTGTACTAAGAATTTTGTGGTATATGTGTAACAGCTGAGGAATCATGTGTTTTTAAGGAAGCATATTGGTGTGTTAAAAAAAGAATAAAGTATATATGGAACAGCATAAAGGCAGTGATACCAATTTAAAAGCCATTGCAGTAACTCAGGCAGTAAGCACTGGGAACATGATACAAGGGAGGTTTGGGGAAGAATCCATAGGAGTTATATTGATCCTTAAGGGATGCATGGAAGAAGGAAAATGGAAGAGGAGGTACAGATGACTTAGGCTTCTGTAGGTAAGTTTAGAAAAGATGGTGTCTTTTTACACACTCAAATTCTGATACCCACTTTTCAGGTGGCACCGTGATTCCCTCTCAAAGTGAGATGACGGAAGGATGTAGATTTGAAATTCTTTAGCACACAAATTGTATGGGAGTAGGTGACATATTTCCTTAACAAATATGAATTGTGTGAATTGGGAAGGGAAAAACAAGACACTGTAAAGAACACCAACTCAGGTGTGATGTGGGCAGTGAAACCAGAAAGGTAGAAAGCCAACCAGAAAGGAATAGCTTTTTGGTTGTCAGGGGGAAAAGGTGCTTTTAAAAGCTTTTGGTAGATAAGTAGTGCGAACAAGTTAGGAATGATGGCAATTGAAAATGAAGCCCGAACTAAGATTGCAGTTGTAGAATAGGAAAGAAGAGATTATTGGGAATAATTCAAGAAATACTAAATATCTCGAGATGAAATTAAAATTGTCATTAGTTGTGGGATTGTACACTACCTACTATATATTTGTTTAGTGTTCCCCCCACTTTGGAAATACTAATTTTCTATTGTAATGTGATTTTTTTTCCTATATAAACTAGGTACCAGATGCAATTAAAAAATGTCAGAGGGCTGGAATTACTGTACGGATGGTCACTGGTGATAATATTAATACTGCTCGGGCTATTGCTACCAAATGTGGTATTTTACATCCTGGGGAAGATTTCCTATGCCTGGAAGGTAAAGATTTTAACCGAAGAATACGAAATGAAAAGGGAGAGGTAAGGATTTTTTTTTTTTTTTAAGTTTTTTAGTTGATTAACTTGTATATTAAGAATTTCATTCAACAAATACATATTGACTATGAAGTATATATTAGGCACTGTACATGAATAAATGCTGTCCACATCTTAAGAAGCAAAAAACTAGCATTCTAGATGAAAGGGGTGATAAAGAAATTGGTCCTAGAGGGAATGAGCATATGTTGCTATTATGCTTTATCAAAGTAGTTGCTTTGAGTCAAGACCAGTTTCCGAAGTACAATGTATGCAAGGGAGTAAAGGGAGATGGGTTTGGAAAGGCTGATGTGGATATATTTTAGGGGACTCCAAACTCAGAACTTTTCACATTAAGGAAGTTCCAGTTTTATAGACAGTGAGCAAATTTTTAAAATTTTGATCTTATAATGTATATAGTAAGAATTCTCAAACTTAAGCTTGTATCAATTGAAGTCACTACCGAGTATCTGATGAGATAAACCTGGGCCATGCCCAAGAATTTGCATTTCTAAGAAGTTCCCAGGAGTTTCTGATGCAATTGCTCTGTACTTTTGAGAACACTGATAAATAATGGTAGATAGCTAATTTAGAATTATGGAACTAGGTTTGGACACATTTTAACTTTGATAAAATTTTATAGATTGAGCAAGAGCGAATAGACAAGATTTGGCCAAAGCTTCGAGTACTTGCAAGATCATCTCCTACTGACAAACATACTCTTGTTAAAGGTAAGTAGATTTTACAATTATTTCACAATTTCTTAATACAGAAATATGTTTTGCTTCCAAAAATAGTAATAGATAGGGAATATTAGATTGAGTCTCATATTTTCCAATAAAATTTAAATACATTTCCTTTTGATATCTTATGTGAATTGTGTTTATCTTCTGATTAAAACAGGATATTGCTCCTAATGTAACCTTAGTTTCTTGAGTTGATCCTTGTTCAACATCCAAGCAGTTTCCATTTCTGTGTTTGTTTAATTATGTATTTTTAACCTTGAGACTATAAAACTGACCAGTCAGGATAGTCAGGATATTCTGCCAAATCACCTTATTAATTAAAGAAAATGTTTTTACAGCACAAATATTTACTTTTATTTAAGGTATAATCGACAGCACTGTCTCAGAACAACGCCAAGTTGTAGCTGTAACTGGTGATGGTACAAATGATGGCCCAGCATTAAAGAAAGCAGATGTTGGATTTGCAATGGTAGGAATTAACTTATTCAAGTATTCAGATGTAATTTGCTAGCTGTGTTGTTTGCTTGTTTGTTGACTGTATTACTGTTGATTCTAAATGCTGTCCCTCAAGATTAGTTTGAGGGATAATCGATAAACCTAAATTGATTTGTAAGTCTAATTAGTTTATACACTAGCTTTATTTGATGCCATGAAATCTGGTTAGATGATGATTTCTTTGGACAACTGAAATAATGTCATAAATTTACCTTGTACTCTGTAAGTTGTCATCTCTCATGTCATCTGAACCTTATATAGCAACCTTCTCAATCAGAACACAAGCTTAAAACAGATGTACATTTACATTAAAAATATGCTTAAGGTTCTTTTAAAGAATAATAGAATGTTGTCTTTTTTACATACACATAAAATCTTTTGTGATTAAAAAAATTCTTGTTTCCCCCCATATCCTCAATTTAATTATTTTCTCTTTAGTTTTGGAAAATACTGATTGATAATCACAGTTCTCAAATCCAAAACTATAAGAAAACTGAATTTTTTTTGCCCTAATTGGCTGCCTGGTCATTTTTCACATTTCATTTAAAAATTTTGTGTTTGACTTATAAAATCTATTCTGAATTGATGTAGGGCTATTATTTGTCCCGTTAGCATGAATATATATAGCCATTGTAGAAATTTTAATGTGTTAATGTTGCTTAACTCTTTGGGAAATTTTGTGATATGAGATATGTGCCTTATTATCTAGCATATGGGACACTTTGAATTCTGAAACAAAATCTGGCCCTAAAGTTTTAGATGAGAGAATGTTTGTGTGCACCACTATGTTTACATGATTTGTCCCTCTGATATTTTTTTTGCTAAAATAGAGATTTAGAAGGAGACTTACCACCCTGGCAGCCTTTCAACAGGTGTGAGAGAGATGGTAAAAGGAAATTATATTGGTAAATTTTCTTCAACCAAAAAAGATTGCATCCAGAGATCCTTACCCTGCCGTGTCCCAAATTCATAGGCAGCTGCTTTGGAATGATCTTTTGAAGACTTGTGAAGAATCACTGAAGAAGAAATAATTAGGTGCTCTGTCTTGTACTCCAGGCAAACAGGATCACTAACTACAGCAGTTGGGCATTGAGCCGTTGAGTAGTATTCTTATTGCTGCTTTTATCTGACAGTGACCAGAAAACTACATTATGTAGGATGCATTTTAACAAAAAAAGAAAGAAAAAAAGCTTTCTTTCCAAAACTTGAGTATGTGACAGATAGCCTGGGTTTTAATAAATGTGGATAAATACAGTAATGCAAACAAAAGTATAGCACAATGACTGGTCTGTTTCTGTTTTTAAGCTCTGAAGGTTTTAGATTCAAATTTACCACTTTTTTTTTAATGATAATTCATCAAAAGTCTAAATTTATCTCCAAAATAAAGAGGAAAGAGTAAATGCTTAGCAGCTCAGACTTGAAACCACTCTTTCCTACTTAGAGACATCCCTATTTTACCTCTTGACATGTTTAATCTGGCATTGCAGAGGGAATGGCAAATTGCCTATCACATGGATTTGGGAAAGGCCTCTGAGGATCAAACTGCCTTTTTAAAATTTTACTAACACTAATACAGAAAAGTGCCTAAATCATAAGAATACAACTGAACACAAGTGAACATACCTGTTCTATATAGGCAAGAAATAGAATGGTACCTATATCCCAGACACTCCAGTCAACTCTATCTCTCTGCAGAGATAACCAGTGTCCTTAAGATCATTATTTTTGCCTGTTTTTGAATGTTGTACAGAATGATCGGAGTTCATCATCTTTTATTTAGCACTATGTCTCTAGAATTTATCTACGTATTTAGCTGTAGTTCATCTTTATTAATATGCAGTATATTAACATATCCCTTTCTGCTGTTGACAACGTTGTTACTATTAGAAGTTGAGTGCTTCTTCAGTAGATACTTAAAGAGATTTTCTATTTTCATCCCTGCCTTTACCCCTACAAGTGCAACCTGGTACTTCCTGAGCCTGATAGAAAGATTTCATACTATCAGAAATAGGACTGCTTTTCTGCTGTCCCTACCATTGGCTTCAGATTCAGCTTTCTTGAGTCTGCTGAGTTATTTACCATTTGTTTATCCATTTTCAGTCTGTAAGGTGTTTTTTTTAATATTTTATTAGTTGCTGATGAACCTTTATTTTCTTTATTTATATTTGGTGCTGAGAATCAAACCCAGTGCCTCACACATGCTAGACAGGCACTGTACCACTGAGCCACAATTCCAGCCCTCCAGTCTGTAAGAGTTTTGAATTTTATTTTCCATACTTCCCTCTTTGTTTGATTTCTGCTAAGCCAGACATCTATAATACCTTCTTCTAGCCTGACTCTTAAGTCACTGTTAAGTATAATGGCAAATTTTTATTTATTTTATACTACTCATTTGAGTATATAAGAATTATATTCTAAACAATTAGTCTAATAGATTTTTTTTTTCTTATACAGGGGATTGCTGGAACTGACGTAGCTAAAGAAGCATCTGATATTATTCTCACAGATGACAACTTTACAAGCATTGTTAAGGCAGTTATGTGGGGACGAAATGTCTATGACAGCATCTCAAAATTCCTTCAGTTCCAACTTACTGTTAATGTAGTAGCAGTCATTGTTGCTTTCACGGGAGCTTGTATTACTCAAGTAGGTGATGATTTATTTATTAAAACTTGCTTATTTTAAAGCAAAAAACTTTTTTAAAGTACTTAAGTATTTAAATAAGCTGAAACTTAATATTTAGGTTAATTATCATAAAAAATGTAATCCTATTCTGTTCCTTAAGTTTTTAAATCCTAAAGGCTTCCTGAGAATTTCTGAGTCCCTAAACAGTTGTGAATGTCTATTAGGAAACATATCTTTTCTAGGATTCACCGCTTAAGGCTGTGCAGATGCTGTGGGTAAACCTCATAATGGATACACTTGCTTCCTTGGCTCTGGCAACGGAACCACCCACTGAATCCCTCTTGCTTCGGAAACCTTATGGTAGAAATAAGCCTCTCATCTCACGCACAATGATGAAGAATATTTTGGGTCATGCATTCTATCAACTTGTAGTAGTTTTTACACTCTTATTTGCTGGTAAGGATTCAGTGTCTTAATTAAGCTTCAGTTAATTTTTTCGAATCCATGTTAATGACATTCAACATGTTTTAGTGTTAAAAATTTTTGAGTCTGAGTTCTGTTCCTGACTCCCTATTTATCTTTAATTTCTCATCAGGGAGTGCTTGGTAAATTTTGGGAGGTAGTGTGATGCGGGGTAGGGAGGGACAAAGAATCTTCATCATCATTATCCTGGCTTTGCCACTTATGTGTCTGAACTTGGCATGTCAACATAGTTTTGGGGCTTCAGTGTCCTCATCTATAAAACAGAATAGTTGTCATTCCAGGTCAAATAAAAAGTCTGGCTAGTTTTTATTATTGCATAATTCCTTGACATGTTATGATTTTGTATGGTAATTACAAAAAATTTTTTCATTCTTTCAGGAGAAAAGTTTTTTGATATTGATAGTGGAAGAAATGCTCCTTTGCATGCTCCACCTTCGGAACATTATACTATTGTTTTTAATACCTTTGTGCTGATGCAACTTTTCAATGAAATAAATGCCCGGAAAATTCATGGTGAAAGAAATGTGTTTGAAGGAATCTTTAATAATGCCATCTTCTGCACGATTGTTTTAGGCACTTTTGTGGTACAGGTGGGTAATTAGAAAAGATGGTTTCAAAACTGATTATTACATGGGAGATAGTCAGCAAACAGGTACCTTGTTGTAGAACATAATTTCAGATGTGTGTGTGGGTCTTCTATATATTGCCTTGATGATGCCTGTAGTTTTCGTGTTTATCTAAGATGTACAATAAAATGTGGAAACTTGGTCCCTTGTTCTTAGAAGTCAGAGTCACAACTGACTAGATAAATTATTTTATTTTTTCCAACTCTCAAATGAAAAAGTCCCCAGCATCTTAATATCCTCCTTTTTACATCCCTTATTATATTAAAAAAAAATTTAAAAATTAAGAACACTGTATAAAAGTAAATGTTGGTCTTTTTCACATTATTGTCTTGGTTTACAAAAGAAAATTATTTCAGTTTTATCTCTGAAAATCTAGACTTTACAGTCAAAATCCTTATAATCTTATTGAGTGGACTACTAACAAAACTTGGGACACTATCTGTGTAAGTGTTCAAATAATCTTGACTTTAAAATATGGTGGAATTAACAGAATGGAATTTTACTATTTTCAAGAAATTTTCAATGTTAACTACTGTTATCTACTGAAATTATTCTTTTTAATTTCAATATTTGACATCTGCTTAATTGCCAAGGAAAAGCTTGTCAGACTCACAGAAGAGCGAATATTTTGTTACTTGATCTTTAATATTCCCGTATACATTACTTTAGGACATTTAGAATAAGGAGAAAAGAATTATGAATTTTATTTATGTGTATTTACGGACTTTACTTTGAAAGGAGAGTAGATGTCTAAGGGTATACCACTTTGGCTGGCCCATGTTTCATACAACTTTACAAGTTGCTTTTCTTCTCTACAGTCCATTTATATTTATCCTAACATCTAAATGTTAGTTAACCAGAAATGAAACAACTCTGTAGAAGGAAAAATGGGGTTGAATGTTTTGTCAGCTTTTCTGTAGTTCTTTTTCACAAAAATATTTACCATCTTTTGTAAAAGGCATAAATTATTCAAAGAAGTGGATAAAATACAAGGAAATGTTGTCACTTGTTGTTATATTAGAAACATTATAAAGTTATACTTCTTAACCATGAGAATTTTAATTTTTAGAAGTGTAATTTAAGCGTGAAAAAAGAATGCATTTGAAATTTGGGCAGAGGTTTTTTTTCAGTTGTTTTATTTACAGATGTGACTATTTTAATAATGGTTGTTCACCTTGTGTTTTAGAGGATATAAAGTTTTTTTTTTAAGAATGTGGACTTTAAAATTTAAAAGATTTAAATAAACTTAACTCTTTGATTATTCCTTCAGATAATAATTGTGCAGTTTGGTGGAAAACCTTTCAGTTGTTCAGAACTTTCAGTAGAACAGTGGCTATGGTCAATATTCCTAGGAATGGGGACATTACTCTGGGGCCAGGTAAAAATTTCATTTTTCATTAAAATTGAATTGTTTCTTTTTTTTTTTAATTTTTTACTGTATATTTTCTTTAATCAGTTTTGCTAATTGATTCTAAATAGTGACCATTTGGGTCAAAAAAAGGAATTCTGGGGAGAAAAAAAGAAAAGGAATTTAGGGGTTTTTTGGGGTTTTTTTGTATTTGTTCCAGTACATCACTGTTGTTTATCATGCCTATTGTTTATTATGTTTATTTTTAGCTTCTTTAGAACAAGTTTTTCAGTAGTTATTAAAGATAATGTATTTATAACTGGTTAGGATGCTTACATCTGTATCTTTTACTCTATCACCTATTTTTACATTTTCAAGTTAAAATTTTTACACAAATGTGAAAATAAAATATACTTACTTCATTATTTTTGCTGTGTAATTTTTTCTAGGATGTTGCATTGGAAAACTTGGGGTTTAATTTAGAGAACATTTCCATAAAAATTATGGTATCTGGACAGTAAGGCTACAAAATGTCATTTTAGAGTATTTTAATTGAATAACCTTAACAGTATATTTATAAAATACTAATTCCTGAAAAATGAGATAAACCTCATCTTTATTATTTTCAACTTCCTTGCAAATGCATGTCATTATTTTTAAAGATGAGTAGTAATACTCTGTAATTGTCCACTGTAACCCATTATCATTAGTATAAAACTAGCTGATAGAGAGTCTATAGTATCATTTTCATAAATTCAGGTTAGCAAATTATGATATATAACTTATATAAAGCTCATTTTATTGTCATTATGTAAGTCAAACCAAACTTTCAGGTTTTCCTTAAACTTTGCTCAGTCTTGTTTCTTTTATCTAATCTTGCTCTTGTGTTTTAGATTTTGAGTTTTTTTATACATTTTGAAGACCTCATTATTAGAGATCTTCTTTTAAATGGAATCCTTGCTTGTTCCACATTTCTTTCTTGATTTACCATTCTAATTATTTCATAGTATTCTTTGCTAGGCAGAATAAAACCCCACAAATTCCAAAGTTCTGGCCAAATTCAGGAAGTAGAAATGCAATACAGTATACATACCCAGCAGGATTAAAATGATCTTGTCTGTTGATTTTAAGTGCATGATGGTAGAAAGAACACTGATTTTGGTGGCCAGGAGACCTGGAGTCTTAGCACTCCATGAGCAAGTTACTTCAAGTATCTTTGAGCCTGTTTCACCTCAGTAAAATGAGTTGGTTCTGTATGACTCAGTGCTTGTTTCTCTCTGATAAACTTTCACTAGGAATGGTTCTTTACACTTACAAGCTAATACATACTCGGTGTTTTTATATCCTTTATGTTTTCTTAGGCATCTGTTTCTATTTGGTGTCATTATAGTGTTAACTTCATTATCAGTGTTAATTTATTTTTAAATAGTTGCATTTTACATAAAAATAAATACACTTATTAAAACTGTTTTTAGTATAACTGATGACTTTCTAATTTCTAATATGTTTTCCTCATGAATTTTTATAGCACTCATGAAACATAAGCTTGTTTTACATCCAGTAAGACCACCTGCATTTTCCTTTTATTTGGAGTGAATATAGTTAATAGGAATTTAAGTAAACATATGTATATTAGAGCATGATTATATAATATACTGTTGTAAATATTCAAGTCAATGTATAAAAAAATGTAATCAGGTGAATTCCTATTCAGGAAAACTTTTGTGCTTCAAACTTAAATCTTTTGTGTAACTAAAAGAAGACTATTCTTTGTTCTGGGAGAGAAAGTCTGATCAACAGGATCTCATTGCTTCCTTGGTGAAGATAGGTGGATACTCTTGCAATTTTTATAACCTTTTGTATAAAGTTGCTCATTTTAACTGTACTCAATATGATACATTTCTAAGTTCTTTCCCCTGTGTTGTAGCTTATTTCAACAATTCCAACTAGTCGTTTAAAATTCCTAAAAGAAGCTGGTCATGGAACACAAAAGGAAGAAATACCTGAGGAGGAATTAGCAGAGGACGTTGAAGAGATTGATCACGCTGAAAGGGAGTTGCGGCGTGGCCAGATCTTGTGGTTTAGAGGTCTGAACAGAATCCAGACACAGGTATGGGCCTGGAAGAGAGGTAGGAGAGGTGATGGGAGAAGGGCTTTCTGACCTGGGGAGGAGGTTCACGTGTGCTCCTAAACTTTCTTTCTAGCCTTCCCAACCAACAAAATTTATTCTTTTGAAAAAATACTACTGGTGGCTGGAATGAATGAAACTTTTAACTGATTATGAAAGAATGTGTCTTATATGCCCCTAAGCTCCTTTTTTCCTAGCTTTTTTTTTTTTTTAACCACCCCCTTCATCTCAAAATGCTATTCTTGCCTATTTGCTCTGTAAAAAGTGCCTTTTTCTTTACTTTTTTATATGTTGATAGATGGAATGGTCCTTTCTCTTGTTCTCTCTCTCTCTCTTGCTGAGCAAGCTGTCACAATCTCTGATTCCTTGCAGATGGATGTAGTGAATGCTTTCCAGAGTGGAAGTTCCATTCAGGGGGCTCTAAGGCGGCAACCCTCCATCGCCAGCCAGCATCATGATGTAACAAATATTTCTACCCCTACACATGTAGTGTTTTCCTCTTCTACTGCTTCTACTACTGTGGGGTGTGAGTGTGTGTTCCTAAGTGCATGAAATTAACATTTCCTACTTCACACACCTAACGTTTCTCATTTTCTCCTTAATGTTTAAACTCATTGTTCAGGCTTTTCATAAAGCTTTCTTTTCGTAAAGTGGATTGAGACCTCAAAGTGTTGTCGTTGTTGTTGTTTTATTTCTTAGAGGGCTAGATAACAGGTGGAACAATTGCAACCAAAGATTAGCTATGAATTCTGTGAGCTTGTCTCTATGCTAACTCTTACAGTTAATATGGGGAATAAAATTATAGCTTAGAATTTGTGAAACTACTATAAATTTTTGAGTATATGCCTTTAAACGTGTTCATATGCATGGTTCCCAGAAGCATGTTATTTGAAACTGAGCTAACAGAACCAGGAAATTGCATTTGTAAAAATAAAATATGAATTTAGTATTTCAGCTTTATCTTGTCCGGTTTGGAAAGTAAATTAGTAGCCTTAGAAAAGTTCTGTATAAAAAAGTATATATAGTCAATTGTTTGTCTTCTTAATTTGAACTTTGTCTATCTTACTTTGTGTTTTTTAAGAGAGAGTACCTATATAAACTTTTATGGTATTTATGGTTAGTTTGGGGTTTTTTCTCATTTGCATAATCAATTTAGTTTGACATCAAAGGTAAGAAATTTCTATTGTTTTCTAAGTAGGAAAAATATATTGATTGATTATTGAACCAATATTTCAATAATATAATAATATATTCATCTTATAATGTCACTAATTGAATAACATTTTCTATTAGGTTTTTAGTAAATGGCAAACTACCTTTTAACCTTATATGACCCTATTGTAAATTGGGGTCTTCTGATTTCACAGTTGTTTTCAGTATATTGGAGGCAATAAAAATATATACCAAATTCCACTCATACAATTGCCAGAATTCTTAGGGTTAGACTTATATTTTGGGCAGAGACCTATCTTTTTCGTTTGGTCTCCAGCCAGAGAAGAACTAGAGGAGTCTTGGGTGAGCTGGACATAGAGTCAGTCTAGGGAGAAAGCAGCACAGACTGTTTACCTATTGCCTATTAGCTTAAGTAATTTTTATTTGATATTTTTAACAATGTTGTAGAACAGGTAGAACCAGAACTGTCCCCATTTTACAGGTGTGAACACTAACTTAGAGATTAAATGACTTGCTTATAACTAATAAACATGGTATAAAACAAAAAGCAGGCAAGTTCCCTAAAAACAAACTGACCTTGTAACATTAGGATGTAACATTTACATGGACAGATAGGAGTCTTCCTTTTAAAAATTACCTACCTGAATGAAATGGCAAATGTAAATTGCCTGGCATTACACTTGTACATTGTCAGTCAGATGTAGAATTCATACTATCTTTGGCTTCTCATCATGCAGCCCTAGATGGTAAATGCCTCACAAACCTCTGTGGAAGACCTACCATATGTAAGAGCTATTTTAAAACCTCCAGAATGTGCAGTCTAGTGAGAGAACAAGCAAGAAGTTGGAAGTTCCTACATGGCAATGACCTACAGAATATTATAGCAGGATCCTTAATCTACCCTGGGAAATCAGAAAGAATTACCTGAAGGAAATGACTCCCAACTTGCTCCTTGGTAAATTTTGCTAATTGAGAAAAGCAGGCCTCTATGGCAATAGTTTACTAATAAAAAAAAAAAAATGATAAACTATAGAAAATTGATGAAGCTGAAGTCGAATATGAACATCTGTGTATCACAAGAAGCAGCCAAACTAAGGCTGTACTGAAAGACCTCCTTTCCCCAAAATCTTAAATTTGAAAAATTTTAAAGTTGAAAGATTAATACATGATTACATCTCACCTGAATTTACCACATCTTAATATGACATTTACCTTGTCTATATATTAATAATCTCTTTAGACCACTTGAAAGTGGCATATTTGACATTTCATCCCTAAATACTTTAGCATATACCTCTTAAGAAGTCTTGCAAACAATAATACTATATTATATTCAGGAAATTTAACATTGATTCCTATTACCAAATATATAGTCTATATTTAGATTTTTTCAGTTTCTGCCAAAGTATTCTTTATAGCTGTTTTGATGTATGATCCAAGAAAGGATCATCAACAACAATTTGTTATTACTCTTTAGTCTCTAGCCTGGATCTATTCCCTGCCTTTGTTTTTCATGATATGGTCCTTTTTGAAGAATCAAGGCCATTCATAAAGCGTCCTACATTCCAGATTTATGTGATTTATTTCCTACTGATTAGCTGCATGTTAAATTTTTTGACAAGTTTATCTCATGGGTGTTGGGTATTCATTTTTATTTCAGCAATATTTTACTGAATTATTTCTAATTTATTTTCTAGTTTGGGAGGGTGTCACATGATCATAGGTATACTGTAGTGACTATAGTTCTCAGTCTGATTGTGTTCCAGGCTTTATGTTAAATATCAGATCAGTTACAAACTCTGTTTTAAGACACACATGCACACATCTGCCCCAGGCTGTTTTCTGATGCACAGCTGTATTTGAAACATCTGAGTTGTTGGACCCATCTGGTATTATATTTTAGGGAAGTAGCAATACACTTCAGAAAGTGGCAAAAGGAGGCTTGTGGCTGTTACTTCACAAGTTTTGAGATGTTTACTTCTTTATTCTATATCCTGTGTTCTCAGGACATGAGGAAGTACTCAGTGACTAGATCATATCCTGCCAGTAATTATCATTATACACTATTGCAGTAATTATATTGCTGTTCTTTTAAATTTCTTTGAAGCTTTGCCTGAGAAGCATAGTCTTTGGTGGTATAGGATACCAGCCAATATATAAAATTAATAAAGAATATTAGTATGTTTAATGAAAAGTTTCATTTTCACTGTGCTTTTGACCTAATACTGAATAATCTTAGAAATATCTAGAAACGTCAATTTTTTTTACTCTTATTTGTAGCCCTTTCTTTGCTAAATAGAAGAAATGGTAATCCATTTTAGCTTTGTCAAATATTAGACTTGAAACATCTTCACAGAGATCATCTTTTCTTCCCCCTCATTTATTAGCAGGATCTTTATAAGATCTCTAAAGAAAAATTATGTAGTTTTTCTTTATTTGTAAATTATATCATTCTAATAACCCTTTTACCATTACTGAATTCTTCTTGCTAAATCTATAACTTATCTTCCTGGAAGGGAGAAATTGAGGAGAAAAAAAAAATTGTACTTCTAAGCAAAGGGTCAGCCAACTACACCCTGTTGGTTAAATTTGTCCTGTTTCCTGTTT
>NW_025999853.1:20461386-20525816 GCF_001458135.2 Marmota marmota marmota
TATATATATATATATATATTTTAACATAGCCATGCCCTTTCCTTTAAAAGTATACCTATGGCAGTTTTGCACTGTAAGAGCAAAATTGAGTAATTAACAACAGAGACTTTGTAGCTTAAAAAAAAGTCCACCCCTGTTCTGATAATTAAAACATCAGTTAGTAGAGATGAGTCTTCCTTTGAGAAAATTCAACATGTAAATTATTCAACTCTGGAAAACAGCCTAAAATTTTCTTTTCTGTTGCCCCTCCCCCCAAAAAAACCTTTATTTTATCATTGCAGTTTTTAAGTTAGTGCATATAGTAAAAATAATGATGAATACAGATTCCAGAAGTGACCATGCTGTTATAAAAAATAAGACATATTGGTTTATAATGAAATAGTTCTGTATTTTAGAGCTGTCTCCTTATATGCCATGTTTTGGGCAACAGTATTATTAACCTTATCTGCTATCAAAAGTTAGGAGGAGGGACTGGGGTTGTGGCTCAGTAGTAGAGCACTTGCCTTGTACATGCGAGGTACTTAGCACCACATAAAAAGAAATAAATAAAGATATTATGTCCATCTGCAACTAAAAAAATATACTTAAAAAAAGAGTTAGGAGGATATTTAGGAAAAATGTTTTTTTAGAGTACCTGGTTTTGATTAGTTAATTAAATTTTGATTTGTTAATTGTTTACCTTGAAAATCGATTTTAATTTCTTAAAGTGAAATTACTTAATGATTATGATAATCACCTTAGTTTTTTTTTTTTTAATCATGTACTTCATGCAGTATTTTCTTAAGTTTTTTTTTTCCTATTAAAATTTTTCTGGACATAGCTGTTATTAAAATTTTTAATTTTGATAATCTTAGGGGGTATAATTATATTGTGCATAGTAGGTCTCAATAGATACCAAATGGGAAATGAATTAAAAGACAGTAAATAGCGAGGAATTAGATGTCAAGAATGGGAAATTAACAGTTATGTCTTGGGTTTCCACTTAAACTGGATTCTTTGTGGTATTAAGAAGATAATAAAGTTCAGGGCAATTGTAAGTTTAGCTCAGTATGTTAGTTTGCTATCTATAACAAAATACCTGAGATAATTTATCAAAAGAAAAGGTTTATTTTGTTCCACAGCTTTTGAGATATGATCAAGTGGCCATGTTGCTTTGGAGTGTAGCAAGGCAGCGTATCATGGCAAGAAGGGAATGGTGGTTCAAAACTGCTTATGGATCATGAGCCAGAGAGCAAGAAAGAAAGGGCCAGAATTCCATGATCCCCTGAGGGCACACCCCCAGTGACCTAAGGACCTTCTATAGGGCCCCACCCTTCAAAGGTTCCAACACCGCCCCATGGCACCATCATAGGGACCAAACCTTTAATACATGAGTCTTTGGGGACATTTAAGATCTGAACCAGAGTGCTCAGGCTTAAGCCTTAGATCAGGGGTGTTTTATTCATATATTTTATAATCTAGATTTTGTTGTATGTATTTCCTGTGAGACTGTCCTTCGAGATTTGGTTTTTGGTTTTTGGGTTTTTTTTTTTTTTTTTTTTGGAACACTGGTGAGCTGTTCTTTTACTGGTTACTAACCACAGTTCTGTGGCTTACGTAAAGGAGAAGAAAGAAGGAAGCATTAACTTTAATCTTATGAAATTTTTTTTTTCCTAGTGAGTTAGTGATAAAGTGAATGTCTTCTGTTTTGTCTTTTATTGACTTCCAAGGATTCTGGAATTGGGAGTTCAGAAGCCTAGGTTCTAAGAATCTCTGGCACTAAGAGTGACTTGACTTGACAAGTTGCTCAGTTTTATTATATTTATGAAGTGGTTAGAATAAAATATCTCTAATATCCTTTCAGTAATTTCTTTCTGAGTGAGTAAGAAAAATTTACCAAGTTTGGGTAAAAAGGACTTCGCCGATTTCACCTGCTACAGATATGTGTGTGATTGTGTGTGTATATACATCTGCTATCCTCACCCGCAGGCTATACTCTGCCCCTCTTAGAGCTTTGGGAACTCACAGATATCTGTCTTACTCCCATACCTTTCTTATGAGCTCTATTTTCCAAATTAAATATATTCAAAAAATCAGTCTATTTCCTCTTTGACCCTTCACTGTTTGCTTTTATACCTATTTTGATTTAAAAGTAAACAAAAAAAATCACAGAAAACTTTGACACCATTAACAGCAGTACCAGCAACCTAGTCCAAATTGCAAAGATATGCTAGTCCCCTTGAACAGTTCTAGCCACCCATCAAATTTGCTGGCTGATCCTCCAGTTTCTGTTCTCTTTTGTGCCTGCTGGCTTTGACACCAACCGATTTTTCTTCTGAAGCTGTCTCTTTGCTTTTTAAACTTTATGGTTTAGTACTAGAACAGTCAGGATATTTGTTGAATGTTTGCATGTATTAACATGTAAATTGCAAGAGTGCACAATTAACATTAAATAAATGGTTATGGCAGTATATTTAGCAAGCATTGTCTTATTCCTTATGTTAAGCATTACATTTTAGTAAAAAGTAAAGGGAACAGAGCAATAAATTGACAATGTATTTGTTATTATTAGTCTGTCAAATTAAGGAACTAATGTATAAATATGAATGCACTAGAATTATAATATGTAATAAAATAACAAGATATTATATACTAAATACTTGCTACTTCATGTGTAAATCATGATTCAGCAGCATCAGCATCACCCAGAAGGTTGTTAGAAATGCAGGATCTCAAGCCCCTGCTGTATCCAAATCTGCATTTTAACAAGATCCCCAGCTAGCTCATACACACATTAAAGTTTGAGAAGCACTGGGTTGATACTTACATGCTAACACTCTTCTAAGTCTATAGTATACTAACTTAATCTCCTGTAACAACCCCATAAAGTATGGGTACCATTGTTATTTCCCATTTTATAGTGGAGAAAATCCATTTGATTAGTGTTCCTCAACTAGTAACTGGCAGAGCTGTAACCTGTTTAGCAAGAAAGATAGATTTGAGGAGAGATAAGTAATAATTGGAAATGGACACATGGCCCTAAACTAGACATATTTTAATATATATTCAGATGTCCATTTGAAGAACTTTATTAATTTATTCATTATCATTGTCTTATGATTTTGGTGACCGTATCTTATGGCACCATAAGTGATAGTTACCTCCTTTAGCATTATTAATAGATGATGTCTTCATTATTAAATGCTTCATTAGAATTGAAACCAAAACAATGTATTTAAATTGATGTATAGTAGATTTTATCTTTTTTCCCTAAATATGCATGACACTGGGTTAATGAGACCTGATGTCCACATTGGGGTAATATTTTTTTAGTTTAATTGACCATTAGCCTCTTTTCCTTTATATAACAGACTTCTAATCTAGACAGACAACTCTTTGACTTTATGTTTTAGAGTAAAAGTACTAGAAAACTTTGAAACTTTATGTATTCTCTTTGGGATATTTTTCATAGACTTCCATTGGATTTTTAAATTTTCATTTTGAAAATCTATTTCTTCTAGAGAATATAGTGATTAAGTTGTAATCTATGATAGAGAAAACCCCTTAACACTTTGTAAAAAAAAAAAAAAAAAGAAGGCATATACTCAAATATTTATAGCTGTTTAATGGCATTTTGTAGATATTTACTTGGGTTTTGTCTGTATTTTTATTTTGTGATTCAGGGAGTGGCGGGTAGATGTGAGTTCATGTGGCATTCAGCTTCTATTTGCTTGGCTTTTCATAGTCGGTGACACCCTGATTCCTAGCATGACAAATAGTAACCCTTTGTGCTTGACTTTAACTTATTTGAATTGTTTTCAAATATACATTATTTTTAGTTTTTAAAAAGTCGGCTAAGCTTGTGTATGGTTAAGTTTTGTTTTGTTTGTTTTTGTTTGTTTTCTTAGGGAAAAAATCCTATAAAATGGCTATTAAATTTTTAGCCAGTGACAATGAGATTTTCTTAGTATTACTTTGACTCTATACTTCTTAAATTCGTAGAGTATGTGGTTTTGTTGTTCTGTAGTGTCCTACTAAAATATTCATTTTTTTTACAGTGTATTGCAAGTTCCACTGCATTACATGCAAATTTGATTCACTCATACCTAGCTGTTTGTGGATTCAAACTCATAAATGAACCAATTTAAGTTAAGTTGATTATATACTGACATTTTTCTGTGTTTTCTGATATTTACAGATTCGAGTGGTGAATGCATTTCGTAGTTCTTTATATGAAGGGTTAGAAAAACCAGAATCAAGAAGTTCGATTCACAACTTTATGACACATCCTGAGTTTAGGATAGAAGATTCAGAGCCTCATATACCCCTTATTGATGACACTGATGCTGAAGATGATGCTCCTACAAAACGTAACTCCAGCCCTCCACCCTCTCCCAACAAAAATAACAATGCTGTTGACAGCGGAATTCACCTTACAATAGAAATGAACAAGTCTGCTACCTCTTCATCCCCAGGAAGCCCACTACATAGTTTGGAAACATCACTCTGATTGTAAGCTGAATGTTAACACACTAGCTGCATTGTAAAGAAACAAATTGAAACTGGGTCTTTTCACATATTGTGACGGACAAGATAGTATTCTTGTCTTTGGACTTCAACAGAAGACACACTTGTACGAATGTAGATTTATTTTTTTAAAAAAAAAAAAAAAAAAAAGCAAAGCTTTCTGCCAGACTGAGGGTGCTTTTTGGGGGGTGGGAGAAATGAACTGACAGTTAAACAGTAACTCAGTATAAGTGACCCGTGGATCATCAGTAGTACCCAAGAATGGTCCTGAACAGTGTATTAGCAGAACTTTAGTTTATCTTAATCCTTGATGGGAGAGAGGGAGGAGTAAAGCTGGGCCAGACGAAGAGCCCTGGATCATTGAATTGATACTTTAATTTCTGCTGTTGGCTGTTAATAATTTGGATTATTTATGTTTATAAATGATACAGATCTGTTTACAAGGTTTGTAGATACTTTTTTTGTTCCTGTTCATAGATGGGAAGCTTCATTATAACTGATGCAGAGAAAAATTAGTCCTTCAAATACTGCTGTATTTTCAGGAAAAAAAAGGGGGGGGGGGTGTTTCTATTGAAACTGTACTAAATTTTTGCCTACAATTTACCTTGTTAAATATTGTAGATAAATTGCTAATACTAATAGCCAAATAGATAACACTAATGCTTTGTTTAAAAAAAAACCAAACCAAAACAAAACAAAAAAAAAAACATGAGCAGTGGTGTTCTAATGAAGTTATGGCATCTGTCCTAATTAGTTTCTTAAATACATTTACTACTTAATGGTTTTGAAACAACTGTTTAATTTTTAAAATTTTTGAAAACTTGCTAATAACCTTTTGTTCAGAATTTAGTAGATTGTTTAATGCAGGACATCAACTACACAATGAAAGAGTGCTTGAAATGCTTTTGTTATTTCAGGCAAATCAGATTAAATCAAACTATCAAACTACAAGAGAACCTTAGTCCTTTTTGTTTTTGTCTAAATATGTTAGTTCAGTGATGTCTTGGTGAACTGTGAGTGAACTGTATTGATTTTTCTAATAAATTCTTAGAGACCTTCATACAGCATGAGGGCGTTGGCATTTTGAAAAAGGTTAATAAGTAGAAGCATACATGTTTTTCTTTTGTTTTTGAAACTTGTTTGTAAGCATAAATAAATATGCCCTTTTATTAAATAAATACACAACAATGTTTTTGACATTTCAGCTTCCTTCCTCAGTTCTGCATATATGTCTGTCCTGTTAAGCCACAATTGGAATAAATTTGAAGATGGTGGCAATCTAATAGAATCAGATTAAGTGAATGATCACAATCTTGCCATTTAACATGTTTTTCATAGAACTTAGTTGTTCTAAAATAGTCTCATAGTTTAAAAAAAAATAATGACTACCATTGTCTTTGATACAATTATTTTAATTCTTAAGTGGCCAAATAACAAATGGTAAAATGAGATTATAATAATTAACCATACGCAGGAATGCCCATCTCTAAGCCAATTGGATTCCTTAGCTATTTTCTTCCTGTCTGCCTTCTTCCCTTGTTTGCCTCTTGTCTTTACCCTGTATAAACTGGCATCATGTTAGGGCCTAGATTTCACCAGATACACAATCCTCAGGCTGTTGTGAAGTTTACGAGGACTACTCCATCTGAGAGTGCTGACCCCGCAAAGAAATTTAGTTGATGGTGCTTGATATTTTTGGTGGGTGGGGGAAATCGTTTTCTCTCCATCAGTTTTTTTGCAGTAATCCTCTGCAAGTCTTAGAAACACATTGGCTCTGTCAGCATTTGTCATTGTACATTTATTCATCAAGTATTTATAGTGATTCATACTGTAAAAAGAGGAGGCATGATATGCTGGGAAGCATATTTAGACTAGGAGTCAAGACCTGGTTTCTAGTCTTGGTTTTGCCATTAATGTGCTGCATGATCTTGGGAAAATCATTTACCCTACATGAGGGTGGTAGATTAGACTCTACCTTGAAGAACCCTTTCAACTCTAAACATTGACCCTATCAACTGGAGAAGCCTACGTACAAGGCATAGGGAATAGAGAAAAGGGAAATGTTTTCAGTTTTCTTTTTTATTTTGGTTATGCTTAAATATGAATGTAATTACCAAAAGATTTAGAAGTGCATGTGCTTTGGAGGATTTGTATTGAGCTTTTACAGTATTCATTTTTCAACTAAAGGCAATGGCTTTTTACACCAACTCCAATCCATAAATGGGTCTTAAGACATCCATGAAGTAGTAGCAAGACATGCTTAATGTGTATTTCTCTCTTTGAGACACTGTAATTTCTACCAGAAATTTCCAGAGCATTATGTAAGTAGAAAAAAAAAATGCAAGCAAGCTGTTAAAGATCTTGGATCCCATTATATAGTATGTATAGCTGAAATCAGCATCTGTAATTCAATCACTTTTTCTCTTTTATCCTCTAACCAAAAAATTGTTTAATTTTGCATCCCAAATGTTTTTAATCTTTGTATATTTTTTAAAAATCCTTTTCTCCTCATCATTGCCTTTTTTGTGGTTGTAAATAGACTTACTTGCACTTTGAAGATGAGTTACTCCTTGTCATCTTACAAATATGTGATATGGTAATTTTCATAACAGATGTCAGTTTTGAACCAAGAAATGGTGATTTGTTTATAAGAAAAAAAACTGGCTTCATTTCTGTGAAATTGCTCTTTGAAAATTTCTTTTTACACGTGTAAGCCAACTGAGATACCGTGATGGTGTTGATTTCTTTCAATGATGCTTACCATCTATTTTAGCCACTGAGCCTTTTATTATTTGTCTATTTGTAAAGTTTATTTGTCTTAACTCATTTAATAAATATACTGTTTATCTGTTTCTGAATGGGGACTGAACTCTTTGAATATTGAAATTTACTTAAATATCTTATTTTGGAATTACTTTTTTCTACTTGAGATTTTTAAAATCTGATTGATGAAAATTCTATAATGTACTTGAAATGTTATGGTTGTGTTACAGTGAATCAGTGTTCTAATATCAATATGCATGGTCTTGCCTCTAAAATGAAAGTGGGTACATTTTCCCCACTCTTCCTACCCGCAGCTTTAATCCTTCTAGTACAATAGCTTACTTTTTCAGTCCATGAGAATGTAATGCTTTCGTTGTAGAACAGATTAGTTTTTCACATTAACTATTAAGAATTTATTTTTCATCAGATAATACAAACTTGTCAATACAATTATCTGAACTCTATGGTGAAAAAATAATAAAATTGCCCTTAGTTGGTTTTTATAATAAATTATTACCATAAATTCACATTTTTGTTGAAATATTGAGTAACTTTTTAAAGGATTATAAATACCATATTTTTGATAGTATAAATTATTAGTACATTATTGAATATATTTAAATATCATTTATGACATGAAAGATATTTTCATTTTGTCAAATTGGGTTTTATATATGTATTATGTATTAGAATTGAATTTTGAATTACATTCTCTGTAAAATTAATTGAATAAGAAAGGGGAGTTTCTCTAAACTTTTGCTTGTTGACATTTTTCCTTCCCCATCCTTTAGAGAGCGCGTGTCTTTTTGTAGCTATGTTTTTCTGTAACATATGCCACTCTAAGACTCTCATAACCAAACCCCATATTAACCTTTATCTTTTAAAATTATTCTTAAATACTTGAAGACAAAACACACTTATTAGCATAACTTACTAAAAATAATCTCTGAAAAATGACCTTTTAGAATAAGTGTTTTTATATCATAAATAATGTTTCATATGGTAAGGGAAGTCAATGATGGTTAGTATGTTACTGCACTTAGTATTCTATGTTTTTGTCATAAGAAATATTACTTTAGGCATTGTCCCTATTAAAAACCACTTCAACATATAGATGAATATTCTAAATGTATGCATCTTTAATCTGTGTTCTCTGAATTCAAGGTATTATTATTGAACAATTTAATTGTAATGGCTCCAAAATAGGAACCTAAAATATAAACATATAAAAATATAGATATGTAGATATTTATACAGTATCAGTCTCTGATATAATTTATTTAATTAGCACTATCCTATTTAAACTAGTTCCCAAGTAATTAACATGCACATTTAAGTTTGGGTTCAATGCAGAACAAAGGTTCTCTTGATTTAAATCAGTGTTTTTTGAGAACCACAGTTTTTTCCAAATCACCTTTCAGATCATTAACTTTTAATAGCGAATGGTTATTAAAAGGGTTATTGTCATAGCATAAACTGGTATTTTAGGAGGACTTGCTATAGCTAAGCACTTTCTATGCATTATGTAAATCATAGCCCTGTGAACTGCTGTTATTTCCTATGGGGAAACAGACTAAAGTTCTGTTCGGTTGCTTGCTCTGGGTCCCATGGTAAGGTAGTAGAGCTGGGATTCTCTCTTGATGTAGACCCTTTAGCGGGCCTCAGCAATGGGTCTTTGCCATAGTACTAGCATCTTGTTAACATGAATCAAGGCCCAGGGCCCTTATATCTTGTGTTCCCTTTTTTTTTTTTTTCCTGATAGAAAATGCTTTAGACATGATCTTAAGGAGTCTTCATACCCTTCCTAGAGGAAAAACTCAAAACACTGAGGCAAAGAATCACCTATTAAAATGTTTATAATCAATCCAAGCTTTCCTCTCAGACTTCTTGCTGAGAAGTCAAAGATTAACTCAGTAGAATGTTCTATTATAATAACATACTTAATTAGAGAATTTTGTGACTTGGTACTTTAAAGATGGGTATGTTTAAGTTTCATGTGTAGCAATAATTTAATGACCTATTCAATAAGGTGTTTCTTGTGTTTGACAAGAATATTCTTAGTTCACTTTTTTTTTAAATGAAGAAAGACTTTTGTCCTTTAGTAGTTTCCTTGATGAAAATTTTTAATGCTTTAATATTTAAAACCCAAGGGAGTGACTTTATTGCACATTTGATTTTTAAATGGGCCATTTTTAAAATAAAATTGGAGCCATTTTTTTCAATACCATATTAATGTCATTTTAGAGCAATGTGGTTTATGGTTTGTGAATAGTCCCCCTTAGTCTATAAAAATTAGATGCTTGTTGGTTGGCTTTTATGACCTCATTAAGATAGCTTAATGAAGATAAAGAGTTTTGAAACTTTTCCTGTTAGACTGCTTTTTAAATTGTTAAGTATCTGGTCATAGGTATGTCTTAACAAATAGCCTGGGGATGGAGTCAAAAATGAGAACAAGAACTCAGGGAAAACTATGGTATTTGAAGTTTAAATTGAGATCCTTTTAATATATCTAGTGTTCTAAAATTTTAATCTTAAGCCTGTTCCCCAAGAAGGGAAAATCAATAGTCTATCTAAAAGCTTTGATCACTGTGTGTGTGGGGGGAGGGGGGTGGTTCTGAGGATTGAATCCAGGCCTTGTGCATGTGAGGCAGGCACTCTGCCAACTGAGCTATATCCCCAGCCCCTTGATCACTCATTTTCTGCTGTAGATTTGGGATGGGTGCTAGTTCTCAACCTTAGTGTGGTAGGATAGAGGGTGAATCATAATAAAGCCACACCAAGTCTCTGGAGCCTAGGATCCTTTCAGTGTCTTATAGATAACACTACCCTGATGTTCCCCACTTTCACAGCTTCCAGAATTATCTGCTACTGCTGACACTTCTCTGTCCACATATTCTGCTCTCCATTCATTCATTCAACACACACTTGGTATTTGTCATGAGGAATTCATACTGTTTTGGGAGACTTCAAACAGTGTCCCTGCTCTCAAAAGAGCTGATATCCTGTTGGGTGGGAAAGACAGATCTAAATCAGGTTGTAGGGGTTGATGCCATGTGACAGTGGTTGAGGAAGCCCTCACAGATAAGGTATAAATCACTGTTGAGCTATATGGAAGAGCCTCCCGTCAGAGATTCCATTAGATAGCACCTGGCAAGTTTGAGGAAATGAAAGGAGTTATGGCCAGTGTAGCCGGAGTGGAGTGAACCAGCAGGAGAGTGGGAGATGTGTTTAGACAGGTATGGGAAGACCTCTCCTGATCTCATAAGCCCCAGCAAGAACTTCGACAGGATGTGATGGAGGATTTTAAGGAGGAGCAACATGGCCTGGTTTTAAAAAGATCATCAGCTTCTCTGTGACCAGGGATAGATTGACAGCTAGAAAACCAGTTAGGAAGAGATTGCCTTTTTCAAACAGGTTCCAGTCCAGCTTAACCTTTTCTACTTCTTTGTAGTC
This sequence comes from Marmota marmota marmota, assembly GCF_001458135.2. NCBI lineage: Eukaryota > Metazoa > Chordata > Mammalia > Rodentia > Sciuridae > Marmota > Marmota marmota. The sequence goes on from NW_025999853.1 coordinate 20,472,109, forward strand.
TCTTGTGTAGAATCTTGTGGACCCTTATTTCCTTTTGCTGTGTTAACTTTATGCTTGTCATGCTTATCTAATTTACACCAAGTCTGGCATCAATTTCAGTCATCTCACATATTTTCCTCATTTTTGCCTTAGTCCATGTGCAAGTTTCCACATGGATCACAGCAGCCTTCACTTTTGCTGTTATTCAACAACATGGTTACAAACAGAAGGTAGCCATTTCTCTTCTCTTCATTCTCCAAGGCTGTGGTCATGTCTTCTCCAAACTACCCTTCATCTGCTTTGTAAAAACTCATTAAACCTGCTGATCTTGTTCTTTTCCTAGACATGATGGCCAGTTTCTTGATTCCCCAGTCTTTTTTAGCTTACTAGCTCTATCTGCTCTGGTCCTGCCTAAGGCACTTGAGTTGGTTTCTTCATCCTGCCCTGTCATTGGCCTCCATGGCTTTGCCTCCTACTCTACTTTGGTGCCCAAACCTGAACCACTTTAAGCATTAGACTATGCTCACCATCTTGCCAGTAATAAAGATTCACTTACTTCCTGGCTTTTCTCAATGCTTTGAGCAAACTTTGTCTTTATTCTTTCAGAGCCTTTTCTCATTACAGTTATGCAAATCTTTGTATCTACTTCTGAGCCAAGACTCGGTGCCTGGTTTGTCAGACTCAGATGCACCTTTTCCATTCTGTTGACAAAACCTATGGTGTTCTTGTTGTGCAAACTTATGATTTCTTCACTTAGGTTAGCAAACTTCTGCTTTCCCTTGTTGTCTTCTTACTGGGTTTTAGTCCTTAAGAGCAGAATTTTGCACCTATCCATATTAAACAATTGTTTTAGTCAATGCATATCACTTTGACTGCAGAATTTTGTCATTTAGTTTGTTCTCACACAAGATAGTAAGGAGCTTTCCCTCCATTTTCCTAGAACAACTGCTTTCACAGTAAAACTGAAAGACAAAAATAAGATAGGTAAACAACCATTTGTCTTGCTTTCCTCAAAACCATTACCGGGCTGATATTTCTGCAGTCATTCAGTCATTCAATCAATTAAGGATCATCTAATTAAATGATCCATCATCCTACATATAAATAGAATCCAAAAGTCATCAACTCCAAAACTGGATGAGGCCTTATGGAGATGCTGTCAGCTACATTTCCCGTATGGCTACAAATATTTCTTCCTTGGTTTCAAGTATTCTTTTTTGTCACTGTCTTATTTTCAGTGACAACTTCAAGTTCTTTACCTCAGGCTTACACATTTGGTCTTTTAACTGTGCTCTCCAAATCCTACCTTCTCTCTCCCCTGTCACCAATCTATTCAACACTCAAAATCTTCCCAAATCACCACTTTCCCCACATCACTTTTTCCTCCTCAAAGCCAGGTAAGTAAATAACCCCAAAAAAGTTTTGAATAGCACTCCTCATATAGCTGTCACCTGCCCCTTTCTTTGCTGCTGTGAGCACGCTGTGTATTCCTATTATTCCCTCCCCTTTAAGTTCCCCTGAGTTCTGCTTGTTCCTATCTCTGCTCCTGAATACAACAGACCTGTAAGAGACATGGTCAAGACTGCATTTTTTCAGAAAATCACCCTTCTGGGAGAGGGTGCCAAGACTCAGTGGCTCTCAAAGGTTTAGGGACAGGCAATAAAGGCAGTAGTATATGGGAAGAGCATTTGCCTAGCCATCAGCAGACCAGGTTCTGGTTCCTGCTGTGTCTTGTGCTACCTTTAGTACCTGAGTCTTCAGTTTCCTCAACAGAAATATGAATATTAGGATTCCTGCCCTACCATAGTTGTTGAGATGAACTTGGAAACATGGAAGCATTTTAACAATTAAAAGGACAATGCAAAATGGTACTGTTAACTTGGCAACTAAAATAGTTGTGCGAAGAGCTATCCCTGCCTCTCCTAATAGATTTAATTTAAATTTAAAATTTTGAGTTGAAGAGAGCTTGTAAATCCTAACCAAGCATTATATAAACCAGCCAGGAGAGTCATTTCATTAGAAATAATGTTCATTTTCTTTCCATTTTTTTCCTGTGTTTAGTCAATTAACAGAAACATATTTTTCCCTTTAAAAAGCAGCTGCTTGCTTACTGGTTGCACATCTGGGTGGTGGAGATCAAGTGAGTGTGTTAGTGACTCAGTCTCCTAATTTTTACGACTTATCACTTAGTTGAACACCCCTAGTGCTCTGATGGTGTGGGACTGTTATCCAGATTTAATAGCTGCTGTTGTTCCTTGTCATATCTTTATCCCCATAATAAACCATGAAAAAAATCAGTGTTTCCCAAACTTTTCTGTATACTGAAGTCACTTAAGAGCTTTAGAACATCCTGGTGCCTGACTTTTGCCCCCAAGCATTGTGGTCCATGGTGTGGCCTGAGCATTGGCATGCTTTTAGAATTCTCAGATCATTCTAATCTGCAGCCCAAGTTTGGGAACTACAGTGGGAAACTTTGAGAACCACAACGCTGAAATGCAAGAACTTAATGAAGAACATAAAAGGTAATTTGTAAGTTTGCCCTTCAAAATTGATGTTTAGCAACAGAAATGGTTTACTTGCTCTAAATTTCTTTTTAAAAAACATCTTTTACACACTAAAGTTCAGTGTCAAGAAGTGAATGCACTAGATTAAACTTAGTTTTTTAAAAAATTTACTGCAATTAAAAACTAACTTGAAATAATATATTTTGTGGAAATATGCCCACCTCATCTCATATTTTAAAATAAACTTATGACCATTTAAAAAATAAGATACTTGGTTATGTGAAAGCAAAACAAAAGGATCTCAAATATCAGATTATGAAACTTTATTTGCTTTTAAAATTCTAGTCTACACTTAGAGATGTAGTTTCAAAATCAAGCAATAAGCCTTTTTAGAAGAACTTGGCAGAAATATCATGGTAAATATTAAGCATATTAAAATATTGATATTTAAATATTGATACATATAATAGAATATACTTCCCAATTTTACATTAAAAATTACAAATGGTTTTTTTTTCTGTTTTTGAGGACAGTTTTTAAGTCCAGTTAGTTAAAAATGTTCACTGCACCCATCCATTTAATTAACCCCTAACAGGTAATACAACATCCAGAACTGGAGGTTGTTCTTGCCTTCAGTGTTTCCAGCAATAGCTGCAGTGTGCACACTGACATTTGTTGATCCCTGTTCTAGATCACTTGCTTTCTTATTTTACCACAGTTATTACAAGATATCCCTCTTTTATAATAGGATTTGATTCCAGGATCGTTCAACAGCTGAACTTACGACCATTTCGCTACATAAACCATAAAGCCTCTTCAGTTTGGTCAGTTACTCTAAATGTTAAAACCAGAATCACATCAAACTAGTTCATCATGGAATTCTTCAGATGCACTACAGCAGCTCTGCATGACCCCCAGTCCCAAGCTCCATCTTCATCTTCCCACCTTCAGTGTCTCTAGCTCTACCACTGTAGAGAGCCCACATGTCCCAGTTTACCAAACATGGTCTTGGCACAGAAGTCTGCCATCCCATTATGATTAAGAACAACCCCTTTCACACTCAGAAGTATTTTTGTTTGATCAAAATTGCATGCTTTCAAGTTGTATTATCATCTTGGTTCCTTTCCACCAATGTATTTGTATCCCTCTGCAGCTATTTAGAAATTGTGTAGTATGGAATTCTTTACTATGTAAAACATTAAAGCAAACATGAAAGTGAAACATTAAGAAAAAACACAGAGCCATTTTCTGTCATCTGTATTGGTGACAAAGGGGCTCATAAGTTTATCCTGTTAATAGGAATAGCTTTGTGCTAGAGATGTGCATAGTAGTAAAGCACTTGCCTTGCATGTGTAAAACCCTGGGTTTAAGCACCAGCAAATTAAAAAATATATATATATATGAGTATCTCTTGACAGATTGTGAATCTCAATGAAGCCTCGTACAGTGTCTGGTGAAGATGATTGCTACAATCGCTGCTGAGGCTCTAAGTTTAACTCTTGAGGAGGCCTACCTTCCTTCAAAAGCTAAGAGACCAAGAGTATAACTGGAAACTTGGCTATTGATGCAGAGCTGATTGCTTAAACATCTTTAAAATGTATTGAGCTAAGCCGAATGCCTTCTTAAAGTTCAAAGAAACCTGTGGGATTTTTTTCCTTTATTTACTTAACAATGAATCTTGCCACCCAGAGATACATTGTACATCTGACTTCCCTTTGAGGATAGCATCTCAAAAAGTGACATAGAGGCCATCAACTAATGATTTAAATGAATGAGTGAAAATTTTTTAATTTTTTTTTAGATGTTGATGGACCTTTATTTTATTCATTTATTTATAAAGAGTGGTGAGAATCAAACCCAGTGCCTTACACATGCTAGGCAAGTGCTCTATCACTGAGCCACAACCCCAGCCCTGAAATTGTTTTTTTTTTTTAAATGCCTCCCTACAAGATTTTTTAGAGTGGCATAAGTTTTTAATAATAGAGGTTTAATAAGCATTTTATAGCATTTTCATGATGAAATAATATGCAATCATGAAAAATGCAAAGAAATTTTAATCATACATATTTTTATAGCCTGATTTTTTTTTCATTCATCGGAGTATTATAAATATTTCCATGTTAAGATTCTAGTCTTGATTCTGGAGAAAAAAAAATAGTTCCATGGGTTGGGACATTATTTGGCCTCAGCTTTACTTCATCTTCCATCTGTAAAATGAAGATATCAGCATATTGACTACTTCTTCAAATTATCATGATGATCAAATGAGGTGAAGAGTCAGAAAGTCCAAGCACAGATCACAGCCTATAAAAGAAACTCAGTAATTACACTTTGGGTTATGATAGTAAGAACTTTCATTGAAGTAATATTACTAGCAAATTATTCAATATGTTCTGGCCCTAGTAAGATGAGAGACTTATAAACTGGTAACCCTGAGTCCTATGTAATCCATAGATGTGTTATATTTGGCCATAATTATTGCCTATAAGGTAGTTGGGTTTACATATATATGCATATATTTTTTTTAATGATTTGCCTACATTATAAATTAGACTTCACTAAAAAATCCACACGTTTTTTGTCATTTGAAATATTAGGCCTTCATTCCCACATGGTGACAGTAACATGGTATGTTTCTTCCCCTCCCACTGTCCTCACCATACCCTGTTGGTTCCAATCACTGTCACTTACCTAGTGGCCATTTAATATGATCTCCCTGTTAGAATAGAACTAAGAAGAAGGTTAAAAAAAAGTTTCATTGCTATCAAATTTTAAACAATGAAAAGTTGTTAAGAATTCATTTTAAAGAGAAATTCTGACGCTGGTCATCTTCATTTATATGCATTACCTGCTGGTCCCATGAGCCTTTGTGGAATATCCAACCTCCCATAAAATTCTAAAGTTACATGGAACCAGCACTTTGGATCAGATAATCAGACTCTTCCTGGTGTAGATGAATGGGTTAAGACCCCAGAGAGGTGGTGACCCAAGTTGAGGCTGGCTCTTGGTATGGAGTGGTGTTTCTAGTTATATTTGTTGGTCTTTAAAAAGTTTTTATTTTTAGATCTGGGGATATAGATCAGTGGTAGGGTGCTTGCCCAGCATGCACAAGGCCCTGGTTTCAGTTCCCAGCACTGCCAAAAACAACCAAAAAAAAAAATAGTTTTTAATTTTTTTTGTTATAATTTTGAAATAATAAAAATTAAGATAAATTCTCTTTGGGGTAAACTGACCCTCTAATGCCTCTTCCTTCTACAAAACACTGTATAATTCTTGGCTTTCTGAAAGATTTTCTGACAGCTACAAGAAACTTTTCAGCTTAGTACATTTTAGTTTTGCTGCAATGTTTGTAGCAAATTTGAAGACATCACTTGAAAGATATTGCATTTTCCTTTTTTAGGAATAGACAACCTGAGTAGAACTTGTCCTCTGAAAGCATGGAACCTTAAAGCATACCTCTGAAGGTGATTATAGTTTGTAAATTGGATTTAGCATGTCAGAAAGTCTTTGTAAGTAGCTCTTCAATAATAACAAATCCACATTTATATATAATTTCAAGCTCCTCCAAAACAGTGCTTAGTGCAAATAACAAATGACTGAATTAAACCATTTTATTTTTGTGTTCTTTTTCTTCCCCTTACCAGTTTCTGGAAGGGGAAACAGCCCACAGGAGTTGGAAAGCAGATGACATGGGTAATTCACAATTGGACCTCTGCTCAATAAAAGAGCCATGTTAGTATATATAAAATATAAAGCTCTTTTGAGATTTATCCTGTGACTAATTGACTTAATTTGGTGATATAACTAAAAAATTATAGCTTCTAGCTTTATTAAGAAAACATCTCAGCTTTTTACACTTTACCTCTTGGAAGATTACTTTTACCTTGGATTGGTAACATGTTTATAGAAGAATTCGCATCATAAGAATTTGCATTATAAGTGTAAATTAGCTTTGTTTTTATTTCAGATTATAAGAATAACCCATGTCCATTGTTAAATTAGAAAGTTAATAATGACAAAACTACCCTTTAGTCCCAATATCCAGACTTCAACTTTTGGTGCATCTATTTAAAAGCTTTATTCTATCTAGCCAGACATTGAAACTGTACACAGTTGCAACTTTAGATACTGTAAACACAAACAAGTTGGATGGGCTTAGAAATGGCCCACTGCAATCCAAATTGTTAGGAGGGACCAGAGGTACCTGAAAGGAAAAAGAAAAATCCACATATATGAAGGAGTAAGCCATGGCCCATTAATCATGGCAACCAGACCAACCAAGGGGAAGAAAGCAGAGGCAACCATTGATCAAGAGAAGAGCAGGAGAAGAAGATTAACATTTAACAGGGATGAGAGGTGAGAGGGAAAGGGAGAGAGAAGGGAAATTGCATGGTAATAGAAGGAGACCCTCAGGGTTATACAGTGGAGGAGGTAGAGAGAGAGGAGGGGAGGGGAGGGGAGAGGTGGGNAAAAAAAGAGTGAGAGTGAAGAGCTGTGTGATCCAAGCCCTCAGCAACTATTCATAAAGGCAGCCTCCCTCCCAAGAGGACTGGAAAATGAAGCAGCAAGTTCCCCCTCAATGGATTAATAATGTAAAGGAAACTGCAGGAGGTTGGGACCTGGTTGAAGGAAGTAAATCACTGGGGGTGTGCCCTTCAGCACTGTATCTTGCCTGAGCCCTGCTTCAGGGCTGCCAGGAGCTGAGCAATTTTCCTCCACTGTGCCCTTCCACCATGATGTTCTGCCTCACCTCAGGCCCAGAGCAATGGAGCCAGCTGACCAGGGACTAAGACCTCTGAGAGCATGAGCCAAAATAAATCTTTTCTTTTTCCAAGTTGTTGGGGTCATTTGTTTTGATCACCACAATGAAACACTAACACATCTAGAATTTAATCTTTTCCCTGTGTAATCATTTTACCACGAATTTGCCAAACTCACTTTCCTTTTGTGTCCATCTAAAACCAAATAAACCCTGACTCTGAAGAATAGTGTGCTACTTCATACAAAATAAAAATAATATTTTGATTACTAAAAGGGCATTCTACTCTTTTAATAAATAATATACCTGGTAAATATTTTCTCATGCTGATTTGGTGACAAAAATGACAAGAAGGTTTAGTTGTAAATCTCTCTTTAAGTTATGCCTTTATTGCCAGTTGAACAATGTCATGTCAAGCTCTAATATAATTTTAAAAATTGAATTCTCTTATTCCAATACAACTAATTCCACGAAGCTAGTATCATCACCAAATGCAACTTGTTTTGTGCTTTCATTTATCCAAGTCTTTTAACTCTCCAGTACATTTTACTGTGTGTTCAGTTTTATAGAATGTGGAGGCAGCATCTGATTTAATATTTTCTATTTAAGCTGTTTACTTTGTAGTCAAACATTCTTCAAAAACATTTTCATCTCCCCGCATTTTCCATCCAAGGCTGTCAGTTCCTGTTTAAAAAGGTTAATTGAGACTTGGAGTCTCAAAGCCTCTGATACAGAAGCAAGTTTTGCCAGCCTTAATAGTTGTCTTTGAATTTGCTGCCAGGTCTGATTCTGCATGTAAATATTTGACTGAGTTGGTTAAAAAAACTTTTTCTTTACAAGTGTGGGGGGGCGGGCGGGTGGTGAGGTTACCATAATGTAACTTATGATACAAGAAAACTAATTTTCATTTTGACATGTCTCTTTTTGCTAATTTCTTGGTTATTGTCAAATTTACAAATGTCTTCATTACTGTTCTTCATAAAACGTTTTAGCTTCCTTTGGAATTGCTGAGTCAACCAGGAGATAATGGAGTACATTTGCAGGAGCCCACGCTGTTTTAATTAACTCCCCTTAATGTCACCGAGGAGGGCGGGTAAGCAGGCCCTTTGCCATGACCCTTCACTCTTGGAAAGTGAGCATCTCCTCCGGAGAGCCGGCTTGGAGCAGTTCACTCTGGAATGCCATCAAGTCTCTTTTTTCACCTCTCCAAAAAGCAGAGCCTGTCTTGGAATGTAGTAGAAACAACCCACCAGTGAAAAGTCCGAGCTGAAGAACTTGCTGCAAATGTCCAATGTTGACTTTTTGCCACAGCCTCCTGCAGGGAAGGAAGAAACTTTGTCTCTTTCCACCCCTCACTTCCTTTTTCCAGCCAGAGGTCACCTACCAAATTTAGACAGGAAAGGGGCAGCTGACCAGAGAGCCAGGCCCTGTGCAGACTGGTATGTGCCCAAACTGCAACAGGAGCATAATGCAAGCCACGTGTGTAATTTTAAATTTTCAAGTAGCCACATTTAAAAAAGGAAGAAGAAACAGAAGAAATTAATTTAAATAATATATTGTAGCCCAGCATATCCACAATATAATAATTTCAACATGCAATCAATAGAAAATTTATAAGATATTGTAAATATATTGTTTTTAAAACCAAGTCTTCGAAATCTCGTGTTTATTTTACACTTACAGTATATCTCAATTTCAACATTCAATTTTCATTGGAAATACGTTTTTTGGTTCATTTAAATCTCATACAACTCACAGCTAAAAAGAAGGATCCATAAGTTGTTCCAGGTGTGCTAAAAAATGATCTCCCTATGCTGAGCCAAATGTCAGATTTTTAATTAACAGAAATTAAATAAAGCCTTCATTTTTTCAGATATACTAGCCACATTCCTAGGGTTCATGACCACATGTATCTGAGGACTACCACACTGATGGCACAGAATTACAGCCTTGGCACATAAAGTGTGACCAGGAGGAGCTGTGTCGACATCACCTGGGATTTTATTAACAGCCAGAACCTGAGGCCCCACTTCAGATCTATGGAATCAGAATCTCAATGTCAACAAGATCCTCAGATGATCTGTATATACAATCTGGGCAGCACTGGTCTATTTAACACATCAGGAAAATTGGTATTGCATCCATTTTACTGATGAATATATTGAGGCTCAAAAAGTTCCATAAGGTGCTTAAAAGCACAGAACCAATCAGTGAGAGAGCTAAAATTTTAAAAAGTCTTGCCCATTTTAAAGCCTGTTCCTGCTGTGTATTATATTCTTTCTATTATTTACTACCCAAATCATGGAACATGGTACTACTAGTGCTATGTATAGTCATTTTAGATGGTGATGTGCAGTGAGCATTTAAATCAATCACTAAAATGTAAAGTTTAAAGATTTTTCCCTTGTTCTTCCTCTTAGTTTTTCCAACAAGGTCAAGGATAATGTCACTGAGTGGTGCCATTATGTTCTCAATAACTTACACTTGTTGAAAGTGGACCCCAGTGGCAGACCCTGCAGCAAGATACCTTCCCGGTCTTCATAATTTCATTTCCATTGTATTTATTCTTACTTTTACCTTCTATTTATGGCAAATGATACTGTCTTTCCATCTAGAAGGGTGATAAATTTCAGTGCATTCAAGTAGGAAAGAGCAGTTGCTGCTGCAAGCGCAGATGTTATACAGGTTGTGACCACCTAAGGTGGGAGGATAGGGATGACCTGGGTGGGAGAAATGGTTCCTGGATGAAGCTGCCTCCCCACCAGCATAACCTCCAGCATCTGATGGTGAAGCACCCAGAGTAGTGTGTGTTACTTAAAATGTGGTGTGCTTCCGATAAAATGAGCTCTCCCCAAGCTGGTACCTTGTTCCAGGACCTCTTCCAAGCACTTATCATCACAGATTTTTTCTTTATGTGTGTTGTCAATAATAACTGTATCTGTTTGGCTGAGTGCTTGCCCAGCATCTCCTACCTCCCTGCACAGAAAACCAGGAGGTCAGACACCTGACCGCCTCAACAAGGCTGTGTGTGGATGACATCTCAGCACTCAGATGCCCCCTTGGGCTGATGAATACAGAGCAAGTGCTGAAAGAAGCCAGGGCAGCCTAGTGCTCATAATGGCCACCATGGTCACTGCACAGAGATGTCCCATGATAGCAGTGATATGGTGTCAGGATTCTGCAGGGGTAGCAGAGAGGCCCCAACTAGTCTTTGACCTGATTCCAGGACCCACACTACCTTCATAAGGTTCCATTATAGGTGTTATTGCTCTATGGGTTTCTGGGGTATCCATAGGGGCAGAGCACTATTGTAAAACTGCCTCTTTCTTTATGGTAACCTGAGTTTGTTTTGTTTGTCTTTTGGGGTTTTTTTTTGTTGTTTGTTTGTTTTGTTTTTTATTTGTTTGCTTCAATTAAAAATCCTAAAAAGTGACATCTTTTCACTGTCCAGGTATGTAACTAGACCACCATGCCCCAAGAGAGTAGAGGCTATATCTGCTTGTTCATGTTGCATTATCCCTAGGAGCTATCCTACTGTTCCACACATAATTGGTGCTCAATAATTATTTGATGAGTGAATGAATGACTATAGGAGATCATTCACTCATCAAATACTGGAAAGTCATACTTGTTCTGTCTCAAAAAAAAAACATATTGTATGATTTCAGAAAATCTACCTATGAACAATGAAATTTCAAAGATAAATTGGTAACACCTAAGTTAAAAGAAACCTTTACTTCAGAAACAGATTCACCCAAGATTTCTCCCTGATTTATCTAGGGCTCAGTTTTGTTTTCTAATTATAAAATCTTAGAGATGCTTAAACAGAAAGTAAAAGTTAGATTTTGTGCAACAAATATGTAATGCTTTCAAATGTAAAGAAAATGAATTATTTGAAAAATTACATATTCAGGTGAATTGGCAACAAGACATAGTTCAGCCACAAGGATCACACATATATGAAATGGAAACATCAATCCCCAGAAATTAGTATGTGGCCCACTAAGTTGCAAAACCATATTAAACAATTTACCAATAATACTCAGCCACAAAACAACCTAGAAGTCCATTACTTATTGCCATTTTCCAGACAAGGATACCTATACACAGCAGAGAGCCTAAGTTATTTGTCTAAGGTCAGATAGCTAATAAAGATCACATAGCTAAAGATTTAGGATTTGAATTCCAACCGAATTCCAAGTTTAAGATTTTAATCCCCTACAGTAGTCCTTGCCCAACAGATTTGTGGCATATATGGTATTCATAATAAAGACTGATTCCATTTTTTTAATGTTCATTCACTTACAGGTTTCATGTCCCAACTCCCTCCTCCTCCTTTTTTGCACCCCCGACCACACACACACCTCTAGGCAAGCCTGAAAAAGCTTGTGTTCACTCTCTTAGTGCCGGCCAGGAAGTCCACACTCCACCTCTACTTCCTGGCCCCACACACATACTCTACTCCCCCTTTCCTTCTTTCCAGTCATTCTCTGCCTAGTTTGTGTGACTACTGCCCTCTTCTCCCCAGAAAGCCTTAAGGTGTGAGGGACAAATCTCTTCATATTCTGTTAGTTGTGTGAGTGGCATGATCTAGCTCAACATCCAACAACCTAGTGGCAAACAGCATTGGTACACACCCTCCATGGGGCAACCGCAAGATGGTACCAACTAAATGTCAGTGTAGTGCCTTCACATGATTCCAGAAGACTTCATTACAGGCTATTATAGGAGAAAAAGACTCTATGAAACTCATTACTGCATTTACAAAGAACTTCATTTTCTACCTTGTCTAATTTTTGCGAGTATTAGGAGGGGGGAATTGTGTCTTCCTTCCTGCTTCAAGTTTCTCTCTACTCTTCTCTTGGAAGCTTTCCAGCTCAAGGGACCAGGAATTGGTTACCTGATTGGTATACTCATAAAGCAGATGTTGCTAGCAGGCAGTGTCATTCAGTATAAAATTTAGCCCTAATATATGATATTCCTCAGCTTTTTGTCATCAAAACATCAACACCATGATGGCACAAATTCTTCACTGTCTTTCATCCCCTGATGCGCCTCCACTATCCTCCCTACTCAGCTTAAATACTTAGCCATTATAATCTCTCTCTCTCTCTTCATTTACATTCTCATCTCCATTACCCTCTCTCATTTCATCCCATCCTGGTTACATCCGTATGTCTGCCTCCTCAGGCCTGGCTCTTAAAGATGGAGAAAAACAGTCACACTGACAGATCCCACTTTGAATTTATACGAGGGTCTTCAGATAGCCCCCATGACACTAAGCAATTCACTCTCCTGTTTCATAAGGTGCCTATTCTACACCTTTTCCTCATTCCTTAAACATCTAACCCTCTCACGTTCTCACTCTCAAAAGTTGATCTTGTTTCCTACTTCTCTGAAGAAATTAAATCAATCAGAAGAGAATTTCAATGGAACCTCACTACCAATGGACTTCCAGCAGCATCTGTACACACGCACTCTGCCTTCCTGCTGGAATCCAAGGGATTAGATGTGCTTCCGCCAAAGCCCCTGTGCACAGATCCTAGGCCCCCTCGTCTATGCAAGAACATTGCTTCAGTAATTTGCCACCTCCTGCCTAAGTCATCAGCCTTTTACCTTCTGCTGGCTTATTCCCATGACCTTGAACCTTCTCGTGAACTTATATTCCTCTACTAATTACCACTCACTATTTTTTAACACTCTGTGTGTGTGTGTGTGTATAAAATTCCTCTATAATCCCTACAATTCCTCTTTACACTCTTCCTTAAAACTACTATCAGCTCTCTGCCCCCTGTGATTCCTCTTAACCTGCTTCTGACAAGAAAATCTGTGATGTCCATAGTGTTTAATCCAATGCTCAGTCTCAGTCTTCATCTTACTGAACTTCGTGACTTCATATCACACTGATGACTCTTTTCTCCATTGATACACTTTCTTCACTGGCTTCCTGTAGACAACACACCCTCTTGTATTATTGGTTACGGTCTCTTTTGGTGGTTTCTGTTTCTTAATTTTGGAGTGTCTCGAGGATCATTCATTGATTCTCTATCTTTACTCACTTCCTTGATGATCTCCTTCTTACATTCAGTCTACACACAGTCACATTCATTACCAGCCCAGATCCTTTCCTGAATTCCAAATACTTGTACCAGAGTCTTACTTGACATCTCTACTTGGACATCCAACAGACATATGCCCCAAATAAGCTCCTATCCATGGTCTTTCTCACATCAGTTGAAGGCAGCTCCACTTTTAACAGTATCTCATGACACATTTAGAAGTCATCCTAGACTTCCCTCTTGCTTATATCCCATTTCCAATCCAATAGGAAATGCTGTTAGTTCTAACTTCAGTAGATATTTAGAATCTAACCATATCTGTCTACTGTTAGCCCCTGAGCCAAACTACATTTCATGTATATCAATGAAATTGGATCCTAGTTGGTTTCCCTTCTTCTACCTTGTCCCTCAAAGTCAATTCTCAGTCCTAGTTAAAATATAGACCAGATCATGGTATTTTCCAGTCCATAATTTGCAATGGCTGCTCACCTAAATACCCAAATGTCCTCTGAACCCTAAATCATCTGCCCTCCTCCCTTTACTCTTCATGCTCATTTGTGACTCTCTACTTCACTACTATTAGCTACTGGGGCTCCTTTGCTTCTTTGCTATTCCTTAAAGACATCAAATAGGGTCTTAGATGAGTCTTCCGCATTAACTGCTACCTCTGGAACATTCTTCCCATAGAGAGCCACATAGCTGACTTCTGCACTCTGTGTAAATCTTTGCTCAAATTGTACTTTGTCACTGAGTGCCTGTGATATTGTTATAACTGTGTTTTCCAAATATCCATAACAATATCTCCCATCCTGAGATTCCTCTTAAGATGTCATTTTTCTACTCCCCCATTAAGACATGGAGTCTATTATGTCCCTTTCTCCATGAACCTGGGTGGACCTCTGTGACTTCCTCCACCAAAAGAGACACTAGGCCACTAGAAGCTGGGTGTGACAATACCATTCAAACAATGATCTTTGTAAAAAATGACTCATTTTAGAGCTAAGGTAAGGAAAATATAAGTTAGCCTGGAGCATCTTGCAGTGTTAGAATGTAAGGAAGTAATCAAAAAATTAAAGGAAGGGGTTGTGTCAAAGGAGCACAGGAGCCAAACTAAGGGAACCTTCAATGTCCAGAACAGGAAAAAAAATCGAACTATAAAATAAATAACATAGTTTTGAATTATGATACAAGTAAGTGAGGGAGGAAAGACAAATCTTCCATACAGGAGGATTCCAAATAACATATATAGATACTACCGCTCCAAGAGTTGGAAATTAGCCTTCCTTTTCAAGTAGGGGAAGACTTAAAGTAGATTAGACTTGGTGGCTTCCTTCCAAAAAATAGAATACGGAAAGGTGGAAAAATAGCAATTTTATTGGGGAGAAACATGGCAAACACCACCTTAACCAAGTGATCAAAGTTAACATGACCATGACATCACAGAGTGACATCACAGAAACATCATGTACTCCAGGGTAGGGCACTTTACCCCTCGGACCTTCCCTCAGTCTAATGAGGAAAATATTAGACAGTTTCAATTTAAGGAAATTTCTACAAAATAACTGACCACTTTCCCTTGAAACTGTCAAGATCATGAAAAACAAGATTCATTGACCAGAAGAGACCAAGGAGACATGAAAATAGTGCAAGGTGGGGATCCTGGATTTGATCATGGAACAGAAGAAAGGATATTAGTGGGAAAACTAGTAAAATCCTGATGAAGTCTGGAGTTTAATATTTATGAAGTTCTGTTAGTTTTTTAGTTTTGACAAATGGACCACAATATGGAAAAACAGTAACAATAAGGGAAATTGGATGGGGGGGCATAGAGAAACTCTGTGCTTTGCAACTTTTTATGTCTTAAATTAAGTGTACTTAAAAATAAAAGGGCAATACAACCTCCACCTGGTGTGCGCTCGCTCTCTCTCTCTCTCTCTTCCTTGCCCCTCTTTCCCTCTCTCTCTCTCATTTGACACTTGCTTTTAGAATTAGAATTCATACATGATGCTGTAAGGAAGTCCAGTGCCCACAGAGGTGTACTTGTTGTAGGTATTCTAGCCACAGTTCCAGATGTGATCCCAAATGATGGCCAGGATCAAACATCAACGATATGGATGAGAAAATTTTGAAGATGACTCCAGCCCCTGCCATCATCTGACTCACTGTGTAGCAGCCTCTGAATGTGAACCACATAGCTGAGCCCAATCAACCCACAGAACTATCAGAGATAATGGTAATGATAAGAGACTATAATTGTTTTGTGCCCCAGTGGATGGAGTGGTTTCTTACATAGCTAACAACTGCCCACTTCTCTTCTTTCTCCTACTTCATATAGTATAGACGTATAGACTCAGAAAACCTGAGTGTCTTAATCCTTCCTAATAGACACTATGTGCATTTCCAGGAGGAGATAGGAGAACTCACTTTAGCTTCATGTCGAAGTCAGCTTTTATGAGACAGCCTTGAATTGGGGAAATATCAAGTGGTTGAACATCTATTAATCAAGTAATAATCTGATTTCCATTCTGATATTTTTTTATGTACACAGGGTTTTTTACAATGAGCTCAGAGACAATTTGGCATATTCAGGCACATCTGGGTTGTTGTATTCCACCCCATCAATACACTAATATTTCTCATCCTTCACACTCATGAGTGAGAAAATACCTCCCTTGGGTCTCAGTACTAAGAGTTGTTATGTGTCTGAAATTCAATGGATTAGACTAAGGGGAATGAAGGGAAGGGAAGGGAAAAGGGAATAGGAGAAACAGTGGAATGAATTGGGCATAACTTTCAGTGTCCATATATGAACATATGACCAGTGAAACTCCACATCATGTACAACCATAAGAATGGGATGCTAATTAGAATAAGTTATACTCCATGTATGTATAATATGTCAAAATACATCCTCCTTTCATGTATATCTTAAAAAAACAAATAAAAATAAAAACATAAAAAAGAATTGTTACGTGTCTCAGAACCACCATTTTGCTTTTATCTTTTGGACACTGCAAACCATGTAAAGGGATCATTCATCGGCTGGCTGGAATTTCCAAATTAGAATTGTAGCCTGATGCTGATCCAGGGGACCAGGAGTCATGCACTGTGTGCTTGTACCTTCTTTTGGCTGCATCTTTATTTCCTGCTGTATTGTATCCCCACATATCCTAAATATTTTCCCATAGGCAGCTTTATATTCCTTTTGAAAGAAGTCAGAGTATAAACAATGGACAGCAGTGGGAAAGGAGAATTCAACAGAGTGGTTCTGCTTATACCTCTATTTGCTGGAATCTGTCAGTATCTCTCACGGAGAGGACTGCAGAAATCTAGTATTTTCAGTTTAGCTAAGGACTAGGCAAAGGCCTAGTATATACACAAATACATAACAATGTTAGATGCTTCACACATAATTAATGCCCAGTATATGAGTTTCCTTGGTCTTTGCCTAGTACTTAGCTGTGCTGAGAATACTAGATTTTTGTAGCCCTCTCCAGTGTTCTGTATTAATGATGGATTCCAGGAACTGGAGCTCTCTGCAAACTCACATCTGTTCAATCCCCTTTTGCTATATACTTTAAATAAGAGGTGGGCTCCAGAAGGACTTTAAGAGGGGCTGACTACCTTAACCTGGGCCTCAGCTGTGAGTTGCTCTAGCTGTATGAAGTACTCCTATCAGCCAGAATGCACCTTGAAAAGGGGAGGGAAGCAGATCTCGTTGACTTCAAACCACTCATCAGCTGGATACTAAAAAGAGGAATTCTTATCTACTGAATTGCTACAGTGAGATCTGTAAAATTCTGTCATTTTTGAGTCTTTAGTCTCTCCTAAAACAAATGTATCACCAGCCTTGAGAGTCCGATAAGGTAAAAATGCTACTTAGTGGAGAATTCTTGTGATTTTGTCAAGTTTCTGTATGAGAAAAACAAGAAAACCTTGCTGAGGCTGTAAGAATAATATAAAACAGCTTGAGGTTTTTTTGCCTTGAGTTTGCGTGGGCAGGAAATTTATTCTTTGCTTGGTACATCTTTGAGATGCACGCAGCTGTGTGAGATCCCAGTTCTTTACAAATTGCTAATAAAGAAGATAATGCCAACATTTGCACTCTCCTCAAAAGTCAAACACTGAAGATTTAAATCAAGATTTCTGGATAGAAAATCTTAATCTTTTGAGTTATGTTGCTATGATTTTAGATTCGTTTCCTAATGCCGAAGGGAACTAAAATTAGAAATTGAAATAAGCCAGCAGCAATGAAACAATTTTCTCATTCAGTTAACATGTACTTTTTGGGCATCTACTCTATGTCTATGTATTTAGAAATTAAAAAAAAAAAAATGATGAGTTTGATCTCCAAGTACAGAATTCTATTAAGTTTTGGCCAGAAAGGAAGACCGTAATTAATACTTGTGGAACACCTACTCTATGCCAGGCGATTGGCTTGGGCTTATATAAATGTTATGGTACAAATATTATTGATCCCATTTTATAGAGGAGAAAGCTGAAGCTACACAACCAGTGAGTAATAAAATGGGATTTTAACCTCAGACTGATCCCACTATACTACTTCCTATAGTCTAAATTTATTCAGTTTGACTGGACAACACTTTTTCAATTTAGTTTTAAAAATATTCTCATAAATATTTTCAACTGATTTAAATCTACTTTAAAATACACAAATGAATATTTGAACTGGTGGGAAGACATTGAAACTGCCCACTTGCCACTGTGTAAAACTGCTTGTTCATACAAATGAAATCCAGAAGCACGTGCAAAGTTAAGTGCTACTGAGTATAATGATATTGATATAAATGATATTTCTGTGATATCATTTTTATTGAAGTTAATGTGATGTTGGATATGGATGTGAGAATAAGGTGAAATGACACAATCCCAAGAAGTGTCTGGTCACCTTTAGTTTATCCCAATTTCCATTCTCCCAACCTTCCTTCGTTTCATCCATCTGTCCATCCATCCATCTATTCATACCATCATTTCAACTCCTTCAATTTTCTAGATTTAGGACAAGGCATTGGAATAAAGAGATTAAAAAGGTAACACAATTGTATTGGGGATCAAGTTTTCAATACATCACCTTTGGGGGACACATTTAATCCATAGTAATGTAGTAGTGGTGACTGTGAGAGTGGGGACTTTGTAGTGATTCTCAAACCTGTGTTTTTCCAATGTGGTTTGAGGGTCACCTCACTCAGAATCCAATGGCAGTACTCACTAGAAATGGGGGATCTTCATCTTCCTCCATGCTTCTGAGCCAGAATCTTTGAAAATGTGACCCAGGAGTTGTCATTTAAACAAAATCTGTGGGTGAGTCTCATACTCTAAAGCCATCTTTAATCTTTCATTCTGGATCTTTAGGCTAAAAGCTTTCCCAGAACTGGTAGGAAGACATTGAAATTGCCCACTTGCCACTATGTAAAACTGCTTGTTCATGCAAATGAAATCCAGAAACGCTCAAAATTAAGTGCTACTGAGTATAAACAGAATTATGTGACATGGCACCTACTCTCATGGACCTTGTATCAGGGACAGACATCAATGGAGTTAGGGCTGTGAAGTATCTACTGGGGGAAATGCCTCTGAGTGACAAAGAGGTGAGAGAGCAGGAGTAGGCATGGCGAGCCTTAAGACCAAAATGCAGGCATGACTATGAAGGAAGAAGGATAGAGGGCTGGGGAGCAAGTCTCTGATCATAGTGCAGCTCTGAGACCACGCTGGCCAGCCCCATGGGGCACTCCAGCTTACAGATCTCTTGTATGAGGAGCCTCAGGTTAAGTAGAGCTGGTGAGACCCTAGCTCCCCAGTCATGGTCGGTATTTGGCTGGAGCTAATTGGAGAGTTTGTGTCCTTGCCTCAAATATTGTACCAGATCCCCAGGTTGCTGCAGCTAAAGGTTGTCATTTGATTAAACTCCTGACATTTCTCTCTTGAAGGGAGTTCTGGAACACATACTTCCATGAATGCCCTACACTTATTCCCTAGATGGGGAATTGAAAGTCTTACCCTATTCAATGGAACACTGGGGAGAAGAGTGGCAAGAGTGAGGAATTGAACACATGGCTTTGGGGTCAACCAAGTATAGGCTGGAATCACAGCTCTGTCACTTAATAGGTGACCTCATGTAGGTGACCTAACTCTCAATAAACCTGCTGAGACAGAATCCTTGTAGGAAAGAGTAGGATAATGTAGGCAATTTAACTCTCAAGATTGTCCTTGTAGGAAATTATATGTATAATGTGGGTATTTGGAGCTTGCTAATGAGACATCTAGACAACATCCTTCTCTTTCTTTCCATCTCTCTCCTACACACACACACACACACACACACACACACACACACACATACACCATAACCTGCCTTGATTCATTTATATCTCTTCTAATAAAGAAGAGATACCAGGAAACAGAAAATGTATGAATGCAAATGATGGCATTATATCTATTGTTGATTTGGTCCAGATTGGATTTGAACTCCCTTTGGTTAGCATAGAGTAGAAAATTTGTGTGAGCGAATAGATCACTGAGCTCTTTTCTAATACTGTGCTTATAAAAATGAGACCACACTGGGGTTGATAGAATAAGATGACTCAAGGCCAAATGATAGGACTCTACTCACCCTGTTACCTACCAGACTGCCCCAGTGGCCAACGAGTTCTTCTGGCAACCCTGTAACTTTGGGGATACACCAGTGTACCATGGCCCAAAGTAGGGGAGCTCGGCCACTAACTCATAGCTCTCATCTGGAGGTTATATGCAAGCCTTTGGCCCTAGGAAGAACTGCTAAAGAGCCAAGGTGAGACGAGAAATGAGACACATTCCCTATCACTTCACCAAACTCAGAGGTGTTTGAGTACCTAGAGGACCAGAAAATTCTGAAGCATCTCCAGGTGATATCTTGAATGTAGATATTGTCATTTTCATGATGTGCAGTGCCATCTGTGAGTGAAATCATCAATGAACACAAAGAACAGAACATATTGCATGATGGCGGAGTCTGACACTGGTTTATGAAAAACTGTGAGACATCCCTTTGGGGACACTTAGAAAAAAAAAAAGTTGAGAGGCACTTAGATTTATTGGAAGAAACACTTAAGTCAAGAAGGATCTGAATCACGAGAAAACAATTTTTTAGTAGAGCTGAGAGGATTAAACAAGACAATTCACATGAACTTTGCACACAGTAATTCATATGTGGTAAATGGGAATTAGGATTATATGCATTAGGTATTGTATTTGTTAATACTCTGGCTACAAGTAACAAAATAACTTGAATATGCTTAAATCAACAACAACAAAAAAAAATAGTGTGGTGTGTTGCCGCAGTCTGGCGGGGCACACAATCACGAGCCACCACACAGCTTGTAGATTCAAACAGCAACTCTTTATTCCCGAACTCACATCAGCTGTCTACAAACACGTTCTGGGGAAATCCATGTTCTCTGCCCAAATCCCCCTCCACTGGGCTTCTATCTCCAAAATATACTGTCTGAATCCCATGAGAACTCAAGGGGAACTCAGGCAGCAGGATACGCCCTATTCCCAGCAGGAATAATCTTAAACCTTAAACCTGGAACCTAAACCGGGAACGCCCTAATCCGCCTTGGTCCTTGAGCAAGGTCACCTACATTCAATGTCACTGCAACATGGGGTACGCTGGCAAGGAAATTGTCATACCTACTTGGCTAATGGCTCCCAGCAGTGTGTGTATGTGGTGGTGGGGGTGTGTGGTATTTATTGTAAGAAAACAGAGTTATCTCATGAGACCTGAGCACAAGAATTTACCTGGTGCTCAGGAGAGACTGGAACCCAAGACCAAAAAGCCATTCCAAATTCAGACAACTTCGATAAGTAAATTTCTCTATAGACTAAGCTCCTTTGCCTCTCAACGCATGTAAGGTACAAAAATTAGTTCAGTTCCTGAGTTCACTTCCTGAGTTCTTCTATCTATACGGAGAGTTTTTATCCTGAAGATTCTTGAACAGAATAGCTGATTAGCCCAATTTGTGTCAGGTGTCCATTCTTCCAATAAACTTCTGCCTGGAGTGTGAGATCATACAGCCTAAACACGCAGGTTGATGCTGTTCCTGTGATCCCATTGCTTCTTTATCTCCAGTCTGGTGGAGGTCTCAGCAGGGGAAAGACCCACCTTGAGAGAAACTGAGAAAAGTTTAATTAAAAAAAAAAAAGCACAATTTACAAAGGTGTGGCAGGATGGATGGTAGGGAGAAGGCATCAAGTCAGGCTATTATCACCTCCAGGCCCACCAGAAAGGGAGGAGGAGGAGGAATTGATAAAACCCAAAGTCACTGAGAAAAGTTGTGGACTGCAGCTGCCGTCGATGACCCCACAAGGAGGGAAACTGGGAAATAAATTTCATCTCCTGCGATTTACCCCATTGGCCAAACCAGAGGACAAAGAAGATCCTAGTTCCTGTAACCTCTAGAGACCTGGAGAAGAACTGGTAGAAAATGTATATGAAGGGCAAAGGGATGTGTTTGTACTGATCTATTAACATTATGCAAAGAAATCAATCCTTACCCAATTTTCAATGGCTCTCTTTAGAAAGCATCCCAGTGAGTTCACAGCATTACACTATGAGACCCCAACAACCTGAATCCCACTTTAGTCAAAAATAGGTTAGTAACCAACCATTCTAGTTCCTCTAAGCCATCCACTCCTTGCTCCCCTCGTCTACCCCACCCCACTTGCCCATCTCAGATTCAAATTCAAATGCACCTCCCAACAAGGGCTTTCCATCTAGGGATCTCTCCCTTCTCTGACATCATTACCTTGGTGCAACTTCCAGCACTGACTCATCTCCAACTTAGAGTTGGAGTTTTTGTCCAGAAGATGCTCAGGAATGTTTGCTAAGTTGTTGTTGAAGGACACATGAAGAGTTGGGCAAATCTCCTATTTCTAGGGTACTTTAAAAAAAATTACTTCAAGGACCTTTAAGTAATTTTGTAAGTTGGAAATGCACACTGCTCAACACGTTAAAACATTTGTGAAAGGAATGATGTTTACTTAACACACCAGCACAGCTCAGCTATTGCCCTTGGGTTACTTTTGAAAAACTTTTATTAGTATTTTGACTATTTCTGAGAAAGGAATGATATTTACTAGCACAGAAATGAATCATTCTTATATCTTATGGAGATAAGAGATGGAATGAAAAATATTAAACCCAGTAGATTTCATTTTTAGATGGCATTAACTAAAAACTCAAGTCACGTAAAATTGGAAGTGAGGGCAAGAATATACATATAATATCAAATTTTACAACTTTTAACCATATTCTAAAAATTCTTTAGGGATTTAGAAAACTACCCAATTTCAGAGAGGGACATCAGAAACAGAAAATAATCCAACTTTTCCAGTCTCATAATGTCTAGATTACCTAAAAGACTTCTGGGGTTTTTTTGTTTTGTTTTGTTTTGTTTTGTTTTGTTTTTTGGTACTGGGGTTTGAACTCAGGGGCACTTGACCACTGAGCCACATCATCAGCCCTATTTTAGAGACAGGGTTTCACTGAGTTGTTTAGCTCCTCGCTTTTACTGAGGCTGGCTTTGAACTCACGACTCTCCTGCCTCAGCTTCCTGAACCACTGGAATTACAGGTGTGTGCCCAGCTTAAGATTTCTGTTTTTATATTATGAGACTCTCTCCTGGCGGGGTAGTTACTAAATTCACATTGTTAAAATGGAAGTTATATTTTGTATACAATAAGAGAAATTAAAAATTGTGCTCTATGTGTGTACTATGTATTGGTATACGTTCTGCTGTCATATACAAGAAACTAAAATAAATAGATTAAAAAACTTGAACTATGGAACAAAATAAACCTATACATACATTCCATTTTTTTTAAAAATGGAGGCTATAAGCCCTTCTTATTCACCCTGCCTTTTTCCCATCTTATCACTTACTAATTTGAACTTGGTATTTTAGATTCTTTATATTCTTCTCTGATCCAAAATTTAGCCAAACACCACATCGTATCCCTCCTGTCAATTTACAACTCACTGAATTGTTCTTGATCTCAAAAACGTCTTTCACAAAGTCATACTTAATAAGAAAACACAAAGAAATCAAGTTAAGAGTTCAATGGAAGGGATAATAAGACCTGCAGAGGTTTGTAAGAATCATTAATAAATTAATGCATATAAATCACAGTACCTAGAGTCATATGGTAAACCCACTATATGTACCATCTCTGTAGATGCAGAAATAACAAGTCTCTTCCCTCCTAAGATTCTCTGTCCTTGGAGGCCACACATAAAACTGGTGTGGCAGGCAGAAAGTGCTGGGTTTACTGAAGTGTGGAGAAGCACTTCTGGGCAGGGCTTGCCTGGTGGGTGAATGAGCACATTTGGAAAGGAACAATCTTGGGCTCAGTGAGCTCATGTTCTTCTGCATCACCAGTGATAGCATCTGGAGAGCAACAGCTCCACCTCCCACACATCCCACGATGTTTCATTGACAGATTTCATCTCTCTCAGGGTTCCAAATTGTTGACCTTTTAAGGTCAGCCTCCTGCTACAATCCTACACCCTGCCTAGGCAGCCCTCTGAAATAAAGTGTGGCATTTTAGCACCCAAATGGAGAGAGTTTTGTCTGGAAAGGGGGTGCTGGCTTTGGTAACCAGTTTTCATGAAAAAAAAAAAAAAAAACCCAAATTACTACAGCAAAATCTAAACCTGAATTCCCCACTGGGAAAAATTTTAATTATTTTCTTTTCAAATTCTCCAATTCCTTTTGAGTATACCACTCATCATATCGTCCCTCCTCCGCAGCCCTCAAATCTTACTGCAAAGTATAAAAAAGACAATGCCACCAATTAAACCATGACAAATTCTTGGCAGACTTTGTCCCACTTGGTCCCCATGTTTACTCTAAAATGTTAGCACTCATATTATTTCCACTTTACAGGTGAGTTCAGAACAGTTAACTGTCCAAAGTCAAATCACTAGTAAATGGTGAAAACAGTTCTTAGAACTAATTTCTAAATAAATAAATAAATAAATAAATAAATAAATAAATAAAGACAGTGCTTTTAATCTGCCTGATAGTACCTTGGGAATTTCCCCACCCTGATCTTTCTCTCATCTGACTGGTTGGATGATGCTTTTGGCTATAATCATTTGAGTACCTTATTTCTGTCCTTGGTCTAGGCTCAGGTTCAATTCAGCTTAGCATTATTCTAAGCTTTGTAAGAGATACAAAGAATTCTACCTTTAATTTTCCTAAAACTTTCTTTACTCAAGTGATTTGCATGTCTGTTTGGACAGTAAATCCTGGCCTTACTTCCTTCTCTGTGTAAAATTAGTGAATGTGGGCACAGGCATTGATCTCCTTGTCCTGTTACCTGTTGCAAAGGCCAACAAAATAACCGGTTAGTCAAGCCAAGTCAAGTTTATTGCTAATGCAATAGAAAGAATGCTTCCTTGACAGAATCTTAGTTGCATCTCAGAGGAAGGATTTCAAGCATAGATATTTGTAAACATTAGAGAGTCTGCTTTAAGGTGGAATTTTCAGTGTGAGAAACTGATTTCATCAGGGGATGAATTTCTGGTCTAAAAATTTTAAGCTGGTGAACTCAGCAAGGCATAAGTTTTGAAGTGAATCTTGATGAATAAATAATCCTCTGATAAACAATCTGGTTGTCCAGTTGAACAGTCTATTGTTCAGGTAAATGAATGTTCAGGGTGTTGAAATGAATATTTTGCAACTTTACCTTCTTGAGCAAGAACTTCTCAGAATAGAAAAGTTCTGTTGAGGTAGCCAGTTCTGTTTCATGTAGTTACAAGCAGTTTTTGCTCGGTGTTTTATGTCCCTTATCTGTAAGATGATTATAGCGCTTACCTCATAGAGCTATTATGAGGTTTAATGAGTTAATGGGGGTAAAACTCAGCACCAGCAGACAGAAGGTGCTGTGTATGTAGTTAGTACCATCTTTATACCTACTATAGTTAATAAGTCTTATCCTAGCCAGACTCAGGAGGACTACCAGTCTGATGAATTTTTGAGGATTTTTCTCTGATAAAGTCATATTTGGAGCAATGTGTTATGGACTGAATCGTGTCTTCCTTAGATTCATATGTTAGAGTCCTAACCCATGATGTGACTGTATTTAGAGGCAGACCACGCAAGGAGGTAATTAAGGTCAAATGAGATTATAAGGGGCTCTAATTCACTAGGACTGGTGTCCTCATAAGAAGGGGAAGAGATACACAGACGAGAAGTAATGCAAGGACAAAGAGAGAAGAGAGCCCTCACATGAAACTGAGCTTGACCTCAAACTTCTAGCTCTAAGAACTGGGGGGAAATAACCTACCCTGTAGTGTTTCTATGGCATCCCAAGCCGTCGGACAGCTCCACATTACTTTGATTTTTAAAAACCATTCTGAACAAACAAACGTTATAAAATCTGCATCTGTTGCCCTAGATTTTCTCTCTCCTGAGTCCAAATGTGTCTTTTCTGTTAGAAGCAAAACTCAGTTTCCCCAAAGTGGAACTTCTCATCTTTGCCTTCTAAATGGCTTCCCCAAGTCTCACCTTGGTATTCCTGGAACTGCTCCTACTCAAGACTGAAGACAAAGTAATCTCTGATTTCTTCCCCCATCTGTCCATCGGGCCATTAATTGAATATCTTTTATGGGCCAGGTACCATGATCAGTACAGAGAATAAAATGTTTAGCAAATCAGACTATGGGCAGAGATGGGCAGCAATCAAATGTAAAGATGCAATTGTCACCAGTGCCTGGTGAAGGGGTGACATAAACATAGGTACATCATGTAAACTGAGACTGTCTGCATCCACATACCTTAACCACAGCCGCCCACATCAACATGACCTCACTATTTGTTCCAGGAATTCTCGCCCAGGGAGGTAAGACTATACACCATAAATACCTCCATTGTTTGCTTTAGGAACTTCCTCAAAATCAATTTATCTGAACTTTAGCTGCTCAAACAGCCGATTTCTCAGGACAATAGATCACGTAGCTGCTCATCAAACAACCGTTTACTTATTGAGATTTGCTTCCAGACTCTCA
The DNA here is from genome assembly GCF_001458135.2 of Marmota marmota marmota. NCBI lineage: Eukaryota > Metazoa > Chordata > Mammalia > Rodentia > Sciuridae > Marmota > Marmota marmota. The sequence continues at coordinate 20,498,479 of NW_025999853.1, forward strand.
TTCACTCTGTTTATCATTCCTAAAGTACTGTATAAAAAACTTCCCCCAGTCTCAGATTCCCCTTAAACCACTTGAGTCTAGACTCCAAAAGCCTGTAAATATCAATTTCTGACTTCCCCCTTCTGAGATACTTTTAAGTTTTACTTTATCAACAGCTTACTCTGATGGTCCTTGGAGAGTCTATAGTCAATAGTTACAACAAAATGATAGGTGTTGTAAAATAAGGGCATGAGGGCAAGAATGGATATCAAATGACCCCCATGAGAATGGGAAAATGAGAATATTCATGAGATTCCAAGAGAAGGTTCCAGAGGAAATGGCACTGGGGCTGAGAACTTAATACCGAGGAGGAATTTACTAGATAAAGAGTGGAGGAGGAAGAGTGCTCCAGGCAGACACACAGAGATGGGAGAGAACTGTATTTTTCTAGAATGAAAAAAGAAGGCTATTGTGACTGGGGCAGAAAGACCCAGTGAATGGTGGAAGGGAATGAAGCTAAGGGATAAACAGCAGGTAACAGGATTATAAGGATCTTGCAGACACATTGAGGAGTGGGGCTTTTATCTCTGAAAGGAAAGGGGAGGCATTGGAAGGCTAAAAGCTGAAGAGTACCTGGATCTGACTGGACACCTGAACAAGATCACTCTGGCTGCGGAGGGCAGGGTGGACTGCAGGGAGCAGAGGCTGGTGGAAGACAGTGCTGAGAGCTGTTGTAGAACTCCAGAAAAGATTAAAATGGATCTGATGTCCAGAGACACCCACACTGTGATTCAGATCTATCCTGCGACACTGCCCCCTTCCAAAGTAGACCTTCACCACAGTCCACTTAACCCACTTCAACCTAGTCCACACTCAACCTAGTCCACTCTAGCCACTGTACACCTAACTAGCTCTCTGATCTCGGTACCCTACTTGACAAAATGCAGGAAGGAATAACACATATGTGGCCCACTTCATTCAACAAATATTTTAGAATAAATATTTTGTAGCCAGCATTGTGCTTAGTCCCAGAAATTTAGCTATGAGAAAGATCAACATATACCCTGCTCCCCAAAGCCACAAGATCATGTGAAATAATGTATTCAAAAGCTCTTTTAGGGCTGGGGATGTGGCTCAAGCGGTAGCGCGCTTGCCTGGCATGCATGCGGCCCGGGTTCGATCCTCAGCACCACATAAAACAAAGATGTTGTGTCCGCCGAAAATAAATAAATAAATATTTAAAAAAAAAAAAAAAAAGCTCTTTGAACACTGTAAGGCTGTATAAAACACTCTTGATTGCAAGTGAAAGAAACACTAATAGCATGAACAAAAAACAAGTTTATTAGCTCAGGTGCTTGGAAAACCTAGGAGTATACTCGGCATCTCTGGATCTAGGTAATGATATCAGGGATCAAGGAATGACATAGGGAACCATACCTTTCCCCATCTCTTAGGTTAGTTCTACAAAGTGGACAAGATGACCACCAGCAGTGTAAGATCAACCTTGGCAGAAAGATTAAATCTTTCTGGAGAGCTCTGAGAGAACTTCGGGGCAGGATTCTGGTTGACCTAGCTTATGTGACACACCCATCTTTGTTTCAACCTGACACCAGTAGTAACCTTGATGTAAAATTCTGGCCAGGCCTGGATCATGTACCTACTCCTGGAGGAAGAAATCTGGGCAGTCAGTCCCCCTGAATGACACACACTGGACAGCCTTTCTAAGGGATGATGTGGGGGAAGATTAGTTTCCCCTCAAGAGGCTCACTGGGCAGAAACAACCACAATATATGCCCACAAAACAAAGATATTGTAAATAAATCTTGGGATGTATAATTAGGACTAAAATATCTGATATCTCTGTGATAGCTTTTATAGGTCTCACCATAACTACGAGGCAGGAAGGAATAAGAAATAAGAAGGGAGCCATCAAAATTGAATAATAGCCACAGAATGACAGGATGACTCAAGCTGATGACTTTCAGGATGAAAGAAACTTGAAGATGCTTTCAGTCTGAAGAAGGTAGAATGAAAAATACCAGAGAGAAATTAGAATGGCTATTATCAAAAAACGAACAGATCTACCATACAATCCCATCATCCCACTCCTGGGCATATACCCAAAGGAAGTGATATCAGCACACCAGAGATACCATGATAGCTATTCACCACAGCTCAGGTGCAGCACATGAATCAATAAAACATACTATAAATCCACAAAAAAATATTATTCAACCATAAAGAGAGTTGGGAAAACCTGTCTCTTATAGTAAAATAAATGGACTATAACTTAACATTACGTAAAATGAAATAAGTCAGATACAGAAAGAAAAAAAAAAAGACCTGAAGTACAAGAGGGAGATAAAGGAATCCTGGGGTTTATCAGTGCATGTTTTTTTTTTTAAAGAGAGAGAGACAGAGAATTTTTTTTTTAATTTTTTATTGTTGGTTGTTCAAAACATTACAAATTTCTTGACATATCATATTCCACACTTTGATTCAAGTGGGTTATGAACTCCCACCTTCACCCCACACACAGATTGCAGAATCACATGAGAGAGAATTTTTTAATATTTATTTTTTAGTTTTCGGCGGACACAACATCTTTGTTTGTATGTGGTGCTGAGGATCGAACCCGGGCTGAACGCACGCCAGGCAAGCGCGCCACCGCTTGAGCCACATCCCCAGCCCTTATCAGTGCATGTTATATGCACATGTTGAAATGTATTTCTGAACCCCATTAATATGTACAATTAACACATGTTAATCAAAAAAGTTTTAAAAAAAAGAAAACACCAAAGAGACAGACAAAAACAATGGGAAAGTTCAGGGAGGAGAAAGAACAAAGGACATAGAAAGAGGTTTTGGTCTTGACAAGGGACATCTCATCTTTGACACAAGAAGTAAAGATGTTTTAATGGTTATAGGTGTGCTATGTTTAAAAATCATTAATTTTGGAGCAAAGCTTGTTTTTACTTGAAATATCTCTTTAGTGTGAATGGTCTTATAATTTTAATTGCAGCATTTTTTTCTTTGTGTTGCACAAAATAACGTTTTTTTTTAATATAAGCAATAGTCTCTTTGATTTGATGAAATTTGAACTATGTCAATGATCTCAGAGTTTTTGTGCTTGACCACCAACATACTTTCAGTTTTCTGAGCAAGTGAAGTAGGGTTTGAGATGAGGTAGTCTGTTGATAGGGATGTGGTCAGTACAACCCCTGTCCTGGTTTGACCTTCAGCTCCACAGGTTACTAGCTGAGTTTGTGGGTAAGTTGCTTAACTTCTCCAAGTTTCACTTTCCAATCTTTATGTTTAAGAAGACGGTTGAATGAGATATATGTGTAGGAAGGAAGAAAAAAATCCACTTGGTATGTTACCTAGGCCATACAGTAGTTTTCAGGTACTGTCTTTAGTTTTAGTTCTCGCCCATTGTTTTTATTATTTTTGATTGAAGTGAGCTGTGAATGATGGAATAACTGTCCAGGTGGGTGGGAGAATGAGCTAAGAACAACAGAAACAAGGCTGAGAACCTATCAGATAATAGAAATGGTTTAGTCACCTTTTTTGCTCCTGTGACTAAAGGATCTGACCAAAACAATTGTAAAGGAGGAAAAATTTATCTGGAGACTTACAGTTTTTGAGGTCTCAGTCCATGGACAGCAGATTCCATTCCTTGGAGCTCAAGTTGAGGCAAAACATCATGGCAGAAGAGTATGGCGGAGGGAAGCAGCTCACATAATGATCAGGAAGCAGAGAGAGTCCACTTGCCAGATAAAAATATATCCCTCAAAGCCACATCCCCATTTCTCACCTCCTCCAGCCACACCCTTCCACTTCAGTTACCACTCATTTAATCACTATTAGGAGATTAATTTGCTGATTGGATTAAGGTTCTCAGAACCTGATCATTTCTCCTCTGACCCTTCTTGCATTGTCTCACACGTAAGCTTTTGGGGGACACCTCACATCCAAACCATAACAGAAATATAATAGAATTACAGAGGCTCAGTTGGCCAGGTGGTGTGCCCTTCTCCAACAGGGCTATACTGATTGTACATAGGTGTGGCGATGGTGGATTGTACAGTCAGAGGTTCGACTAGTTGAGGGCAACAACATGCCCATCATTCTGCTGTGGCTGGAATTTTTGCCTTGGTTTTTCTGGAGCCAAGAACCCCTTTTCCCTACAGCCACATGCTCACCCCCTCACCTCCTTTAGACTGCTCCTCACTTCTATACTGACAATCTCTCTGATCATCCTATTTAAGGTGCTTCCCCCATCTCACCCTCAGCCTGCTTGTTATTTTTATTGGTGAGTGCCGGGCACCTAACATCACAGTAATTTTTTTTTTTAATTTCTTTTTTAGTTGTTGATGTACCTTTATTTTATTCATTCATTTATATGCAGTTCTGGGAATTTAACCCAGTGCCTCACAAATACAATGCAAGTGCTCTACCACTGAGCCACAACCCCAGCGCACCCCCCCCCAGTACATTTTTATTTGTTTGTTTTTATTGTCTGCCTTTCTGACAAGGAAGGCAGTGGGGACAGTTCTGTTCACTGCTGTATCTCCACTTCCTAGTGCAGAACAGACACATATAGGATTATGGAAGAAATAAATGAATAAATGAACATAAAGAGCAAGAGGGCAATTCAAGCAATTATCAGAAGGGGAGGTTGCCGTGGAAGGAAATGAAGCCACAGGGAGCTGAGGTTCACTGTTCATTCATTCAAAATTCTCTCTTGAGCACCTACTTTGCCTGCTCTTCCAGGTACTGGAGAGGAAGCAAGGAAAAAAACAAAAAAGCGACATTCTCTGGGACTTAGATTCTACTGTGGGAGAGAGAAACAAGATCAATAATTAATTATGTACTGGGTTAGAAAAGGATATATGCTGTGGAAAAGTGGAGCAGACAGAGGGGAGTCAAGACTTCAGGAAAGAGAGTGAGCGGTTACGATTTTAAACTGAGTAGTTGGGGGCACTTTGGGCAGAAAGTGGCCTTTTTAGCACAGGCATGAAGGAGATCACAGAGTGAATCCTAAAGCCACCTGGGAGAAGATTTTTTTTTTTTCTGAGAAGAAGGTACAGCTAGCACAAGGGGCCTCAGTTAAGAGCATGCCTGAAACATATAAGGAAATCGTCCCCTCCGCCTCCCAGGTCAGAGGGACTGCAGCAGAACCAGGCATGGGAGATCAGGAAAGGAGGATGGTGCATTCCCTGTTCAGGGTATTGTCGGCTGTTGCAAGGACCTGGGATTTTATTCTGAGCAATGGGACACCAGGCAGGGTTCTAGGTAGTAGAGTAACAAGATTGGAATTCTGTTTTAAATAGACTTTGAGATAATTATCCTCGTTTTGTAACTAAGGAAACTAAAATTCAGAGGGTGAGGTTATTTATTTAAAAAATCACAATTTAAGTGGCCATGCTGGGATTGGAAGCCAAACACCCTATACTCATGCTCTCAGCCAACATACCATCTCCCCAAAGGACACATGCAGCCTGGGCTCCTCAAATGCCAGGAAAGCAACATTCCACTCCAACATAGCCAAAGCCAAGGGCTCTGTCTTACAGTCATTCTTTGTTAATGTTTTCTTCTGGCTTAAGGGAGCTGCTGCCCTTACCCACTCCCTCTACCTGCTGTGTAAAGTAAACACCAGAAAATGCTGATTAGAACTAAAGATGGCTCCTTGTCTCATGAACTCAATATTTCCATTAAGGTTTGAATATCCTCCTTGTCCCTGGAGGAAGGGTATCACCAAAGTATTATCATCTCAGGCCCCCAGATCTAGAGGAACTTCTGTCTATGAAATACCATCTCCTTCTGTTCACAGCCCTCATAAAGGGAACTCCCCTATCCTGTCCCCTGATTCTCTGTGGTCATGTTTGAACCTTGTGATACAAGCTACACACCTTTATGACCCAAGGACCATCAATCCATTGGCTTGGCTGTGACATGTTACAATGGTCCAGTAAGATTCTGCAACTCAGTGGAACTAGAAAATTCTAGGACTGAGAATAAGAGCAAATGAATACATGGAAGAAGCAGAAGGGTAACCAGAGGAAAATGAAAGAAATAGTCCAGCATAGTACACGTCTGAAGTCAGTGCTGGTCCAGGCTGGTATTGATTATTTCAGGTCCTTTGATGCCCAGAAATAATGCCTGGGCAATCTAAACAAAAGCCCTATTTTTGCTGAGGTGACTGGAAAACTCATCATGCCAAGCTGAAAAAAGTCCCCAGGTCACTCTTTTATATATTCTAAAGGTGTATCCTTCTGCTCACGAAAACACCGGTTAACATGGTGGTTCACCATTCTCCATCTGCCTATCATCCCTGGGCCACCTCCTCATGAGCACTGAAGAGCCAGTCGCAGGCTGGAGTCAAGCCCAGCTCTCCTGGCTTACATCCCTAGCATTTCCACTGATTCCTCCCTTTTCTGTTCTGGAATACAATATTCTAACAATTGAAAGCATTTCTTCAACACCCTCTTTTTCTAATAGGTATCTTTCTCTTGTTTATTATGACTGTAATCCAGTTTGAAACAGAGGATCCCAAAAACAATCCTAGCAAATTAAAGCCACCTTCTAATATCTAATCCAATCTCATAAGTGCTTTCTGAACAGTCATTCTGTGTTGGATGCTGGAAATCACTATGCAGATGGCAGATAAGTAATCTGAGGTTTTTTTTTTTTTTTAAGCAAAAAATAAAAATTAAAAAATTTGTCATCTTACTTCAGTTTGGGTAGCCCAGTTCTGGGGCATACAGAGAATTCTGTTTTGAGGAACATAGAAAGTAATGATTTCTCTTTCCTGTAAGCTTAAGAACTCCAAGTTGGTCATTTGCTGACCTAGCAAGCACGTGGAACATCATGCAGGAAAAACTGATTAAAACGAAAGATTTCTCCTTGTCTCATGGACTGAAAACTGCCATTAAGGTTTGAATACCCTCCTTATTCTTTAAACCCTGGCATCCTGCCAAGTCATTAACTTTCTGATAGCCTGTCCTCTCCCCCAGCTATCTGTTCCAGATCTGCACTTGGTGACTCAAATTTCATGGCTGCTTTGATAGGAGTCGGGAATGAGCAAACACGAGGAACGCTAAAGCTGCAAGGACATTGCCTGAACTGTTCTGAACCTCAGCTTAATGCAAGAGGAAAACTGGGTAAAGCAATGCTCTTCTGCCTGTGTTTTTTTCCATTCTTCTTTAAAAACTGAACATGCAGCAAAACTGACCTTTTCAGTGTGTTCAGTTCTACAAATTTTGACACGTGTAAAAAGTTGTGTAACCAAACCAGGATCACCCCAAAATACTCCCTTATTATTCCTCTGTCATCACTTTCTCCCCTCAACCCCTAATTCCTGAGATCACCAATCATTGATCTCTTGCCCCTCACTATGATTTTGACCTTTAGAGAACTGCTCCTAAATGGAATCTCACCTTATGAGACTGGCTCTGTTCATTCAGCTTAATGCCTTGGAGATTCATCCAAGTTGTTACAGGATTCAATAGCTGGTCCCTTTACAGGTTTGAAGATTTTTTCATTATTTAGATGTGCCACAATTTGTTTATTCATTCCCTAGTTCAAGAACATTTAGGTTGTTTCCAACTTTGAGTGACTATGAATAGAACCACTAGATGAACATTTATGCATAGAGTTTATTTCTGTTTTGTTTTGAACTTACATAGTTTTCTATGGTAAATACCTAGGAGTGGCTTGCTAATCATGATGGTAGGTACATGTCTAACTTTTTTATTGAAAAACTGCCAAGATTTTTTCCCCCAGAGTCCTCTGCCATTTTGTACTCCTGCCAGCAAAGTATGAGAGTTCTAGTTATTTTGCATCCTCGTTATCATTTGATATTTCATTATTTTCTGCTTTAGCCATTTTAATAGGTGTGTAATTTGGTTTTAATTTGCCTTTCCCTAATGGCTAATGATTCTGCATATCTTTTTATATGCTTATTTTCTATCCATACCTGCTCTTTGGTGAAGAATCTGTTTAAGTCTTTCATCCATTTGAAAATTGGATTTTTCTCTTGCTGATATTTGAGGACTCTTCTTTTTTCCTAGACAATTTTTAAAAATTTTTATTAACATGTAATAACTGTACATATTTATGCATTATAATGTGATATTTCAATACATGCATATAATATTTGTAGGTCAGACCAGGATAATATATCTATCTCCTTATCATTACTTGACTGTGGAGGATTTGAGCTCCCTCTTATAGTTATCTACAAGGCATATAATAGGTTATTGTGAACTACCCCCCCACACACACACACACAGACACTTTTCTGAGGAAAGCTAGAAGTTATTACTTCTAACTTTGCTTGAGTATGTGTTACCTAAGGTCCAACTATCCTGTCTGTACCCTACCTTTCCCAGCCTCTAGGAGTCACAATTATGCATTCCAATGAATTTTTTAACATCTATATTTATGAGATAGAACATGTGAAATTTATCTTTCTGGACATGACTTAAAAGTCTGCCAGTTTCATTTTGCTCTAAATAACAGGATATCATTCTTTATCAACGTGTATGTTTGTCTGCGTGTGCACATGTGTGTATGCACACATTTTCTTCATCTATTCATCACTGAGCACTTAAGTTGATTCCATATCTTTTTTAAAAATTTATTTATTTATTTATTCTAGTTAAGGAATACATGACAGCAGAATGCATTTTGATTCACTGTACACAAATGCAGCACAAGTTTTCATTTCTCTGATTGTTCATGATATAGCATCACACCATATGTGCAGTCATACATGTACCTAGGGTAATGATGTCCATCTCATTTCACCATCTTTCCTGCCCACCTGCCCCCTCCATCCCTTCCCTCCCCTTTGTCCAATCAAAGTTCCTCCGTTCTTCCCATGCCCACCCCCGGTTATGGATCAACCTCCACTAATCAGAGAGAACATTTGGCCTTTGGTTTTGGGGGATTGGCTCACTTTACTATAGCATGGTATTCTCCAACTCCATCCATTTACCTGCAGATATATGTGGATTCCTTATACATTTTGGACTAAAATCCTTTGTTAGAAATGTGACTTGCAAATATTTTCTCCCAGTATGTAGCCTTTTTTTTTTCTTTAGTCTATAGCTTTTCTATTCATGCTCTAAATAAAATCTTTTGCTTAGCTAAAGTTTTGAATTTTGGTGAAGTCCAGTTTATTGTTTTCTTTGTTCATGGATCATGCTTTTGGTGTAATGACAAAGATTTCTCCTTAACTTCAAGTCATAAAGATTTTTATCCTGCTGTCTTTCTTCTAAAAATTTTACAAGTGCACATTTTATATCTGTGATCCAGGTGGATTTTGTTTTATTCTTTGGACTGATAATAGGATGAAATGCATTGATCAATATTCAACATTGAATCAATCTTTCATTCACAAAATAAATTCCACTTAGTTTGATGTATTCTTCTTTTTTTATTGTTGCATTTACTTTTGTTGAAGACTTTTTCATATGTTTCATGAAGAATATTGGTCTGTAGTTTTTCGTACTGTCTTTAGGTTTCACATAAGGTAATGATGACCCCCCAAAATGTGCTAGGCAGCATTTCTTTCTCTTACATTTTTCTTGATAAGCATTTGTAGAATCAGGGTTATTTTGCTTTACATGTTTGGTAGAATTTACCAGTAAAACTATCTGTACCTAGAAAGATTTTTTTAAGATTTTTAATTAGAAATTAAGTTTCTTTAATAAGTATAGGACTATTTAGGTAATCTGTTTCATCTTTGGTGAGCATTGATTTTTTTATTTTTCTTTGAATTATTCCACTTCTTTCTAAGTTGCCAAATTGGCATATGTAGTGCAACTAATAGTTCACTCTTATTATCCTTTTAATGTCTATGTACCCTGGAGTGATATCCCCTTTATTCCTGATATTGGTAATTGGTGAAATTTTTTTGGTCTTTCTTTGTGTGTGTGTGTGTGTGTGTGTGTGTGGTGCTGGGGATTGAACCCAGGGCCTTATTATGCATATGAGGCAAGCATTCTACCAACTGAGCTACATTCTTAGCCCAATTTTTTCAGTCTTGATAGACATATTTAAGAACATGTTTTGGGTTTTATTGACTTCTCTATTGCTTTTCTATTTTCAGTTGCATTAATTGTGTTCTTATATTTTTATTTCCTTCTTTCTGACTCTTTGAGCTTATTTTAATCTTCTTTCCACTAGTTTCTTAGATTAGAAATTCAGATGATTGATTGGAAGCCTTCCTCTTTTCTAATATAAATATTTAGTTCTATAAAAATCCTCTAAGCACTTCTTTGGCTGAGTCTCCTGAATTTCAATGCATATAATTCATTTTTCAAAATTTACTTGGAATCAATATTTTATTACTTGAAGTGAAATATAGAAGCCTTGCCATCATATAGATCCCTTTATCTCCCTGTTTTATGTTATAGTTGTCTTGTTTATTACATTTATTTGCATTAAAATCTTCATCAGATGACAATTTTTAATGTCAGTTGTTGAGTATATTTTAAAATAGTCAATAAAAGAATAAGAGTCTGCTTTTTAAGGTATTTAACCATGTCTATTGTTCTTTCTTCATTACTGTTGTTACACATTTACTTCTGGACAGATTTGCTGGCAGTGAATGCTCTTAGTTTTTCTTCATATGGGAATATCTTTATTTCCCCTTAATTCCTGAAGAATATTTTCACTCGTAATTGAATTCATATTTAAAGTTCTCCTTCAGCACTTTAAAAATGTTGATTCATTTTCTTTTCCATTAGTTTCTGCTAGGAAGTCTATAGTCATTAAAATCATTATTTCTAAGTAATGTATTATTTTTTGTTGATGGTTTTCAATGTTTTTTTGTTGTCTTTAGGTTTCAGCAGTTTGAATAGGATTTGTCTGTGAGGGATGGGGGTGGGGGGTTGGTAATATCCTCTGTGGGATTTACTGAATTTCTCGAATCCATAAGTTTTCTTCTCCTACTAAATATGTTTTTCCCCCAGCTGTTATTTCTTCAAATACTTTTTCTCTACCACACTATTTCTTTTCCTTCTGAGATTTTGATGACATAAACGTTAGACTTCTTCATTATATTCTACAGGTCTCTGAATTTCTTCATTTTTCTTTTTCTCTCTGTTGTTCAAACTCAATAATTTCTACTGATCTATCTTCAAATTCACTTTTTCCTTTATTAACTTCTTTCTGGTTACAAGCCCTTCCAGTGAGTTTTTGTTTTTAAGTTGTTGAGTTTTTAAGCTATAGTTTTCTAACATTTCAAATGGATTTTCTTCCTATTTTCTATTTCTTTGCTGAGGCATCCTGTTATTGCCTTTATATAAGTGTTTACTTCCTTACTTGATGGCGCATTTTCCACACTAGCTCTGGTCACCAGCCGTCCATGGGTTGTGTGTGAACTATTGCTCATAGTAGGCCTGGCACTGCAGGCTCCCCGTCAGGGAGTGATCCCATGATGCAGGTGCGCCTCCCCCTCCAGCTCTGCTTAAGATCCCACACAGCACCCGAGATAGGTGTGACTTGCCAAGATGTCAATCAATCTGCTGACCACAAGACATCCCCAAGCAAGACTCCACCCTTGAAACCTTACCCCTGCCTCTGATGATCCCTGCTATGAAATATAGGAAACACGGGCTCACACTCTCTTTCCAGCACTCTTTCCAGTGTGGAAGCTGACCCTTAAGGACACAGAGCCATCCCGCCCTCGATTCGAAAAACTTACAACTGTGTCATGTGATTTTTTGCCACTTTCTTAGTTTAATGTTGCAGCCAGGTCTTTTAAACTCAATTCATCTTGTCTGCGTGGGTCACGAACAAGAAGTTCTAGTAGCAAAACCGTCATCACGTAATTCCAATGTCTGTGTCATCATGGTTTCTGTGTCTTGTCACTATCTTTTCCCACATGTGTCATGCCCTTCCTGGTTCTTATTATGCCACATGCTTCCAGATTATATTCTAGATATTTTTACGATTGTTAGGAGACGCAAGTCTTGTTTAAAATCTACAGAGAATATTGATATTTTTGCTTAAGCCAGCAATTGACATTCCAACCAGCCTGTTGAGGTTGTGACTCCAATATCAGTGCAATTTTTAAAGCTTAGCGGCCCTATTCAGACCTGTCTCAAATGCATGCCAGTCAATATCCAGTCAGTGATCTGGTTAATAAGCAGTGGTCAGTACCACTGTTCAGCTCTGAATGTCCACATGGTCTAAAGTCATGCCCATGCATGGACAAATTGAAAATGAACCCAGCAGTTCATAAACCACTTTAAGGAGATGCAATTCTGAGCTCCCGTCTTTCTGTCTCCTTAGTACCTGCTGGTTTCCTTGGGGTCCCCACTTTGTTCTTCTGGTCAGAAAGTGGAAGTTTTGGTAGATTCACTCTATTCTGTATTTCCTGCATCTCTCCCTGCATCTCAGACCAAGTGGCAAGAAAACACAGACATGGAAAAAGCCACAGGAGTTTGTTCACCTTCTTGGGGCTATGACCCTTCCAACCAGAGAGCATGCCCCTCTGGTAGGTAGAGTTTGGACTCCTGTGTGCATGTGTTACTACCACCTCTGCAGTTCTTTTTTGGTGGCTAAAGTAAATGAAACACTAGAGAAAAGGGGGCAAAAATGAAGCTAATGGTTTGCCCAAGGCTCTCTGAGCTTTAGTTCTCTTTCCCATTCTTTGAGCCAGAATTAGAAAACCTCTCTTGGGTTCCCTCTATGTAAGCCCCCAGGACCAACTTTAGGTTGCAGGAGCCTTGAGTTCATGCCCAGGAACACCAGAGCGGGGAGAAAAATGATAAACTCACCATTCTGGTCTTCTCTATTTTCTTTTTCAAGTCTTCAGATGTTCCGCACAATCCTGCCCAGTTCTAGAGGTTCGTTCTGTGGGAGAAACAGGGTGTAGGAGTACACTTACTCCATTGTACCTGAAATCAGACCTCTTCAAATTTTTATAAACGCCTTTAAGCGGCAAAAAAAAAAGACAAAGATAAATGAGTTTTTTTATTCTAAATTTCCTGCCTAACTGAAAGCTTAGTCTTATTAATGCTAGAAAAAGGAAAAATGTAAGTGTGGGTGGATGAGGTGGAACTATCATGTAGTCATGTGAAACATTTCAAAGCCAAAAAAAGGAAAGAAACTCTTTTAAGCTTTACTTTTACAGGCTTCTATTTTACCCAGTACCATCTGTGGGAAAGGAAATAAGAAGTGAAAGGCAAAAATTAAAATAAGTTTTGGAATCAGTAAAAGACTAAAGAAAGTTTTACTGGGCAAGTGCGTATGGATTCAGGAAAGAAGGAAACCCACTATACTTACTGAGGTTGTTTTGTACCATCTCCAAGCCAGGACTTGCCAGGAATTTCCCTTTTTCCATTTACCCTGCTCAGAAGCCCACCACAAAGAGCAAGGCTTGGGTTTGCTCAAGCCTACGCTTGAGACCAAAATAAAACCCTTTTACCTCCTAATATAGGGCTAAGATATGAGAACTGATCTGAAAGCCTTTTTTATTGCTTGTCTTTGTTATTTTTTATAGTCGTATGTGTCCTTGATATCCTTACCTTTCATCCACAGAAATACCTAGTGTGGGGATTCTTGAATTTCTGTGTTCATGAGGTTAGGTCACAATAGAGATCGACCTCTACACAATGTGCCATTGTGTTAGCTGGTTTCAGTCTGAATCTGTGAATTTTGGTGTGTGTGTGTGTGTGTGTGCACGCGCGAATGTGTGCATGCGTGGCTGGGAAATTTTCAAAATCAAAGTTTAATTAAGAGTAGAAGGGCTGGGGATGTGGCTCAAGCGGTAGCGCGCTCGCCTGGCATGCATGCAGCCTGGGTTCGATCCTCAGCACCACATACAAACAAAGATGTTGTGTCCACCGAAAACTGAAAAATAAAGATTGAAATTCTCTCTCTCTCTCTAAAAAAAAAAAAAATTAAAAAAAAAGAGTAGAAGGTCCTAAACTGGGAGACTTCTGATTATCTAGCTTTTCTCCCCTCCCTTTCCTACAGGTGTCTTTGTAATGGACTCCCATCCTGTTCGTGGTGAGGTCAGAAACACTGTTTCTTCCACTTGTCAAGGGCTGAGAATAAGGAAATAATATCTGGGTACAATTTATTAGACAAAAATACAGACCATTCTAAATGAGAAACTACATTTACTTTGAAATCTGCTCTATTTGCCTGAAGATGACTCTCAAGGGAAACATCCTGGAATCTCTGCTGAAACAAGGGTTGTTATTACTCAAAGCACTGTCCCCTTCCACTCAGGAGCTTGGCAGGATACAGAATTTTGAGTTTTGGGAACTGAATTGCTATCAACCCAACAGCCCTGAACAAAAGCAACAAGAATGCAGGCGTTGTGTGTGTCAGGGAACCACCCTTTCTTCACTTTTCCTGACACTGAGCACAAATTCTTCCTCGTGATGGGAAATCCAGAGCATTACTTAAGTCATATTTTGACCAGACCTGAGAGTTGATTCATTCATAAACCAACATTTATTGAGTTTCCTGCTACGTACAACAAGGCTTTGTTCTAGATCTATACACTGGGAATAGAAACAACAAAAGAAGTCCCTGCCACAAGGAGACTACATTTTAGTGGAACTGTCAAAGGGTAACCAACAATCAGAGAAGTACAACATAGCGGCAGGACATAGTAAGTGGTGTAAAGAAGCCGGCAAGGATGGGGAGGGAAAGGGAAAATACTTAGGGAATGAGATGGCCAAATTATATTGTTATAATGTATGCATGTAATTAAGAATTCCATCACTATGTGCAATTATAATGCACCAATAAAATACAGAAACATTTTAAAAATAAAGAGGTTGATTGGTGGAAGACTGGTGTCATTTGAATCGAGATGGCAATAGTAAACTTCTCTGAAGAGATGACTTAAGTAGAGGCTTCAGTATAAAGAAGCAGTGAAGTAGTCAAAGGGCAAATGATCCAGACTGAGGAATCAGTGAGGCTCTGAGACAGGATAAATGCTTAAGGACCAAAGAGAGTTGATCCAAATAGAGCTGATTGGAAAGGAGGAACAGCTGAACTGCATGAAGTAGCTTTTGGACTTCCAGCTCTGTTCCAAATAGGAATCACCTGGATTCATCCAGTCCCCGGTGTTCCTGGAGGACCCAAAGGGGAGGGAGCCTAAATGTATTTCAGATACCAGGTCTCTTTAATAAGAGCTCATTCAATACGAGATTTTGGCCTGTCTCCAGAGCCCTGAAATAATTCATTCAACAATTTTTAATAATTAGGAAGTGCCAGGTACTGTATGATTACTCATGATTATGGCTTGGAAAAAAAAAAAAACTGGAAAAATTGTCCTTGGACTTACTTTCCTGGGAGGTAATTGCTACACTGGTAAGTGGTATTAAGTCAACTAGACCTGTTGTAAGTTTGAAATACCCTAGGACAGAAGTGGCTATTCTTCTTTCTGCGTTACTGAGTGCTTCTCGTGGAATCCTCCAAGCCTCAATCCTTGGTTTTCTTCCCTATTTTATACTATCTTCTTTGTTATCTTCATCCAATCTGATAAGTACTGTCCCTGTGCTCATTAATATGAATCTTGCATTTGCATACTCACATATCTTGACCTCTGAATTCATGTACTTGACTGCCTACTTGTCTTCTCCATTAGGCTGATAAACATCTCAAACCTAATGCATCCAGCATTGAATTCCCAATCTTCCTTGCAATCCTTCTCCACCCACAGTCTTCTTTATCTGAGTAGACAGCTTTACCTTTGTTCAGTACCAGAACCTCAAAATCATGCTTGACTTCTCTCCTTCCTTAAATTTCATATCCAGTACTTCAACAAATCCTGTTGGCTCAATCTTTAAAATATACTCAAACTCTATTATTGATATTCTTGCTGCTACCAGCCCAGTCCAAGCCACCATTCCATTCACCTGGATTATTGCAAAAGTCTCCTGTCTGGTTTTCCTGCTACTACTCTTGCTCCTCTGCAGTCTGTTCTCCAAATGGTTTCAACATACCTTCAAACCAAAAGTTGGCTCATGCCACTCCTTTGCCCAAATTTCTGCAATGGCATCCCAGTATATTGAAAATAAAACCTGAAATCTTACAATAGGCCACATGGATCTTTCCTTCTCTGGGTTCCCCGACCTCACATCAGTTCCTTTCCTCTTTGCACACTTCTTTCTAATTACACTTGCCTCCCTGCCTTGAACTCATTGGGTCCTCTCCTGCCTCACCATTTCCTCTTCCTGGGTGCTCTTCTTGGCTGTACACATGGCTGATATCTTCTTCCCATCTTGGCTTAAGTACCACCTTCTTAGTGATGCCTTACCTGAACATCCTATCTAGAATTGCAGACTTCTCCACAACACTCATTATCTCCCTTACCTGCTCTATTTTCTGGAGTAGCACTTGTAACTTCTAACACATAATGTAATGTACTCAGCTTGTTGTTAACTGACTGTCTGTCACTACTGACTAGGCATCAGTTCCACAGGGACAAGGAGTTCTGCTTGCTTTGCTCACTTGTGGAATCTCAAGTATCTAGACTATGGTCCAACAACACTAGGTGCCCAGTAAATATTTACTTTGTTCATCAACTGATTGTAAGATATGCAGTCTTTCTGGTATACTATGGCTATGTCTAAAACAATTCCTTGCATTCTAAGCCTTTAATAAATGTCTCTGGCAGCCTCTTTAGCTGTAAGAATGTACTAATTGTGCAGTACTTCATGAAAGTTTCTCATCTAGTTTCTAGTTCATGGAAACTTTTGCAGAAAGGTCATCATCAATCAAATACATTTCATTTTTTTTCTTCTTATAGGAGTATAATAGATGTATAGAAAACCGCATCTATTATAAGTGAACAGCTTGTCCTATGTTCACAAAATGAAGTCACCATGTAGCCAATACTCAGAGGAAGAAATACATTACCAGCACCCAGCCGCCCACTCCCACTTCCCTTCATGACTTCTAACTTTATAGATTAGTTTCAGCACATTTTATTTTAAATCCATACTGGGATTCTAATATTTTCATTACTGTTTATATGAAACTGACTTATAGTCTAAATTCCCCTTCTCATTGACAAAGAAATACAAAATTGGAAATATTTTAAAAATTGTAAACAGAAAGAATTTATCAGATGCTCACACTTCAAAATAGGCTCTCTGGCAAAAATCAATTAAACATAGATGATTAGACATATCTGCTTTCACCTCAAGTACATTTAGGAAAGACTGTGACACATGCTATTTGTCAGAAATATATGTCAAGTGCTAAGATAATCCTTTATTGCTGCATTGGCTTGTAATAGTGATGCTTTTATATTTATCAGGATTTTTTCTGAAAGTAAGAGAAGCTTGCTGAAGAACCATTTTAACATATGTGGGTGAGCTGTTGTTCTCGGTCCCCTCACCTCCCCAGCTCTATTTTCAGCACTTCTCTTCTCTGCATGGGCAGATGACTCAGACTTCTCCTTGCTTCCCGCCTTTCCCTCAAACTGCTTCTGATGTCATGGGGAATTTCCTGCAACCATCGATGGGAAAGAAGGAGACACTGCCTGGTTCAAGGATGGGGCAACTCTGCCAGTTAGAGGGAAAATCTCCCTGTAGACAGAACCTTAGGCAACCTATCTGGTTGGCCATTTAACATGAAATGAGATCACCTGAGGTTTCCTGAAATACACAAGTGTATATAGGCAGTGGCCGATGGCTGGTCAACTTATACATAACTTGGAAGATTGGTGCCAAGTTCACCTGAAGGGAAGTTATATGGTGCATTTCTAAGACAGGCTACAGTCTTTGAAGCTGGGTCCCATGTAAATGTCTCCCAGAGAACACTGCATAGAAGGCTAAATAAGGAGGTGGCCATGGCGACCTCTTCATGGGTTGCCAGTGAGTGTCCTTCCTTGGCTTCCGTGTCTTGAATATTTTTATCCCCTCAAAACTCATCTGTTGAAATCTAATCACCAATGTGATATATTAGGAGGTGGGGTCCTTGGGAAGTTATGAATAGAATTAGTGCTTTTATAAAATTAGCCCCAGAGAGATTGTCCCTTCTACCATGCAAGAACACAAGGCACCATCTATGAGCGATGGAAATAGTCTTTCTCCACACACAGAGTCTGATGGCACCTTGATCTTAGACTTCCTGGCCTCTAGAACTGTGAGAGATAAACTTTTGTTTATAAGCCACCTGGTTTGTGGTATTTTGTTACAGCAGTCCAAAGAGACTAAGACATTGGCCTTGTCTATGCTTGGGCAAATGGCCCATGTACAAAGAGGTCGTGGGAACCAGAATAGAAGCAGTATACTGGATCAAAAGCCTGGACTATTTTTCACCATGGCTGATCTAACCACCGCCACTGCTGAGTGCCCAAATTTTTAAAGTCAATACTGAGCCCTTATTTGGCACCATCTCCTAGGTACATCAGCCATTGAAGCCAATTATATTAGACTGCTTCATCATGAAAGGAGCAGTAATTTGTCTTCATGGGACTAAGTGCATATTCTGGAGAATAGCTTCCCTTTCCTGCCAGCAATATTATATGTGGTGGATTTCCTGCTTTATTTACCCCATGGTATCACACACACATTTGCTACTGCTCAAGGAACTCATTCACAGCAGTAGTATTAGCTACACATCATGGAACTCATTGTCCTTACATCTCCTGGAAGCAGCTAGCTTCATGGAATGATGGAGTGACCCAGTGAAGGCTCACTTAGGGCACCTGCTGGGAAATAATCTCTTGAGAGGTTGGGCTGCTATCCTTGAAGTGGTCAGATCAGGTGGCCAACACAAGGTACTGAATAGACAGCTGTAGGAGCCCAGGAGAGGACAAGAAGCTTCCCTCCCTATTTCCCTTAATAAGCCACATCAAGAATATTGCCCTCTTCCTGAAACATTGCATCTGGTAGACTTGAGATTCACAAGTGGAGAGAAATGATTCCACTAGGAGACAGGAGAATATCCATGAAGCTTTCAGGCTATTCATGACATTGATTAAGAGCAGAGTATTGGTGTCTATATGACTGACAACCAGGTGACCTGGGATGGATATTCTTAGATGTGTTCTCTGCCCTTTCCTGTGTTCTCTGCTGCATGCTCTGCGGCCTGGGATACCAACCTCTACAAAACCTGTGGTCTAAATTGCTTTTTCTTGTCTTCTGCGATGAGATCCTGGCAAGAGGACAGAGAGTAGAAAGAGGACAAGGCCAGAATTTTGATGCCCTCCTCCCCTCTCCTTCCTGCCTCTCTGCGTTTAGGCAAAGGCTCCAACTGCTAGCCATGTTGGTTTCTTGGATAGTTCTTCAGGAACAGCAGACCTCCAGTTGTGAGGACTAATCCCTGAGTATATCCTCGGCTCTTTTTGGTTCCATTAACCCTGCCTACACCTCTGTAAATAATCCCCTCATGAGATTCTTTTCAGCTAAGCTCTTTTGAAGGTGCCATCTGTTTCCTGCTAAGACTTCAATGGATACAGGAGGGAAAATGGCTGGGAAAGAAGGGAGGGAGGGATGCTAGCTATTGTGAAGTGGGGAAAATCTTGAGGATATAAGGCTGGGTAATTTACAACAGACCTGAAGGAGACACGGTTTTACAGGCTGAAATTGGCCAAGACAAAATAAATGATCTCTACTGGTCAGACATCATAATTATGTTTTTTTTTTTTAAAAAAACTACTGCCCCTAGTTCCTGTGGAACTGATTGGAATGCACCAAGATTAAGGATGCAGGACTTTCAGTGCTAAACCTGAGACAGTCCTGGGACTGGAATATTGGTTATTTCAATCTGTGACTATAATTAGGACCTCTGGGTCCTGTCTAGCTGCTGCTGCAGAAGGGACATTCTAGGTAAAAGAACACTGGTCTGGAACCATATGCCTCCTCTTCTTTATTCTCAGTCAATGGCAGACCTTACTTATCTCTCATGGAATTCTTTCTCGTTAGTTCTATAGGCAGTTTGAAAATCTCTCTTTACACAGTTAACAGGAATGATCTGCTAGGCATTCTTCTAAGAGCTTCACATTTTTAAAATTATCTATGTTTTAGGAACAAGGAAGCAGGGAATTAAATGACTTAAGTGAGTCTTCTTGGGTCACAAAGTAGCATACCACAGACCTAGGTCTCCAATCCACCCAGTCAGGCTTTCAGCCCCCTCACCTGTTCACCTTTGTATCCCTGGCACCCAGATCACAGCCTGGAAGGTAGTGAGTGCTTGGTCACTAAATATGTGCTTAAAATTATTACAAGAAGACAAATCCTGTCTTCCCTGTTTCTCCCTTTTCTGGTCTGTTTCCTTTTTTATGGACCCTGCCTAGGTTTTGTTAGGGCCTCTAAGCAAGCACAACCTTTGACCCACTGACTAAGCCAACAGCTTAAATCAGAGCAGAGAGCAGTCCTATGTAAGCGGGTTTAAGTCTAGGCTCTGTCAGTCTCTTTATAATACGCCTCAGAGTTGTGCTAAATGAGAGGTAAGAACCTTGGCCCGTGGTAAATACGTAGGGTTAGCTTCGTTTACGTTGTTATTATTATAAAACAAAAACAAAAACAAAAACAAAAAACAAAACTGGTGTATATAAGTGCAGAGGCAAGTTCCCATTCCAGAAGGATCTCTTTACTCTTCCTGGTTCCATCCCCTAGCCAAGGGCTCTTTCCCTGAGTGGGGTTCACCAGCTGCCTGTTTTTCTTCTTTGGGGAAGGAAGGAGCGAAATCCTTGAGCGCCCTCTAGAGGTCAGAAATGCTCCTGACCGTCAAACCTTCCATGACCTCCCAAGACCCACAGGATATGTTCTGGCATCTTCTGTTTGTTCCTCCAAATGTTTGTCCCTCTTTCTGGGCTGTTTTCTGTTTATCACTCTGGATCCACTTTGCACATTTTTTCTACTCTGTTCTGGGCTCCAGGATGCTGACCTGTGGAGGTTGCATTGGTGAGCTCTTTCCCTTTCAATTCTTAAGAGTTTGATTTTAACCAGTAAAAGCCACCAGTACTAATCTAGAGGGAAGTTGGGATATTATTTCACCAAACTCCTTCCAGTCGGGCTACTAAGAGTAGGAAACCCCCCTCCACCCGGGAGGCCACATCTCATACCATGCAGAACCATGGGTTCTAAGATCCAGTTTCCTGGCGTTGGCTTTCCACATTGCCCCTTAAGAATGGAACTGGCTTCCTGCAATTCTCAGCACCTAGCTTCTTTTCTCTTAATCCTGGCCACACCTTTGTAAATAGCCCCTTGATTAACCTCTCCTCAACTACCCTGTCTGCCTGTGTTGCCTCATCCGGTTCCTGCCAGGTTCCACTGATACCCTGTTCAAACTCCTTGACTTAACAGTCTTATCTCTCTTCCACCTTCCCAGTATCCTGTGCTCTAACAAACCAACTACTTACAGTTTCCACAGTATAATCACAGGATTATCTATGAAGTTTCCATCTGCAGGGCCTTACATGTTCCATGACCGATCCCTTTGCAACTCACCCTCAACGCAATATCAATCCTCTTTAGAGGCTTCAGGTTGAAGGTGGAGCTTGGTGGTAGAGCACTTGCCTATCACGTGCAAAACCCTGGGCTTGATCCTCAGCACCCACACAGGTAGGCTTCCGCTCAAAGCTCATGTCTTTTATCCAGTCCTTCCCAATCCTTGATAGACATTTTTTCCCCATTTCATTGACATCTATGTGATTTTATCCTATTAAGTAGCAGCCATGTGTTTGGGTTACCTTTTCTCTAAATGTCTATGGAGGATCTTGAGTAGTTTCATTATGTTCCATTGACTGGACTAATTAAAAATACAGGTCTAATTCAACCCCTATACAATGTTTCCTGGTCATAGGAATTTGCAGGTGTTCTTCTCAGCAAGAAACTGAGGATATATAGCAGCAAGGGCTATATTCAAACTGAATATGTTCTATGGTTCTCTCCCCTTCAAAAATAAGCAGGGAGCATATGTTTGCACCTACCACTGGCAGCCACTTTGCCCCAAGAAGAAAGTCAGTGAGAGGAAGGGACAAGCAAGGAGGGAGGTCAGAATAAAGAGGATCACTGGGAAACAGAGTTGTGCCCTGATCAAAGCTGTCATGCAAGTTTGAGATAAGTTCTTGGAATTATCAACTAAAAATATATGTAACACTGTTGGTGAATGAAAAAGCAACACTCATAGGGTACAATTAGAAAGAAACTTATTTTCTTCTGCCTATTCAAATTCACCTCCAGAGCTAGGACATTTTACCCTGCTACTGGATATAGTCTTGTTGGGGTACAAGCAAGAGGCTCCATGCTCTCTCTGAGCTTTTGCTGATAATAAAAAAAAGTCTTCAAATCACCTTTTATTAGAAAATTGTTTATTTCAGCAATTAAAGAATCCCTCTCAGTGTAAGTCAAGCTCCTGGAATTCTTTCAACATGAAAGCTTCTTCTCTCCCCCAGCTCCAGGCACAGGAAGCAACTGGTATGCTGCTTCCTGCTTGAAAGCCCTGTATGGATGTTTGAGTCCTTCCCATTAGAACTAGAGAACTGAGCACCTATTGTCTGAGGCCTCAG
This sequence comes from Marmota marmota marmota, assembly GCF_001458135.2. Lineage (NCBI taxonomy): Eukaryota > Metazoa > Chordata > Mammalia > Rodentia > Sciuridae > Marmota > Marmota marmota. Next base: position 20,520,962 of record NW_025999853.1, read on the forward strand.
CAGAAATTGAGACAGAAGGGGCAAGAAGAGTTTCTCTGTAACATCCTAACCCACATAGGTACCTTACCCCTGCTTTAGAGATGGATCCTATGGAGAGGTTCAAGTACTGGTAGTGTTTTGATGCTGATGGCATCTATTCCTCTACTAAGCTATAAACATTGAAAGACTTTCTCTAAAACAGGGGTAAGGTTAGGATGTGGGTTAGGATGTCCCCATCCCCACCCTCTCTCTCCACACTGAGTCAGCTAAACAAAACTGGAGAGTCATGGGCCAAATGCAACTGTTTAGGGAGGCAAATAACTAATTATATTGCTCACATTTCCATATGGAGTTGAAAAACCAGCCTCTACCTCAGAGCAAAGCCTGTCCTAATTGATCAGGGCACAACTCTGTCCAAGGAAGAGGGCGTGACCCTTGTCCTTGGAAAGACCCACAGAGCACTCCTTGACACATACCTACCCTGCTGAGTTGTTTATCTACAAATAACTGGAGAGATCTGCAGAGCCAGCTGTCCCTGACTCAGTCAGGCTAGGTGAGGACCCATAGCAACCCCCTAGCAACCACCAATCAGCATGAGACAGGGAAAATACCTGGGATGACAGATGACCCTCCCAGTAGTTTATGGTGGTTGATAACATGTTGGGAAACCATGTAGTTCAGCACATACACCCCTCGTGGCTTAAACCAATCAGTTCAAACAAATTCCTCTCTTGTACAACCGATCACCCCTACCCAACTTGTTTCCACCAGTGAATGTGCTAATCATCTTTTTAGAGTTGTTTTTTTATTTTCCTGTGGTGTGTGATGATTTGCTGAGAGATGCTATGATGTATGTGAAGTCCCTGCCTTCCCCAAAGAGTGTATAAAACTGCTGCAAACTCTGGGCTCGGGGCCTCTCAGCTTCACCAGTTGTTGTGTGTGCGCACGGAGGACCGAGCTAGCTCACAATAAACACTTCTTTGCTGCTTACATCAATCTTGGTCTCTGGTGTTCTTTTGGGGGTCCCAAATTTGAGCATAACACTAGAAAGTTTGGAAGAAGGAATAATGTATGTTCATCTCAGCACCCCCTCCCCACCACCACCCTCTCTCTCCACATCTGTCTGCAAACAGGGAAGATCTGGTTTACTCTCTTAGCTGTAAGGTAAACTCTGCTTTTGTTGGGATATAGGGCTGGACTGGGGAGGAGACTAGTTAATTCAGGAGCCTACTAGCAAGCTTATTTGATTGTTCACGTATTAAAAGTCCTTTATTGTTTCAACATTAATATCAAAGCTGATATTTTATCCCCAATCTGCTTGAAATCTATGTGATTCAAATGGTTTTTTCATTTGGATAGGAAAGAGTGGTCTTATTTTGAGGCTTACATGAACACCATCACAACTCACAAACATGATTTCCTGTTGAGAAACTGATGTGACTCCATTTTTGAAAAACCAGCCTGTACCTCAGAGCAGGGCCAAGGGTGTGTGTGGGGGGGGTGACCCTTGTTCTTGGAAAACCCATTCCTAGGCACATAGCTACCCTGCTGAGTCATTTGTCTGTACCAGATGTCCTTGACTCAGCAAATACAAGTTCCTGAAAAGACCAAAAGAATGCTTAAGACCTAATTTCAAACCTATCAGAGTGAGACAGGGAAAATATCTGAAATGCCAAGTGACCCTCCCAGTAGTTTCCGTGATTGATAACAAGATTAGGCAACCCTGCAAGTTTAGCATATTCACTCTTGCAACCCCTCAGGGCCTAACCAAACAGTTCAAATGTATCCACCACTTGAACTAACCAATCACCCTTACCCGACTTGTTCCCGCCAATGAATCTGCTAATCAATGTTAAGAGTTGTTGTTTGATATTCCCGCGGTGTGGAATGATTTGCTATGTGATGTTGTGACACATAGAGTAACCCCTCAAAACCTATAAATCCTCGCTGAACTAAGGGTTGGGGCTCACTCCTCAGGACCACTGAGTCTGAAACGGTTGTGAGTCCAGGCTCAAGCTTGCAATAAAGACTCTTGTGTGCTTGCATTGGATTCGGCTCCTGGAGGTCTATTGGGGTCCCACAAATCTGGCATTACACTGTCCCCCACCATGGCCCAAATAGTTTAAAGGGTCATATTTGTTTGTTTGTTACAAAAAAAAGATAAGCTCATTTAAAGTTCATAAGCTCTTTTATAACATTTTAACTTAAAATTAGGGAGACGGGGCTGGGGATGTGGCTCAAGTGGTAGCGCGCTTGCCTGGCATGCGTGCGGCCCGGGTTCGATCCTCAGCACCACATACAAAACAAGGATGTTGTGTCCGCCGATAACTAAAAAATAAATATTGAAATTCTCTCTCTGTCTCTCTCCCTGCTGTCTTTAAAAAAAAAAAAATTAGGGAGATTTTTAACTAAAGATCTGGATTTCCAATGTATCGTGATCATTTCAATAATTTGCTAACACTAGGGCTGTATTTCTTGGTTTTTAAATAGTTTTTTGAGAAAAAGTAAAAAGTTTTATTGCTTTTCTAGCAAAGGAGAAACACAGAGGCTTCCTGTCCCAGAGGCTGTGAATCTGCCCACCAAGCAGGAACAGGGGGCTTTTAAAAAGGTGATTCAAAAGCTACATTCCACAAGTTCTGGGTCCTGAATTGTTAATTTGGAGAGATAGTCATTCTGAGATCTCCTGGTACCCTCCCCAAAGTCTGGATTACTTCCTTCCTATGGTGGTGAAGCCAGATTTAAAGTTAGGTAGTCAGTGTAGTTAGATAAATCGGGTCTAATGCCGAGTGAAATCTAAAATGGAGGCCACGCTGGCAATGATTCCGGGAAACGCAGGACAACTCATGGAATGTTAATGAAGTCCCGAAAAGGCCCTAGGCCAAAGTCCACCTCAAAGAAATGTTAATGAACAGCCCCCAGCAAAAAGGTGCTGACTCAGAAGTCCTTCCTGACCAGATTACTTCTTTGGCCCACCTGTGTCCCACCCCTCGGGCCTTCCCACCTACATTCCATCACTGAAAGAACTATAAAAAGGGGAGACAACATCCCTTCCACGGATTCCACCTCTTGGGTCCCCTTCTTCCTCCGGGAGAAGTCTTTTCTGCTGTCCTTTAATAAACTTCTAATTTCTACTCTGACCTTGCCTCGGCGTGCTTCTTTGGTGTTATTCTTCAACATTGGGGAAGCAAGGACTTGTCAACAGTGGTAACAGTGGGTGTGTAGTCAATGATAGATAACTCTGCATAACTAGGGAAGAAAGATGATCCTGTTTCCCCTGAGATTAGGGAGGGAGAAAGTTTGGGGAGGGGCAAAGAGAGAGAGAGGAAGAGAAAGAAATGTCCATTTTAAAAATAAATTGCTGTGGCAGAACTGCAAGGGCTATATTTCAAGGCATAAAGTGTACCACCATCACATTTCCCTACTGTCAATTTCTACATTCCATTTCTATGGAAAATGGGTGATGACATCTCCAAGCTTTTTCCTGCTAAAAGAGAGCAAAGTTGGGGAAAGTAACCCAAAGTCTTTGAACTCTATCAGGTGGGGCATGGACAGTTAAGGGTATTCAGCCTCAGAGCAATCTAGAGGTTCACAGTGGCAGATGGCAGGTGATTGGACAAGGCATACATCAGGGATCATGCTAAGACAACAAAAACAAGACAACAAAGCATTTGGTTTTTCTTTTCTTTTTTGTGAACAATTAGCATAAAAGCAATTAGTATTTCATCTAATCTCTGAAAACTATAAAGACAGTCACTCATAATCATATCAGTAAAATAGGGCTGTGTTTCTTAAAGTAATAATTTCTAAGACTGACAAGCACCTGCCCCTTTAGATGAAGAAGGCACTTCCCTGCTTTGTCCCATTCCAATTAGCCATTATTTGCTGAATTTAGCAAATATAAATGCAAGATACCTAGTTTAAATTTGAAGTTCAGATAAACAGTGCTTTGTTATCATTTTTTAGTAAAAATATGTCCAGTAAAATTCATACAATTGAGTTAAGATACTGGTATTGTATATGAGAGTCCTACCTCACTAATTTTTGTTATCTACTTGGGCTTTGAATGTGGGTTTTCTACCTTTGTACCCATTTGTACTTATTTTTATATGTTCAATGTCTAATACACTTCTTGGCCCATTTGTGGAATGAATATATCAATGGAGCCTGAGGACTAAATATGTATTCCATACAGAATATCACTAGTTATACAAGATGAGTAAAAAGTAACAATTTCTTGCTGAGCACATCTTCAGCAAAGATTGCACATTTATGATTATTTGAGGGGCAGCCCTGAACTGGAATTGTGGAGCCTCAATTTGAAGTCTTGGGTCTATGGCTGACTTGCTGAATAGAGTTGTACAAGTCAAAAAGCCTTCTCCAACCTCTTGTTTCCTATGACTAACTGGAGGGAATTGAAATGCTTGTTCTCCAGGGAATTTACCAAAGCTAATGTTTTTTATTTAATAATCTTGTTCTGAATATTCATCATAGAAAAAGATTAGCATATGCAAAATTTGACAGTAGTATTAGCAGCTGGAAAAGTCAACTACTGATTATATAACTGATAATAAATTAGCTCATAGAGGAACAGGTTAATTTTCATATCCCCAGGCAATATTTCAAAAATTCCTGATCTAATTCAGAGAATGGAAGCCTTGAATTTTAGAAGGGTATGCAGTATGATACTTTTTGAGAAGTGCAAGATGGCATGGGGTACAGAATGGCGAGCCTGTCATCCCAGCACTCAGGATGCTGAGGCAGGAGGATCACTTGAGCCCAGGAGATCAAGACCAGCCTGGGCAACACAGCAAGATCCCATTTCAAAAAGAAGGAGAAGGAGGAGGAGAAGGAGGAGGAGGAGGAGGAGGAGGAGGAG
>NW_025999853.1:20525839-20614720 GCF_001458135.2 Marmota marmota marmota
GGAGGGAGGGAGGAAGGAGGGATAGGGAGAAAGAAGGACAGAAAAAGATGCCATCAAATATAAGCACTTTGATTTGATAACAGCTTCTTAGGAGAAAACTATACAAATGATCACATGCAATGCCTTCAAGAAACAAACAAACAAAAAAACCCACTATTTTTAAGAAGTATGTTTTCAGCTGGGTACAGTGACACACACCTATAATCCAAGAGACTCAGGAAGCTAAAATAGAAGGATTGCAAATTTGAGACCAGCCTGGGCAGTTTAGCAAGATCCTGTCTCAAAATAAAAATTAAAAAGACCTTGAAGAATTGTAATGCAAAAAAAAAGTGCATGTATAATGGCATAAATTGATGTGAACATACTTTATATACAGAGATACGAAAAATTATGCTCTATATGTGTAAGGCATTCCACTGTTGTCATGTATTAAAAAAAAAAAAGACCTTGGATGATGTGATTTAGTAGTAAAATGCCCATGGATTCAATCCCCAGTACCATTAATATATATATATATTAATATATATATATATATGTGTGTGTGTGTGTGTGTGTGTGTGTTATAATGGAAAAAATCTTGGTATATGTGGTGAGTCGGAGAGAAGTGCCAATTACTTAAAACCTTATGGACACTGGGAGACCAACCCATGGTGAATCAACATTTATTGAGCATTTAACAAATGTTAACATATTTAACAATTTCAACAATATAACACATGTTAGCACAGTGCTTTCATCTAAATCAGGGAGTCTCGGCCTCTGCACTGTTGTCATCTGGGGTTGGACAGTTCCTTGCTGGGGAGCTGTCCTCTGCATCTCAGCATGGTTCAGCAGTATCAGTGATCTCTACCCACTGATGCCACAGCATCCATATCTCTAGTTGTGATAACCATGAATTTCTCTAGGCATTTCCAAATGTCCCAAGAGTTGGGGTGAGGTGAGGATTATTTCTAGTTAAGAACTCTGACCTGGATAATTCACAATACCCAGCAAAATAGAATCTCTGCAGGCTTCACTGTGTCAATACCACACTGTGGACTACGCAGGGAGATGCTTCCTTAGTCACTATTTTCTAATTTGCCTCCAGGGGACCCAACCAATGTAGCCTGTTCCCAGATGTCTCACTGGCTTGATCATAAAATAACTTCCGCTGCTTTTCCTGTGTCTCCTCTCTCCAAGAGACCCAGAGTGAGTCCCTTGGGCTGGGAAAGCCATGACATCAGAAGCCTGTTCTCTGACTGGCCTTCCTTCTCCTCCCTCTGATAGGAGTGTTTACCTAAACCTTAGGATGGGAGGCAGATGGAGGGACAAAGATATAACTTTTATTAAACATGATCTTCCAGGAAGGAGATTGTAATGATACCCATATTATCTCAATGGTGTTAAATTTATTTTAGGGAAGGAAATGGAAATTTTCATGCTATTCTTCACGACTTTTCTTTTCTCAATTACTTACTCATCTAGACTTGAAAATGCACTTGTACAACAAACATAGCAAGTCCTTTATTAATCCCTTACATCTTGGTTGGAATGTTCCAATTCTGATCTTTAGTTATTTATCTGAGCCTGTGTGTTCTCAGCCTCTGAGTCAGGAATCAATGTGGCCACAGGGATAAAACACCCAGCAGCAGTATGCCAGAATCACCTGTGGTTCTTCTATGCAAAGACAAAACCTCAAGCCTGTTTCCTGGCTCCATTCCCCACCCCCACCCCAAAAATAAAATAAAATAAAGATTATGACTCATCTCCTGCCTCATCCAGGGGTGAGTGGCCTCAACTGAGAACCAAAGGTTCAAGTATATTAATCTGAAAGTGTGTTGGCTTATAAAAATGGTTAAGGAACTGACAAACACATTTCTTAATTTTTATGTAGGAGAGGTTTTGATATTGTCAAGTTAATAAAACACATTTATTTTTGCATACAATATTCAATGTAAATTGCTCCAATCCTTTGTTAGAACATATAACTCACCAATTTCTCTTTGAAAGAGAATTTTACTTCTCTGCCAGACATGAGACTTTCTTTAGTTGACGAAACCTTAGAAAGCCACTATGGGCACCACCTGCAGTCTTTTCCAGCTGCCAGTTTCCAAAAATGTTCCTGACAGTGACTTCCCTGTTTTCTGGAGTGAGGAAGGTAAGGACGTGAGAAGTGAGCCTCTAGCTGACCTACAATGGAGATGTGATATGAACCAAAAATAAACATCTTTATTTTAAGTCACTGAAATGTTTGGGTTTATTTGTCACAACAGCATAACTTAGGCCTTTGTGAGTGATGCAAAGAGTCAGAAATATCATTTAAATGTGTGAAACAGGACATGCCCAGCAATAACAGGGATGCATATTGAGTCAAACTGAACATTTTGGTTCACTAAGAGGTGTTTACACTTTTTAAAAATGTTTGAATACTTAAGTATCCAAACAAAACACATCTTGTGAGCTTGCTTCAGAACAGTGGGCTACCAATTAGTAATCAAGGATATAGAATAAAAATGTTTGTTTTTTACCAGAACCTGGGTATAATGACAATGATCCTGCTGTAAGATTATTGACTAAACTGCAGTGATTTTTATATTTAGTAAGAAATCTAGGATGTCCAAGTTTGAAATATATTTCTAAAATACATCAGAAATGGTTCCGATTTGTGGTTTTCCTTATATAGAAGAAACAAGTCTCAAAAGAACCTAGTTTCCTTCTGTGGAAATTCCAACTCTATTATACACAGTTAAGACTGAATTTTCAAAAACAACTCCCTAATATTTCTATGCAGAAACCTCTCTTCCTTTCATTTCTTCACGAAGTCACAAATTTGTATTGGGTCCTCACTATGTCTTAGATATTGTTCTGGCATCTACTGGATTTCTCAGTCCATTTTCTGTTGCTGATACTCTTACTACAGACTGAGGAATTAGAAAGAATAAAAGTTTATTTGGCTTTTAGTTCTGAAGGCTAGGAACTGTGGGTGGCTGCATTTGGCATCTTGTTGGTAGGAACCTGCAAAGCTCCTTAGCAGCACAAGGTGGAACATGGTGAGACGGAAATTTCTAGCTCAGCTCCCTCTTCTTCTGTAGAGCTAAGGCCTTCCTTATGGCCTCATTTAACCATAACTACCTGTCAAAGGCCCTACTCCAAATATTGTAGTTGAGTTAAATTTCTACCTTCTTAATACCTCACAATGGGGATTAAATTTCAACGAGAGTTTTAGTAAGGACATTCAAGCTATAGAGTGTATTAACAAGAAAATGCCTTTAAGAGAGCCTAATGAATGGGAGAAAATCTTTACCACATGCACCTCAGATAAAGCATTAATCTCCAGGATAAATAAAGAGTTCAAACAAACAAACAAACAAACAAACAAGAAATGAATAAAATAATCAATAAATGGGCTAAGGAACTAAACAGACACTTCATAGAAGAAATACAATTGATCAACAAATATATGAAAAAATGTTCAACATCTCTAGCAATTAGAGAAATGCAAATCAAAACTACTCTAAGATTTCATCTCATCCTAGTCAGATGGCAATTATCAAGAATACAAGCAACAATAAATGTTGGTGAGGATGTGAGGGAAAAGGTACACTCGTACATTGCTGGTGGGACTGCAAATTGGTACAATCATATGGAAAGCAGTATGGAGAGTCCTCAGAAAACTGGAAATGGAAGCACCATTTGACCTAGCTGTTCCACTCTTTGGTTTATACCTAAATGACTTAAAAGCAGCATACTACAGTGATGCAGCCACATCAATGTTTATAGCAGCTCAACTCACAATAGCTAAACTATGGAAGCAACCTAGGTGCCTGTCAACAGATGAATGGACAAAGAAAATGTGGTACTTACACAAAATGGAACATTACTAAGCATTAAAGAAGAATAAAATTATGGCATTTGCTGGTAAACAGATGGAGCTGGAGAATATCATGCTAAGCGAGATAAACCAGTCCCCCCAAAACCAAAGGCTGAATATTTTCTCTGATATGTGGATACTAATTCACGATAAGGTGGGGGCATGGCTAGGGAAGAATAAAGGCACTTTGGATTAGGCAGAGGGGAATAAAGGGATGGGAGGAGTATGGGGGTAGAAAGGATAGTAGAATTAATCAGACATTAATGCCCTATGTGCATATATGACTACATGACTGGTGTGATCCTACATCATGTACAACCAGAAGAATGAGAAGTTGTATTCCATTTATGTATGATGTGTCAGAATGCATTCTACTGCCATGTATAATTAAATAGAACAAAAATTTTTAAAAGATAAAAAAATTAAAAAGAAGATAATGTCTTTGCCTTTATGAAGTTTACACCCCAATGATGATCTCTCACAAGTGACTCTCCATACTGCTTCTGACAGTAAGGCATATTTCCATGAGATTTACTGAAAGTTTCTTAGGTTTGTTACTGTAACAAATACCTGAGAAAATCAGCTCATAAAGAGAAAAGGGTTATTTTGGCTCACCAGTTTGGAAGTTCAGTCCTGTTGCTTTGGGGGCTGTGGCAAGGCAGCATATTATGGCTGGAAGTGCATAGTGGAGCAAACCTCTTACCTCATGGTTTGGAATTAAAGAGAGAGGAGACCAGGGATACTAGGTTTGAGGGCACCCTCCCAAGTGACTTAAGATGTTCTACTAGGCCCTAACTCTTAAGGTCCTCCCAATGGTGCCATGGGCTGGAAACAAAGCTATGAATACATGTGTCTCTGGGGGACATTATAGATCCAAACTATAGCCAGGAGTTTATACTCTGGTGTGAGATAGGTTGTTATTTGTGTTGGTTTCTTTAAAAAAAATTCTTCTTAAGTGTCAGAATCAGTGGTTCTTAATATAACTATCACCACTATCTAACTCCAGAATATTCTCTTCACCCCAACAAAGTACCTTTCTCATTAGTAGCCACTCTCCATTCTTTCCTTCCCCCAGTCTCAGACAAACAGTAATCTACTTTTTGTCTCTATGAATTTGCCTGTATTGAATATTGCATATGGAAGGAAACATACATTATGTCTGTTTTTTTTACTTAGCATAAGTTTTAAAGTTTCATCCGCATTGTACCATTCTTCATTCTTTTTATTATCAGATAATATTCCACTATATAGATGCACCAGACTTTGTTTATTCATAGTCATTTCATAGACTTTTGAGTTGTTTCCATTTTTGGCTACTTTGAGTAACACTGTTATGAACATTTGTGTCCACATTTTTGTGTGGACTTATGTATTTAGTTATTATAGATACATACTTAGGAGTAGAATTGCTGGCTTAGATGGTAACTCTATTGTTTGAAAAATGTTTGAATACTTTAGTAGCCAACAAAAACATGTCTGTGGACTTATAGACTGTTCTGTAAAAAAGTTGAAAATAGAATGACCATAGGGTAATTTTATTTATTCCTAGGTAAAAGGTAACTGTAGCATTTTATATTCCTACCAGCAACTTAGAAGACTTTAGCTTCTTAACATCCTCATCAAATTATTATGATCTTTTTGATGATAGCTATTATAGTGGTTATGAAATAGTATCTTGTGGTTTTGATTTACATTTTCCTGGTGACTAATGATGTTGGGCATCTTTTTTGTATGTTTACTGAACCTTTATATATCTTCTTTGATGAAACAGCTATCCAAATCATTTTTGTCTATTTTTTTTAGTTGAAAGGGACATGCATTTAAAGATAAATAAAGGTATAGTCTGATAGAGAATAAAAGGGAAACTAATTTTAGAAAAGGAGTGAGAACTTGGTGAAGCAAATGAACTGAGTTATGCGAAGATTTTGAATATCACTGAAGATAAAGGGAATAGCAAGAGCTATAAAGAAAATTAATTGTGGGGCTGGGGCTGTAGCTCAGTGGTAGAGCACTTGCCTAGCATGGGTGAGGCCCTGGGTTTGATCCTCAGCACCACATAAAAATAAATAAAAATAAAGGCATTGTGTGTGTGTGTGTGTATAATTTTTTTAAAGGAAAATTAAATGTGGTAATGGAATAGGGAGTGGTTGAAAGGAGGAACCCCAGTATATAGGGTGGTCTAAGGAAGTCTCTTTGTGGACTGACATTTAGCAAAGACCTGCTAGCCATCATCAATTTCATTTTCACCACCATCTCTTTTATGCAGTCACTTGTAAAGTCCTAGGGTTGCTTCACATTAACTGATCTTCCAATGACAATCGTATGACTAGGAATCAAAGGGAAGACAGGCAAGTAAGCTTTCCTAGTAAGAAAAGAAAAGTTTCTAAAAGTGGAAGCCTATTACAATTGCCAAAATACATGGAATTTGCTATGTAAACTGTGAATTACTATCATTTTATTTTTATGAGATAGTAATAGTCACAGCAACATTTTTCTAAAAAGGTTAAAAACTAAGCTCTAACCCTTAGAAGAGGAGTTACCAATTTTTTAGGATAGGTAAGATAACCATTTGCTAACAAGAATTATTGATTCAGGACCAAGGACAGCATCCTGGTTTTTCTGCCCTCCCCCCATTTTAATTATTTCACACCTGCATAAATATCTCTTTCTTTACTTTTCTACTGCCACTGCTCCAATAATGCTAGACTCTTTCATTCCTCCAGTGTACTTCGTTGTACTGAGTTTGTCCCATAAATATCAGTTTTATTCATGTGCTATCGTCCCTTTCAATACCTCCCCTATTTTATGATAGTAAAATACACGTAACACTGCACTTACCATTTAACCATTTTATGAGTATACTTCCAAGACATTAAATATATTCACATTTTTACAACCACCACCATCTACCTACAAAATTTTTTCATCTTCACAATGAAGCTTCATACCCATTAAGCAATAACCTTCATTCCCCCCATCCCCTGAAAAATACTATTCTAGTTTGTTTTTTTCTCCTCCCTGCTTTTGATTGGTATCCCAGGATGGTTCACCAGTAGCATAAGCATCTAGAACCGAGGTACTTGTACTTTTCATAACTTGTACTTGTTTTAAGTGCCAATCGTTGGATCCTTCTGAAACAGAAGTTCGGAGTAGAACCCAGAAATCTGTACTTTAATGGATTAAATACAATAATGTTGTTGCTATAGATACTTACATCATTCCTATGGACTTCCTGCTTTACATAGCTTAGTTTTTCCATTGATTGTTTTCATTGTTTCATGTAGTGAATCCTATCTCCCCAATTAGAATTCAAACTATTGGGGGCTGGGGTTGTGGCTCAGTGGTAGAGTACTTACCTAGCATGTGTGAGGCACCAAGTTCAATTCTCAGCACCACATATAAATAAAGATAAAAGTCCATAAACCACTAAAAAAATAAATAAAAGAATTTAAACTATTGAGGACAATAATCATGTTTTTATTTCTTTTATAGGTCTTTTCAGTGAGTATGGAGTTTGCTATCAACACTGTAGGTCCTCAATCATTACAAAAAACATTTATTGTGCCTCTGCTGTAATCATAGTCTGTCAGCGATTATTATGGCTGAAGAATGATACCAAAATGAATATATTGCACTTCTTGTCTTTGCCAATCTTTCTTCAATGAGAGCTGGTAGACACATAAGCATAACATAGATGTAATGCAGCAATACAAAATACTGCCAAGTAGAATACTAAGGAACACACTATAGGGACCCAAAGGAAGAAATATTAAGTTATGTTTTTATAATAGTGAAATATGTTCAGAGGAAGATAGTTTGAAGTAAGGGTATCTTTCCAAGTTCAGAGATAGGTTTCTTTGTGTGGTAGTTGGAGGGAGAGAGTAGCACAACATTCACAACTACAGGAACAGTTCTGGCAGTGCCTCCAAAGTATGGCTGTGCATTGTTAACTCTGATTGCTTAAGTACTGGCCCAGGGGAGATGTCTGGTTAGACAGGAATTAAGACTTGGTTTGAGGTATTTTAAAGTACACTTAAAGTGCATTTTAAAAGCACTTTAAATGCATGATATGTCCAGTGGTTCCCAAATATTGATGCATTTTATAATCATCTAGACATCTTGTTTAAAAACACAGGTTTCTAGTATTCACACCAGACTTTCTAAATCAAAACCTCTGGAGTGGGGCCCCCAAATCTGTAATTTTAGCAAGCTGCTCTAGTGATTCTTACATATTTGTTGACAGTAAGCAGGATAGACAGGCAGGGAGAGAGTCTTGAAGCAAGAAAGCAAAGTAAAGATTACTAAAATAATCTCAGACACAGAAGAAGAGTGCCTAAAGAGTGGCAAGAGCCACAAGAGCAGAAACATAGAAAGATTAAAAATGTACCATGAAGATTTAATCAATAGGATTTAGAGAAAGTTTTTTGGTTAAAATAAATCATGCCATTTGAAAAAATGTTATTGCTTTAATGATTCAAATCAATTCCCCTTCTGTGTACTTTTTTATACTTTGGAACAATTGCACCAAGAAGAGAGTTCCATTTTTTATAACCAAGCTGCATAGTATGTTTAATCCAAGTGCCATACAATAATATGAACAGTAGGTGGCACTTTTGTGCTATGCCTGAATTTCTAATTGTAAAGATTACTAACCTGGGAAGGATCAGAGCTTAAAACTAGAAAGGGGATCCAGTAATTAAATTCAACTTCTGGTTTGAAGGAGGCCTGTAAAAGAGGGGCTAATTAAATGTCATTTTCCCTTATCTACTACATGACCTGCAATAATACCTTGTAGATTTTCAAATATTGATCTTGCCTATAGCTGTGCTCATATGAATGACAGGTTTGCAATTTTGTGAAGTCCCAAATAATTATTGTAGCAAGTGGAATTAAATTAATTCAAGTAAATTTGAAGTTAGAAAATACTTCAATTTTGATCACATTTCCAAATGTGCACTTCTGAGTTATTGCTGTTTGAAAACATGAGGAATGGCAGAAAAGAACAAAATCAAACATGAAAAAGAACTACAGGAGGAGCAAAAAAAAGGAAAAAAAAAAAAAAAAAAAAAAAAAAATGGAGTATTAAATGAGGACTGTGGAATGAAAATAAAGGATACATTCCTTTTATTTAAAAAAAATATTATTAACACCTTGGCTAGTATACAAAACTTTTCATATTTACAATACACTTGCAATCATGCAAAAAGCACCATAAAAAAAGAGTAGATTTGGGGGACAAATTGCTAAGTGTCTAAAATTGTCAATGCTGTCACTTCTTAGCTGTATGCTAAGTAACTTAATGTCTCTGCATATGAATTTTCTCACCTGTAAAATGAAAATTGTAATAACAGAACCTCTCCAATGAGATAATTATGCAGATTAAATGTCAAAATGTATGAGATACTTAGAAAAGTATGTACCATGGACATCACAGGTATATGATAAACTTTTTAAGGTTAACTCTAAGTGATAGGACAATAAGTAATTCCTTCCTCCTCATCTGTTCAACTAACAACATATGCTTTGCTTTGCTTTACTAATGAACTAAAAGATGATTTATTGTTACATACCACTGAGATCTTATGGTTGTTTGTTAGCATTATTGTAGCAGTAGATAACTGATATAACAGGGACTCAACAAAAAGCTGTTGAATAACTACAGTGAATATACAGATGTTTTACAATGAATATGTAAATATTCTTTCATATGTTCTATCTCTTCTTCATTATTTACTATCTTAAAAAGAAACATTTATTTTTTTTAATTTAATAAAACATTTAGAGAAATACCTATACTTAAATTCCCCCCCCCTCTTCTCTCTCTCCCTCTCTCTCTCTCTCAGATAATTTCAATTGTTTCTTCCTTTTTCTCTTACTTTGTTGTGCCCAGTGGTAAACATATCATGGCTGTGAGAAATCCTGAGGTCTTGATTACTCCTCAGTTTCCAGCATTGCTATTCTTTTATCATGGTGAAACATGCATGAAATATAACTTAACACTCTAATCATTTTGAGTGTATAATTTGCTAGCATTAAGCACACTTACAGTGTGCAAACATCTTCACTGTTTCAAAAATTTTATTATCCCAAACAGAAACCTACATCATTAAAAAAGTAACTCCTAATTCTTCTTTACTCCTAATCCCTGGTAACCTCTATTCTTTTTTTTTTTTTTTTGCCTCTATGAAACCATATATTCTAGGGGAACTTATTAAATGGAATCATATATGTTCCTTGGTGTCTGGCTTATTTAACATGTTTTTAAGGTTCACCAATTGTGATAATATATATCAGAACTTCATTTTTATGGCTGAATAATATTCCCCATAAGTATATATCACATTTTGTTTACCCATTCATCTGTTGGACACTACTTAGCGATTTTTCCTTTGGTGTTATCATTTTAAAAGGCTGCCACAGGCTGAGGATGTGGCTCAAGCGGTAGCACACTCGCCTGGCATGCGTGCGGCCCGGGTTCGATCCTCAGTACCACATACCAACAAAGATGTTGTGTCCGCCGAAAACTAAAAAATAAATAAATAAAATAACTATTAAAAAATAAATAAATAAATAAATAAATAAAAGGCTGCCACAGACATTAGTTTACAAACTATTTGTTGGATCCCCTGCTTTGAATACTTATGGGATATACCTACCAGTGAAATTGCTGGATCATAAATAATTCTTTCACTGACTTTTTAATTGGGGGTTAAACCCAAGGGTTCTTTAATACTGAACTATATCCCCAGTTCTTTTTACATTTTTAAAATTTTGAGACAGGGTCTCACTTAAGTCGCTGAAGCTGGTCAAACTTGTGATCTTTCTGCTTCAGTCTCCCAGTAGCTGGGATTACAGTTGTGCATAATATGATTAACTTTTTGAGGAACTTTCAAATTCAGTTTTCCACAGTTCTGTGCTATTTTACATTCCTGACAGCGTCTAACCTTTTTAAGCATATCAGGTATTTTTTTTTTTTAAAAACGAGACTGGAATAAGCAGCAATGCTTAGAGTCCTGCCAACTGACAGGTTGCTGATATCAAGTCACTTTTCTTTGCTTTTTTTCTGTCTTTCTTTTTCTTTTCTTTTCTTTCTTTTTCCTTTTTTTTTCTTCTTTTTTTTTTTTTTTTTTTTTGGTGCTGGTGATCAAACCCAGGGCCTTGTATATGCTACGCAAGTGTTCTCTGTATCAATGCTCTCGGCACATGCCACATCATCTCTAAGATTAATGTTTCTTACCATTATAGCTGACACTAACACAGCAATCATCTAGGGAGTGTGTTACATGTGCAGAGCCCTAGATTTCACTCCATATATGTTCAATCAACATCTCTGACAATAGAGCCCCTATATCAGCATTACACATACTAAAATATGAGTGAGACTCATCAACCTGGACTGTTGAGTTTTTTAGGGAAAATATTTCAGTCATACTTGTATCCCTCAAGGTTGAACATAACAGCAAATGTTTAACAAACATTCTTGAATTAAACTAGTACTGCATTGCAATCTAAAGCCATTTTCTACCTGTTTAATCGCTAAACTCAGTAACTACGCAACCAGTTAAGAGAACTGTAATTAAAGCATGTAGCATGCCTTTTGCTTACACAGAATATGTATCTTATCATGGTCTATCATGCCATTTTATTGCCAAGAATCTTTGTTCTATAATTTTCAGCTGTACCCTTCATCCTTTGAGGCAGGGTTAAAAAAAAAAAAAAAAAAAGGTATGTACTAAGAGCTATCTCCGTATGGCCTATAAGATCAATATCTAAGAATAAAGTTTCAAATTTGCTAACATTGGTAACATTTTGTAACTGTGCCGACTTCATAATGTTGCTGAAGTGTGTCAGAAAGCTTACTGTAGAAATTGTTATAGTTACTATGTGGTCTAGTAACTGAAACCAAAAACACGCTACTAAGTCTTTAAAGACTTTAAATATGTGTAATTTTATTATTCTAAACATACACAAACGAGCAGATGAGAATAGACACAAACAGCAGGAAAATATTTAAATGGATGAACATCACAGGTGTCCGGTTTCGGTATCTCTCGTAGGGCACTGCGGGTGGAGAAATGTGATTAAACAAATTCAAATCTGTCCTCCAGGGATTTAGATACTTGGACTATACTAATACCTAGCAAGCTGCTCCTCTTCATATCAAAGCTCCCTCTCCTGTCATAACAAGCTGTGGGGGAGGAGTTGGAAACCCGTGGGCGCGCGCGCGGTCTCTTTAACGTGTAATAGAACACTGATTGCATCGATAGAAGGCTCACAGCCCCTTTCCTTTTTCAGTCGCTCTCATTCCGGACCTGGTTACTATCCCCTTCCTAGCATCAAACCCGGGAGAACGCTAGCGTTAATAAACGTGGTTGGCTAATAAACGTTGGTTTTAGTGTGTGGCAGCACTCGGTCTCGGAGCGGCCCGCCCGGCGACAGGCCCCCCCCCCCCCGCAGTCCTCGGCGCGGACAGAGTCTCGGGGCTCGTCTGGCCACGCCTGGAGCGCGGGGTTTGATTGGGCCGCCGTTGTTGTAGTGACCGGGAGGCGCTGCCGCTCAAGGCAGACGGTTCCGGGCGCCGCACGGTCCCCCCCCTCCTCTCCTACCCCTTCCCCTCCCCCGATTCCCCACTCCGGCAGGAATCCGGAGCTAACTGCTACACCCATGGCCTCCGCTCCGGTAAGGACCGGCTGGCCGGCACTTCCCCCAAGTCGTCCCCGCGGGCTGCGGGGGCCAGGTCGGGAACGTGCCCACACCTGGCGGGAGATGGAGGCAGGTGTCAGNGAATTCTCGGAGTGTCTCGGTGGAGCGCCTGCGTCAGAATCACCTGGGAGGTGTCGGAGAGCACTGGAGCCGGGGCGCCGACACGCACCTGCGGATTCCGCGCCGGAGGGCGGGGCCTGGGAACGCGCGTTTCGAATGAGCCTTCAGGTGGTCCTCCCTCGGATGCTCTCCAGTCTGGGAAGCGCGGATGGAGGATTTTGCCAGCTTTGCCGGGGCAGCCGGCGCCCAGCGTCTCCCGGTCGGGGTGCTGGGTGCCGCGGCCCGAGCGAAGGCTGCTGCCGAGCGCTCCTATTCTGCGGTCCGCCCTCTACGCGGCGGTTCCCGATCCGACCCCCCCGGGAGGGGCAGCCTAGGTTCCCCGACCCCCAGAGTTTCCGATTGGCACGTGCTTTCTGAACTTGACAACTTTCCTTCCTAGGAGGACCCCGTTCTGGAGCGTTATTTTAAAGGCCACAAAGCTGCAATCACCTCTGTGAACTTCAGCCCCAACGGCAAACAACTTGGTAAGTTTTCTTTTCTTATTCTTTTTTTTTTTTTTCTTTTTTCTTTTCGTGATGAAACAACAGTTCAGTTGGCCATGAACTTTTCCCTTTGTCCAGACTGGCCCCCAGGAGAACCACTGAGAACCTGTATGGGGGATAAGAAGGGCCGGAGATTGGGGAGCCTGGGGCAGCAGGGGACTCTTTGGTCACCCCACCCGGGTCGGGCCAAGAGCCGCCTGCTGGCTGGGCCTAGCAGACGACTTTCGCAAAGTAACCACCAGGAGGAGTGAGTGGGAAGGGGAGGGGTTTGTCCTCGGCCCGGAGAGGGTGGGGTGTTGGCTGGAGAGTTTGTGAAAAGTTCTGAGAGCAGCAGGAGGAAGTGGGAAAGAAGAGTTGCGCTGTGCCGGAGGCTAAGGACCCAAGGGTCTCAGGTGGCCTCTGGGAAACTCTCGGTGGCTGGAAAGAAGCCGAGCGCCTGCATGAAAAGAAGGACCTGCTGGGAAACTCACCCCTACCTGAGCCGGGCATTCAAGTTGCGGGTTTCGCAGCGCTTCTGCGTGGTGGCTTGGTGGCCGGGTCTACGTCCTAGCCTGGAGGATCCGGATGGCTGTGAGGTGGACGTGGGCAGGCAAGAGCTGCCTGCTGCTGGCGCTCTTAACAGTGGCTTATATCCTGGTGGAGCTCTCGGTCACTACCTTCCACGCTTCCTCAGGAGCCGGCCTTGCCAGGCAACGGGGGTCTAGAAGGCACTCAAACTTTGCGGAAAAGACTGAGGATTTGTCTCGACCTCTTTATGAAAAGCCTCCTGCAGATTCCCATGCCCTTGGGGAGTGGGGAAGAGCCAGCAAACTCCAGCTCAATGAGGATGAACTGAAGAAGCAAGAAGAACTCATTGAGAGATATGCTATCAATATTTATCTCAGTGACAGGATCTCTCTGCATCGCCACATAGAGGATAAAAGAATGTATGAGTGTAAATCCAAGAAGTTCAACTATAGGAAGCTTCCCACCACCTCTGTTATCATCGCTTTCTATAATGAAGCCTGGTCGACTTTGCTTCGCACCATTCACAGTGTTTTAGAAACTTCCCCTGCAGTCCTTTTGAAGGAGATCATCTTGGTTGATGACTTGAGTGACAGAGTGTATTTGAAGGCACAACTTGAAACTTACAT
The DNA here is from genome assembly GCF_001458135.2 of Marmota marmota marmota. Lineage (NCBI taxonomy): Eukaryota > Metazoa > Chordata > Mammalia > Rodentia > Sciuridae > Marmota > Marmota marmota. The sequence goes on from NW_025999853.1 coordinate 20,540,128, forward strand.
CAGCAAGCTTGATAGAGTTCGCTTGATTAGAACCAATAAGCGAGAGGGACTGGTTAGGGCACGCCTAATTGGGGCCACTTTTGCCACTGGGCAGGTCCTCACTTTCTTGGATTGTCACTGCGAGTGTAATTCTGGTTGGCTGGAACCACTTTTGGAAAGGATTGATACAGATGAAACAGCAATTGTCTGTCCTGTTATAGACACTATTGATTGGAATACTTTTGAATTCTATATGCAGACGGGGGAGCCCATGATTGGTGGGTTTGACTGGCGTTTAACTTTTCAGTGGCATTCTGTCCCCAAGCATGAAAGGGACAGGCGGCAATCAAGAATTGATCCCATCAGATCACCCACCATGGCCGGAGGACTATTTGCTGTCAGCAAGAAATATTTTCAGTACCTAGGAACATATGACACTGGAATGGAAGTGTGGGGAGGTGAAAACCTCGAGCTGTCATTTAGGGTGTGGCAGTGTGGTGGTAAATTGGAGATCCACCCGTGTTCTCACGTGGGCCATGTGTTCCCTAAGCGGGCACCATATGCTCGCCCCAATTTCCTACAGAATACTGCCCGGGCAGCGGAAGTGTGGATGGATGAATACAAAGAACATTTCTACAATCGAAACCCTCCAGCACGGAAAGAAGCTTATGGAGATATTTCTGAAAGAAAATTACTACGAGAACGACTTAGATGCAAGAGCTTTGACTGGTATTTGAAAAATGTGTTTTCTAATTTACACATACCAGAGGATAGAGCAGGGTGGCATGGGGCTATTCGCAGTATAGGCATCTCCTCGGAATGTTTAGATTATAATTCTCCTGACAACAATCCAACAGGTGCTAACCTTTCATTGTTTGGATGCCATGGTCAAGGAGGCAATCAATTCTTTGAATATACTTCAAACAAAGAAATACGGTTTAATTCTGTGACTGAGTTATGTGCAGAGGTTCCTGAGCAAAAAAACTACGTAGGAATGCAAAATTGTCCTAAAGATGGGTTCCCTGTTCCAGTAAACATTATTTGGCATTTTAAAGACGATGGAACCATTTTTCATCCACACTCAGGACTATGTCTTAGTGCTTATCGGACACCTGAGGGCCTACCTAAGGTACAGATGAGGACTTGTGATGCCCTAGATAATAATCAGCTTTGGCGTTTTGAAAAATAGAAGAGCACAACAGCACTTTTATCTTGAGCTGACAGTAGCCTCAGTGAAGATTGTATTTTATCAGAAGTCATCCAACAGACATCTGTGAGAGCACTAGAAATTCTGTGGCTCATTTTGGGGTATTACACTGAAACTGAGTACACAGAGTGCTGCTGTTTAATATTTCAAAGTGCCTTACTTATGAGTTGTTTTACTTAAGGGATTTGTCTATATGGTCTCTTCTCCTTAAATTGACTGTGAATTGAGATATACACAACACTTAAGTGCCAGACTTAACATTACAGAATGTAAAAGTCCAAGCAAAATTGGGTATGATTTATGTTGATGGGTAAGTTCACTGCACATTGCATTTTTTTCCCCTAAAAACTCATAAATGTGCAGTTTGAGCTATTGCTATTTTGATTGCATAGAATTTTAATTTCTTTCAGCCAGCACGTTAAATTTTAGGTTTTGTTTATTGTTTAAACTAATTTTCCTTTAGTCAAGTAGAAATCAAAGAAAGTTGATCATAAGAAGAAAAAGGTCTAGTTTAGATATATTGTCATTGGAAGAGGGCATCAGGATGTGAATTTGGAAGTCTTTTTAGCATACAGCATCTCAGAAAACTGTACCCACATCTGAATGAAAGGGGAGATATTTACATTCCACTATTTGTAAACTTGAGCTGTTGGACTTAACTGACCTATACCTCGAATCATTAGTTTTGTAAGCTGTCCTTTCTGTGAATTTATTTGTGAGTCTAGGGTGTTTTCTGATTGCACTTCCTTAAGTTATGAATGTACTAGAAAGGGACTCATTCAGAATACTGTGTTCCCCTTTGTTAATGCTTAATCATGTAAAGCAAACACAGTTGAGGCCTCTCTGAAATTAAACCCGAGTGTGTTTACTGAAATGTGTGAAACTGAAAGCAAGCCAGGTTCTGCAAAAGCCTCTACGATTTCTTGCTGATCTGAAAGTTTAAGAATTTGTCTTAAGATCACAGGTTAAAAAGACTGTCTTGGCAATTATGAATATTGCCTTCTCTCTCATTTTCAGTACCCAGCAGCCTGGCACTTAGGTATCTTTTAGTAAGTGAGTAAATGAGTGACCGAATGAATGAATGGCTCAGCCAATGCATGTAACTGTGATCAAGTCATTTAACATGCTTGGGCTTCAGTTTCCTCATCTGTGAGTACTGAACTGGAGCTTGATGATCCCTTCCAGCTCTGAGATGTTGATTGTATATTCTCCCTTTCTCAGACTCAGTCACTGTGCAATTTCTACAATACTTTTTATGTCTTCGCTTAACATAGGTAATGTTGAACAGTTGAGCAATGTTCAGTCCAGGAGTGAGCCTGGACAAAAGAAAAAATTTTTAAAGTGAACTGAACTCCCCTGAAAATAGTATATTTTTGTGGATGTAAAGTTGTTATAGTTTGAGTTTGTAGTCATTTCATTTTGACAGTTGTTGAGCCAGTTTTGTTTTTAAATCTTTTAAGGTCTAAATGTAATCTTTTACCTAATAACAAACATTTTCCAAACTAAATTACTTCAGAATTAAACATACATTTGTAAAAGTATTTTTCACTGATTTTGTACCAGTGTTATATCTAGACATCACAGACAGAATTTAGAATTAAATCTAAATTTACTTCACTTTGGTCTAGAATTATTTAAAAAAAAAAATGCATGATGTTCCATAGAGAATTAGTCCACAATATTCATAGATGATGTTGTTTTTAGTGTTTGATGACTTGTCAAGTAGGAACTTTGCAAAATCTGAATTTAAGAAAATTATTTAGGATGAGCATATAAAAAATTATAATTGTTGTGTAATTGTGACTATTTTGTTTCTCTTTTGCCTGTTAAAGTGAAAATGTGTTGATAGTTTCTGTGCATTATCCAACAATCTTAAACTTAATCAAAAAATTGTCTAGATCCCATGTGCAATGTGTTCCACCTTGGGTTTAATTTAAGAAGAATTTATAATCTCTGAATTTTTCGAGTTTCTCCCTAAACCTACCCTCTCCCCTTGCCCAGTCTCTTTTTAAAAATAATTTTCTTTTTTTTAAACTTATTTAAAATTTTTTTCTCTTTTTATTTTGTGTGGTTCTTTTTAGCATCCTATAATATGGGAGAACTAAAATGGTTATATTCTGGAAGTACTTATTGAAATTATTTTATTTCAGTATACTGATGCTCATATCAAAAGGGAGAAAGAGTATTTTACTTAATTCTTTGTTTACCTTTTACCCTAAATTGTTGAGTGTAACCAGTGATCTTTTGGTAGGAAAATTTGGGCTGATCCTTTATTTATACCAATAATTCAAAATATTTAGCCTGTTCATTCCTCAAAATATTATATGTAACAGAGAAGTAAGACTTTGATTTTTTATATGTTGGCATGTTTCAATTTAATTCCCAAAATACACTCTAATACTACATATAAAATACATTTTGATTCCCTAATTCTAATTTATTGGTACCAAAGCATTCTCACTATAGAGAATTTAAGAGTTGACTTTTAAGTTAATTTACATACATAGTAATAGTATTATGAAACTACTTAGTGGGCAAGGAATTTCCACTTTAAATGTTCACTCTATTAGTGACCAATTCTAGGAATAGATTGGCTAAATAAGCTTTTTCAGCAGTCATTTTTATTTTTAAGAAAATGATAATGTAGTCCTTGGAAGGATCTCTGTAACTCAAAATATCTTGTTTGTAAAAGAAAATTTGTTTACTCACCCAGTAGTAGGCTTTTGCATATACATTTTTGTTAATAAATCAGAATTTTCTAGATTAAAGACAAGAGATTTATTTCTAAGTATAAAATCTTAGTTGTTTGGGGGACTCAATTATAATTAATAAAATATTTAGTTTTGACTTTTCTATTTGAATGGCTGTTTGAATAATATTTTTTGAATGAGCACAGATAATGTTGAAGTTCAGATTAATCTCTTTTGAACGATGAATTTTTTTTCTGTGTGATGAGAAGTTTTCATCCTTTTTTCCTTTGTTAAATGGTATTTGTAATGTTGATTAAGACATAAAATAAAACGTGTGCCTAATTATTTTTGCAAATGGATTCTGATGACTTTAGTTTATGGTATTACTGCTCCTGTGTACACATTTATGATGACAAGAGAGGTAAGTTAAGCTGTTAGTTTTTTTACTTATCTGAAAATGCAGACAGAATATTAAAATTCAAGGTTCCTTTTTTTTTTTTTTCCAAGATGTCATTAACCAGTAAGTATTTTGAAGTGGTTTTAGTACTCTTATTGCATTAACTCTTCATGAACAAACTAGAAACAATCTAAAGATCTTTAAGACCCTGTGGGGCAACTGTATAAGGAAACAAATGGTAAATGGGCCCCTGGGCATAGGACCACTAATTTCTTCATCTCTCTCTCTTTTTTTTTTTTTTTTAACTTTAGAATGAGTTTTAATTCGTTTGTTTTTCTTACATGCATTTATAGGAGTACTAATTTCAAAACCCTGGTTTGAAAAGACAAATGTCTGCCTAAATCACATAACCTCACACTTTCCCTGTTCATAAGTACAATTCCCTTCGCCCAGTAGGATCTCTCTTTCTTTTTAGTGATTCCTGGCTAACACCTTTGCCTGTCCCTAGCGAGACAATAACTAAGAATGGCTGTTGTAAGAACTCTGCTTTTATCAGATGTCTTCATATTCTAGATATGTATAGGTACAATAAACATTTTCACTTTGTTTTTATACACTTAGAAGTATTGTAAGTAGGTGTGGTAACTCTGCTTTCTTACTAAGTGACTCTTGCAACCCTATGCAAATTACCTCTCTCTGTGTTTCAGTTCCATGAAAAAAGACTGGAAAATCAAAAGAGATAATCTATTTGTGGTGTTCATGGCTTAGGGGAGGGAGAAATAAAGAACAATTGCTAGTGGGAATTTTTTTTTGTTGTTGTTGTTTTAATGGGAGTCAATGACACTGTTCTGAAATTAGTGATAGTAGGTGCACAGCTTTGTGCAAAACACTGAACCAAAAATACTTTGTTTATTTTTGTAAAAATACTTTGTTATTTATTTATTTATTTATTTATTTATTTATTTATTTATACTGGGGATTGAACTCAGAGGTACTTAATCACTGAGCTACCTCCCCAGTCCTTTTTAATTTTATTTAGAGACAGGGTCTTGCTGAGTTACTTAGGGCCTTGCTAAGTTGCCAAGGCTGGCTTTGAACATACAATTCTCCTGCCTGAGCCTCCCAAGCCACTGGAATTATAGGCATGTGCCACTGCACCTCGCTGAATTATATAGTTTACAAGGGTAAATTTGATGGTGTGCAAATTATATTTCAATTTTTAAAAATTCTTCAGGAAAATAAAAAAGATGCTGAGAAGTTTCTTGTGTCCCAAAAGAAATTTTTCTCTTCATGTTTTACTTTATTTATTGTTTTTCTTTTTTTGATTTACATTTTGCTACCAGGGATTGAACCCAGGGGGCACTTAACACCGAACCACATCCCAAGTCCTTTTTATTTTTTAGTTTGAGATAGGTTCTCACTAAGTTGCTGAGGGTCTCGCTAGGTTTATGAGGCTGGCTTTGAATTTGTGATCTTTCTACCTCAGTCTCCCAAGTCACTGGGATTATAGGCATGTGCCACCATGTGTGACTAGCATGTTTAGAACAGCCAGTGGGCTTTATTATTAATAATACTTGAATCAGTTTGTAGTTTTCAGAATTAAGAAAGTTTGATATGTGTGTGTACTCTTCAGCTTAGTTTTAAGTGGAGCATGGAATCAATTTATTGGAGTTTTTCCTAAAATTTCTCAGAAACTTCAGTCAAAATATTTGGACAGGAGAGAGAATATTATAAAAGGTGAAGTGAGTTCCTGAATTGTGTAGTTGTTCATGACATAATGAAAGAATAGAGAAGTCTTTCTGATTTGCTAATAATTGGGTGCACTTTTTTCCCTTGGTACCAAGCCCTCACCGAGAGATTAAGCACTGCAAGCTGGTGATGTCCTCCTCAGCTGTCTGGTCACTATTCTTGCTCATTTATTCACATTTATCTTATCCTTTTCAAAAGAGGTGAAGGGTTTTTTTTTTTTTTCTTCTCTATTTAGTTCTCCTTTACTAAGTTACTGCTACTGGGTACCAGACACTATTCTCTACTCTGGGTATACATACAGAGGTGAACAAAACAGATGTGCTTCCTAAAATGATATGTAGAGTTCATGGTCCAGTCATGCAGGCAAATATTAGCAAACAAATCTGTAAATCCATGTATTAAGTGCAATTTGATGGAACAAAAAAAATCAAACAATCAAATGTTGTGAAGTAAAGAGAAAAAGGATGTATTGAGGAGTTAATACAGTGAAGACATACTTAAATGATTTAGGTCAAGGACTAATTCTCTGCAGAAGTTAGGTTTAACTGAAGGCTTGAAGACTGAAGGAAGAGTAGCATAAGCAAAGACCAAGGGCAGAAAAGAGCTTATCCTAGATCAAGGAAGAAAAAGGATGCCAGAAAGATGCAGAGCCTGATGAAGGAAAAGAGAAATGAATTGCAGAGGCAGCTTGGGCAGGGCCACGGAGGCTGCACTGGGTTAAATGGTGGCCCTCCAAATGATGTATGCATATCCCAATCCCTGGGACCTGTGATGTGAGTTTATTTGGGAAAAATATTTATTTGGTACTTGTAATTAAGGATCTTGATGAGATTATCCTGAATTATGTGGTAGACCCTAAATTCAATGGACAAGTGCTCTTAAAAGAGAACCACAGAGGAGATAAGGGAGGCCAAGTGAAGCCAGCCAGGAGATAGTGATGCAGCCACAGAGCCACCATTGCCTGGATGCACCAGAAGCTGGAAGAGGGAGGGGAATCTACTCTAGGGCTGTTGGAGGGAGTGCCTCTCTGCTAACACCTTCACTTGGGACTTCCAGAGAAGAATAAATTTTTGTTGATTTAAACCTCTAAATTTGTTATGGCAGCTATAGGACACTGGGACATATTTGAGAATTTTATTCTGAGAGTTGTGGGAATTGTTGAAGTGTTTTAAGTAAGGGAATGACAGGATCTCATTTAGACCTCAGAAAGGGCACCCTGGCTACTATGTAGAGACTGAACTATTAGTAGAGAAATCTTCTAGGAACTTTATAGTAATATCAACAGGAGATAACAGTGATTCATACTAGCTTGGTGGCCCTCAAACTAGAATAGTTGTCTTGGGGCAAGAGAGAAATTTGGGGGTTCTAAGCATTGTTGTAGTTTAGATATGAGGTGTCCCTCAAAAACTCATGTGAGACAATTCAAGAAAGATTAGAGGTGAAATGATTGTGTTACAAGAGTATTAAACTAATCAGTGCATTAATCCCCTCATAGGGATTACCTGGGTGGTAACTGTAGGCTGGTAGGGTGTGACTAGAAGAGGGAGGTTACTGAGGGTGTACATATGGGGTATATATTTTGTCCCTGGTGAGTGAAACTCTCTCTGCTTCCAGATTGTCACATCCTGAACTACTTCCCCCCACCAGGCACTTCTGTCATGATGTTCTGCTTCACCTTAGGCCTTAGAGCAATGAAGCATGCAGTGTATGAACCTCTAAAATTGAGGTTCTCCTCTAAAATTGTTCTTTCAGGTCTTTTGATCATAGTGGTAAAAAAACTGACTAAAACAAGCATATAGATGGTATTTAAAGTCATGGGAAGGGATGAGATCACTCAAGAAAAAAATAGAACATTAACAGCAAATGGCCCATGTCTAAGTCCTAAATAGATACAACCTTCAGATCAGAAAAGGAGATAGCAAGAGAATCTAAAAAAATAATCAGATAGGAGGGAAAGACATTTCACAGGATCTTTGAAAGTCAAAGTCTAGAGTGGGGTAGAAATGCTGAAGAAATAGAACAGGTATTAGTTATTAGAGAGTGGGGCAGGAAATTTATAGAGAATTGCACACACTTTGCCTTGTAGAAGATCTTTGCGAAATGAGTGATTGTGAGTTTACAGTGTTTCCAATCTGTCAAATGAGAAGTGTTCAGCAAATTCTTATTGGAACAGTCTGTCTCAGAAAAAGTAGAGTGATTAGGATTTTGCCAGGGGAATTTGAAGAAGAGAGAATCAAGGGACTGAAGGTATGTGTAAGAGATGGGCTGTAAAGTGAATAGTGAGATGAATGAAGTTGGTGAGAAGGGAGCCTTGAAGGAGAATACAGGTCTTTGGATTGGAATTCTAGGTAATATAGAAGCTATGGAAAAGGAAAGCAAGTTGTAATTGGGAGTTTTGATTAGTAATTTGCAAAGTGTTCAGGTGCTGCTGGTGACAAGGTAAGGTTGCTGAGTAGGCATGAAATAAAAGTCTCTGGAGAGATAATGTTTCTCTGTTCCAACTGTTCACCACCCCACCTTTTGCTCCTTGTCCTTCATGCCTCCCCCTAAAATACCCCTGATCACTGTAGCTACATTAAGTATTCCACTCCCACACAAAATTCTCATTATGACTTCCTGCTTTATCTTCCAGTTCCCTTGATACAATTTAAAAATTTAAATTGAATACTTCAAAGTAACTAAAAAAGAAGACTTTTAATGTTCCTAACACAAAGAAATAATATATCTGAGTTGATAGATATGCCAATGACCCTGATCTGATCATTGCACATTGTATACATGTCTGCAAGTATTTACAATTATATGTGTCAATTTTAAAAGTATATTTTGAAAAAATAAAATAAAATTATATATTTATAATTTATATTTATATATTTCCCTACTTATATATGATCTATTTGCCTGGTTCTCCACTTGAATCTTAGCTCCTCATTTGGAGATTTGATACTGAGCATTATGCCCTTCCCCCACATGTCAAAAAAGTCAGATATCTGTTGAAAGAACTAATAATGCTAGCAGATGGAACAGAGAGAAAGACTGTGAACTGAAGTAGGTGAAATGTGGAAGAGAAAATTATTGTTGCTTGAGAGAGGTTCAGGAAACTTGATGTCCCCAAGCAGAGTCAGAGTCAAGATGTGAATGGCTAAGAAAGAGGAGGAACTTTCAGAGAGGAATATGTTGGCTATAAGGGAGATCATCCACGTGGGGTTCCTCTGGAGCAGTGGTAGCTTTGGGGAAGAACAGAAAACATGCTAAGGGAATATGGGAGTGCAAGTTTGCACAATGATTATGACCACAGAGACAGAAAACTCAAACTTCTGTCCATAACTGGGGGAAATGGAGTGTGGAACATGGTGACCCTTGCCTCTCCTTGGCCTCTTGGAAAGTGTGGGATCTTGGGTTTCATAGGCTGGGGAGGGACATGATGAAAAGGAAGAAATGGGAGAAACAACTGTTTATGGAGATATGGTCATCACTTTTTATGGATGCGGAAATTGAAAATTTAGTAATTTGCCCAAAATTATATAGAATAACAAGTAGAGGTGGGTTATGTGTGGTTCAGAGTCTGATTCTAGAGTCATACTCTTCTCTTTCCCAGAGAGCCACATTCAAGTTTAAACAAACATTAAAAGATTTTCACATGGTTTGCAGAATCTGAGCTGGACTTTGAAAGTTTCCATTTAAAATATATAATTTTAATATTGACTTTGTCACTTTTTCCCCTTTTTCTCCTTCAAGTTTCATCATCATTGACTCAATCTCTGCTTTACCATGTGGGATGTTTGTAGAAAGAATGATGGTAAAGAACAAGTCAGTTTCTCCTTTTTTTCACTTAATAGCAGCAGAGTCAGATTTGGGATTTTAAAAGTTATTTTCCCTACTGTGAAACCATACTGAAAGTTTCCTGAAATTCTCTTTCTTTATGGTTCTTGAAGGTAGCCTATCTGTGTAATAGCTTTGTTGAGCTTCTGTTTTAGCTTTAATAATTACATTCAGGTGCTAAAGAAAATCACACAGTGAGAAGCAATCTCAAAGTATTTCAGTCAGATGTTGTGCTTCTATGACCAAAAGACCTGGCAAGAACAATCAGAGGAAAAGTTTATTTGGGGGCTCACAGTTTCAGAGGTCTCAGTCCATAAGTGACTGGCTCCATTCCTCAGGATTTGAGGTGGAGCGGAACATCAAGGCAGAAGGATGTGGTGGAGGGAAGCAGCTCACATGATGATCAGTAAGCAGAAAAAGACTCCACTCACCAGGTACCAAATGTAAACTCCAAAGGTTCACCCCCAATGCCATACCCTACCTGCCTTCAGTTACCACTCATTTCACTTTCAAGCCTTCTTACACTGTTTCACACAAGAGCTTTTAGGGGCTACCGCACATCCAAACCATAACACAGAGTGCAGTATTTCTCATATTTCAATGTGCATCAGAAGTAAGAAACTTGTCAAAAATTTATATTCCTGGTTTTCACTTTGAAGAATGTCTGACTTTCCTAGAAATGCACATTGTTAACAAGGTCCTCAGTAATTCTAGTTAAGATAATCCATAAATCCTCTGTACTTTGAGAAGTATTGGCTTCTTGGGTGAAAGCCCAGGCTTTGGAGTCTGGTAGGAGTGGGTTGAAAGTTGAGCACTACCACTCTCCATCTAAAGATACTTAACCTTACTAAGATCCTTTCTTTATCTATAAATAGGAATAATGATATTTACCTGCCTTGTTGTGAGAATTAAATAAAAGAATGCACATGAAATATTTAAAAGTACCAGGCCTATAATAATAACTCAGTGAAGTTCTGTATGCGAGTCTGCAAAGACATGTGGAACTTGAATAAATTAAATTCATTTTCTCTAGATTGTCATTACTAAAGATTATTTTTAGAGTGCCCGCGATTTCCTTTAATCCTACTTAACACTAGCAAGCTAATTATAAAGTATTAGCTAGAAAGAAAACATGCATTTTATTTCCTCATTCAGGGTACATTAATTATAAATTAATGTCACCACTAAATTGTTATACAGTACATGGATAGCACAAACTAATTCTGACAGTATTAGAGTGTTAAAGTTTATCTAGTTCAGATTGGAGTATTGTCATTTTATTGTGCAACCCTCTTTCTTAGTTCTATCTTGGTTTATAAAGGTGTTTGCCTGGGGATTACATTTTATTTTTCTTAAAGTGTTTATAGAGATCTCCTTTCCACTAATTTCCTTAGAATTCCTCATGTATTTGTCCCTGCAAAAGGCAGTCCAGCATCTCTTTTGTGACCCAAAGACCAGCAGGAAGCTGGAAATGCACCAGAAAGTATACGCCTCTAAACTAGAAAGCTGAGTTTAATTCCAGTAGTGGATTTTATAGTAGGATGTAATGGGAAAAGTTTTCAATTAGCAATAGTCATGCCTGGGATAAACCTCATTGGCTATGATACTGCCACTGCACAAAGCTTATAGTAGCACGTAATGGAAAAATAAAACATATAAGAAGACTTCTGATATCCTAGAAACACCCAAGGATTTCTCTCATATTTCAATGTGCATCAGAAGTAAGAAGTTATGTGTGGTTCAGAGTCTGATTCTAGAGTCTGACGGTAGTGGAATTATCAGGATTCTATTGAATGAAAAGGCCTGAGAAGGAATATAATTCAAATTTGTGAAGTTACGTAAAGTACTTCATTATGGACATGAACCTTTTCAGCAAATTCTAATGTATATGCTCTTGGACTCAGCCCCAGCAATAATTCTTCTAGGAACTTGTCATAATGATATATTTATACATTGGAAATCACACTTGCACATTGCAGCATCATTTGTAAAAAGCTCAAGATTGCAAACAACCTAAGTACGGCGAACTGGTTAAATAATTTAAGGCATAGCTATACCTAGAACACTATACAGCTATTAGGAGGAGTGAGTCAGATTTATGCCTCCAGCCATGGCAGTAATTGGTATATGAAACAACTGTAAAACTAGGCAAAATACATGAGACAGCTGTTTTCAGGCATTGAGCTTCAGAAAGTACAAAATGATGATCCTTGCAAGAAGACGAACATACCAGGTGAGTCTCTGGATCACCTTGACTTTTTTTTAAGAGGGACACTTTTCCAGCAACACAGTAGAGAAAATAAAACTGAAGCAGTGACAGCCTAGCTGAGCTGAGGAGGCAGACTTCAGAGTTCTAGGACAACTGATGAGGCTGAAAATTGTGTGGCAGGATTCCTGAGAACCAGCCACAGAAGTATGTATGTGAGCACACACATGTATGCCCATGTGTGTAGGGAAGGAAGCCTTCACAGTCTTCAAATCACTCATCATCCCAGATGCTCTTAAAGGACCTACTACCTCTTTAACTCTCTCATGTTAGGCACCAAACCACAGCATGAGTTTTGGTAGGTACAAATCACTTAGTAGTAAAATGGTGTTATGTTTCTAGTTTCATTGAAAATTGTTATTAAAAAATACACATATGTAAAAGTACTTATATAGGGAGAAAATGATAAAGAAAATGGACAAAATGTAAAACATGGCAAAATCTAGGTAGGAATTGTGTGGAAGTTTTTTGTACTACCTTGTAATTTTTATTATGTATGCTTGAAATTATCAAAATTATCAAAATAAAAAATTTACCAAAAATAGAGGAAGAACAGAATAAGGGAGTTGTACTAACGAAACGTGATCTCCAAAATATAAGTGGCACTAAGCAGGCAGAGGGAGGGGAGAATTGAAAGGCTAAATACAAAAGAGTAAGTACAGTTTACTGTCATTTGTGTAAAAAGTACATAAGAATGGACACACCCATTCTTATAAGCTCAGAGAGATTCCCAAGGAAATGGTAATGCCAAAATGGTAATGTGGGTTGCCTCTCAGGTGATGACCGTGGAGTGGAAAGGGGTTTTATTAAGTACGCTTTTGTAATACTGGAGTTCTGTATCAGGTGCATGTTTTACCATTTGAAAAGACAAATTATTTAACAAAACTCACAGAAACTGAAGGCAGTACTATTTCTTTTTTAGAAAATAGTACTCCAGGCAGAGCAAACTTCTAAGTAATTGCAGTTGGTTTCATTTAAATCAAGGAATGAGAGAGCTAGGGTTAACTAAATTTATTGCTATTCAAGATAACACAAAGCCACTAGGCTTTGGGGACAGCATGAATAGAATCATGGTTCTCATTAGTATGTTCTGTGTTGTCACTTCCAGCACCAAAGCAGTAGACCAGGAGAGCATGTGCTTTGTTCTTTCAGATGTCCTAATAAGGATTTCTTGAAATAATGCACTATTGTTTCAAGAATGTATAAGCATATACAAAGAAAATATAAAGTTTTTTTTTTTTTTTTTTTTAGATTGGTAGGTTTTCTTGCTAATCTTTTTCTTAACTTCCTTCTTTTGACATTTTATCTCAAAATAGACCAGTTGGGTGATGAATGCTACAAGCTTTGACATTTTAAGTTATGTGGTAATGTTTATATAGGGTGTGGTTCCATGGAAACATGAAAGGAAATGCCACGTTGACACGGTACACCATTGACATAAGAAATCAAATACCTTTTATCATAATGGTATTGAGTTTGGTAGGGTAATTCTTTTATAAGAGAGAAGGTTAAGGAACTAAGTAGGAAAATTCAGCATTGGTCCTTCATAATTTTTAGTTAGAATGCTTCATGGAGTTCTTATATATTAGTAGTCTTTTTTTTTTTTTTTTTTCCCCTTCAGTGTTCCTGTAATTTAGAAGAAAATATAGTGTTCCCTGGGCTACACTTTTGTAACTGGGACATTTTTGTTTCAGGTGTATCATATTTAGTAGGTCTCTGAAATGCCACCTTACCTAAGTCTAATTCTATAGTTTGTCCTTTTAATTACCATACTGTACAGTCAAAACCTCTCTCTGAGCTCCAGGTGGGTATATCCATCTTCCTACTTGATGTTTCTACTTGTATGTCTGGTTGACATCTCAAACTCACTATGTCTAAAACTCTTGATTTTTACACCATCCCGCTTCATTCCAGACCCCTTTCTCTTCTGGCCCTTCCTATTTCATTAAATGGCTTTAGGATTTTTCTGGGTGTTCCTTCCAAAAGCCTGGCACTTTTGCTGCTTCTCTTTTTCTCTCCCTCACTGCTAATTTGATAACAAGCCCCTAGACTCTACTTCTACAATGTGTCTTGCTTTTAACTACCTCTCCCATTTCTATGTCCTCAAACTTAGTTTGGACTCTATTATGATTTGGATATGTAGTGTCCCCCAAAAGCTCTTTTGTTACTGCAGTAATGTTTGGAGATGAAATGATTGGATTGTGAGAGCTGTAACCTGATCAGTATGTTCTAGTTCAAATGGACTACCTGGGTGCTAACTGTAGGCAGGTGGGTGTGGCTGGAGGAGGTGGGTCAGGGGGGAGGAGGGGGGGCATGCCTTGGAAGGGTGCGTCTTCTCTGCAGCCGCCTCTCTTTTCTCTCTCTGCTTCCTGAACAGAACAGCTTCCCTCCACCATGCCCTTCCACTGTGATGTTCTGCCTTACCTTGGGCCCAGAGCAATGAAGTCAGCTCCCTATGGACTAAATCTCTGAAACTGTGAGCCAAAATAAACTTTTCTTCCTATAAGTAGTTCTCGTCAGGTATTTCTTACAGTCAGAGTAACACAAACCTGATTAACACAGATTGCTACCTTACACTGACTAGATTATTGTAAAACCTCTGAATTGATTTCCTCCTTCAGTTCTGTCTCCCTATTCTCACTATATTCTCCACATAATAGCTAGAGTGATCATTTTTATATCTTTTCTAACTCTTTTTTTGAAAAATAAATATGTGCCCAAAACTTGCACAAATCATAAGTATGTAGCTGGATAAATTTTCACAGTGTGACATGCCCATTTAACAATACCTGAAACAAGAAAATAGCATTACCAATATTTCCATGCATTAGCTTTGTGTTACTATGATAAGCAACTTTTAAGGAGGATAAATTTATTTTGGCTCATAAGCTTCAGAGGTTTTCGTCCATGGTTGGTTGACCCTGTCACTTTCAGACTTGTGGTGAGGCAGCATTTCGTGGTGGGAACTGCTCACCTTGTGGCTGCTGGGAAGCAAAGAGAGACAGGAAGGGGTTGAGGTCCTAATATCTCCTCAAGGTCATATCCAGATAACCTAACTTTCTTCTCCTAGGCTCCACATCTTAAAAGTCCCACCACTGCACTATAGTACCACAGGCTGGTGCCCAAGCCTTTAACATGTGGGCCTTTAGGGGACACTTATCCAAACTGCAACATTATAGAAGTCCAAATAATCTCTATATTTACTTCTGACTTCATAGGTTAGTTTTGCTTCTTCTTAAACATCATGCAAATGAAATTTAATCATACGGGAGTTATACAGCATGAGTGTAGGCAGTTTGCTTTGATGGACTAGTTTTGATCTGTTTTGAATAGTGCTGCCACCGATGTTATTGTGCATGCCTTTTGCCAAACATGAATTTCTGCTGCATATGTATCTAGAAATGTAACTGTTGAGTCATATGAGAGTACTAGTCATTCTGCATCCCCACCAAGGTTTGAGGATCACTTTCTCATTAAACTAGGAATAAAATAGCTACTTTTGATCTTTTTCACTGTGACCATTCTGAGTGAGCATGTAGCAATATATCATTGTGATCTTGTGTTTTATTGATCACCAGTGGAATTGAGCACCTTTTCATATGTTTATTGGCTGTTCGGATAGCCTCTTTTTATGAAGGCCTGTTTTAAGCCCTTTGCCTATTTTTCAATTGGATAATGTACTTTTTTGTAGATTGGTAGATTCTGTCTAACCACACTTTATTATATGTTGGATGAATATATCATCTCTACTCTGTGGCTTTCTTTTTCACTTGGTTAGTAGTTCTTTCAATGAATAATTTTAGTTATTTTAGTACACTACAAATTGTTATTTTCTTCACTATGATTAGTAATTTTCATGTTCTTCTTAAGCAGTCTTTGCCTAATCTAAGGTCATGAAGATAACTTGTTCTCTTCTAAAATTTATTGTTTTACCTACCACATTTTTTTAAGAGACAGAGAGAGAGAGAGAGAGAGAGAGAGAGAGAGAGAGAGAGAACTTCAATATTTATTTTTCAGTTTTCGGCAGACAGAACATCTTTGTTTGTATGTGGTGCTGGGGATTGAACCCGGGCCGCACGCATGCCAGCTGAGCGCGCTACCACTTGAGCCACATCCCCAGCCCAACCTACCACATTTTGATCTATAATCTGCCTAGAGCTGATTTTTTGTATATAATATGCAAAGTTAAATTCTGTATGTAATTTTTATTTATAATATAAAGTCAAGATTCATTTTCTTCTTAAAATCTAGTTTACCCCACATGATTTTTTGAAAAGACTCTCTCATCCTAATAGCAGAATGAAAATATTTTCAAACCGTATCATACAATGGTTTCCCATTGCACTTAGAATAAAATAATTCACTTTCTCATTAAACTTAGAATAAAATAACTACTTCCCTCCCACTATTCTCTCCCCTTCCTTTCCACCATGGTACTCTGGCCTCCTTACCATTCCTCATTCTCCCAAGTTCATTATTGTCTTCAGTTTTCCACATGGGATCATTCTTCATTTCACTCAGCTCTTGACAGAGATGTACTTTCCTTAGAAAGGACCACTTAAATCACCTCATCCACTATTCAAGACTAAATAATACATAAAAGTCCTCTGTATGTGTATGATATTAGCGATGTCTCCCATACTATATTGCGATTCTTTGCTTGTGTATATCTTGTTGCTGCATGATGCTTAAAACTCAGTAGGGTACTAAGCATGACACATATGATAACGCATTGTTTCCCTGTTTTGTCTACATTAGTCCCAGATAATTTAGACCCTGGTTTGAATATTTTATAATTTGGCTGAGCTATAATGGAACATCAACTTTTTGTGTTTTTTTTTAAAGGGTTGCTAAGTGGCATTGTAGTTTAAAATTTATAAATTCATGTTAACTGTTTACATGGAAATAAGTTTAAGCTAAGTCCATGTGAATTTTACATGTTGGCTAACAAACTTATAGGGCTTTAGTAGCCTTATAAAGCCAGGCCCTGTTTCTCCTCTAATAGTGATGCTAATTGTATTTCAAGTTTACAAAGTTATATCCTTTCTCAGCATTCTATAGACTTAGTGATTCTCATTGTCTGATTCCTATTATTGGGACTTTTGGGGGATTATATGCATATCATATATAGATCTGTCTTTCATTTGTTTATTTGCTCATTCCTTGCCTAAGGCATTTATTTTCACCATTGATCACATTCATTTTCCTTCTCATAAGAGCTTTTTAATTTTTTTAATACGTGTGTGTTTGTGTAGTTCAGAAACAAACCAATGCAGAATATATACATCATGTATTTTTAAAAATTTGTTCTAATTGGTTATACGTGACAGTGGAATGCATTTTGATACATCATAAATAAATGGAGTTTAACTTCTCATTCTTCTGGTTGTACATGATGTAGAATGACACAGGTCATGTAATCATATATGCACATAGGGTAATAATGTCCTATTCATTCTACTATCATTCCTATCCCTATATCCCCTCCCTCTGTCTAGCCCAAAGTATCTAAAATTCTTCCCTAGCCTCCCCCCTCCCTTATTGTGAATTAGCATCTGCATATCAGTGAAAACATTTGGCCTTTGGTTCTTTGGGATTGGCTTATTGCGCTTAGCATGATATTCTCCAGTTCCTACCATTTACCAGCAACTGCCATAATTTCATTCTTCCTTAAGGCTTAGTAATATTCCATTGTGTATATATACCATAATTTCTTTATCTATTCATCCGTTGAAGGGCATCTAGGTTGGTTCCACAATTTAGCTATTGTGAATTGTGTTGCTATAAACATTGATGTTGCTGTGTCACTATAGTATGCTGATTTTAAGTCCTTTGGTTATAAACCAAGGAGTGAAATAGCGGGGGTCAAATGGTGGTTCCATTCCAAGTTTTCTGAGGAATCTCCATATTGCTTTTCTTAGTGGTTGCACCAATTTGATGTCCCACCAGCAATGTATGAGTGTACTGTTTTCCCCACATTCTCACCAACATTTATTATTGCTTATGTTCTTGATAATTACCCTTCTGACTGGAGCGAGACGGAATCTCAGTGTAGTTTTTTTTGCTAATTCCCATTTATTTATTTAAAACTTATACATTTATTAAAATGTTACATGTTCCATGCCCATCCTATGCTACTCAAGGGGATTAAACATATTACTTGCCAACATGAATAATAATAATAATAGTAATAATAATAAAAACCTGTACAAATGGAGAATCAAATCTAAATGGAATTCAGAACATCAAAAGAACACACCCAACTAAGAGCAGGAAGACATAGAACTTGATAAATTCTATGTTGAACAATTATGCTAAATGAGTGTTTTTTCTCTAGAAGATAAGGATTGGGCTAGAATTCAAGATTACTGCATTTTAAATCAAAATTTCAACTTGTTAGGGAAATTCATGGTTATAATTAGAGTATTAGCTTGATTTTGAAACATTTCAGTCTGGCCTGATTCAGAACTTTATTTTTTTTCTTTTTTTTTTATTCTATTTTTTTTATTAGTTTCACATGACAGTACAATGATCTTGACAATTCATATATTTGAATCAAATGGGGTATAATTTCTTATTTTTCTGATTGTACAGGTTGCAGAATCACATTGGTCATACAGTCACCCATATACATACAGCAATAATAATGTCTATTTTATTCTGCTGCCCTTCCTATCCCCCCTTCCCCTCCCCTCCCCTCCCATCACATCTCTCTATCCAATCTAATCAGTGTAGTTTTGATTTGCATTTCTCTAATTGCTAGAGATGTTGAACATTTTTTCATATATTTGTTGATCAATTGTATTTCTTCTTCTGAATTTATTAGAGCTAATATCTGACACCTGATTCTTTATTAAATATGAAATGTCATAAAATTTCAGAGTAAAGAAGACTTTTAACATCACCTTGTCCAGATATAAAAGCTTTCTGGATTGATTGACAGAAATAGGATACAGTTGATAGATTAAAGTATTGCATCTATGATTAATTTTTTAAACTGACAGTTGTTCTATGGGTAGGCAAGAATAGGTCCTTATTCTTAGGAAAACACAAAACCATTGAGGAATCAAGGTATCATTATTTACATAACTTACTCCCAAATATTTCATGAAAAAATTTATATGGGTTTTTTTGTCTGTGTGTGCATGTAAGTGTTCATGTACAAGGAGAAAGGGAAAAAGTATAAGCCAAATAGGGTAAAATTTAACAGAAGTATTTGGATAAAGGGCTTTTTTTATGTTACTTGCTATTCTTGTAAACTGTGTGTGACATTATTTCCAAATAATTAGTTTTTTAAATTATCTCATCTCGCCCTCTCAGAAACAAAACAAAACAAACAAACAACAACAAAAACCATATGCAGCCCTCATCGGGAAGATCAGGTAGCTTCCCAGTTACTCAGAGGGTAAGAGACAGAGCTGACCCTCAGTATTGAGCACTCTGTTCTGTTGTGCTGTCTTCCTCTAGTAAATAGTTTCTAAGCTCTTATTTAATCCTGGGCACAGTTATTCTGTTGTGTGGTAACACAGGACACAGCCAGTTTTACATAATCATGATGTAGCTTTGAGTATCTTTAAAAAATAATTTTGCTGTTACCTGGTCAGCTCTGCAGCCTGCCGCCCCACTGTTACCAGGACAGCTTGTTGTTAGATGTGCCTCCCATTGTAATGAGACCTGCCTATGTTTGCATTTTAACAAACAGTGGTTTTGTTCTTCTGTTTCTTGATAGTTACTGCTTCTTGGGATACGTTTCTCATGCTATGGAATTTGAAGCCGCAAGCTAGAGCTTTCAGATATGTGGGTCATAAGGATGTTGTAACCAGTGTGCAGTTTTCTCCCCTTGGAAACCTACTCGCATCTGCCTCAAGGGACAGAACCGTGAGACTTTGGATTCCTGATAAGTAAGAGAAACAAATGCTTGATATACTTTGGATTTAGGAATGTGAAAGAAGGCTGGAACCTGGCTGCTCCCAGTGCACTCTTTGGGAAGGCCTCCACGCCCAGCTACTTGCACTGAATCTGGTCACATACCAGGTGTACTGCCCTGGTTGCAAAGTCAAACTATTTCATACAAGTTTTTCCTCTTTAGTTCATGTCTTCTTTTTGAAAATTGTTTCTAATATGGAAATATGCATAATATGTTTCAAGTGTTTTGCGGGGGGTGGTGGTTGTTAGCAATCTCTTTGTAAATCTGATGTAAGTTTTCAATTATCTCCCCAGAAAGCTACACATTAGCGTATGTCAGAAGTTCATGTTTTTTGAACTTCCTAACGCCCATTCATGAACCCTTCAGGGGCTCTTGAATCTCTGTGCCAGGACTATTCTTTAATCAGTATCATTTATTTTGGGGCTCCAGAATTTTTTAATTAAAAAACATTTCTAACAAAAGTGTCAATTGTGTTTGCTAAGGTCATATCCTGTTATGCCGAATCTCTCTGTAAGAAACTTTTCAAGCCATAGCTGATTGCCCAGTTATTTTAAACAATTATGAAGCCATGATTTTTTTTTAAGTTTCAAATTTTTGAGTTTGAAAATTTTCAAAAATACAGGAAAAAATAAATAGCATAACTTTCCCACTATACTTATCAGCCAGCTTCAACAGTTATTTGCCAAGCTTGTTTCATCTCCCCTCACTTTATTTCTGAAGTATTTTTAGAACAAATCTCACACATCATATCACTTCCCTCCATAAATATGTTAGAGGGTAAGAATTTGAGGACTTTCCTTGACCCTTTTGTGGTAGAATTTGATTTGTAGCATGTGACTGAACAGGCCTAGGTACTACCAAATGAAGGAAAGCTCACAGGGCTTTCCCTTACCAGTGGGCACATTTTTCTGCCACCACCTAAGGGAAACACCATGCTGAGAAATCTGATGGTAGTAAAAACTACCAAAGAGAAGTGACATGATGCAATGATAATGTGGATGATACTGTAGAAGAGGGAGAGACTGGCTTGGAGTCCTAAAGGAGAAGCATGTTCCAAATCCTTAACTTTGGGGATTTAGAACTAGTTTAATTGTTGCTATTTGGTTTTTTTTGTTTTGTTTTGTTTTTGTTTGTTTGTTTGTTTGTTTTACTATGTTGGGGATTGAACCCAGGGCCTTATATACACCTTGCTCTACCACAGAGCTATATCCCCGATGCCTTTTCTTATTCTTCTTTATTTAAATCTCCAGTACAGCATAGCCTCAATTTCCTATTGCTGATTCAAGGAAAACTAAACAAACTGTATATAGATAAATGAGATAAAAGCACACTGAATCGTTAGTTTGTAATACCTGATCTAAGTACAGTTATTATGTTTGTGTAGATGTCTGGTTGCTCTTTCTAAATGATGTGTTGCAGTAGGGTTAGAGTAATGGTGGATCATGGCAACAAGAAGAAAGCTGATGTATCAGTGATCAGTTGTCTATATCTGCATAACAATCCCTAAAGCCTAGTAGCTTAATATACTAGAACTACCATTTCTCACAATTTCATTGGTTGTTGGGTGGTTCTTCTGCCCCATTTGGAGTATGTTGAGATTACTCACACAGCTTTGTTAACCTGGAAATAGGGTTAGATGGGTCTAAGGCCTCCCTCATGGGCCTCAGGCCTTTGGGCTTGGTGCTGCTTTTGGCCTGGGTGCCTTGGGTTCTCCCCCTCCAGTAGGAGGACCTCAAATTTATTATAAATGACAGGTGAGTTTCTAGAGAATAAAGGGAGAAGCTGCAGACTTTTCAAGGTAGGCCTGAAGCACACAGTGTCACCTCTGCCATATTCTCTTGCTCATAGTAAGTCATAACTCCAGCCCAGATTTACAGGGAGGAAAAACAGCTGTGATCACAGCACTTCTATCTTTGTTTCTCATTTGCCTACTGTTGAGACAAGATGCAGTGGTCAGGTCAGCCTGCAGCATAGAGGAGGGCCTTCAGAAAGAGGCCCTTCAGAAGGACGGCCAGCAGATGGGCTGCTGGAGTAGGGGGAGATTTTGATGGTACTAGCTGGCCATCTCATGACTTCCCATCGTTGCAGATGCCAAGTCTTGTCTTTGTTATCCCCAGGATTTATGCTTGAATTCAGGCCAAACTATACGTTCGATTTCTGTTCATGGAAATCTACTTGAGACTTCACTGAACTAGTCTCTGAATGCTCCCTCTTAACTTTTTTTTTTTTTTTTCAGTTATAGATGGACACAATACCTTTATTTTATTTTATGTGGTGCTGAGGATTGAACCCAGGGCCTCACACATGTGAGACAAGCACACTACCACTGAGCCACAACCCCAGCCCTCCCTCCTAATTTTTGTTTATACTGATTTCAGTTACTCCTGATGGATTATTAGATGTTGGGTGATAGAGATTAATAATTAAGTCACCTTTGCCTTCTATAGGGCACTAGACGAGCAGGCCAGGTTAAATCTAAGAACCTTTAAGTATTGATTCTTCCCAGTGGAATTCAACAAAAGTATTGAGTTCTTTTCAATGTCCCACATTGTGCTAGGTGCTGGTCTTAAAGAGATAAATAGATCATCATTTTTGTCCTCAAAAAACCTACTGCTTAGTAAACAGAAACAGGTCGATTTTTTAGAAGTCTCCATATAGTGTAGGTATAATAGTTACAGCAGATGGGGAGCAACTGAACCTGTGCAGCTTGGTCAAGGAGGTCTGGGGACAGGGAACGAGTCTTGCCTGAGAAGGCGGAGGTGTGTTTGAAGCACTGTGACCATTCTGAGTACAAAGTTCAGTGCAATGGTAGGATGCCTTGCCAAAGAGCTCGGTGTTTCATTTTATGATGGAGGAAGCCAGTGACATGTTTACACAGGGATTTATTTGCTTGGAGTGGCACTTTTAGCAAGGTAATAAGCACAGTATGTAGGTGACTGGAGGAGGATAGAAGATTAGAGCAGAGAGGCCAGTTAAGAGGCTTTTGCAATAATCTAGATGAAGGGTGTTGAGGATATATATGTACCTGAAGGCAAGCAGGGCCAGGATAGAAAGCAGAGGGTATTCAGAGGATATTTAGGAAGTGGTAATTAACAATAATATTTATTGACTTACTGGGTATAGGAGGAAGTGGGGAGTGGCAGGAGTTGAGAGTGACTTCCAGGCCTCTGGCTTGGAGATAGGCGGATGTTGCTCTAATCAGCCAAGGTAGAAAAATACAGGGTGAAGTTCAGACGATGGGACATCAGGGTGAACATTTGAAAATTCGAGACAGATGTATATGTCTGACTAAATTCTGTTGCCCGATCTTTTTCAAACAGTTATGAAAATATTCCCATCATGTATCATTAATACAAATATGATTTTCTTTTTTTATTGGTTGTTCAAAACATACAAAGCTCTTGACGTATCATATTTCATACATTAGATTCAAGTGGGTTATGAACTCCCATTTTTACCCCAAATACAGATTGCAGAATCACATCGGTTACACATCCACATTTTTGATTTTCTAAAAGGAAAAATTGTTAAGTCCTGGATATAGTGTCATCTGAAGATGGCTTGAGAATTTAGGAACACTGACACAAAGTATTATTTCCCAAACCCATAACTCCAACACTATGTAGCCTGATCCTTTTTAACTATTTTTATGCTTCTTTTCAAATGCCTCAAAATACTTCTTCCATTTATTATCTTTTTGCCTCCCTAGACCAGAAAAAAAATCTGAAATTTCAGAGTGTTGATGTAGATTTTTGCTGTTATCCTTTTGTTTTGCTCATGCATGTAAGATTGTTCCTACAAGGTAAGCAAGTCCTTAGGTATATACTGGGACTGCAAGTTGTGTTATCTCATCAATATTAGATAATATTTATGAAGAATACAGCACAACATAATTTTCTCATACTTCTGTTATGTTTTTTACAAGAGTTAATCTGTTATTATATGTTTCAAAGTCTATGCACCGATTAAATATTTATTATAATTAAGTTGAATGAGTTATTAATATTAAATGGTCTCTTTCTAGAAAAGGGAAATCTTCAGAATTTAGAGCTCATACAGCTCCAGTTAGAAGTGTGGACTTTTCATCTGATGGCCAGTTTCTAGTTACAGCTTCTGAAGATAAATCCATCAAAGTATGGAACATGTTCCGCCAGCGCTTCTTATATTCCTTGTACCGACATACACACTGGGTACGCTGTGCCAAGTAAGTACAAAAAGTTTCATAAAAGACTTCCACTCCCCACCTTTTTCTGCTGCAGCCCATGTTTGCTTCTTAACCTTGAGAAAGAGGATTGAAGATATATTCATTCAGTCACTCAGCAAATATTTACTGTGTGACAGCTATGTGCTGAGACCAATAGTAAACAAAGCACTCAAAATCACTTGCTCTCTGGGCCTGGGGATTTGGCTCAAGCGGTAGCACACTCACCTGGCATGCGTGTGGCCTGGGTTCGATCCTCAGCACCACATACAAACAAAGATGTAAAGATGTTGTGTCCGCCGAAAACTAAAAAATAAATATTAAAAATTCTCTCTCTCTTTCTCTTTAAGAAAAAAAATCACTTGCTCTCATGGAACTTCATTCTAGACAGACAATTAAAACATTAGGACAATAGATACTGTATGTCAGATGGTGGTAAATAATATAGAGGGAAACACAGCTGGGATGGAAGTGGGTGTGAAGTTTTAAATAGGTGTTCAGTGGTGGCCTCACAAAGCTAGGGGAAGGGAGGGGATGAAGCCTGAAGAATTTTGTGAAAGGAAGGGGGAACCTGGTGTTTGTTGGAGGAAAATCAAGGAGCTGGGAGCATGGAACTGGAGTAGGAAAGCCCTGCACAAGGACAGCTCTGACATGTACCTTAGTGAGAAGAGATGCCACTGTAGCATATTCCTTTCTCAGACTTCTACTTTCATGGGATGGGATCATCCTGACTGCTACGTGGATAACAGACTGTCAAAAGAAGAGAGATGTTGTTAGGGAACTGTTGCAGTCCAAGTCCCTACCTGAATCCTTGCGGGGGTAGTGGAGATTATGAGAAGTGGCTGGTTTGTAAATAGTTTGAAGTTACAACCAACAGTACTTGCTATGACATTAATGTGACAGAGGCAAGAAGGACTCCAGGATCTTTGGCAACAGTCTGATGGTAAACAAATGCTACTGTAGGCATTATTGTTAGCTGTCTGCTAATGGCCATGAAGCCCTTCCTGTGCATAAGGTACACTGCCAAAGTATTTCACACACCCATCTTATTTCCTTATCAGAACTTCCTGGGCAGGAAGGGCTCTTTTATTTACCCCACTTTGCAGATGAGGAAAGTGAGTTTCAAAGTTAAATTTTGTAATCATCTAGTTGAAAATAATAGAAACCCAGATAAATTCAGTTTCTCTTCCCAAGGTGGTTAATTAATTGGCTAATGTGTTTGATAATCTCAGAGTGGGGAAGGAAAGACTAGAACCAGGGACTTTGTCTCCTGTCTCTTGGCCTCTCCATATGGAGGCTTCATTCTGTCAATCACATCAGTACTGAGGCCACAGCTAGCTCCAAATCCTCATAGCTTTGTAAGTAGAGAAGAAAAAGCCCATCCTCTGTGCTTCTGCTAGAAAAGGGCCCTGGTGACTGGGCTCAGGTGGCGTGTTGTGCCCATCCCTCCACCTGGCAGTGAGATGCTGAGGTTTCCTCAATTGATCTCCAATGCCTGACTGGGCCAGTTTCCTTGGCCAGAAGCAGTGTCGTACCCACTGTAAACTCTGGGTGTTGGGATAAAGGACAGTCTTCACAGAAGGGGTGCTTCACAGACATGGTCACTGGGAGTGTGGGGGGAGGAATTCACCCTTCACCCTCCCTGCTTGTGCCTGCTGTGTGAAATAGCATGCCAAGTGTCCCCAGGTAGGAAGCAGTAGAGTGGGAGTCCAAGTCCAGCTGGCTATCTGTTCTTACAGCCTATACTCTCCTCTGTTGTTTTGGTCTCAATGGGACATTGTTGCTCAGGAGGTGTTGATTGTAACTTAGGATAATGAGCTGAGATAGAAAAGCATACTGTTAGTCAATAGATTTTTTTTTCCCTAAAGATCTCACCCACTTTTGGGCTCTGGCAATCTCAGTGTTATTTTTATATATAACGTATAGTGTGTGGTTAAGAACATGGATTCTGGACCTCAATATATAAGTCAAAGCCCAAGCCTACCACTTATCAGCCATGTGACCTTTGGGGAAGTCACCTAACTTCTTAGTGTCTCAGTTTTCTTCCCTCTAAATTAGGATGATGATAACAGTAACCTACCACATAGGTTGTTAAAATATTTAAATGAGTAAATATAGAGATAGCACCTAGAATAGTGCCTCCCACATGCTGGTCACTACACAACTCTTAGCCATCTCTCTCATCACTATCACTGGACATCTTCCTGAGTTTTTAAAGACATTATGTAACTTGAGTTGATCATGACTCAAGTGCCCAAGTGTCCCTCACCAGAGTTCTTGGCAATAAGGAAAAACATTGAATATTGACTTAACTAAGCAAACAGAATGTTTCATTTACACTCTTAATAATAGGTGCTATTTATCAAGTATATTCCTTCCAGAAAGAATGAAGGTGGTTTAGTTTATGATAACTCTCAGATAGATATATATATATATATATATATAATCAGTCATTGGAAGAAATGGGGAAATGAAGCAGCCTCCCTGGAGGAATGTACTTTGGTAAATAATTTGCTTAAATTTAATGATTAAGGATTTCATCTTTTTGACCACTTTATATATGTGCCCTACAGCATTCTTGAATTCTTTCTTATATGTTTATTATAATCTTTCTTCTTGACTCCTCTTATTGTAGTTAGGACAGGACAGTACAGATGAATGACTAGTTGGCCCAAGTGACCACTCAGGCCCCCAGACTATTTATTCATCTTCCTGTGAGAATTTAACCTTGATGAAATCATCCTAATCCAGGACTTTCTTCTAAAAATCTACAAGACTTAAAGTCCTTTTTTCAGACTGCATCCAGAGGTGAGAAAACTCAGCAGGAACTGAGTCATGCTTAATAAATTTAGCAGACTCTGAAACAAACCAGATGCCAGTTTACTTATTTAATGATAGTGGTAACTGCAAGAGGGCCTAGAACTTTTGCATGCCTTAATTAGGGCCTTCTTACTTTGCCAACAGAGTCAGAATGTAATCAGAGGTTGTTTAATGAGGCCTGGAACTATAAAGCAAGAGGAGTTTGTTGAAAAAATCTTGATGGATATTTTCCTCATGTTCAAAAGTGAGATGGGCCCACCTTTCCCCCACACCTGCTAGGATGATGCATGACTGTTTCTGCTGGTCAGGTACAATCCAGTGGCCAGAAGGGAGACCTGCCCACTGACTCTGCCTCCTGCTATTGCTGGACACCTCCTTTCTGTGGATATAGTATCTTCCATGGATTCAGTATCACTGTCATGTGATCCTGGCCACTTAGCTAACCTCTCTAGACCTTAGTCTGCTACTTTATAAAATAGGTATGAGGAGGTACTTTCATCATGTAGTCATTTTTGAAGATTAAAGTTAATGAAGAGTCAATTAATGTTAACTATTAGCTGCTCTCATGTTTCAGTTCTTCCTGATAGAGATTTTGTAGTTCCTTGTAGGTGGTATTCAAGTCATTTCACACATTTGCACCTAGTTTTGGTAATTTGCTACTGTCAGTAGCTACTATCACCTGTTGAATGCACTTTATGTATTTGACTGCCAGAGGGTAACTTTATTAGTAAGTAGTTGGATCTGCAATTTCTGCTATTTAATTGGAGTTCATAATCATTTAAATGTATGTAACTATGATTAGACATAAGTCTACCATCTTACTGTTTTCTATTCCATTTGGTTTTTGTTTCTTTATCTTCCTTTTGTACTGAGTATTTCTTTGTATCCCATTTTATCTCCTCTACTGACTTTTTAGCTTTTTTCTTTGTCCTATTTTTGTGTTCAGTGGTAACCTCTAGAGGTTATAGTATGCTTTCTTATCACAGTCTACTCTTAAATTAATTTTGTGATATTTTATATATAATATTTCAAAAAATATATTCACCAGAAAACAAGTCTGCCAGCCAGCCCCTTGAGCTTGGATTTCCTGGCCTCCAGAGCTGTGAGTAATAAATTTACATTATTCATAAGGCCTAGTGGTATTTTGTTATACAGCCCAAATGGACTAAGACTTTGTTCTATTCTCTTATGCTTTGTATTATCTTTTTTTGTGAGGGCAACAGTCATGTTTACTGTAATGTATATGTATCTTTTTATTCTGCTGCTCTAAGATCTTTTGTTTTTAGCAATTTGACCACGATGGACCTAGGAATTATTTTCTTGCAGTTTATTGAACTATTTGGATCTAAAAATTGTTATTTTTCCATCATATTTGGAAATATTTTTGTATTTTATTCATATATTTTTCTTCCTTAATTTGTTACCACTTTTTGAGATTCCAAATTCGCATATTTGGACCACTCGTCATCATCCCATAGTTTATTGAGACTTGTTCATTTTTTCAAACTTTTTTTTTCCCTGTGCTTAGTTTGCATAGTTTCTTTCACCTCTCTTCAAGTTCACCGGTCCTTTCTTATGTAGTGTTCAGGCTGCTGTTAAGCTTATTCATTCATTTCTCTGGTGAGGTTCCCAATTTATTCATTCATGATGCCCATCTTTTCCCTTAAATTCTTATACATATTTGCAAAAATTATTTTACATCCTCATCTGCTAATTCTAACATCTATGTAGTTTAGTTTCCAAGTGAAAATTTCCTTCTTTGTATGTCCTGTGATTTTTTTATTGTGTTCCCAAACATTGTTAAATGTTTGAGAATACATATTCTGCTGTCATTGTCTAAAAAGTATTGTTTTGTTATGATAAGGAACTAACTTTCTGTTGACCCAGCTAGATTCTGCTGAAACATTGAGCTTTTGTAGAAAGGATTTAGAGTAGCTTTTATTTGTGGGGTATAGTGCCATTGAACTTTCTAGGGTCTCAACTGAATGCCTCGTGGTCAGCAAACTGTGGATAGAACTTGAGCATCAGAGCTGAGATGTAGTTCTTCCATACAGCACTTGCCTAACATGCATGAGGCCTTGAGTGTGATCACCAGCACCATGAAAGAGAAAAGAATGAATGAATTTGGGAGTTTTGAATTCTGATTTCTGTTTCTCTGCCCAGTAAGACTGCTATTTTCTTGGGCTCTACTTCCATGTACCATAGTTTGGAAAGTACTCCCAAGGAAGAAATCTGGTATGAAATGGATTTTATGGTCATTTCACACATTTCCTGTCTTTCAAGATTCACAGCTCTAAATCTCTTTCCTAGTGCTTAAAAATAGTTGCTTCATGTATTTTGCCCAGTTGTATGATTGTTTATCATTGAGGAGCAAGTCTGATAACCATTACTCTCCCCACCATGGCCAGAACTGGAAGTTCTCTTAAAGGAAATTCTCTTAAAGGAATCTAAGGAGCTAATTTCAAGTTTACATGGATGTACTATATAAGTGTGTAAGAATAGCCATGAAAAATATTGACAAGAACAAAAATTTAAAAGAAACTTGTCCAACCAGCTCTTGAAACATACTATAAAATTATAGTAATTAAAATATGGTCATAATGGTATAGAATTAAAAAAAATAGGTCATGGAAAGCTCAGAAGCAGACTCATGTATATATGGGAACTTGTTTTAGATAAAGATGACATTTCTAATTAGTGGGAAAGTTTACAAACTATTTAATATGTTTGTTTTGTTTTGTTTTGTTTCAGTGCTGGGGATTGAACCTGAGCTTTGCACATGCTAGGCAAGCTCTCTACCACTGAGCTACATCCCCAACCCTTAATATGTAATGAAGATAACTAGATTTCTATTTGGAAAAATATAAAGTTGGGTGTTTATTTCATACCATGTATTTTACAAAATTGTATATGAATTAAACAAGCAAACATTAAAAATTGGCTAAGTGATACCACTCCCAGGGAATGTTCAGGGTATCTAAATGAATGTAGAGGATCAGCGGAGTCATTTCTTCATTTAGTATAAGGATTTTAAATGTGTGCCATGGGCTTACATAATTAAATTTCTGTGTCTGTTTGTGTGCCCAGTACTTACCCTCCTCCTCCTCTTCTTCTTCTAGCTTTAAAAGACCATTTATTAATCTTAAATATTTACAATTCATACAATAAAATATTTACCAGTTTATTACTGATGGATTATGTTGTTTGGAAGAGGATTTACCTGTTACCTTTATCACTTTTATTTCTGATGGTTGAGAATTGCAGGTTATTTTTAACTTCTTACAGTCTTCTTTGTAGATGTTTTAAACCACAGTCATCTGGCCTTCTTAGAAAATTTCTATGACAGCCCAATTACAGGCTTTCTATAAAATTTTCCATCTCTGGCTGAGGGTGGTGATGCCTGTAATCCCAGCAGCTCAGGAGGCTGAGGCAACAAGTTTGAGGGTAGCCTGGGCAACTCAGCAAGACCCTGTCTCAAAACAAAAAAAAAGAAAAAGGGCTAAGATGTAGCTCAGTGGTAAAGCACTTGAGCTCAATCCCCACTATCAAAAAAACAAAACAATAAACAACCTTCACATCTTTGAAAAGAAGTTCCTTGCTTTGTTAGCCACTGCCACATAACAGCTCCTAAATAATTATTGTGAAAAGCACACTCCAACACAAGTGATGATGACATGAGTAACTTTCAAATGTATGCCAGTATTATCCCAATGGAAAAAGTACAATACATAGCAATGATTATATAATGGAAAACTAACTAGAATTTCTTCAAGAAACATGATAATAGGAAACATGGAGGCAGAGTGAGGAGTATTTATGAAGAATTTCTCAGAGTTCTGATATGTAGACTTAAATAACAAAACCCCCTCCAGGCTGAACAGCTGCTTTGTACACATTGTTAGACAACCAGATGAAAACTTTTTAAAGCTTTAAGAAAATTACTATAAATTACTTTATAGCTTGTGTTTTGCATGGTTCAAAAATGTTCATAATGCTATAATTTAGTTTTACATGAAGATATAAGAATAATAAATATTGCCATGCATACCTTGGTGACATTTGAAAAACTCACAAATAACTTGAAATGCGATCTAGGGAAATTTTTCTACATACTTAATGTTAACTACGGAGGACTCAAGCAAGTCCCCAGGTTTTTAAAGTGTCGGCAAACTGAAAAAGCTTCAAAATAAGCCCAGCTGAATGCCCTTAAATGGCAGATTGAAAAATGTAATGATAAGGGAGGGAGAATAATATAAGCTAAAACTGGAATGCAAACATCTTTTTCGCTACAGGTTTTCTTTGAAAAGGTTTGTGAACTAACAGGATCCTTTCCCAAGGGCATGTTGGAAATGCAGGAAGGGACATGACAGAACCTGGGAACCCTTCCTTAGGCAACTTCCTATATTTCAGTTTCCTGACACACCCCTGGGTAAGACTCCTGTGATTAAAAAGACTAGATCAGCTTTTAGAAAAGTCTGCCAGGTTCCTCATTAAAGCTGAAGTTATACACTTGAGAAAGGTGGTCTGAGGGGTAATTGAATGATGGAAGCCAGTTGGGTCACTGTTCTTCATTGAGAGCCGACTGCAGGCTCAGAGCATGTTCGGAATACCTTATGTAATCCAGGGCGTGCCTGCATTCCCCCCAGGTCCAGATCTTCAGGTCATGTACAGAGGCACTTAGCAGCTTGTAAGTGCCATTCAGATTGAGGATGGGAGAAGCAAAGTGTTTGTAGACCTTTTTGGTTGGCTCTGTGTTGAAGTCCCCATAAACTATCAGGGGAATCTTGGCACCTTGGGTGATGTTCTGCAGGTTATGGAGAAGGTCACAGCCCTGAGTGGATTGAAACCGCTCCCAGGCAGTGCATGCTTTACAGTAGGTGACAACAATGCAGAACTGTCCTCCTGATTTCCTTGCACTCTAGGGTCTGAGCAATGGTCACCTGATTGGTTTTTAGCATTGTGGCTGTCAGCCTGATTGGCACTGTTGACAAGTTTGAATCGGTTTTGGAGAAAAAGTAAGGCACATCCATCTTGTCCATTGTTGTATTTGACATCTAGACAAGGTGACTAGGGCTTCAGGAAAAAGGTACCTTGATAGCCCAGTCAACTGAGGAGCAGATGAAAGTGTCAAAATAGTGGTCTACCTCTTGTAGGCACAGTATATCGGGCTGGTAAGCAAGGATTTCCTCCAGTCTAAGATAGTTCCTCTCTTCCCACTTGAGAGCTTCAGCAGGGCATTGTACAAAGTTGTCCTTGCCTTCTCCAAGAGCTTGGGTGAGGATGTTCCATTGCATGACCCTAATGGGTGAGTGGTTATGGGGGCAATCTGTCCTCAGATCCACAAAGTCCCTCTGGAACTGGGAAGATAAGTACAGCCCTGCACTCCTAGCTCTTTAGGATCAATGGGCTCCAGATGTTCTGAGTCAGGTGACACCAAATACTCTAGGTGCTGAGAAGCAGTGCTGCTGTTCAGTGTCTTGGCGAGAGCACTGTAGAGTCTGCTTGTGCCTTTTCCCATGGGGCATGCTCTCTGGGAACACGACCTCTCAGCACCAAGGGTCTTGGGAGCGGGACAATCTCGGGCGGGGGAACCCCAGTACTTTCTATGAAGTTATTATACGTGGCTACAGAGACAGTAGCCATTAGTGCCAGAAGAAATGAATAGTTGAGTTTTCTGGACTAACCATTGTTTATGACCATGTATCTTAATTTAAATTAATATTTAAAAATAGTTGTCCTACTGGGAAATATACTCGCACTTTTAAAATATATATTAGTGTTGGGCTGGGGATGTGGCTTAAGCGGTAACACGTTCACCTGGCATGCATGGGGCGCTGGGTTCAATCCTCAGCACCACATAAAATAAAATAAAGATGTTGTGTCCACCAAAAACTGAAAAATAAATATTAAAAACTTCTCTCTTTCTCTCTCTCTCCCTCTTTAAAATAAATATATATATATATATAGTTTAAAAAAATTTTTTTTGAAATTTATTTGTAAAAATATCGGAGTTTTGTTGCAGTCATTCCTCAACTAGGAATTTATACTGAATAAGTCCTTTTTTGTATTGAAAGTTATTGTTGTCAGTGTAATTTCAGTGACAAGAAATTAGAAAGAACCAATTTGCCAAATTAAAAAACCAATTAAAGATATTTGGATTATTATGTAGCCATTAAAGTAGTGGTATATAGAAGTTAAGGCATGAAAAAATGTTTACATGAGGAGCACAATTCAGAATTTATGATTATAGTATAAAAGACTATACATGAGCAAAAGATAAGGTTCTGATCATTCATAAAATATTAAGTGTGATTGGATTTGGGTGATGAGATTCTGAACTTTTAGCCTTTTTAATATTTACCAGTTTTTTTAAAAATGATTTTTCTTTAATGATGAAGACATTTATGATTTTAAATATATGTACAGGTACAAAAATTATCTTCTTTTAGTTGCATTAGAACTATTCTCAAAGTTTAAATTACTGTAGCCCTATATATTTTAAGTGGTGTATATTGTGATATACATGTTTCTTTATGATGTCCTTAGAGAAAAACAAGTAGAAATTAATGATGAGAGAACTTTTCCAACATTATTGCTTATCCTGCATTAATTTTAGGGGGAAGGAGATGGGCTTTTGATTTTCATTCGGTAGTATTACAAGTGACCTTTTGGCCTTCTGAATTACAAAGATTTTTTTTATTATGGTAAATATATATAGATGCTTCTCTGTTTTTGATGGAATTACATCCCAATAACCCAACATAAGCTGAAAACATTAAGATGAATATGTCTCTAATACATCTAACCTACTGCACACTCTAGCATCATAGCACAATATGTTGTAGATTGTCAGTTGTTCCCCTGGTCACTGCATCGATGCCTAGGAGCTGCAGTGAACTGCTGCTGCCCAGCATAGAGACAATTTGTACCTCATATTTCTAGCCTGGAAAGAGGTCAAAATTTGAAGAATCATTTCTACTGAATGCATGGCCTTCACACTATTGTATAGTTGAAAATCATAAATCCAGCCATCATAAGTCAAGGACCATCTATATAACCATTACCATTTACCATTTTAACCATTTTTATGCATACAGTTCTATGGCATTAAGTGTATTCACATTGTTGTATCCAACAAATTAAAAATATTTTAAACATTAGCTTTCATTGGCTATATATAATATTAAATTAGTCTCTATTCTTTTAAAATAATTTTTAATTCCCTAAATACTTACCAAGGAACTTTTCAGTGCCAGACACTGTGTTGGGATATAACTATGAATGAAGCAGGTATGGCCTCTCTCATCTTCTGTTGAGGGAAGCAAACAGAACACTCAGTGGCGAGTGTGATGTAAATGTGAATCTGGGCCACTGTGAGACCACATCCTGGAGAGCTAACCTATTTGGGGTAGGTGCTAGTACTGAGGAAGGCTTCTGAGG
The DNA here is from genome assembly GCF_001458135.2 of Marmota marmota marmota. Taxonomy (NCBI): domain Eukaryota; kingdom Metazoa; phylum Chordata; class Mammalia; order Rodentia; family Sciuridae; genus Marmota; species Marmota marmota. The sequence goes on from NW_025999853.1 coordinate 20,574,626, forward strand.
AAGTGACACTGAAGGATATATAAAATCCTATTGTATATTTTAAACTATGTAAAGAATGGGGAACAGGGTTTGAGACACTAGGAACAGCATGTGAGGACCTAAGAGAAGAGGGCACAGTGCCAGGAAGAGTAGGGCAATGAAGATGAGACAAGAGGCCGGTCCAGGAGGACCTACTGCAAGTCATGGGAAGGATGTCACACTTTTGCTCAAGGCAGATATGAAACCATTGAAGGGTTTAAGCAGAAAAGTGACCCAGTTTTAGATTTAAAGATCACTTTTGTTGATGTGGAGATCAGAAGACTGAAGGGCCACTTATGGTAAAAGGAGTCAAGACCTGATAATGGATTGGGATGTGGGGAATTGGAAGGAAAAGAAGAAACAAGCAGAACTCCTCCTAGGTTTCTGAATTGAGAAACCCATTCACTGAGAAAGAGAATGCTGAAGGAGCAGAGGGGTAGGAAGATTAGGACTGATTGGCTAGTTCAGTGTTGGAAGCACCTGCAGGATACCTGAGAGGAGATGCCCAGGGGTCACTTGTACTCATGGCTAGAGATCCCAAGAAAGAAGTCTTTGCACATAAACAGTAAATGACCCAACAACCTATTAGCATGTTTCATGGTACATTTGTTCTTTTTATATTATTTTCATTTGCTTTTTTGTCCCTTAGCTGTTGTGGGAATTAATCCTGTTAACTACATTCAACAGATGGTTTCTCTTCTAATACTGACCAACACTTAAAAAAAAAAAAATCACTTTGTTGATTGCCTTGAATTTCACCTTCCATAAGTAAACACCAAATTCTGTTAAAGCAGACTTTGAGACTGCCAAATTTTTTAATGCATATATGAAAATTTTAGGTCTGAATACAATCCAAACTCCCTCATTATGCCTATATATTTGTGAGTTTCACAAGATTTCATAGTCGGCTGGTTGTAGTTCTAGCCCTAGAATTCAGGACTCTGCTTACTGGGCCATCTTATTTTACTACCTTTGACTGTTTCTCTTCCTATTGAAAATCTGTTGGCTTCGGAGTTCCTCATGCTCATGATTTGTTTCTTATGAGACATGGAACAGTAACTGCCTTGTTTCATCTTAGAATCCTGAAGCCTGGAAATATGTTTTCATAGAAAATTTATTTTAATGATAATAAATTTCCAAAGCAGAATTGGGACTGTAGCTCAGTGTTAAGAGCTCTTGTCTATGCACATAGGCAATATTTTATATGCTGTTTCAGGAACCTCATAGACTCCAAGTTAAAGAACTTGTGTTATATAATTTGGGCTACTCTCAAGGACATGTGAACCAGTTTTTCTAGAAAAAAGTACAAGATTGTCCTCATTCTCTTGAAGGATTACTTCAGTTGACTTCACAGGTGCCTTTCAGACAGTCCCTGTCTGCTGATCCATTAGTCACCATTGACTAATATCCATGTTGGTGACACACTCTCAGGAAGTTTTAAAGGCGTCTGGGTGGTACTGAATTGGATAGTCAGAAATCTGCTAATTCTTAATAGAAATTTTATATCTTAAATTTTATATCTTAACATTCTTGAAATTAGCAGCTCTATGAGAGGCCTGGTTTTTGTTGTTGCTGTTTTTTATGCTAATCTATTTTTGATGTCTCAGATTAAAAATAAAAGGGAAGAGGAGATAGAAACCACCATTTTTACTTTCAACCCCTCCAAAGGTTAAGAAACAGATGCAGGAATTGTAGTATATAGAGAAGGGCAAAGGCCTTAACCCTGACACCCGCTGTGGGTGTATTATGTTGAACATGGAAACTCACTCCCTCTGGTACGGGTTTCTCTCAGCCTCCACCTCCACTCATCTCATTCTCATCTCTGTCTCTGGGTTGGATCAAACCCAGGGATGCTTTACCATTGAGCCACATCCCCAGCCCTTTTTTATTTTTTATTTTGAGACAGGGTCTTGCTAAGTTGCTCAGGGCCTTGCTAAGTTGCTGAGGCTGGCTTTGAATTCATTATCCTCCTGCCTCAGCCTCACAAACTGCTGGGATTACAAGGGTGCACCACCATGCCTGGCCCCCACTTATCTCTTTGTGTGTGGAAATTACTCCCAGACTTTGAACCCTTCTGCTCAGAATGATTTTTAGCTAATCAAGATCACCTGCTTTTCCTTATTCACAAGTTTCTTTAAAATTCTGTTTCTTCAGAGAAGCTTCTGTTGACAAATTACAACTTTTTTGGTATTTTTGGTTTTTTTGTGGGTTTTGTTTGTTTGTTTGTTTGTTTTCTTGTTTTTAAACTGGGGATTGATCCTAGTTCTGAACCACTTTCCCAAGTTCTTTTTATTTTTCATTCTGAGATAGGGTCTCTTTAAGTTGTTTAGGTCCTCGCTAAGTTGCTGAGGCTGGCTTTGAACTTGTGATCCTCCTGCCTCAGCCTCCTAAATTGCTGAGATTACAGGCATGCGCCACCATGCCTGGCTTGGTACATTTCTTGTATCACTATCTAAATTATATCTTTTATATGTCCTCCTACCTCCCTAGAATGAAAGCTTCATGTGAGCAGGGAGCTTATTAATCTTATTTACAACTGTATTTCTGTTATCCAGGGTCCTGCCCGTGCTGGCTACTGGCAGGTGCATAGTAAGTCTTTGAATGACTCAGTGAATGAATATCTCCCCCCTAAAACTCCTCAAGGACAGGAACCATGCTTGTTCTCCTTACAGCCTGTGGCAGCACACATGCACTTTTATTAAAGTATGGTTTGGGCCCTCTTAAGCTCACTGCCTTACCATATCCATCTACTTTAGAACAATCTGTGGTTTCCACAGAAGCCACCTGGAACTTTCAGTGTTCTAGATAATTTGGGCAGTTGAAAACACTTTTTTTTTTTTTTGGTCAGAGACTTTAGCAAATTAGTTCTGAAGTTGGGCTATGGAAACAGCCTGGTTCAAACCTGGTTCAAACTCTCCTTACTGACCACATGACTGGCAGTTCCCTAAACTTCATGTGCCAAGTTTATTCAAATGTAAATCAAGACAAGCAATAGCACCTTGTTTTATAGGATTATTTTGAAAATTAAATTAGTTGCTATAGGTAAAATATTAAGAACCATTCTAGAATGCCCATGTGCTCAATAAATGTGAGTAGGATAATAATGTGATGATAGAGGTAGGATATGCTCTGAAATTTCTGTACTTTGTTATTATATGATCATTCTATTTTATTAGACATTTTTCTTTATTGTTTTCTCAAAATGGCATCATTTAGAAATATTTTCATGATTCAACTATTCACATTGTCATTTTTTTAAAAAGAAGAAACAATTTGATTCCTGCATTAGTTATTTTTAGTTATCATGCTAAGTTTATTTTCATGTGGCTACTGAGTAGATTTTTCTTCCCCAGAGTTTCTATAAGTTTTCTCTAGTTAGTGCATTTCTGTAATATTATTCTCTATATTTCTTTTATTTTTATTTTCTTATACTTTTTCTGGAGAAAAAGATTAATAAAATACTATCAGTTATAAAATAAGATGGATTTTATACAGCATGGAAGATTAACTTACAAGACTATTTTCATGAATTTTGAAAGATTATTTCACATAGACCTTAATTATATTTCTTTTTTTTTTTTTTCCTTCTTCTTACATGGTGAATCATAAATGCCAGATTCAAAGTTTCTCTCAGGAAGAATTATTTTTAGGTCAACCTTAAGAGTGGGATGGGGGTGTTGGTGCAAAAAGAAACTTCCAATTATGTTCCACACCCTTAATTAATGACTTACAATAATCTGGACTCTGGGTGTAGAAGGAAACTATAAAGGAAATTGAAATGTGATCAGCCTATGACTTAAATCTGTTTTTTGTTTTTGGTATTGCTGAATGTTAAAAGTAAACATACCTATTCATGTTTCCTAATAGTCAAAAATTTCTTTCATTTTCTGTTTGGCCCTCTTTTAAAAAAAAAAAAAAAGGGGTCTGAGAAGAACAGACAGCTGAAAAGCAGTAAGCAGTGGAGGAGGTGTCTGAGATCTTCCTCGTGTTTGCTAATAGAGCCTGTGGGGATAGGTTTGTCCATGAAGGAGCTTCTCTCCTGTCTACACGAGTTGTCCTACTTTCAGTCCACTGGAGCTCTCTGGCCTCCCCACATCCTGGAAGTTATAGGCTTGAGGAGTTAGTTTCTTTTTTGGTTGATGTCACTTAATTTAATTCTCACCAATCCCTTTCTTACAAAAAGCTTTGCTAAAGATTGGTAGGATGAGTAGAAAAGGCTCTCTTGAGTCATATGGATAACAATGAAAAATGACAGAAAAAGAAGAAAGAAATACAGTACTTTAAAAATACAAGGTAGTTGGCTTGGAAGGTGTGCAGAGTTGAATAAAAAACTAAATACCATAAAACTAAATTATTTGAGTAAAAGAATAAAAAGAAAATTGGTTAGTCTACATAGCATATTTTGACCTTTCAAGGTTTGTTAATATTGTTCATCATATGATATTTGGTTAGAAAGATGCTGGTTGCAAAATATGACTTGGCCCATGGTGCGGTAAAAGTAGCCTGGTGTGCCATATGTACAGCGTGACTTGGTAACTGTTGGGAACTTTTTACAAACAGAATCTTATTTCCTCTGCTTTCTAGATTTTCACCTGATGGAAGATTAATTGTATCATGCAGTGAGGATAAAACTATTAAAATATGGGATACCACAAATAAGCAGTGTGTTAATAACCTCTCAGATTCTGTAGGGTAAGTCCCTTCCTTTGTACATGTTTGTATGGGTCAGTTTGCTAAGGAGACATGTCATTGTAGCATTTTTAAAAAGAAATGAGGATAGGGAAGGGAAGTATAGAAGCTCATTAGATTAGACAAAGGAGAATAAAGGGAAGGGAGGAGTAATGGGAATAGGAAAGATAATAGAATTAATTGGACATAACGTTCCTATACTCATATGAATACACAACCAGTGAAACTCCACATTATGTTCAACCACAAGAATGGGATCAAAATTGTAACGGGTTGCACCCCATCATGTACGTATAATATGTCAAAATATGCCCTACTTCATGTATATCTAAAAACAACAAATAAAAAAAAGAAATAAGAGTAAAGAAATCAAAATATTGGTCCATCTTAATCTTTCTTCTTAGATTTGCAAATTTCGTGGACTTTAATCCTAATGGTACATGCATAGCTTCAGCAGGTTCTGATCATAGTGTAAGGATCTGGGATATCAGAGTGAACAAGTTACTCCAGCATTATCAAGGTAAGTCAGCTAACAAAAGCATCAGGTTCTGAATGCTGCACTGGGAAGCACCCATTCCCCTCTTTGGTGTAGTTTGGCTCTCTACATGGGGGTCAGGGGCTGCCTTTGAATTGGCCATGAACTGTGTAGTAGCTCCCATCAATAGTAGAAGCAAGAGGGAAGAGGAAGGTAAAGGGATTTTAAAAAACAATGTTAGGGCTATTTAAAAAGAAGAAGTTACTGTTCGGTTTTCAAACTCTAGTTAGCTACTTTGTGTGAGAAGTCAGGTTTAGAAATTGACATTGAATTCTGAATCTCAAAAGAGTTATATGAGTCCAACTAGATATCATAACTGGTAGAAAACGATTTCCTACTGTGCCTATGTATTGAAACTAAAAGAGAAGTGAGTTAGTTTTCTTGGCTTATATTAGAATTATATAAATCCACAATGTTATTGCACCTGAGTATAATAATAGCTATTGCTTACTCATTGTTCACTATGTAGCAGACTCTGTGCTAAGTCCTCACAGTATTCCTAATAGGTATCATATTTCCTCCATTTTTAAGGTAAGGAAATTGAGTCTTAAAGACAGTAACTTTCTTAAATAATTGCTAGAACTGTCTTAGATCTTTCTGCTGACAAAGTGCAAGGAAGAACCAAGTTTTGATCACTGCATTGTACTGCCTCCTATTGGAAGGATGGTATCTAGAAATGAATTCTCAGACTCGGTGGCAGGATTTTGCCTTTCACATATATCTCTACACTCTGTACCCTTAATCCCAACCCCCTAATTGGTTATTAAATTTAATTTGAGGCTAGGTTATATACCTTATATGAGCTGTTTGCAATTAACTCTTAATTATATAGGTGATATAGCCAAAGACTATACAGTTATGTGGTCAATAAGATTATCTTTATAACTCACTTCTCTTTTAGTTTCAATACATAGGCACAGTAGGAAATCGTTTTCTACCAGTTATGATATCTAGTTGGACTCATATAACTCTTTTGAGATTCAGAATTCAATGTCAATTTCTATACCTGACTTCTCACACAAAGTTATTCTGTCTCATTAACTGGAAGCCTAATGTTGGGTATGGTCAAAATATTTATCTTAGGTATAAAAAATGTTGGTGTTATGGGAAAATGGCCTGTAATTGATTCTTGTTTTCAAACTAAAATTGCTATAAGGTAAAAAGGGCTTTCTTTTGCCCTGTAACATACACAGAATTATGTATGTTATAGTCCATATGTATAATTATTATAAAGAAAAATAAATTGTATTGAAATGCAACTATGGGGCTGGGGATGTGGCTCAAGCGGTAGCACGCTCTCCTGGCATGCGTGCGGCCCAGGTTCAATCCTCAGCACCACATACAAACAAACATGTTGTGTCCGCCGAAAACTAAAAAATAAATATTAAAAAATTTTAAAAAAGAAAAAAAAAGAAATGCAACTATGAAGATATTAAAGATCATATGATATAATAAAAAAATAATTGTTCCCTTAATTTTTTGCTTTGATTTTCTACAAATTAGTTCACAGCTGTGGAGTTAATAGTATATCATTCCATCCTTCGGGTAACTATCTGATCACTGCCTCTTCAGATGGTACACTTAAGATTCTGGATCTCTTAGAAGGAAGACTCATATATACACTTCAAGGACATATGGTAGTATTAAGATTTTTGCTTTTTAAATAATATGTATTTTAAAATCTTGATCCATTTTATTATATGCCTTTATTGTTTTTCTAGGTTGTAGCATACTTTGCCATTATTACCAAACCAAAAAAAAAAAAATTTATTTCCAAGACTATGTTTTTTTGCTCTAGAAATAACTCTTAGAAACACCATTTATTGTAATTCTTGTCAAAATCAATATCTTTCAATGACCATTAAGTAAATGGCACTGTCTTCATCAGTATGTAGCACACTGTGACTAGTTAAATGGTGGTGGGTAAGTTTATTTATTACTTCCGATCTTTCTATCATGTGGAGCCTGTTTCACTAGCTTTAATAGCCTCCCACACCCCTTGCTTCCTCTGATTGGTGAGTTCAGCAGGAGAACCCTGGTAAGGTAGCCTAGCACTTTCACTCTCCAGCCTTAGTAGTGAGCCTGACTTCACTGTTTTTCTGTGATACTTCTTAGGAGAGAGTTGTCCTTATCCAGTGTTGCCTGTGACTCAGTCAAACCTGGCTCATTGTGGGCATCAGTTCTAGAAAGCCTTACATAAAAGCCACATTCTCTTTCAATAAGCTTTTGTTAGTTTTTTTTTTCCTTTCCTTTTTAAAAAAGTAATATTTTTCCTCCCATATGCCTCATTTCTTTCTTATTTCTCAATGTGCTTAGAACCAAGTAGGGAAGAGGAATTAAGAATTTTTTAAAGTATATGAAGTATTCCTCCTTTATAGGTAAATATTCAGACTTCTCTGATTTTTTAATAACATTCTCTCTCTCTCTCTCTCTCTCTCTCTCTCTCTCTCTCTCTTTAAATTATACTAGATACTTCCTTTTAACCAAGTATAGGCTGTTTAGGTAAAAAAATAGAGTGAACTTTATGGGGTTCTTTCCACCATTGTATTTCCTGCCTTGCTTTTGCTGTTCTGTTAAGGGGAAGCATAAGTAGACTAACGAGCTCAGATATATGCACACATATAAACTTAAGCTGAATAAACACAACCCATAAAAGTGGACAAGGACTTAAATATTCATGAAAGAAGTACAAAATAATGAAAAAGATAAACTATTTAAGAGAAAAACACTATACATGAAGATGGAATTTTTCATATTCTGAAGATGAGGGTGTTGATGAAGCTTTAATATTCTTAAGTCTGGAATGGTCTATTGAAAAATACCAAATGTTTGTCCCCCAAACTTGTCTTATATAGGTTAAAGGCATATTAAAATGAACAGAACATATTAATATTTGAGAGGAGAAAATAATCCCTCTTATCTTGACTGAAGACTGACCTGGAGGCCATGCATCTGACAGCTATGCTGAATGCGGTGCCGAATGCATCCCTCACCTGTGAATCCCTTATTCCTCACCTAGGTGGTGGCAGTAACTGCCACACTGGCTTCCAGTCATTCACTCTTGCTCCGGTTCTTCATTATCACAGTTGTGCTATTGATTTTCACAGTCACATCTCTCCTATCTATGCCCTGCTTTTAGTAGCTCACAACTGCCTACTTCAGAAAGGAGAACTCATTTCCCATTGTGTTCAGGAAATGACCTTTATTTATGTAGGCTCCTTCCCATCACCTACAGATTTATCATTCAATTTCTGCTAAGTATTCAGTTAGTTGACTACAGAATATAAAGGCAGAAGATCTTAGCAGAAATTCTGATTAACTTACACATGTACAAACTTGTCTTTAAAGGAGATTATTTTTATTTTTATTTTTTACTAATTGTTAGCATTCCTTTTTTGTTTAGTATTATTTAATTGGGTTTTAATTGAGTTGGTTCTTTGACCGTCTTTCTTCTGTAAGCATTAGTTTCTAGAAACTAGATATGTTCTGTCAGACTTACTGCATAAGTACTCTATATAAATTATGATGAAAAATTGGTACTCACAGTCTTCTTTGCCCTCAGGAAGCGTTACCAGTGTTTCTTTTGTCTCCCTTTATGTCTCAGGGACCTGTATTTACTGTTTCATTTTCCAGAAGTGGAGAGCAATTTACATCAGGAGGTGCAGACACACAGGTTTGTACATCTTTCCACTCTCTCTTTGATGGGATAGAGGAATTTGATTTGAATAAAGCAATCTTTGACCTCAATTGGGATTTTTATGGCCAGCTAGTTTGTGTATGTTAAGATGATTAGCCATGGGTTTATATTTCAATTTAGTGACAGGAAGTCTGCTATCTCATAGCTGAAACAGTTCCAATTATAATAGTTTTTGGAATTCAGCAGTTATTTTCTTTTGCTGATTTCACTCTTAATTATGCATGTAACTGACACGGAATGTGTAGTTTTATGGTATAGTGCTTTTGCTTGGATTATTTCCAAATCTTTTTCTATATATCTTGTTTTTGTGGAAAACAAATGTTAAGCTTCTTGAGGGTGATAAGTATTAATCATTTATGAAGCTTATTTGCATTTATTTGAAATGGCCAAAATTATTTATAGTCAGATTTATTAAATAAAGTAGATGATCTAATCAAAAGCATGGTTTGGACTTTTGGGAAAACAAGAGAATTTTAAGTTAATATAATATTATCTTATTATGAATTTTAAGGCAGACATGAAAGCAACTTGAAATACTAAATTTCTCTCCCCACTATGTCTAAAAAAGTATTGAGAAACAGTAACACTGCTGAAATATACATGCATGTGAGTGTGTGTATGGAGATAGATATATATCCTTTTTTGACTAATTTGAGGGACAATTCTGTATATTTGGCTTCTTATAAATAAGTCATTTATGTTGTTTATATATTGCAAGCAAATAACTACCAACATTATTGACTTTTTTATAGGTCTTATTGTGGAGGACTAACTTTGATGAATTGCATTGTAAAGATATTAATAAAAGAAATCTCAAAAGACTGCATTTTGATTCACCACCACACCTGCTTGATATTTACCCAAGAACACCACATACTCATGAAAGAAAATTAGAGACTGTTGAAGTGAGTATTTTGTGCATATTTGTCCTACAGTTTGGAGCTTTTACTCAAGTAGGTGTTTGAAATTATATTTAGTTATATAAAACCTAGTCCTGCCCTAAAATAGCACCACTTTGAGAAAGCCTATTGTTTTCACTAATAAAACTATATGCATGTGGTAGTGTGTAATAATGTGAAAGCCTTTTATATTCGCTTCGTGAAGGCCTTGAAATAAAGCTAAAAATTGTGTGACAATAATAGAAGATAAGAAATGAAATCTAAGGCCTCAGGTGACTGTGTGGTCTGGCTGGCCTCATATTCGAGACATTTTTAGGGAGGTCATCATATGATGTATGTCATGGGACTGGGAATAAAGGGTACAAATTTTCTTAACAGTTGTTGAAATAGGTATCTTAAAACCCTTCTATAGTTAAAAAAAAAAGAAAGAAAGAAAAGAAAATCTTATGACCAGAAAAAGAAGAGAGTTAAGCATAAGCCTAATAACTAAAACCATTTTATTACTTGCCTACATATATTTTTGGATATATAATTATTTAACTCTAGTTTTGTGTGTTTGTTTTGTTTTTCTCAATACTGGGGGTTGAAATCAGGGCCTTGCACATGCTAGGCAAACACTCTACCTGCCACTGAACTTCACCTGAGCCCTTTACCTTAGAGTTTTGTTTATGTGTTCCCTTAGGTCATATAGATTTACATATGCTCTCTTCAAAGAGAAATTCTTTGCTGGATATTTAGCTGGTGTTAGCCTGCTGATTGCCATTTTGTATAATTCTTCTTAATCTCTTTTCTTTCCCAAGAGCTGGTATCAGAAATCACTATTGCCTGTTTATCTTTTTATCTGATTCTTTTTCTTTTTTAAAACCATTTAAGAGATTTTCTTTGCATTTAGAGTGGGTATTTTGAGTTCTGAAAGTTGTTCCTGAGTGGCAATGCACAGTAGCCTGTCACTATTTCAGGCTGTGTTCTCAAGTCTGTGGTCTTCCACATCAATTTCTTCTTCCTCCTCTTCTCCCACTTCTTCTACTTCTTCCTCTTCCTCTCTTCTTCTCTTCCTCCTCCTCCTCCTCCTTCTCCTCCTCCTCCTTCTCCTCCTTCTTCTTCATCTTCCCTCCTCCTTCTCCTCTTCTACTTCTTCCTCTTTCTCTCTTCCTCTTCTTCCTCCTCCTCCTCATCCTTCTTCTCTTTCTCTTTCTCCTTCTCTTCCTCTTCCTCCCTCCCCTTCCCTCTTCCTTCTCCTCTTCTTTTTCTTTTTAATATTTTTAAATTGTAGATGGACAGAATAACTTTATTTTATTCATCTATTTTTATGAGGTACTGAGGATCAAACCCAGTGCCTCACTTGTGCTATGTAGGCACTCTACCACTGAGCCACAACCCCAGCCTCATCAATTGCTTTTTTAAATTTTGATTTCCTTAGTCTTGATCCTCTCTGTTACCTCAGGCATTTCTGTTGGCCTCAGTTGTACAAGTGTATCTATGTTTTTTTCTTTCATAATTTTTTAAACTATTTTTAAAATTTTGTTTAATCCATCCGTATCTTTGGATTTCTGTCATAGTTTTTCCTTGATTGTATTGATTTTCAATTATTTGCTATAATTTTCTTCCTCTTTTTCTCCTGACAGTCTTTCTGTTCTTCTAAAGAATTAGCCGTTGTGCTTCATTACTTTTTTTTTTTAAAGAGAGACAGAGACAGACAGAATTTTTTAATATTTATTTATTTTTTTAGTTTTCGGTGGACACAACATCTTTATTTTATTTTTTATGTGGTGCTGAGGATCAAACCCAGCACCCTGCGCATGCCAGGCAAGCGTGCTACCGCTTGAGCCACATCCCCAGCCCTTCATTACTTCTTTATGCTACTTCTTATATCATTTTTTTCTTCTGTTTTTTGAAAGAAAGAATATAATTTGCTTGTTGTTCATCTCAGTTTTTATTCAGTGTCTTCAGCTGTAGGTATATTTATTGATCCCTGCAATTACGTATGTTTATATAAAATAAAGGTGAGCTATATTTTAATTTAACTTGAGTATCCTTATGTTACTAAGGCTGATTGTATTAACTTTTGATATCTTAGCATTTCTGTGGCTTGGCTGGGCATGATCAGGAAAGAGATACCCTATTCCCCTATCATCTACTTAGCCACCTCACCAGAGTGGTGAGGCCAGGCCTAGATCTCCTCATTCCTATTCAATATTTTCAATGCACAGTGCTATCTCAACATAGAGATGCAGGCCATTTTCTCTGTGATTTACTGGCAGCCCATGTCCATTTAAGAAAGCTAGACTTTCTTTAAAATGTCAATAAGTTGTCTGAGTAGCTCTGACCTGACTGTACAGCCAGAAAGCTGAAAAATCCACCTGGGTTGTTTAGTGTTTCAAGGTCAGGACGACCCAGGCCATGCAAAGCCTCTCTCAACTGTATTTTTCAAATGTAAACTTAAAAATTCTATTAAGAACTGACTTTTCATTCTGGAATTAGAGTTCACTTGTACTACAGAAAGAGCATTGTGATTGAGGGGTGTTTGTTATTGTTCTTTTTGTTTTACCTTAAGGAAGTCAACCTTATATATATAGTTTAAATTATCTTCAAACTCTCATTACTGCTTGAATTTAAGTACATGGCTTAGTTTTGTAAATCCTATGATATGACTTGCCAAGGAAATAGTAAGAGTCTGCATATGAACATCTAATTGTTCAGGGTTTTTTGTTTGTGTTTGTGTTTTTGATAAAAATTTCGTAATAAAGCAGAGGATAATAATTATATTATATAATTATATTATGAGAAAATTATTAATTGCCAAATTGTTGTTTTTTCTTTTATTTTGTGGTTTTCTATTTATTTATTTACTTATTTATTTATTTTCCTTTTCACTGTGTGTGTGCGGATAGGGGGTTGGGGGGATGGTACTGGGGATTGAACCCAGGGCAGTCTGCCCTGAGCCCATCCAAAGCCTTTTTAAAATTTTATTTTATTTTATTTTTGAAATAGAGTCCCAAGCCTTCTGAGTAGTTAAGATTACAGGCATGCACTACTGCCCAACTCAAATTGTTTTTTTAAACACTTTACTTCAAATTAAGGCATATGGAAATCTCCAGAGCCAAAAATCTATTTAATTTAAAACTTTCACTTAGAATGAAAGAGTATGAATCAGGATAGAAATTGTGCAGTGTCAATTTATGATTAATAAACTATAGTGCTTGTAGAAGGTCAAGGTTTTTACTATGAGGTACTTCCTCTTTTCATGTGATTTAATTTTTTTTTAATTTTATTTTTTAGTTGCAGTTGGACACAACATCTTTATTTCACTTATTTATTTTTATGTGGTGTTGAGGATCGAACCTAGGGTCTGATTTAATTTTTTTGAGCAATTCCAATTTCAAATGGTTAGATCAAATTGTATTTTCATTGGTAAACATCTTACTATTTACACTAGGTGGCAGTAGATAGAAGAGAATAAAATGTCTGAAAGCAATCTCTGGACAACTAAACTAAGACTGAAAAGAAAATAAGTCACCTCCAGGTTGTTTGTCTTTGCCTTCGATGCAGACTCAGTTTACAGCTGGAGGCTTGGTTGCTTTCTGCTTTATGGAACAGCCAGAAAGAAGCAGAGTGCCGGCTGGCTGGACAGTAGTCCCTCATGCTCATCCTACACAGATTTTTCCCTCCTTTACTGTAACAAGGCAATTACTGGACACATGCAACTCCATGCCTAGCACCGTTTGGCTGGATAATTATAAAATGTTCTGTTTCTGAAACGACATGTATACCCATCAAGACTGATAAGTGTCTTAAAAATCATTCTAGTCTTCTAACTGCCAGCTCAGCCTTCCTTGCAGCAGTGTGGGACTACTACAGTAGTGTCTCCGCTGCTATATCAACTTATTCTTTATATTCTACACATCTCTCACAGATTAACCTTTCTAAAGTACACTTTAGATATCAACTTTTTCTGCTTTGCCAAATCCCTTCACCCTTTATAATTTGACCCTTGCCAACCTCTCTAATTGTCTCTTTTTTCTACCCCGTGCAAAAAGTACTGTCAGCTTTCTGCCACTGTGCTGAGAAATGCTCTTTAACTCATCTCTCTGGTTTTGCCTTCTAAGCCTTTTTAAGGCCGCATTCAGCCACATTTCCTCCATCGGAAGCAGCTCTCACTGTCTAAGCACTTGGGCAACAGATTCTTCTGGGAGGTTCTTTTGTGCCTTCCTGTTAGGACCATTCATTTGACATAAAGTTCTGCATCTGTCTTTCCCTTTGTATACTTCTTTGTATTAATGTTGTTTGAATTTTTGTTTGTTTTTGGTCTGTTTGGATTTTGAAATAACTTTCCTCAAAGGTAGTCATCATTGTAGGTAATCATTCCCTTGTTTTTCTTTGTATTTTTTCTATATATGTTTAAAATATGTTGTTCACCTATAAATGTTTTTGGACTTCATATCGATGAAATCATATTGAATATTTATTTCTGTAATTTGCTTTTTCATTTAATATTAAGATTTTTAGATTTATGTATATGAATTCTGAATTTATATTTTCAGATGTTGTACAGAGTTTTTTCATTCATTTTTTGCTGTGCAGTCTTGCAGTTAGTTTGCCACAATAGTAATCCCCATAATGTATTTTACTATTAACAGACATTTGAGGTATTTCTAGTTTTGGGGGTTTAAAACATTTAAACAATGTTAAAAACAAAGTTGATATCATTGAATTTTCTAGTTTTTGTAATCTGATAGGAGTGAACTGGTATTTTCCTTTAATTTTACTATTCTTTAATTTTCTCATTACTAATATTTCTGAGCATCTCTTCATATGCTGATTAACTGTTACATTTTTACTTCTATAGTATTTTTTTCTTGGGGTATAGCCATTTTTCACATTGATTTGTAGATTTGTGTATTTTAGATATTTATCCTTTTTCCATTTTAGACATCATAATATCTCCTCCTTTATTATCTGATTGTTAACTTTGTGGTATCCACTGTTAAACAGAAATCCTGATTTTTTTATATAATCACATCCATTTTTTTCTTTATGGTTTTGCTTTTTCAGTTTTTAAGATGATTTTCTCAGCCTGTATTTACAAAAATATTTTTTTACTTGTTTTATAGCTTTAGTATAACAATTAGTTTTCTGATTTATTCACTGCCTGCCTTTTATAGTAGTATTACTTAGGGATTCATACAGTGACCTGTTTTTCTCAAGTATAAATCCTCTGTCCTCTCTTATGTTCCCAATTGTCTCTCACTAAATTTATTTCCCATATATATTTCTAAACTCTTTATAGCATGGCTTTGTGTTTATTTGACTCTTCTTTAATGTCAATATAAGTTTTATTCATTTTTCCCCATAAGGTCTTATATTTTTATATATTTATTCTGATATATTTTAAAATGTTTATGTTATCATAAATGATGTCTTTTTAAATGTCTTGTTTTCTAACTGTATGCTTGAATGCAGAAATGCAACTGATCTTTGTATCATGATTTGGGGACTAGTGGTTTTGTAAAATTCTCTTACTAGTTTCAATGATTTAGCAATAGATTCTTTTGGGATTTCTTCCTAGGTAGTAATTTTATATATCAGTGAAAATTTATTTAATCTTTTTAAATTCTTGTATCTTAATATTTTATTTCATTTCTTATCATAATGAACAGACTAGGATTTTTTCTGCATCTTTTTGAGGTGGGTCATTTTATTTTACTTTTAATGTTCCCTTATAGGTGAATTACATTGATTTCTAATGTAAAAATTACCTTGTGTTCCTGAGATAAATTCAACTTTTTTATAGTCTTTTTAAATGGATAGATTTGGTAGACTACTATTTTGCAAACGTTGTATGTATCCAGTTTCTGTACAAATAGCATCCAGTTTCTTGTGGTATCAAAAAAAAATTATATTAACTTTTTTATGTATATGCACAGATTAATCCAAAGCTTGAGGTAATCGATTTGCAGATTTCTACTCCTCCTGTTGTGGACATCCTTTCTTTTGATTCTACCACAGTAAGTTTTTCGTTTATTTGTCTGTTTGTTTTACAGTTATGTGGAATTTAATCATTTGACACAATCTGTATCCTTAAAAAGTATGTAAGGGAGAGTATAAAATGTGGGCTAAGTAGCCTAACATTTTAGCCTAGAAAAATTTTGTACAAAAAGTCACATGTACAATGTATCTCAACAGCCACAAGGGGGAGAAGTGCCAATTTTCAGAATAGCTTTTACTTCAAAGGCCTTGTGCTCTGTCTAGTTGGTTACCTATTAAGGAACCATGTAGTTACCTATTACTGCATAGTAATAGGTAACTGCATAGTTACCTATTAAGGTGACATTTCATACCTATTAAGGTGACATTTCACTTGCTGTGGCAGAACATATCCCCCACTTTGTTTCCAGATGTGCTAAACTTACTTCCAGACTTCTCCTTAGAAGCTATAGGACTAGCACAGTCATTTTATTTTATTAATCTCTTGATTATTATCCAGAAACTAAATATATATAATTCTTGGAACTTATTCATTTTGTCCAAAGTCTCAAAAGATTGAAAGTTTGAGCCTTTCAACTTAGAAGTTAGCTTAATCTTTTTTGAGGCAAATCATTGCCACAGTCAATCCTGCTAGTTAGTACAAAACTAGTGTTGAGAACAAATGGGAAAAGCAGCATGGCCTTTGGTGACACTGCTGTTATGATGTCAGTGTTGTTAAATATTTGGGATAAATTTTCAGTGTGTGGCCAAAAGAGGAAACAAGACTAAACAAGTAAACAAAACAGAAATTCCTGACACTATAGCATGGCAAACTCTCCAGTAGATCTCAAGAATGGTCATTTCTGTAGAGGAATTCTTTGGATTACCAATCCACTTTATAGACTCTATCTTATAATACCAGAAAACATTCTAATCATTCAAGGGTCTTCTAAGTACTCTTGCAGCTTTGCAGGTCCTCAGGTCCCGGGAAATGCAGATGTTCTTGATAGGCAGTGTGCTAGGGAGGTGGGCAAAACTGCCACCCAGAAATAAGCAGTGCCAAAGTCAACTAGTCTACATCTTAGTACCCTAACCCAGGGAATGTGGTATATGTGAGACTTTGAGAAGACTAGTTGGAATAACAAGCAAATGACAAGTTTAGCAGTTCTCTTATAAAACAGAGTGTGATTATCCACAGAAGGGATAATATTACCGTACATATGTGAAATTATAATTTCACTGAAAGACGCATAAATTGACAAGTGAGATTAATTTTTTAAATATTTGCCTTCCCATTAATGTAGTAGAAGTAATTCTTGATCTGTAGTGTTCTATATCCATTGACTGTTTTTCTTTTGCTTCTGAAAAACAAATCAGACATATCTATAAAAGAGTTTTTTTTTCTACTTTCACATGGAGCACAATTGTACTAAATATTTTTGGCATAAGCTTTGTATGTGATTTAATTTAAAAATCCAGAGAAATATTGGAAACAAAAAACAAACAACAATAAAAGCAGTGTTTATAGATAGTTTTTGTTGTTGTGATTACTATTTCTTTTGAGGATTTGTTTGGTTTTTGTAGACTGGAAAATTTTCCTTAGAAGTTCATTTCATTAAGATAGGACATAAAAAGGTAATCTTTAGCTGGACCTGGAGGCACACACCTATGACCCCCAGCTACTCAGGAGGCCAAAGCCGAAGGATCACAAGACTAAGGCCAGACTGGGTGACTTAGCAAGACCCTGTCTCAAAATAAAAGATAAAATGAGTAGGGATGTAGCTGGGTGGCAGAGTACTTGCCTAGCATATACAGGGTCCTGGGTTCAATCCCAGCACACACACCCCACACACACACACACACACACAAATTGTACTGGGGCATTTAGCATTAGCATTGATTTGGCTTCATGGAATATCCCAGGCTCCTTCTTTATTCTCTCCCAAAATGGATGAATATGAAGTAGTTTTGGTTTTGGTTTTGGTTTTTGATTTTTTGTTTATTTTTATGCTGCTGGGGATTAAGCACACAGCTACAATTCTGGTCCAAGAAGAAGCTGTGGCAATTCTTTTTTAACTTACTGTAAATTATTTTGAAATACTCTAGGACCATTGCAATTTGTTAGCTTTGGGTAAATTGCTTTCTAAGTTTTAATGTATTAATTTTAATAGTTTGTCATACAAATGAACAAAATGAAGTTGATAATCTTACTCTTCCTTTGATTGTCAAAGCACCAGACTATTCTTAGAGAGCTGACACAGTGTTCTTATCTCTATCCTGGTAGCTGTGCAGAGTGTGAATGTAATGTATATACTTTTCTTTAGAATTAGGAATAGTATTTCAGGTCCAGTTGACTATTTACAATACATTGAAGTCCTACATTATAGAATGAAAAATTCAGTGATCTACAATGCATTGTTATTCCATTATCAAAATAAAAACTTACTGCATGAAGACATTACCTGAGATGCTAAGGAGGGTGTTAAGATGGTTGCCTGAACTCAAGAAGCATGCAACCTAGCCAGGTAGAAATAATCATGTAGGAAATAAGTCACTTTCAAGACACTTGGTGCCAACAGTACATGATTGTCAGAGAATGATTGCTGTGGGAGTATTCAGAAGAGGTCATTATTGGACTAAAGGAAATGGGAGGACTTTTATAGAAGAAAATTGTGGTGAGTCCCTGACCTGACTCATTCATTAAAAGTAGATGCCTCCAAAGAAAATGAAAATATGTACCATGGTCATAAAAGTGTGTCAGTCCAGTTTGGGGTCTTTATGTTGCTACCTCAAGAGATGGCAGATGTGGTAAAACCCAGGAAGGATACCCACTCATGTACACCTACACTTCTCAATAAATATTTATTAAGTAACAGTTCTGTTCTTTAAAGAAAGGAACAAAACAAAGATACCTGCCCTAGAGTTCTAGTCAGGAAAGAAGCAGTTTACTAATTAAAAAATAAATAAGCAAACAAACTTTATAATATAGTGGACCAGAAAAACATAAAGGTAAAAAACGTACTAAAGGCAGATGGGAAGAGGATTGCAGTTTCAGATGCATGGGCAGGCCAGGATGTATATGACAGGTGACATTTAAGTAAAGAACTACAGGCATGAAGAGAGTGAGTAGAGTGGGTATCTGGGAACAGCACTCCAGGTGAGTGGGAACAATGATAGAAGGCCAGACCTAGAGTGATATAGGAGCTACCAGAGGGTTTTCTGTAGAAGAGAAACATATTTGACTTATAACTTAACAGGTTCACTATGGCTGCTGTGTGAGAACAGGAGGCTGCAGGTGGTGATGGAGGGATAGGTGACTCATTAAGAAGTTAATAGAATAATCAGACAAGAAGCCGAAGCAGCTTGACCCAAAGTGGTTGCAGAGAGGAGGTGATGATAAAGGATCTGATTCGGGATATATTTTGAAGGCAGAGCCAAGAGGATTTCCTGACAGATTGGTTGTCGGTTGTGGGATTCCCTATCTCCTTTCCGCAAGGACAGCAAGGTGTGGCCCTAAGTAATCTCAGGGTAGCTGAGAATATCTCCTGGCTCTGCTTCCTTTTGGCAAAGGGGCTGCTGGGAGAGAAAGAATCCTAGTTTTCCTGTCCTCAGTTGTAGGATCAGGAAAAGCAATCAACTAAGTCAGTGCAAGAGACATTCTGCCTTTTCCGTGACTTCGGGATATACACCCCTTCCTAAATGACATTTAGATTTACATTTTTCAGCAAAATTTCTATTTTGGAAAGATTTTGGCAGTGGCCTATTTTTTAGGGAGAAAAGGTCATTCACTTTCATGGAGATCTTTGTGTGGTATATGCTGCCTGAAAAATATTGATGTATTGACAAACTGTATGGACATACAAAGAGTAGACTTGCAGATACAGAGAGAATACGTTCATGGATGTTGTGGCAACAGTGCATCCTGGTTACCAGACAACATTGCGTAACTAGTTCAGTTATTTCAGTTCCTAACTGCTTATGTAAGCAAAGATTTGGAAATACTTACTTGAAAGAACACAGTGTATGCAAACTTAAATGTCTTAAAACTAAAATTTATAACTTTAAAAGTATAAAATGGCATATGCAATTTATCGTCCCTAGATTTCCTCTTTATTTTTCTAGGAAAGTTCATAAAAATCATGCTATACAAACCTCCTGAATTCTATACTTTTCCATATGCTAACTTTCCTGAATTTACATATAGACATTTAAATTTGAGATAGATAAGATTCTTTTTAAAGTTTTTAAACATTGCAACAGCTTATAAGGCTACACTGATTTATAAATTTAGTGCACAGTGAATTCTAAAACTAAGTATGTTTGTAACTCTGTGGCTGCTTAGTAAGCTTTGGGAAACAGGCATTTTTATGGTGTCTTCAAGCATTGGGTCAGTGATCCTGCACTATCTTTCTCCTGCCCCTGTTACTGTGTGGGTTAGGCATTTGTAAGATCCAGGCCTTTGGACTCACTAGTTGGTGCCTCCCTTAATTTATCCTCTTTCACTAAGAGAATGTTAGTCTTATAACTTCAAATGAGAGTAAATATGCCATTAATTTTTTATGCATTAGTTCAAAAAGTTAAATGTTATGTACTAAGATACTTGACGGGATAAAGGAATTCTTAGAAGATTGAAGAAATAGTCTAAAAATATGGCCTTTTGAAATTGAAAGATGTGAAGTAATTGTCAAAGGCATTTAAAAATTAGGATATACATGACATTAACAGAAGTAAGTAAGGAAAAATAAATTTCATAGCTCTCCTGCCATTTGGAAAACACATTTAATATTTCCTCAGGTACAATCTTTAAGATAGATGAAATAAAATATTAGGGATGGGGAAGAAACTATTTCCAAATTGGTTAGATCCTTGCTTTTGAAGCACATATATTATAAAAACTACCAACAGTTGTGAATGCAAGGCTGACCTTTAAAAAAAAAAAGTGCTTGAAATTTCAACAATAACAACTAAAATTGTCAAATTCATTAAAGGAACATGGCACCTTTTTTCAAAGAGATGTGTGTAGCTGAGGCTAGCTGTAAAATTTATAAAGTTAGTGATACTGAAACAGAAATAAGTAATGGGTCAGAGGCTTTCTTCTTTTTTTCTCCAAATTAAATGTGCTCTTTAATAAAAGTGATGACAATAACTAAGTCCTAAATGTTTAATTAAGATTCACTGAAACATTTACTAATTTGAGTTTCTTTCCCTTTAAGTTTCAGAGTCACAGGGAAAGAAAACTTAATGAATTTACCAAAAATTTTATATGAATTCAATTTTTAAAAATTATCTAGTTAACAAATACTTTATGTAGTGGGACTGGTCCTCATTCCTGCTGACAAAAGTGATTTAGAAGTTAAACTTCTCTATATGAAATGTGTTCTTTTTTTAAAAAAAAAAAAAAAAAGGAAACTATCCAAAAGGATTTTATAAACATGTTATTTGGAAGTCCAACAGAATAAATACTTTTTTCAATTTCCTTTAGAAAATTAGCACACATCTGGGAACTGGAGGTGTTGAAGTTTCGGGTATTATTTCTGCCTTCCAACTTCCTGAGACACTATATTTCCAAACTGTAACTCTTGACTGCCTCAGCAATAGTGAGGGTTCCAGGCCTGGGAATCTAAGCCACATCCCAGGTTCCCACAGCTGAGACTGAGGCATGCTGAAAATGCCCGACAGCTCTCAGCCCACACATCCAGCAACAACTGGTTCCTTCCTCTTCCTGTGGAAGAGCAACATCCTCTGAGATGAGAAGAAATGCAACCTGAGGAATGCAAGAACAGCAGTGAGCTTTTCACACAGGAAATTATGAGGGTGGCACTCTGGAAAGTGCTGTCTCCCGGACCATCAGCGCAAGAGCTTCCTGCTGACCCAGAGCACAGTTCACTAGGGAGTCAAATGCCATTTGGGGGCTGTTGGAGTTTCAGGAAAAGGTGTGAACTTAGCTTTTAGCTCTTGTGTTCTTCTCTGCCCATCTGGTTTTTAATTGTTTGGTACTGTGTAGACGGTGAAGCGGATTGGCTGCTCCTTTTTCATTTGGCCACTTGAGAGTAAATTAAATTATCTGGTAGAAATACTCCGCAAGTCTACTAAACAAACTTTCAGTCAGTTCTTTGTGCTTTATGAAGTCAAGTTATGTAAAATATATTAGGGCTTCAGAGAAATTAAAACTTTATCATCTTGGTTAATTGACTCTTAAGGCCCAGTGCTGGTCCTTGCCTCAGCCCTTCTGTCTTTTTCAATTTCCTTTCTTCTGCTTTCTAAGACAGTCAGACATCAGTAGAAGCCATCATACTATGAAAACATCATACATTCTCAAACACAAATAAAACTATGTTAAAATTTTAACAAAATTTAGGTTGACTCAAAGTGACTTTTATATTTAATGAATGTTGTAAAATAACTGAATTTCCTATTTTTTCCTAATTCCAACAGTATTTTGCTTTTCTTTCACTTAAGATGATGTGACCATTAGAACACTCAGGTTTTATAATCATATGTACTCTTTTTTATTAGAGCTTTATGGTTATACATAGCAGTTGGGAATCATATACTTTTAAAGCTTTTCTGAACCACTACAGAATTTTGGTGTAGGTTTCAGTGTTTATGATGACAAAATTCTTTTGCTTTTTATGTATTTCTTTGGAGTATTTTGCTAGAGCACATAAGAGTTCCTTGTTTGTTTTAAATTGAAGAGGAGATGAAGAAGGAATGCCAGGCATTTCCTTCTCCTTTTCAGAATGTCTTTTTAATGAACATTCCTCTTTCCTCCTTGTGAACAAACCATTTCAGTTCAGCAAGGGCCTTCCAACCTTTCTGTTTAGTTTCCTGGCCCCAGGGAGGTACTTGTTTCATGCATTTACTATCTCTTCTCCCTGTTTTTACAGACTTCTAAGCTTATTACTTGTTAGTAAGTAATAGTAACAGATGGAATAGTATATACCTCATTCTTTGTTTAATGACAACTAAATGCATTGTGAAATTGACTCTGGACTAGTGGAAAAAATGTTTTGCAGGACATTATCCAAATAAGTGGCAAAAAAGTTAATATAGATGGAAGAGTAGTATCATATTAAATTTCCTTATTTTCATAATCATACCATGATTATGTAAGGGAATAGTCTGGTCTTGAGCACATACCCACTGTAGTATCTGAGGTTAATGGGCATGGTGTCTGCAACTTCTCGAAAGATTCAGAAAAAAAAAAAATTACCTAGATAGGCAATTATTTCAAAATCAAAAATTAAAGAAAACAAAAACTGTATTTCCCTATGTCACGGGTAAAAATACCCCATACATATGAAAATACATACCATCATATGAAAAAAAAGTATATAACAATTTTGTAAAGAGAAAGTGTGTTTATTCATTCAGTGGAATTCCTCTACTAACCCGGGCATTGGAATTTGTCCAAATTCATCTAACCAATAAGTAACAGTGCTGGGTTTTGAACTCTATTTGGTTTTGGAATATGTGCTTTTAACTACTGTATATTATGTTTCTGAGGAAGTAAATTCCTTAATTCTACAAAGAATAAATGCTAATTTTAAAAATGAGAACACATACATATATCCTCTCACAAAATGAAAAAAAAAAATGTATTGTCAGGAGACAACCATTATTAACTTTTGAAATGTAGTCTTCCAGGAAGAGGTGGGGGTTATTAGAGTCCAGAAACTAGGACAAGAGGCCTTGTCCTCTAGTCCCACAAACTCAGACTCTATGGAACTGAAACCAAATGTACAAGGGGCAGCAGCCAGGTAATGCTGGAATAACCAGGGTGTTAAGAGCTGCTGCAGGAAGGGGCTGAGGGAAACAGCAATCAGACAGGGAGAAGCGAGTCTCCCCTGTCTTCTCTGGCCTCTGGTCTCCATCTCATGCCTCCCATTGGCAGATTCTGATAGGAAATCAAATGACGGGAGAAAACTCTAGTTTTCAGAGTCCTAGTCTCTGTGATACAGAACAGAGACTGGTAGAGTAGATTTGGAGTCAAGAGACATATTCTGTATTACAGGTAAGCATTTTTTTTAAAAAGCTTTATAAGGCAAACTCCACTTTAGAATGAGCAAATAGATATTGATTCCTACTAGTACCACATGAAATTTTCTATTTCCTACACTTTTAAATATACTAGGCATTGTATTTAATTTTTATTATTAAGTGTACTTTAAAAGTTTTAAAAGCTTAGTAAGAAATATTATCAAGTGAATCCCATTTTTTTTAGTTACTTGGCGATTTTAACTTTTCTCATTTTCCTATTGCATTGTGCATTTAAAGATTTGATCTTCATGTCATTTTAATTCAAAGCATTAACCGTTGGCCATATTCTACAAATATGTTTTTCTCTTTTGTCATTTCTATTTGAATTTTGTTTCTGAACATTGATAGATTTATCTGCATTAACTATTTGAAAACAATATATTTTGTTTATATTTTATGATTTATTTAGATTCTATGCAAAGAAAGTCCCTTCCTAAATCCCAAACATACCTTTAGCTATTCTTTTTACTTTTAACAATAAAATCTTTTTAAAAAAGAGAGAGAGAGAGAGAGAGAGAGAGAGAGAATTTTTTTTTAATATTTATTTTTTAGTTTTTGGTGGACACAACATCTTTATTTTATTTTTATGTGGTGCTGAGGATCGAACCCAGCGCCCCGCACATGCCAGGCGAGCGTGCTACCCCTTGAGCCACATCCCCAGCCCACAATAAAATCTTAAATTCCAATGTGAATTACCTTTATTAAACATTATATACTATTGGAGACTGTCTGCCATCTTATTATTCTGTTTGTCCTTGATCCATTCTTAGACATTGTTAATTGTTGTAGCTTTAGAATATTTCTTTAAAATATGCAGTTTTGCCTTCAATTTTAAAATATTTTTGCCCTTTATATATCTATGTGAACTTGAGAAATATTCCATTCTCAAAAAACATTCCATTGAAATATTGATTGGCTTGTCATTAGACTTATAAAATAATTTAAGGATAACTGCCCACTTTACCATCTTGAGTTGCTCATCCAGGAATGTAGCATATAGATCAGTCTTTTTAAGTTTTACTGCATCAGATTTAGGAACGTTCTCATCACATACCTGTGGTTCCCATAGAAATAGCCACCATTTTTCATATTCTGCTTAGCATTTTACCTCCTCACTTGAACATGCACGCAGATTCTCTCACTCTATAATTTAGCCTTCAAGAGGTTGGGCACCCTTCCAAGAAGTGAGGAAGTAAGGAAGGCAAGCAAGGCCTGGATCTGACTAGCATCAAGGCTAACTGACGGTCCTCACCAAACAGGTAAAGATACCCAGTCTGCATACATGCCTTGTCACTTGCCCTTGTCAATGTGGTTTAACCCAAGTAAATATTTCTTCACTATAGTACAGTGGCTAAAGAGGCATGCACAGTATAGGAGAAAAAGAAAAAAAAAGAAGGAGTGCTAAGGACTTCTAGTGAGGAGACAAGTGGGGAAATCAGCCCCAGAGTCAACACTAGTAAGTTATTTGTCTTGAGGCAACTTTGAGATTTTACATTTTGCCTACTCCCATTTGCCAAGTAGGTAAGCCCTAGACATGCACTATACGTTAGCGGGCACAGATCTTTAGCATAGTGTTAAAATTCTCATAAAAAAAAAAAAAAAGACAACTGTGTTTAAAATATTGTCTCTTATTGATTATCCAAAAGATGTGCCACTTGGCATGTTTCTTACAGGTACTCGAGCCAGATACATGGATATAGCTTCCTGGTATGAATAATTATTTCATTGATCACATCTTTAATCTATATCATAATGATAAAATGACTTTACCTCTGTTGGCAGGCTTATTTGTTACTCTTCTATTAGTTCCCCTGGCTTCTCACCCCTGTCCATCACTAATTTTATTTTATTTTATTTATTTATTTATTTATTTATTGCGCATGACAATACAATGGTCTTTTTTTTTTTTTTAAAGAAAGAGTGGGAGAGAGAGAGAGAGAGAGAGAGAATTTTTTAATATTTATTTTTTAGTTCTCGGCGGACACAACATCTTTGTTTGTATGTGGTGCTGAGGATCGAACCCGGGCCGCATGCATGCCAGGCGAGCGCGCTACCGCTTGAGCCACATCCCAGCCCAATACAGTGGTCTTGACATCATACATTTGAATCAAATAGGGTATAATTTCTCATTTTTCCAAGTGTACAGGTGGCAGAATCACATTCGTTATACAGACACGTATATACATACAGCAATACTAGTGTCTATTTTATTCTGCTGCCCTTCCTATCCCCCTTCCTCTCCCCTCCCCTCCCATCACTTCTCTCTACCCAATCTAATGTGACACATTTTTTTTTCCCTCACATCATCATACGTGTATTTTGTATAACAATGAGGGTCTCTTTCCATCTTCCATGCAATTCCCCTTCTCCCTCCCATTCCCTCCCACCTCTCTTCCCTATCTAGTCATAATCTTCTTCTCATGCTCTTCCTCCCTACCCCATTTTGAGTCTTCTCCTTATATCAGAGAAGACATTCGGCGTTTCATTTTTGTTTGTTCAGTTTTTAGAAGAGGAAATTCTATGTGGCAGGAACGTGTGTGTATTTAAGTTTTATTTGGTGGTGTTATTGCTGTAAGTTCCGGTGGGTGCAGGTATATTTCCTGTATGGAGTAGATGAAAATATTAGTTTACATCCCATTTAGTTAGTGTGATTTTTATAAAGTTAACCCTATTTTCCATTGGTTTTTATTTTTAAACAGAGGTATGTTTTCTTGGTAAATATCCCCAGCTTATTGTTTTGGAAATCTTGTGGGCAGGACTCAAAAGCATGCCTAAACCCATAATATTTTGGTTGTTTTTGTTTTGGGTTTTTTTCCCCTAGTGATTTGAAGTGCTTTTACAATCATGTAACTGTTTGCAGAATTCAGGCTATTTATTCCAGCCTTTATCTCCTGGCTGTTACTATTGGTCAGAGCATGAGTGGCCATTTTTCCAATGGACTCAGGCTCCATGTTCACAGCTTCTCAGTCTCAGTTTGCATGTCTTGGACTGATTATGTGGCAGAACTGTGTGTGTTACGGTGTAATGCCTTGTCCTATTTGGAACTTTGAAAGAAATTTTGTAGTTCACTTGGGCAGTTCTTCTATTTGAAACTTCAGGTTCAGTGAAATGAATTTTTAACCTACTTTTCCCATTCTCTAAGGGTAATATTGTTATAAAATTTAAACTTATTTTAAATCCAGCATCAGGCAAAGTGCCATGATATTCTAAATTTAGAAATATACATTCTGAAGATAATGATTTAATAAAATTTCCGAATGTTACATAATTAAAATAATTCATTATTTTTTAAATAGAATTGTAAATTTTTTATTAAGATCAAGGGAAGACAATTGTGTGCTTTGGAATATCGGTTGAAATCTGAGAAATTTAAGAAATGTGCTCTTCCTGTTTTGTACTTTTAGAAAATTCTATATAATTTTTGTACATTTGAGTAGCTGATAAAATTACTAAAAGAAATTTAAGATGTTAACACTATTTTAATTTTATTTTGTTCTTTCCTTTTATAGAAATTATTTCTATAAAGTGCTTTGTGAATTACAACAGTAATAAATACATGGCTGTTTATACATTTGTGGCACTGATGTATTAAGGGTCCTAGCCTTCTCAACTCGCCTGTGGGAAAAGTAATCTATGTCTCATATACAATTCAATGACATAAGAAAATTTAAGCATATGATTATCTCTAAAAATATTTTTTAATTGAGTATGTGGACAGGCTTACCACATAGAATAGGGGGAAAAGTTTTAATTTTAAAATAAACTGTTACTCATAACAAGTGTATTTGAAACTGTTGATTTAGAGAACAGATATTATATTATGAATATTTAATTGTTAAGATCTGTTTCTCTCTGCTAAGTGCTATGATTATTTTTATGTATTTATTAGTCAAAGGAAATGACAGTCACAGGTTTTACATCCCTATGACCATGTTTGTGAATATATTTGCTTATTTTTAGTTTCTACTTTAGCACTCTTTCCAGGCGGTTCTCTTGGCAACAGTAATATTGCTTCTGCCTGTCGTGCGTTTTGTGCTTAATTGCTCTTTCGTTCTATCTCCCCACTACTACCCATTATATCTTTCATACAATGGCTCTTGCTATTCTGTCCAACCATTAACTCAGGTAATTTTTTTTACTGTATTTTTAGTCAATTTTCCCTGAATGTAAGGAAAATGGCAATTTTTAAGGATTTAAACATTTTTTTAAAGGGGGAAAAAAGGATGTACTAAAAATTTGTATATCCCCTCTTGCCGCCATTCTTTCCTGAACTGTTTTCCACCCCAGGGGAGGAGATTTGTATTTTACCACAATAGCTGGCATTTGCTTATTTCCTCTGTTTCTTATATACCTAGCACAAAAGAATCTAGAGTACTCATAGACTGCTACATGGAGATTGGGGCCAACCAGCTGGTTAGACTGGAAAGACTGTACATAGGGAATCAATTACTCTTCTGCCCATTACACTTTCGACCCCAAGTAGTGTATCTTGGCAAAATTAGAAATACACTCAGAATGCTACCAAGAGATGAGCTGGGTTTCTATAGGAGCAAAGCTCAGGACATGGACTTTGTGGTGTCAGCATCATGAAGGAAAGTGACTCAGCCTAAGTCAGGGGCCAGCTCAGTGGACACTGCTCACTTGTGAAAAACGAACATGCCAGACTCTAGGTCAGAGTGGGGGTGGGGAGACTGTGAGTGGGCTAATGTAATTTGCAAAAGCCATCATGAAGGCTCATCTGGTATATCGAGAATATAAATTGAAGGACTGACTAATAATCACTAGAGTGCATCAGGTGGGCTCAGAAAAAGGTTCCCTGTGAGAGGGGATAAGCTGAGATCTAAAACCTTGCTACTCCAAATGTGACCTGTGGACAGTTTGCTAAAGCACCACTTGGAAACTTAGTAAAAAATGTAGATTTTCAAGTCCCACACCCGACCCAACCACAAGATACCTGCATTTTGTAAGATCCCCAGGTGATTCATGTATATTAAAGTTAGAAGAAGTGCTAATCTCAAGCTTCCATAGTGTTGAAATAAGAGGATTAGAAAGTTCTCATTAGAGAAGCCAGGCATGCAAAGACTGTACTGCTTGGCATGGTCTAGGAATTGGGCCCAGGGATGGACAGGACATTATAGTGAGCCAGCCTGGAAAAGCTTGTAGCGACCAGGCATACAGGCCTTTTAACCATTTGGTTCTTTTCAGCTTGAAAATATCTTCCCAGCAACAAAATAGACTAGTGGAAACCAGTTCAGAATTAAAGTCAGTAGTCCAGACAAAAACTGAAGATAACTGGAATTAGGATTATTTTAGTGGAGATCAAGAGAATGGAATTCATTTAACAGATATATAAGTGGTATAATAAGATCTGTAATGAGTTGGAGGAAAAGGAGGATTATTAAGGATAATTCTTAAATTTCTACCTTGGACAATGATGTGCCATTCACATCAATGTAGGTGGTTTCCAAAATTTCCCATCGTGAGTTTCAATTTCAAACTCATGTTGAGTTTGATATGTCTTTGAAATATCCAGGAATACATAGCAGGTATGTCACAATGCACACATATCTGGAGCTTAAGGGAAAGATCTAGACTGAAAAAAAAAAAAAAAGTGAGAGTATTCTGCAGGTATGTGGTAATGAAAGCACCAGGCTTAGATGAGATTGAGAGTACAGGGTAAGAAAGAGGATTTAGCAACATAAATGATATATGTCTCATGAAATAGATACAATTAACCTCAATCTGACTGTACATTGTACACATGCATTGAAATGCTACACAAATGTGTGCATTTGCTATGTGTCATCTAAAAATATGTATATTAATAAAATTATTTTTAAAAAATATTTAGGATTGGACCTGGAGGAATTTAAATAAAACAGTATGATGAAACAGGATAAGTTTTCAAAGGAGTCAGAGAAAGGATAGGAGGAAGCTGGGAAACCAGAGAGCATGGTGTCATGGCAGCCAAGGGAGAAGGAATGGTAAAAGTCAACATGACTCAAAGTCCAGAGAAGGATTGAAAAACTCTTGTTGAATTTAGCCAAGATTATTAGTAACTTTTTGTTTGGTTGTTTGTTTCTGGGACAGTACTAGAGATTGAACTCAGGAGCATTCTACTTATGAGCTATATCCCCAGCTGTTTATTTTGTTTTGAGACAGGGACTCTTTAAGTTGTCCAAGCTTGCTGTGAACTTGTGATCCTCCTTCTTCAGCCTTGGGAATAGCTGGGCTTATAGGCAAGTGTCCCCAGCATTAGCTATTGGTAATCTTAAAAAAAAAAAGAAGAAGAAGAAAGGAAATTTTTTTTTTTTACTTTTTACTTTCAAGTGAACACAATATCTTTATTTTATTTCTATGTGGTACTGAGGATCAAATCCAGTGCCTCATGCTTGCTAAATGAGCACTCTACCACCGAGCTAAAAACCCTGCCCTATTGGTAACCTTTTGAAGGGAGAAGGGGTGAGCTAAGGAATCAGCTAGAATAAATAAATCCAGTAATAGTGATATGTGCTTAAATTGCTATGAGACTAATTAGTGGAGTAATTAAATAAGGAAAAGGTGTGATGTGTTTGTGGGTACATGCATGAGCCCTGGAGAATAGGGTGAGGGACAGAAAGCATCCCAGACCTCACTGGTCTGGTACAAAAGCTGATTCTGTAAGAATTTGCCTGTAATGAGGGGAACAGAAAGCATTCAGAAAGTGCAAAGACAAAGAGAGGGGAATGAACGCAGAGAACCGTGGACATTTCCTGTTGGCCCCAGCACTCAGTGGAGTTAATGAATAGCAAGAGATGAGACAGGAGAGAGAAGATGAGGATGAAACATGAATATCTTGAATGCCATTTGAAGGTGTTTGGATTCACCTTAAGAACTTTGGGAAAACCTGAGAAGGATTTTAAACCAGGAACATGACAAGGAAATTTGGATTTCTGAACAATTACTCTAGTGAAAAAGAAGGGTTTGAAGGAAGGAGACCAGAGAAGTAGAGAATTAGAATATTGTGGTAATAATCTAGATACAAAGTAGTAAGTGCCTGATCTAGAATAACATAGGAAATGAGATAATGAAGAGAAAGTTCATAAGTTGTTTTCTGATTACACATGGGAGGAGAAGTAAGAGTCTAGAAGATGCCCCAAATTTGGGGCTGCTAGTAGATAATGGCACAATTTGCTAACACAGAAGAGACAAGGTGAGCCGGGCATAGTGGCACACACCTATAATGCCAGCAGATTGGGAGGCTGAGGCAGGGGGATCACAAGTTCAAAGCCAACCTCAGCAATTTAACAAGAACCCTGTCTGTAAATAAAATATATTTTTAAAAAGGCTAAGAATGTGGTTTAGTGGTTAAGCACCTCTGAGTTCAGTTTCAGGTACCCCAAAAAAAAGAAAGAAAGTGACAGAGAAAAAGACTAGGCTTGGATATGAGCTTCTAGTTGGACATTAGAGAGTTAAGAATCTTTATATGATCAGTCAGGTCATTGGGTCCCAAATGATGACCCCTAAACTCCACAGTAAATGAAATGATTATGATAAACATTATTTTCATCTTATTTATCAGGAAGATCATTAGATGACTGCTTATTTGAATAATACTGATAACTTGATAAATCGTGGGACTGAAATATGAAATAGAAAGAAATTCCTTATGTTTACCGGCTGTGCATAATGAACATGCTTTGGTTGTGTCGTGACTTCCTCGTTGAAACTTCCTGCTTACTCATCTGAGTTTGAGCATGAAGATAAATTGTCATAATTCTATAGCTTTCATGTTCGAATTCTTTCTGACTCCTGGCATCTGTGAAAAGTATTCTTTGAGGTTTATATTTAGTATTTAAATGTCATTTTTCCCTGAGCTGTTTTCCCCCATGGTAATTGTTAAGAAAATAGTCTTTTTTAAAAATAGCCAAAGTCATTATTTTTATTGTCTTTGGTTTCACCAGCAAAATAAGAAAGGAAAAGAACACATCCTTTTACATACAAAAAGCTTTTGAGGCAGGAGAATCCCAAGTTCAAGGCCAACCTAAGCAACTTAGACATGGTCTCAAAATAGAATGTAAAGGTCTAGGGATGTAGTTTAGTAGGAGAGTACTTGCATAGTATGTTTGAGGCCCTGTGTTCATTATCCAGTACCCCCACCCCTTCAAACATACACATAAAGTATGGAGGGAAAATTTCTCTCTATTAAGGAGCATAGTGTTATTATTTGATTTTCAGTTATATGATGATACTCTACTCATAAGCCATTTAAGAATTCCGTTTTTTTCTGGAGACTTTTATGCCATAGTTTTTCAACTGTGTCCTGTTATATGATCTTTAGTCTTTATCAAAGGATTAAACATTTGAGATAAAATTTATATATCTAACTGCTCAATGTTAGATTGACTTTCTTTGCAATTATCAGAAAATCATTTTTCATTCATTAAGATGATGGAACCAAAATTTCTATATAAATATTTGAATTTTGCCTGCTAAGTTTCTTTTTCCAAAGTGTTATAAACATTTTTTTTAGTTAGCTGCCTGGAAATTGAAATCATTTACTCTTTTTCAAATTACATTTGAAAAATGTCTGGGTTTTTTGTTGTTGTTGTTTGGGGTTTGTTAACAGCAGTTTTCATTTTAAACATATACTTAGAATACTATTTATGACTCAGAATTTATTAAGTATAGTTCTTCTATTTAATTAAATTCCTATCTGCCTTTAAATAGCTTAGTATTTAATTCAAGAAACTGAATATATATATAAATAAAATGTATTTTGACCTGCCAATGTGGTAGGTGTTTTTTATATATACAGTAGAGAAATTTTAAGTGTGTGCTAAGGCACATGGAAGACTGATTTATTTGCACACGATACTGAGATTTTTTTTTTTTTTCCAAGAACAGCTCTCAAATCTCAAAGTGAAGATCCAAATGTGAAGTTTACTAATGCACTACTGAAGTTTAAATCTGTGGCACAATCATTGTAAACATGGGTTTTGTCTGTTTCCCAAAATTGATTTTTGCCTTCTGATCTGTAATTACTGGAAAACTATTCCCATTTTTGCCAAACTTAATTTCTGAGTTTTCGTACATAAGTCATTATTCAAATTTAAAATGACTCTAATTTTAATGCCAACAAAATTGGTTGTAGTCAAATTTCAAAGTAATAATAATAATTTGCCCCCCCTTTTAAAAATACACATATATATATATGAAAGATTTTTAAAATGTGGAACCTAATAGATATAGAAACATCTTTAAAGCAAGAGTTTTATTTATTACACTGTGTAAGCCTTATGTAGATACTTAGCATGTCATCAGCATGTCTGAAGTTATGACTCTCAACAGGTCAGAGTATTTTGACTTTCAGTGCAGGGGAAGGAGGACAAGATGTGATGATACTGATGATGATGATGATGGGTAATGAAATGCCAATTGTAGATTAAATCATTACCTACCTTCTGACAACAATCATGCAATGTAACCCAATATTATTATCTCCATTTTACAAAAAGGAAACTGAAGCTTAGGTCAAGTAATGGGTCCCAGGTCGTACTCTTAATACATCAAAGAGAAAGGGTTTAAGCAAAGTCTGAGTGACTTGATGTCCCATTTATACAACCTTCATATTATATAATGTCACAGATAATACAGATAATCATGCTATCTATACAGATAATCATAGCATAAATGCAAGTAAGAATTAATATTTGCTTTAACAAGCAAAACTGAATTGTAATAGAGATTTGGAGGAGGGGTAAATTTCATCTATTTTATAAAGATGAAGAAAGACATCATTGTTTTATAGATATAAATTGAAGTCAACTAAGATAATATAAAGTGTGTATAATGAATCCACATAGAAAGCTTTGGCTCTCTGGATTTTAAATGACTTAATGAATAATAGACAGAAGACTGACTCGATACCAAGCTGTGAATGCACTTTACTGTTACTCCATAACCACAGTTATCATTAATCCTGCTAGAATGTTCACATTATGCACGATGATGAACAGAACAATAAACAAATGTTATGTTTGTCCTCTAAAGGATGATCTATACAGCTTGCCAGCTTTTTGAATGTATCTTTGTTAAGTAATTGGATAAATTTATGCCTTAAAGCTGCCTCTTTGTAGTATTAAAATAAGTACAAGAAGGAAGTTGAAGTCTTAAGCAAGCAAAGCATGATTTGCTTTCTCCAAATAATTTTTAAAAATTAAATCATGACCTTTAACACACAGCTCTCTTCTTTTGAACTTGGAACTTGAAGAGTTTTGAGGAACAGAAAATAGGACCTTTAAGAAAGGCTAAGGAATAATACTAAAGAATAAGCAAGCATGGAAAATAATTTTCAAAAATGTATTCTAAGTAACTCTTCTGATTGTGTGGTAAGTTTATGTCTCATAAAAATGAAGACAGGTGGATGGTGGAGAGAAAGAACATCCCCTCCCTCCTGTGATTGTCCTTTAGTACCTCTACCTCCTGCACATTCTGCTCAAGGTAGGAAAATTCTGGGTTAATAGGGTAGCCTGGCTTGGGCAAGCTCTTAAGTGATCGGTTGGTTCTGTTTACGAGGCTAAAAGTTCAGGGGTCTGAAGTCATTCTTCAGTCAGAAAGCCTTTTCAATGAGAGCTGGGTGCAGTGTTGCTGCCTGTAATTCTAGCAACTCAGGAGATTGAGCAGGAGGATCATAAGTTTGAGGCCAGCCACTAGCAAATTAGCGAAGCCCTAAGCAACTTAGTGAGATCCTGTCATAAAATAAAAAGGACTGGGATGTGGCTCAGTGTTTA
This sequence comes from Marmota marmota marmota, assembly GCF_001458135.2. Classification (NCBI taxonomy): domain Eukaryota; kingdom Metazoa; phylum Chordata; class Mammalia; order Rodentia; family Sciuridae; genus Marmota; species Marmota marmota. The sequence goes on from NW_025999853.1 coordinate 20,609,240, forward strand.
AGTGTCTCTGAGTTCAATCCCCAGGTACGAAAGGAAAAAATTAAAAAGCCTTTGCAGCAACACAGCATCCTTTTGAAATACAAATTTTGAGCCATGTGTGGTGGGACAAACCTGTAATCTCAGCTGAGGAGGCTGAGGATCTCAAGTTCGAGGTCAGCCTAGGCAACTTAGTGAGATTTTGTCTCAAAATAAAAAGGGCTGGAAATGTACCTCAGTGGTAAAGTGCTCCTAGGTTCAATTCCTAGTACCAAAAAAAAAAAAAACACAAAAAAAACCTGACAGTTATGGAGGACCTTCTTTGACTATTCACTTGGTTGACTTTCTAGCATAAAAAACTGGTGATAGAATGTTAGATTTTGCAGCACATATATTGAAATTGAGATGTAGAAGATACCAGAGTGTCAGGATAACATGGAATTTATCAAGTAGTCAATGTTTTTGGAGCTGTTTTTATAGATAGGCTTGGCATCATAAAATTGTTACTTCTTAGAAGTCTATAAATTTGAGAAAATACCAATAAGCATCCCAGTAATATGTTTAATGAAACTTAAAACTTAAAAAGTTAATTGTATAACTTACTTGACAAAGTAAAGAACAACAACCAAAAAAAAATATATATATATATATATCCAGGGTAGTTCTGAAGGTTGAAGACTCCTTAAGCTCCAGGTATGATATTGCAAAGAGAAAGTAAGAATCCATGACTGAAGGCATGTAACAGAACCACACAGGTATGGACAGTTGCTGTGTAGAAGGTGACTGCAGATCCGTAGAGAAGGACCAAATGCACTATTCCTTGATTGTTGCTGTGACAATCATCCATTTAAAAATAACAATAAATTAAAATTCTATTCTTTGCGGTACTTTTAGCCAGAAACAAAAAAATCAATATCTGATAGGGTAAAGCCTTAAATGTGAAAAGTAATACTTTAAAGTCTCAAAAAAAAAAAAAAAAGACAATGTGAATTCTGGGTATGCAAAGGTTTCTTTTAAAAGAAATACAAATTACACAAATCATAAAGGAAATGTTTGATAAGTTTGGCTACATTAAAAACAAAACTTATACTTTAAAAACTCATAAATAACAGTGAAAACAAACCACAGAGGAGGGAATGTATCATACACATAAAGAACAAGTATCAGTGTCCAGAATATATAGAAAACTCTCAAATTAGAAATGAGAGAAATAGAGCAATTGAAACATGGGTGGGAGATTTAAGTAGGCAATTTACAGAATAATTACCAATATTCACATAAAATATGTTCAAGTTACTGGTAATCTAAGAAATGCACAATGAAATTCAAGCCATTAGGTGGGGTTTTCTGCCCATAATTTTTGTAAAATTTAATGTGTAATACTCAATTATTTCTGACTTTGTAGATAAAAGTGACTTCTGCTAGTGGAAGGTTACCTTGGGTTTATACTTCTCTCCAAATACTATGTTATTAATATTTTTTTGTATGTGGATGGCTCAGCTCATGCAGGACAGTCAATTGAATTCAGTTCAACAAATGCTGTTGAGCAATACTTATAAAAACTATAATTTAGCTATTCCACACTAGCAAGAAGTCTCATACCAAGACATTTACAAAAGTGCTCACTATAGCAGTCATTGTTAATTAACAGTAGAAGGGATAGTTTGTGGAATATTCAGAAGAATACTATTTTGGCAATATAAGTAAGTAAACTAGAATCCTATGCATCACCGTGGGACAAATCTAACACTGTTGATTAAAAGAAAATACCAAAAGGTTCTACTATAATATGATTTTATGTAAAGTTCTAATGAAAGCAAAATCAGCTCCTTAGGTGTAGACTCAAAAAGACATTCAGTTGAATTTCCTGATCTGATGTTTGTGTTTTTCTCACAATATTCCTGACAAGTGACTATCCCTAGGCTATTAGAATCATCCATGATGAGAAACTCACTTTGAGTAGAAGGGTCAAGACCACTCTTAGATAGACTCGTCAGCCTTTTGTCTGTTTTGTTCTCTACTTACAGAATGAAAGCAAATCTAGAAATGTTGATTGTAAACAAAACTGATATATTCTAATTCGTTTATTAAAGATATATCTGAAGTTCAAGTCACTGGTTGTCTTTACAAGTGAAATGCTTTCTTTTGCCTTCACATTTGTTGGAAAAATCATTGTGTTATTCCACCAGAAGCCATCAAATATGCTGTTAGCAGTCAAAAATCATGAAGTGATCTGTAGTTAGGTAATAGATGTATGCATTGCTCTGTCATTGTGCTCCAAGCCATTAAGGATAGGAATTACTAGCAGAGAGTAGCATTGGCTTTACCTTGGGTTTATACTTCTCTCCAAATACTATGTTATTAATATTTTTTTTGTATGTGGATGGCTCAGCTCATACAGGACAGTCAATTGAATTCAGTTCAACAAATGCTGTGAACTGAACTGTCTCATATACTATGCTAGACACCTGAGAACAAAGATGATAAAGTTATGACTCTGTCCTTCAAAAGGGGTTCACAATCTGCTAGGAACTACCAACATGTAGACACAAATACAGCAAGAAGTGACAAACGTTCTACTCATGGCATGAACAAAGTGAAGTGGCACCAGTGATTAATTCTGACTTACCGGTCCAGACAGTGGGTGGGTGGGAAGATTAGAAGGAAGAGAGGAGAAAAAGGAATAAATATATAATGGGTGAATTTTGAGAATACAGAGAAATAATTGAGTACCACAATATGTTGAATGTTCCTTTGCTAATTACATAAGTAATAATAGTTTGGACTGCAAATCTTCACTGCATCCCAGTCATCAATTGTCTGTTTTGCTTGCTCAGCAGTGACAGAGATGTGGCAGGTGCTGGGAGGGAATCTAGCTCTGCTCTATCTTGGTTCTCTCCCACAGTATAGAATCCTTTGAGGGCAGGCAAGATACCACACTCACAAGTACAACTGGTAGGTGCTCCCTGTGAAGTAGGTGCTCAGTGAACGTGTACTCAAAAATAGAAAAAAAATGAATACTAGCAACTTTAAAATAGGACCGACTCATTTGCTGGAATTCTGTCAGCCCAAAGTGTTAAACACCAGTAACTTTTTTATGAGTGTAGTGATATCACTATAGTATAGTGATATAGTGGCATAATTTTATTAGAATAGTGAAACTTCCCCAAGTCATGCCTCTCACTCTTCCCCTGTACAAACAATGCAAAGGCAGGGTTAGTTGGTGGGAAAGAATCTGCTTACATGCAGGTCTCAGTACCTTTGAGAGACAGAAAGGCAAATATGTCGGCTGACTGATACTGTCAGTTGGAGATCTGGTACTGGTTTTCTCAGTCTTTACCGTTCTCTATCTTTTGTTCATCTCCATAAGTCATTTGATAGCAATGTATTTGCTGGCTGATCCCAAACAAGAAGTTTATTGTTTAGGCTGTTAGAACTCTTTAATCGTTTAGACAGTCTATGGTCTTAAGTCATTTGCCCCCATTTTCATTTTGCCCTTTCTTCACTAACCACCTTGACTACAAACCACCAGAGATTAAAGATTGATTTGTTAATTAGGTTGAGTCCTTTTCCCACGAAGGGCTGGAGCTGTGATTTCAGTATGACCCATGATATTTGTGGCCATGCATGTATGTACTTAGGTATATTGTGATATGTGTTAAAAAGTAAATAAAACTCTTTGGTTATAGAGAATTTGGTTTTCATCTGTGAGAACAGTGATAAAAACCTGCATGTAAAAGACTTTCAAGTTTCTTTTAAGTACTAGACATGATACTAGCTCCAAGGGATATAGTGGTGAGAGTAGTAGACATGGTACATCCTACTATAAAAGACAGTAAACAAAGAACAGATATATAAATGTAAATTCTGATCGATCGGTTAATGAGGAAATCATCAGGATGCCCAGCTAGCAAACAGAAAGTCCAGCTTTATTAGAGTAGACAAGATGACTTTTCTGAAAATGTGACAGTTATGCTGAAATATGGAGGCTACAAAGGGCTCAGCCACGCTAGGGTAGCAGAGATGTTCATTGTAGACAGAGCAGAAGCAAGGAAGAAAGAAAAGTTTGTTCTTTCAGCAGAAATTATTTACTCTGGGGTGAGAACGTGTGTGCATGGGCAACCATATATTGTCCCCAGTGAATGAGGTGCTTTTCCAGGATCAGGAATGCAGGCTATGATCATGAGAGAGGAATTCCTAGTGAGTCCTTTGTGTTTCTATACTTACCTTTACATTGCTATTGCTTTCATCCCAGTCTTTGCTGTCAGCCCAGGGGCTGGGGGCCCATGTACATAAACATAAGGGCTGTATGTCTCTTCCCAGATCCACTGCTCAGGGTATGAATAGATGGTAGGTCATAGATGCTTGTGAGTACAGATAATGAATAGCATTAAACGTCCTCTACAGTAGCTTATTCTTGCATAACCCTTTAATTCATACCCTAAAAGTCATTCTCTCTCAGGTATTTTAGATTAATAGTCTAACAAAAAATTGTCAAGCATATCCCAGCAATGGACAACTTAGGAGAACAGAGCACAGCTCATTCAAGACTAAAATAGTTTTTCAAGACAAATGTAACGGGGCTTGGTGGCTCAGGTTTGTAATCCCAGCAACTTGAGAAACTAAGGAAGGAGGATCACAAGTTCGAGCCCAACCAGCCTCAGCAATTTACCAAAGACCTAAAGCAACTTAGTGAAACCCTTTCTCAAAAAATAAAAACAACTGGGGATATAGCTCAGTGGTAAAGTATCCCTGGGATTTAATCCCCAGTACCAAAAAGTAATTAATTAATTAAAATAAAATATAGAAGTTCATAAATCTCTGTGGGAGAAAATTAAACAAGTTCCCAAGTAACTGATGGCTCTAGAGTATAAGCTTCAGGAAATGGGGTCTTGCATAATGTTATCCACTGTGGGCTCCTCCCACTATAATCGTGCCTGGCAGAGAAATATTTGTTGAGTGAACAAGTGAAGAAGACCCTGAAGAGATACTCTTAGCCAACTGGGAGTACAAAAATGTGTTTTTTTTTTTTTTTTTTTTTTTTTTTGCACATTTTTCCCATGTATTTCACTGATACTAGTATTTGCTGGTCAAATAAATTTGGGAAGTTCTTATTACACTATTACTGTCCTAGAGATTTACTATTGCAAATTAGCACATTATTTTCAGAGAAATCCCACTAGAAACCAACCTTCCTTCCTTCCTTCCTTTTTGGTACTGGGGATTGAACCCAGGGGTGCTTAACTACTGAGCTACATCCCTAGCCATTTTTTATTTTTTATTTTTTTTTTTTTATTTTATTTTTTTTAATTTTTTATTGTGGGTTGTTCAAAACATTACAAATTTCTTGACATAACATATTCGACACTTTGATTCAAGTGGGTTATGAACTCCCACCTTCACCCCATACACAGATTGCAGAATCACATCAGTTACACATCCATTGATTTACAAATTGCCGTCCTAGTGTCTGTTGTGCTCCGCTGCCTTTCCCATCCTCCACCC
>NW_025999853.1:20618999-20653031 GCF_001458135.2 Marmota marmota marmota
TGGCGGAGATTCACTCGTCTAGCGCAGACTGTCCCTCCAAAAATCCTACCGATTCCCGGCCGATCTCTCTTTAGTGGAATTTTGCTAGGAGTTTCTCAGCAGGTCGTATCTAAGCGTATCCATGCGTCTCTCTGACCCCGTTGTTGAGGAGGTACTGAAAGCGCTGCCTCCCCTCTCGCCGCCATGTTCTCCCCTCAAGTCCAAAAATGTGTTTTATACATATTTTTTTAAAAATTCGAATGAAGAATAATGGTTTGGGGCCAAGGGTGTAGCTCAGTGGTAGAGTACTTGTTACGCATGCACAGGGCCCTGGGTTCAATCCCTAATGTAGCAATAATAATAATAGAATAGTAGATTTTTAATTTTTCATCATTTTAAACAAATGGTAAATTATAAGACTATGACAAAGGGAAGTTTGAAGGTTATCATCTTCCTAAAAAGTGGTAGGGAGGATCATGGGAAACAGTGGCTTTGTTCCCAAAGTCCCAGTGTATAATGTACTTTAGCATCTCTTAGATTTGTAATTGGTTATGTTTCATCCAAGGTTTGTACCTGTGAAGCCTTGGACAAGCTAGTTATCCTCAGTATCTGTTTCCTAATTTGTAAAATGGGAATAGTAATCTGGAGGTCCAAAGGAACTCAGCTTTGCTAGGAAGGTAGAGAAGGCCAACTTACCTGGCAGGATTACTGGGAAGGACCAGATCAGCTAATATGTGCAAAGCATTTACAACAATGCAGAGCATACAGTGAGCTTCAGATGTCAATCACTGTCATTACAAGTATTCTGCATGTCTGAAACAACCTCTTTTGGGAACCCCATATCCCAAAGGATAGCCAGACACATAAAATATATTTTTGAAAATTCAGTGTGTTATATATTTGGATTTTTTTAATGGCTTTAATGAGATAACTTGTATGCTATAAAATTCACCCTTTTAAAGTTTACAAATCAATGGTTTTTGGTATATTCACAAAGTTGTGCTCCCTTCACCACTATCTAATTTTAGACTATTTTGTCACCCCCAAAGAGAATTTTAGAACATTTTCATCACCTCCATACCCATTACCAAGCTCTCCCCATTCTCTCTCCCCATCAGCCCCTGGCCACCACTAATCTTAGTCTGTCTTCATATATTTGTCTATTTTGAAATTTTACATAAATGGAATTCTACTAAATGTGGCTTTTTGTTTTCAAGATTAATCCTGCTATAACATGTATTAGTACTTCATTTCTTTTTGTGGGCAAATAATAATCCATACTAAGGATCTTAATTGTGTATTCATTATCATAGCATTTGGAGCATGGGGGTTGTTTACATTTTCTTAGATATTATGAACAATGCTGCTATACATGCATATACAAGTTTTGTGTGGATGTATGTTTTTACTGCTCTTGGATGTATACCTAAGAGCGGAATTGCTAGATAATATGGTAATTCTGTGTTTTAACATTTTGAAGAACTTTTTTCAACTGCTTCCCTAAGTCCCCCCAGCAATGTATGAAGGGTCCAATTTCTCTACATTCTAACTAACACGTGTTATTGCCTTTTTAATTTTAGTCATCCTATTAGGCATGAAATGGTATCTCATTGTAGTGAGTGTGTGTGTGTGTGTGTGTGTGTGTGTGTGTGTGGTGCAGGACTTTGTGCATGTGAGGCAAGCACTCTACCAACTGAGCTATATCCCCAGCCCTCATTGTAGTTTTGATTTGCATTTCCATTATGGCTAATGATATTGGTCATATTCTTAGGTGTTTATTGGTCATTTGTAAATCTTCTTTGGAGAAATGTCTATTCTCATCTTTTGCCCATTTTAAATTAGGTTATATGCTTTTTCATTGAGTTTTAAGAGTTCTTTATATGTCTGCATGGGAGTCCTTTATCAAATATATGATATGTAAATACTTTCTTTCATTCTGTGGGGTTTTTTAAAATCTTAATGGTAGGTTTTAATCACATGAATTTTTTAAATTTTGATAAAGTCCAATTAATTTTTTCTTTTATCATTTGTGCTTTGGTATTGTAAATAAGAAGCCCTTGTCTAGTCTAACGTCAGGAAAATCACCTCTTATGTTTTCTTCCAAAAGTTTTATAGTTTTCGCTCCTTTGTTTAAGCTTATGGCCTATTTTAAGTTAGTTTAGTATATGATCTGAGGTAGGAACTAAATTCACTTTTTTGAAGGTGAATATCCAGTTTTCCTGCACTGTTTGTTGAAAAGGCTATTCTTTCCCCCATTAAACTGTTTTGGCAACCTTGTTAAAAATCAGTTGAACATAAACTAATGGGCTTATTTCTGGACTCTGGATTTTGTTCTGTTGATCTATATGTCTTCCTTTATATCAGTGTCATGCTGTTATTTATTTAGCCAGTGCCAAGGATGAAATCCAAGACCTCACACATTCTAGGCAAGTTCTCTATACAGAGCTACATCCCCAGCTCCACATTGTCTTAATTACTATAATTTTGTAGTAAGTTTTGCAATTTGTAATTATAAGTCATACACCTTTTTTCTTCAGTGTTATTTTTGCTGGTCAGTGTTCTTTGCATTTCCATATGGATTTTAGAATTAGCTTAATTTTTATGTTTTGATCAATGAACTTAGGGTATAAAATGTCTTTCCATTTAATTGGAGCTTTAATTTCTTTAAGCAATGGTTTGCAATTTTTTTATTATTAGTTGTTCAAAACATTACATAGCTCTTGACATATCATATTTCATACATTTGATTCAAGTGGGTTATGAACTCTCATTTTTCCCCGTATACAGATTGCAGAATCACATCGGTTACACATCCACGTTTTTACATACTGACATACTAGTGTCTGTTTTATTCTGCTGCCTTTCCTATCCTCTACTATCCCCCCTGATGGTTTGCAATTTTAAGTGTACAAGTCTTACACTTCTTTTACTAAATTTATTCCTAAGTATTTTACTTTTTGCCAGTATTATAGATGGAATTATTTTTGTAATTTTATGTTCAGATTGTTCATTGCCATATGGTTGAAAAATTTTTTTTGCTGTTTTTTATTTTTTTGAGTAATATATACATGACATGAAAGTTACCATTTTTTAAAAGTGTACAATTCACTGGCAGTAAACACATTCATAACTTCACAATGTTGTGTAACCATCATCGCTGGTTCCAGAACCTTTTATCATTCCAAACAGAAATTATGTACAATGAAGCAATAATTTTCAGTATCCTTTCCCCAGCTCCTAGTAACCTACACCCTATTCTCCATTTCTTATCAATCTACCCATTTCAGATACCTCATAAGTGGAATTATACAATGTCTGTCCTTTGTGTCTGGCTTATTCCTCTTAGCATAATGTTGTCAATGTTTATCCATGTTGTAGTGTATATCAGAATTCCATTCATTTTTCTGTGGCAGAATAATGTTCTCAGTTACATTTCATTATACATTTATCTGTTGATGGATAATGTGGGTTGTTTTTACCTGGGGGTTAGTGTGAGTAAGGCTGCTGTGCATAAAGGAGTACAGTGTCCATTTGAGTCTCTGTTCTCAGTTCTTTGGGGTATATGCTTAGGAATGAAATTGCTGGATCCTTTGGTAATTCTGTGAATAATTTTTTAAGGAACTGCCAAACTATTTTCCACAGCAACTTCAGCATTTAACATTCTACCAGCAATGAATGAGAGTTTCAACTTCAACTTCTCCAAATCTTTACCAGTGCTTGCTTACTTACTTTCTTTGTTTTTTTCCTAGATGTGAATGGTTTGTTTTTACTTATTTGTATTTTTAATCTTATGTATTTCACAGGGATTGAATCCAGAAATAAACCCATTCATTTATGATCAATTAATTGAACCCAGGAGCACTCTACCAGTGAGCTATATTCTCAGCCCTTTTTGTTTTTTATTTTTAGGGAGGGTCTTACTAAATTGCCTAGGCTGGCTTCAAACTTGCAATCCTCCTGCCTCAGCCTCCTGAGTATCTGGGGTTATAGGCATTTACCACAGCGCCCAGCTGAATGTTTTTAAATTAAGAATTAAACAGCATCCACCAATCTTTTTTTCTCCCACTGTGGTACTGGAGACTGAACCGAGGGACTCATGCTGGCAAGCACTCTACTACTGAGCTGCATTCCAAGTTTGCAGCAGTTTTTTTTTTTTTTTTTTTAATGGCATAACACTTGATCTTTCAGACAGACATATGTATGGTGTCTTTCAATGACAAGGAAAGATGTGATATTTCTGTTCACTGTTAGCATTGTATCCTTGTTGTAGTTTCTTTAATTTATTATATTTGAGGATAAATTATTAAACCTAAGTTTGGAAATTTTAGAGGAAGAATATTTAAAACTTTTGTATACAGATATCATTTTAAAGTTTGGAAAACATAACTCTTCCTATCTTTTCTATGACATTAAAGATAACGGAAAATAGTGGTCGAAATCTGCCAGACAAGGGTGAAGATATCTGTGGATATTTCTTGAATCCTTCCTTAATGTCAGCAGACTGTTCAGCAATAGCCGTGAAAAATAAAACAGAAGAATTTAGTGACTTTCCCTCCGAGAGCCAAAGAAGCATACCGCTTGCTGTGACAGACGCTTTAGAACACATCATGGAACAGCTCAATGTCTTGACACAGGTGGGTTGGCATGCTTTGCCTCAGAGGTAAGATACACCAAGCAATCCTGGTCAGAGCAGATTGCAAAACCAATGGAATAGCAGCTCTGGAGGCTGAGGCAGGAGGATCACGAGTTTAAAGCCAGCCTCAATAATATCAAGATGCTAAGCAACTCAGGGATATCCTGTCTCTAAATAAAATACAAAAGAGGGCTGAGGATGTGGCTCAGTGGTTGAGTGCCCCCGAGTTCAATGCCTGCTACCTGCCTTCCGCAAAAAAAAAAAAAAATGGAACATGAGGAAATTTTTACTAACAAGCATACCCAAGGTAGCAATCATGTAACAAGTAAGATCATGTGGAGAAGCTCAGAGATCATGTGCATGAATGCACGTGTGTATGCAAACACATACACACATGTATACATAAACATACTAAGCCAGAAAAGCAGTGTGTGTTATTAAGAACAATAACAGTACTTCAGGCTATGAGCCTATGAGTGTGTTTGGTTTTAGGCAGTAATCTTTTGCCCTTAGAATTTGTGATGCAGTATGTTCACGTTGAGCCACTCATAAAGAAATATTTAGGGCCATAAGAAAAATGAATTGGAACAAACATTTATGGTTAATATGAAATATTGCCAGTTTACAGTTTTTCACTCTGAAAACATTCTGTCTGTCCTATGGGGCAGTCTCTCATTCCAAAGCTACTTATTTGAATACAGTTTTTCTTTCCAGGGTGTTAGCTTTGCATTCCCATTTTGGAATCTTAACCAGTATTTTCAGGCTAATTCATCTTTACAGAAAAGGAATACAGAGGGCCTTAAATGATGTTACCAAAGTCTTTCAACCCTTTATCAAGAACCATAGATGTGATATAAGGAGAACCTAATGGATATACCAGAGGTTTCCTACAGCTCTGCTAATACCATGTTTCTTTTGGAGAAGGCTTCTGTTGTTCCTCCTTGATATGTACAATATCTGTTGCAATATTTGTCAGAGTGGACACTGTCCCAAGTTATAAGAGAGACTAAAGTATGAACTAGAGAAATGTCAATTAGAGAGATGTTCAGAATAAGTATTTCAAGTTGAAATAACTCTTTCATAGAAATTACCTGAGTCTATTCTCAAATCTGGCCAAGCATTCTGTTACTGGGGCTGCTATCATAGGTCTTACTTCCAGACTGGAATGGGACCCTGGCATCAGTCATATAAGCACCCGATATGATCCTCTCTTACAGCCAATGTGTAGAACCACTAATTAAATGAGTATTTCAGTCCTGTGTATACCATCTCAGGGGCTTTGAAATTAAGAAGCATATCTGTAGGTTCAGAGTCCTGACAGACTCTGGGAAAGAGTCATGTGAAAACTTGGGAGTCATTGTAGGATTTGCTCAATGAAAATCATATTATGAATGTAATGCACTCCACTATTTTCATGTATGTAAGAAATAAATAAAAAAAAAGAAAAAAATTCTGACAAAACTATCCATTTTGAAGTTTCAAAAAAATCATATTAAAATCACCCATTTTCATTTCATAATATTAGGAAAGAGGTGACTTTCTCTGTATTTATCAGACATTTCTTTCCTTTCAAAAGCCATTGCCCTCTCAGCTTTGTTGCAAATTTAGTTATAATTGGTTTGTTTCCCACATTACCATGACTTCCCTATCTAAACTATCATCAGTGTCAGATGAGCATTAGGATCTCTCCAAAATGAATCTTTCCATTCCCATTTCATGACCCATTTCTCCTTTTACTTGATTCAAAGTAAAATGAATCATTTTAAGCATCATTAAATTTCTCTATGATTTTTAATTTTGAAGGGCTTTATTCCTTCTACATATGAAAGAAATTAAAAGTAGATGGCACATTTGCAAAAGGGCAACAGTGAATTTGTGGGCAAGTAGCAAGTAAAATAAATATCCTTTAGGGCTGGGGATATAGCTCAACAGTAGAGCATTTGCTTAGCATGTGCAAGGACCTGAGTTTCCCAGCACTACAAAATAAATAAGCAAACAAACAAACAAACAAGCTTTGATTCACTTTAATTACAGGTGACTTAACACCACCTAAGGTTCAGGGTGTTTATAACTGAACTATAATTAGAAATAAATAAAAATGAAATTATAGGTTATATAGCAGATAGAGTTTACCAATGTTAAAAGATGTCAATAGCATGCATAAAGTATCTGGCAAATTGTTTAGCACATAGTACACACTCAAGAAATAGGTGAAAGTATTATCAGCATCATTATTTTTAGTTAATTGCACCTGTTCTGTGGAATATGAAAGCAAAAGTTTTAAATAATGATATACTGATAACCTTCAAAGTGTGATTAGAAATCAACTTTTTCCATGAAATTTGTTGACTAAAATAACCAAGCATTTATCCTGCTTTTCCTATGTGAGCTCTACGACTGGGTAACCAATTAGCAGATGATGAAACTGACTCTTATTATAAATTATTTATAAATTTTTTTTTCTTGCCACATTAGGGATTGAGCCTGGTGGCATTCTACCTCTGAGCTACATCCTCAGAACTTTTATATTTTTTATTTTGAGATAGGGCTCACTAAGTTGCCGAGGCTAATAAACTTTTTAAGTGATAGAATTACAGTATTACCATTTACATTCCCCACAAATTAATAGATCTAGGCATTGAATTGTTACTATAGCATTACTGAAAGGGAAACAACCAAACATTTTTAACATGTCCTCTAAAAAAAGAATAAACTACCACACAAAGTCTTAGCAAGAAATCTACCCTGATCAAGCCTTAGGATCCAGCTGCCGATTTTTAGAATATACAGAGGATGGAAGAACAGGCTGAACACACAATCTCTAAAATCCAGACTTGGTGGAAACTTCACACGTTAGAGTGTACGAGCTTGTCAGCAGACAAACTGTCAAGAAAAGAAAGGGAGAAAGTGGGTACCTGCCGATTGAAAGTCATGTATCAGATCTTGAAAAGGAGAAATTACACTGTCTAGAAGTGTGTATCAGGGAAATAAAACCATAAGGAAATGCATAACAGTGATTATGAAGGTCAAGGGTAGTGGCTGTTACAGAGGGAGGGAGGGGTGGTGATTGTAGGAGGCTCACGGAAGGCACTCTGGGGTAGCTGGCAAAGTTCTAGTTATTGAGTAATAGCTATGAGGGCATTGTTTAATATGCATTCATTTAGTGACACATGTGTTTTATGTGGTTTCCTGAATAGTCTATTTTAACTTCTAAGGAAGTTTTTTTAATATAAAAAAAAGATTGAAAATAGTCAATATCACAGAGAAATTAGATGTCCTAAGTGTAACCTACACATGTATGTCTGTTCTAAATGGAACATGTGCATCATTCCCCAAAGGAGGAGGGATAGCCAAGGCCCAGGTCCTGCATGCCCAGCACTTTCCTACCCACTGCACACATGTGTCTTTACTCAATGCTTCCAGCCACACTGTGAGCTTCTGTTGTACTGTGTGAGAGACTGATGGCAATCATGGTACTTTCAAAGTCTTCCAGTTGTCCATCTCTCTGGGGTGTGATGGGTATGATGCATCATGGATTGGATCATGACAGAATGATGCGAAATGATGTTTGAAAAGCACCTACTTGGACCAGGCATGTGTCACCCCCACCATTCCCCATGCTACCATGTAGCCCGTGACTCGACTTGGAATGCTGCATGGGGCCTCCTCCCTGGCTTTGAGGCTTTAGAAAAGGATCTCCTGTGCAGAGGTCATCACCGTCCTCCTATCTCCAGGTTACCCTCCAGGTTACCGTTGGGCATTGATTATTCTGTCCTCCCTTTTGTAGACAGTTTCCATTTTGGAGCAGCGACTGACTTTGACAGAGGATAAGCTGAAGGACTGCCTTGAAAATCAACACAAGCTTATCAGTGTCGTCCAACAGAAAAGCTGAATAGGAATGTGTGAGCAAGGCACAATCAGCGGACGCGTCCTCAGGAAGGCCGTGCAGGGTGCTCGGCACAACACACCATGCACTGATTATCATGGCATTCTTCAAAGGGTGAGCAACAGAACAAAAGGCAAAAAGGCATATTTAAGGACTAATTTAAACACACAAATCAATGTCAAGGACTAATTTAAATCACTACTAGTTATGATTGCAGTAATAAAGTGGAAGCATCCAAGTGACTCTGTATTTTCCCACATGTTATTTTAAATGTCAGTTTTCATTTATAGTACAAATCCTGCCAGGAAAATAACCAAATCTCTGAATTTCATTGCTAAATCATTTCAGATTGACCATGTTCAGGCAACTCCTTAAAGTAATGAATGTATTTCTTTAGTGAACATTCTTGAGGTGAAATGATTCACTTGCCTCTAAAACAGCGTCCTAAATGGAGAGAATGAATTATTGATCTGACTTGCATTTCTTTCAGTTAAAAAGAAGAATCCTCAATGTCTTGAAAAGATGATCTAATAAAAATTCCCAGGCCACAGAATTTCCACAGCAAGAATACACTTATTTTTATTAGCAATAGCACATATATGACATAGACAGTAGTGGGTTTTTATTTGATGTATGATGGACATTGTATTTCATTTGGCCAACCTAAGGAAAATGAAGAGTTAAAGCACCTATCACAGGTAAATGCAATAAATGGTTTGGATTGTACTGAACCTATGGTCACGATTCACAAAGATCATGTTAGTGTGATTTCAACATACTAAAAGCCAAAGATGCAACAGCTGTATTTAAAAATATAGACACATATAGCAAGTGAATAATAAGTCCTTTTTTATATAAAAAAATTTGCATCATCATCTATTTTTTAATGAATTGTGATTTGAAATGAAATGAAAATGAGCCAGGCATTCTAAAAGATCTTGAGTACCATTTAAGAATCCTGTTTTATCTTAAACAAAATGGAAATTAAAATGAAAAAAAAGCAGGCAAATCGATTGTAGCTGGCTTTTCTGTTAACCTGCATTAAGAGCTAAGGTGGGAGAAGGCAGATCACATATGTAAGATCTATAAGATGGGGGAGATGCTATCTGGGTTTTGGGAAGGAAGAAAAAATAAAGCCCTATTTATGTGCGAGCCTATTTTTAGAAGCTTTCCTCAATCGTACCTATGAGCAGGTTTTATTTTTTACCATCTCATTGTGTGTTGTGCCTTTTGATCCTCTAGACATTCTCAAGAGCTTACAAAGACCAAGTGACATTGTATTTTTATAACTTTATTGAGAAGACTAAGGAATGAAATGTCATACAATTTTTGTTTACTCTTTTTTATGCTTCAAATAATAAAGATATTTTTTCTAAAAAAAAATAATAATTCATTTTTTTTCTTAATATTTAAAACCCAGAAGTAACTAGTTTGCTGATCATATAGCCCACTCAGGCTTCAGTGAACATAATAATTTGTGGGAGAGCTTGTCCACACCATTTCCTGGGCCTTACCTTGAGTTTATGACCTCCCAGGTCGGAGACTCCTTCACTCACATCTCTAACAAGCTCATCTGTGGTGCTGCTGCTCTTGGGCCGAGGTCCACACTGTAGGAATCACAGGATTATTCATTATTTAAAGAATCTTTAGCCACTTCTTACCACATACTTTTACAGTCATCACAGAACTTTATAATCATGATACAAATGAAAATACCTGAAACTTTTTCAAGAGGGTCATTGTATACCGCCCCCCATACCCCTTTCTCCTAGCTTTTGAGGATTCTCCTTGATCTTCGTCACACCCCAGATGTTCTTTCCTAACTTGAATATCCAACTGTCTGGTTAATGTCTCTACTTAGAAGCCTAATATACATCTCTAAATATGTCCAAAATTAATTCTGCTGCCTCAGCCACCAGCATCAGCAGCACTTCCTGTCCTAGTCTTCCCCATCTCAAAAAAAAAAAAAAGGCAACCTTCTTTCCAGTTGCTCAAGCTGAAGACCTGGAGACATCCTTGAACACCCCACTCTCAAAACCCACAGTTCATTCCTTCGAATCTTCTCAGAAGCTATGAAATGCGCAACCGCTTCTCACCATTCCCTCTTCCCACCATGGTCCAAGCCATCATCATCTCTTGCCTGGCTGACCACAGGTGCCTCCTAGCTGGTCTCCCTCTGCCACCCTTGCACGGCAGGCCAGAGTGGTTCTTGAAAAGCCTGGGTCAAAGCCTGTGGTTCTATGGCTCCCCATCACAGAACCATGGTTCAGGACGTCCCACCTCACTTGGAGTAAATGGCTCCAATCTCATCTGTCTACACATCATCTGTCTCCCTACCCCTGCCCTGCTCTTAGATCTTCCCTGCAGGTCACTCTCACTCATTGCCCTCTGGTCATAGGGACCTCCTTATTGCCCTCTACCTGACATTGTCAACACTGCTCTCTGCCTTTTCAGAGGTGCCCTCCCCGACTCCCCTGTAAGAAGTGATAACCCATCTGCTAGCTGGGTGATGGCAGGTATATTATGAAGCAGGGCTAGTGGCACTTAGGCAGCAGGGACAGGATGTTCCATCCCTGTGTGTAATTCTCTGCCATGCCTCCTGTCTCTACACTGTCTCACTCATTCTCCCCGAGACTGCTGCCCAGGGCATCCCACCCAACCCCTTTCCCAGCCAGAAGATGGCTGCTCTCGGTCAATGACTGCTTAGTCAGACCCTGGTGCTTTCACTTGTCAGAAGAGCCAGCCTGATTTCCTCATCTGTAAAATAAGAATAAAGGACATCTCAGAAAAAAAAAAAAGAAGTGATAACCCTCCACACACACCAACAGAATATAACCCAATCCAGTAGAGTTTCTCAAAGCCTGTCTTCCTAGCTACTGCAGATAGGATTTGTTTTTCATGCACATAAATATTTCTCTTGGACTTAGGTTGCAAAGTAGATGTTAAAGGTTTCACAGGCCTTTTTAAAAAGATAACTTCTCATTAGTCTGTTAAAAGATAAACCAGGCACATTAAAAAATGTTCAGAAAGAGACATGCAGTGGGAAAGAGCCTCTGAAAGGTGTGACTGTTTTTAAATTAACATGTAATTTTTAAATTAACATGTAATTGTACATATTTTATGGGGTTCAGTGGTAATTCAATATGAATATACATTGTATGATGTTAAATCAGGGTAATTAACACATCTTTTACCTTAAGCATTTACTATTTCTTTCGAGCAGACAGCAATTCAAGAATGAGGTATTGTCAAACTACAAGTTTTCTGGGCTTCACCAAGGAGCACAAGGGGACACTTACAAGATAAATGAGGAAACAAATGGAAAATATTTGATTAAAGTGGAATAGTAATTGTGAAGTGCCTGGTTAGCAGTTAGAGGGTAGTTTGATTAATTAAGCTTAAATTGGGTTTCCCTGCATGATCCTCTACTCAGAGTTGGGGTTCTCCTCTCAGTTGTTTATCAGAGACTCTCAGGGTGCTAGAGCTGCCTTAGTTGAGTGGCATGCCAACTAATAATTTTAACACACCAAAATTTAGTTTGCATCTCATTTACAAATGGATTATTTATTATGTTACTCTAGAACATTGTTTTTTAAAATGATACAAAAGAAAATAGGAAGTTCAATTAGTGAACTTGGTGAAACATAATCTGAGGAAAGACTTTTATTTGCTCAATAATTATTGTTTACAGTACACTTAAAAACTACACAGTAAAGAAGGTAAATTTATGTTTTACCTTCCTAATTATACAAGATTATTTACATGATGGTATCTCTAGATTTTACCAAGGATTTGGAATTTAATGATAAATGAGTTACTGGTTGCCTTCAGAGACACAACCAGGCTCTTGTCTGTGGGAAGAACTCAAATCCAGCTGCTAAGTTGTTTTGCTGGAGTCAGTGATTTTTAAAATTTTTATTTTTGAGTTAACTCCTGATATTTAAAAATTGGGGATTTAGATCTCTGGCTTGTCTTGGCAAATCAAAAGATCTACAAATGTTGGGCCTGCATTCTTCCATAGCATCAATGTCCAAGAGCTGCAGAGAGAGTTCTCCTTGTGGGGCAGACATACCCCTCTCCTGCTGTCTTCACCCCTCTCCACTGCTTGTCATTACTCATGATCCTTTAGATATTAGGGTCTTTTGCATAATGTTCTCAGGCTGTCACCTTCTGTCCTCAGACATAACTTTCAGAGGCTCTTTCTCACTGCATGCCTCTTTCTGAAAATTCTTTACCTCCTGTCCCATCATGGTGCATCCTACTCTTGGCTCTGCTGAACTTTTCATCATTATTGGGATAAAACATGTCATCCCTCTGCCCACCTCCGCTCACAGTGAGCATATTGTTCTGTCACCCAACCTATTTCTTCTCTGCCTGGAAAACCCCTCTTTTCCCCTTAAAAGGTACCTAGTGTGTCACTTCGCGCTTTTCCCGCCATGCTTCCGTGGTTTTCTATGCATATCTCTGCTACAACATAGATTGCAATACAGCTCCAGTTCTTCCTCTTCTACTCTAACTTAAACTCAAAAGGCAGGCACAGTCACCTTTAGATTACCACCTCCGCCCAGCATAGTGCCTGTTTCACAGGAGGAGCTCAACCAAGTGTTGCATTAAAGAACATTTTCATTTTTTCAAGTGTTTTTAAAACATGGCTCTTCAGTTCATTTAGACCCCAAAGCAGTTAAAACTAGGATGAGCAGACTTGATGAGCCTGAGTAAAAATCTAGATGTGTGATATTTGGACTGAGTGGGCATTACCATGGCCTGGTATTTGTTGTGTAGCTCAGTAGCTCCCTGCATAATCCTTGAAACCAAAAAAACTTAGGTGCAAATTCTGCCTATGCATTGTCTGGTACTATGACCTTTAGGGAAGGCATTCACAAAGCTTAGTTTCTTTAATGATAAAAAGTAAAAATAATCATGTGAATGATTTGTGAAATGATCATCTCAATAGCTGTCACAGAGTAAACGATGGATAAATTGTGGCTATCATTGCAATTTATTAATCGTTTTGTGTGTCTGGACTGCATTACTAAGTAAAATGATTTCAATTATAACTGTGAATGGCATGCAGACGCTAGTATTAAGTAGTAGCAGATGAAAGGGTGATATTTAATACAAAATTAATCTTACATTAAAAATTTTTCAGCAAAAGGGATAATTACATGATAGAAATTAGTTTTTCATACACAGAAAACCTCAGGGTTCTGGCCAAATGCAGGCCATTGAGCAACTTCTGAGGATTCCACCCAAGAATACTAATGCCATGATTATCCTAAACAAAGGCTAGGCAAGCAGGGGAAGTGTGTGGGAGGAGAGTGGAATGTGAATCAAGTAAGTGTCACTTTAAGAAAAAGACTTGCACAGAACTCACACACTCCTGGCCCTATGACCATTTGGAGAACAAATATAATTTGCTTTACTGCCTTTTCTCTAAAGACAAAACAGCCTGAATCCTCACTTACTGTTTCATTCATGTATGGAGCACACTTGGAGATTCTTATATGCATCTAAGAGGATTGGAAGATAAACCATCTGTCCCTGGATAGAAATATTTAGCTGCGGAGAGAAAAAAGTGATTTGAATATGTGGGGGTGATTGACCAATAATTGTGATTAAGCCATGAGCAAATTTAATAATTAAAACAGATGAGTCTATAATAGATTTTTAGGTGAAATGGTACCACAAATACATTATAGGTTTCATTTTTGCCTCATGGCTTAGAATCGGTGAGCAGGTCAAGAGGTGTTAGACTTCAGGCACCAGAGGATTTATGAATGCACATTGACTCCAGGAACACAGTGTAATTGCCAGGTTGTCTTCCATAAGCCCCAACTGTGACTCAGCCAGGTAACACAATTGGAGCCTGGGCTTACTAGGAAAATAGGTCAATGTCTTGCCAAGAGGCCGAGGTTAATGAGGAGGGTGTAGGGGAGGGTGTGTGCACCGCTATTTTTTTTCACTGTAAAGTACAACAGTTGTATTTTCCTGTGGGTCAAATCTCAAACATGTAAACACAGCATATCAAATTAAATAGGATACTGCCAGAGCAAAAATGGATTAACAAGCATCTCTCTAAAAATGTAGAGTGATTATTAAAATGTAGAATGATTATAATAAAATATAAGAAGGCTACAATAAGAAATGTGGGAAAATAATGGACTCTGAAAATGTTAATGTTGGGGCTGGGGATGTGGCTCAAGCGGTAGCGCGCTCGCCTGGCATGCGTGCGGCCCAGGTTCGATCCTCAGCACCACATACAAAACAAAGATGTTGTATCCGCTGAAAACTAAAAAATAAATATTAAAAATTCTCTCTCTCTCCCCCCCTCCCTCTCTCACTCTATCTTTAAAAAAAAAAAAAAAAAAGAAAAAGAAAATGTTAATGTTAATCATTAATCAAAAGTCCACAAAAACCTTGTTTCACTTTGAAAGTGACTAAAAGCATGGGTACTTTAGAAATGGGTCATTCAGGTTATCACTGAAGTTTTTAAAGTATATTGCCACAAATGGGAAGATAAAAAAAATTTGAAAAACTAATTTAATAAAAAGGTGATTTATGTTATTCCAAGAATTTGTAGTGACTTTCAAGTGGTAGCTAAATATGTACCTTTTATCGAGTCTT
Organism: Marmota marmota marmota; assembly: GCF_001458135.2. Classification (NCBI taxonomy): domain Eukaryota; kingdom Metazoa; phylum Chordata; class Mammalia; order Rodentia; family Sciuridae; genus Marmota; species Marmota marmota. Next base: position 20,634,122 of record NW_025999853.1, read on the forward strand.
ACGTTGACAGGAGATGAATGTGTCAGAATGCCTTTAGTGGAGCTGCTTTCACGTAAGTTCTTATTCTTTAGCATAATACTGAATCCTTCTGAAGACTCCTGGTTTGCAATAAAAAGTATGAGTAGACAAATTTATAGAAAAGCACTTTGGGCATCTTGAAAACCTAGAAGCCATCTGTAAACAGGAGGCTGTTTGCTCTTTTCTCATTTTTTGTGCGATAGCATCTAAGAGTTATCATTAAGAAAATTAATCATCTGTGTCTTCCCTCTTATCCTTTCATTGCCCTGGATCTAAGACATGGCAGGATTGAAGAGGCATCTATTGATTTTTTTTTAATTATTTCAAAACTATATATAGTGTTCAATAAAGTAATGCATGTAAAAACTTTTGCAAAATACAAAGAAGAAAAATAAGCATGTTTCACTTTTAGATGAGACACATTCGTGCCTAGCTTTAGAAATCACTACTGCCAGGTACAGTGGCACACATACTTGTAATCCCAGCTACTGGAAGGAGGCTGAGGCAGGAGGATCCCAAGTGTGAGTCCAACCTGGGAAATTTAGTGAGACCCTGTCTCAAAATTTAAAAAGAAAGAATGAAAGAAAGAAAAGGGTCAGGGATGCAGCTTGGTGGTAGAGTGCCTGACACCTGACATACTGGAGGCCCTGGGCTCTATCCTCAGAAAGAAAGGAGGGAGGGACAAAGAGAGGGATGAGGGAAGGAGGGAGGGAGAGAGGAAGAAGCCAGGATTGCATGCCAGGGGTACCCCCTGCAGCCAGGAGAAAGAGACACCTCCACAGGGCAAGGATTTGTGACTCTGGAAGCTAGGTAAGAGGAGCAGCCCAAGGTTGGGGAAAAGGACTTCTTCTGGCTTGGGGATACTTTTGTGACTCTTAATTCTAATGAAACACTATCCCTACCTCAGGTTGTTTCCTCTGCTTAATCCTCTGGGGAAATCCCTTTGCTTTTCAGAGATAAAAAAAACGTTAGTAGAACAAAGAGAAAGGGAAGCTCCTGGCCTCTTGCTATAGAATTTCACTGAAGCCTTTCCAAGCCCCAGGATAGAGCCCGAAGGCTCTGCTGTTTATTCCTACACCTGGATTGAATATCAAGGTCTGTGAGATGAATCATTTAGCAACCTGTGTTCTTACAGGGGGCTGCTTCTTCAGAACCCTAATAACATCTATGTCAAAGGCGAAAATCACAGAAGTTCAAAGTTGTTAAATCCCCTCTCTGCAGCGCTTTCAGCAAGTGAGTCAGAATCTGGTATCTGGTGATGTTGATGATTCTTTGTCTGAAGAGATTAAAGAGGAGGAGGAAAAGAATAAACTGCTTGAGGTGGCAGTTCTCACTCAAGGGAACACCTGTCTGAGACTTTCATCATTTTCGTTTTTATTTTCAGCTTAAACTGAGTGATTAAGGCAGAAGATGCAGGATTTGATATGGATCCAGATGTGGTCATGAAAAATATATATAAAAGGAGCTAAGGCCTAGGAGGATCCTGACTTAGTTGTTTCCAATACAGTACATACTTATCCAAGAGAGCACATCAAAGCTTAGCTAGCTCAGTCCCAGGGGCATTTTGGAATCCACAAGAGAAATAATTATCCTGTCAATGTGAAAAAGAAGAGATGATCAAACTCTAGACTGCATTTATTCACCATTAATATAAGCATTAGATGGTTTAGACTCATTAAAATAATTCGGTTGCTGCTTTAGCTGGAGTGACAAACTGATTCTAACTAGACAAGTTTTGTTTGGCCTCTGCAGTATTTCATTTTGCTTTGGTTTTCAAATTAGATTCTAAATTTTGAAAATCAAACAATTTCACCTGAAAATCTAGATTTCTAAAACATTGGAGGATCCGTCATCATGTATCATATTTTATATATTATGACATATTGGGCATCCAATTTCACATGGCCACTGCCTACAGTCCCCCAAGCCTGCTTGTCTTTGTGGCCCTGCCCTGCAGTGTTGAGTCAGTGACTGAATAGTGGGACTGGAGCATCCCAAAGGCACAGATCTCATCATCTTGCAGATTTGAGAAAGACTCAAGGAGACTTACCTCTTATTTTAACCTCCTTTTTTTATTTTGAGGAAATGGAAATACAGTGATGGTTTTGTACAGAACCTAGGCTGCAGGTACCAACTCTCACTCTCTGGCCAGTCTGCTCTCCATGCTGCCTCCCTTAGTCCATATTTTATTTCAAAATTCTAAATCTATTTCAAAACCACAGAGCCTTAAGTAATCAAATGGAAAAAGAAAAATCACCTACGTGCAATATGATTAGAACGGTGTTAATGCATCAAGAACGTCTTTGGGTAGTGGCCTTAGGGAATCCTTTTCTTCTATTTTCCAAACATTAATTAATAATTATGCATTAACTTTTATGATAAAATAGAACTTTATTTTTAAAAGTCCCAAACTCACTGTAGGCTGCTACAGACTTTGCCCAGTCATGACAGTCCCACTTCCCTCTGCCAGATCTGTACTTCTCTGCCACCCTTGTGGCTCAGATTGGCCATGTGCCTGCACCCGGGCTGAAACAGAAGGGGAAGTCTTCTGGTGGCTCAAGAAGATTTCCAGGACTTTCAGTCTTAAACATAGTTGTGTGAAAATGCCAAGCAGAATTCTGGAGGCAGAGTTACAGATTCTAACTTCAAGTGAAGAACAAAACATGAAACTTGTACCCATTTCTAGATACCTCATTAAACTTTATCCCTATGATTTAAGAAATTATTCTGTTTTCTATGACTTGCAGCCCTCCCCCCAAAAAAGAATATACATAAGAATATCTACATTTTCATTCAGATAATACATTTAATTACATTATCGGAAGTTTGGAATTTTCCTTTCATTCTGTTTCTAGTACTCCCTCTGTAACTTGAAATCAGAGTCGGTACTTTTGATTATTTTGTCCAAGGAGGAAGGCTAGTGAAGAGATCAGTAGATGACCACATCATATCCCTCCAAGAACACACCAGTAGTCATCCATTTTCATAAGTCTGGTCCTAACAATTCTTGAGTTCCATAAGTCTGATTAGGAAAGGAAGACTTTACTCTGATCATTCACAAAACGGAAAGATATATGCCTGATTTCAAAGAAGTTTTCCGTTCAGTTTGTCATTTACTCTGCTTCATTGGTCATGCTGATTATTGGGGCTAAAGAGGTGATACAGAAATTTAGAGAGCATGGGAGAGAGAGAGAGAGAGAGAGAAGGTGCAGACACTGGAAACCACCTTAAGACCCTGGTCTAAAGGTTGGAGACCTTCATCATGAAGAAGAGAAGATGCAGAGAATATGAGAACTATTAGTTAGATTCAAGGATTCAAGGGTTCAAGGATCAGGGGTCCATTTGGTGTACTTCGGGTGAAGGAGAAAGTTTTAGAAGAATATACATAAAAATAAGGAAGGCAAGATCTTGATTGTGGCAACCCAGGAACAGCGATGGAAACTTGTGGGAAAGTTGTGCATTGTGGTCTAAGGGGGCCCAACTGAGCCTGGAACTCAGATCCAACACCAGAAGCCACTGAACATTATTACAGAGTCCATCAAAAATACAGGTCACCTGGTTACCACTCCATATGCTCAGCAGCAGAACTCTGCTCCTTGTGCTGCGTCATCAGCACGGCCAGGCTCTTTTTGCCCCTGCTGTGCTAACGTGCCTTTCTAACTGACCTCTCTCCATTTTTCCAGACCGAATTCTTGAGAGAAAGAATCTCATAATGAATTTAGTCATCATCATCCCTCGTAAGGCAAACACTTGTGCTGAGTGTCCCCATAGGCAACAGCCCACATCGAGCAGGAAGGAGTACATGGAACATGGCCACTTAGGGACAAGGACCTGCGTGGCATCCCACCTGCTCAACTGTAAAATTCCTGTACAGGAAATAGTTGACGTAGGTATTTGAAAGGCTGCCATGTAGAAACTCTGGAAATGGAAAAATACTGTTTCAGTAGGCAGAAGGAGGGTAGAGGTTATAGAAATGTAGACTTTAACCAAACCTAATGAAGACATTCAAGCATTTAGTAATATCTGAAAGCAGACTGGACCTCTTTAGAGGTCAAGGGCAGTTCATTCCTGTAGATGATTTGGGAGAAGGCTAGATTGCCACCTGGCAGGGAAATTATGATGTGGAAGAGAAGATATAATATTTGTGATCAGTACACAATGGGATATTACTCAGCAATAAAGGAGAATAAAATCATGGCATTTGCAGGTAAATGGATGGACTTAGAGAAGATAATGCTAAGTGAAGTTAGCCAATCCCAAATAATCAAATGTTGTTGTTTTCTTTGATATAAGGAGGCTGATTGATAGTGGGATAGGGAGAGGGAGCATGGGAGGAATAGACTAACTCTAGATAGGGCAGAGGGGTTGAAGGGGAAGGGAGCGAGCATGGGGTTATTAATGATGGTGGAATGTGATGATCATTATTATCCAAAGTGCAGGTATGAAAACACGAATTGGTGTGAATATACTGTGTATAAAACCAGAGATATGAAAAATTGTGCTCTATATGTGTAATAAGAATTGTAATGCCTTCCACTGTCATATATAAATTTTTTAAAAAAGAATATTTGTGATCATCTTCTATCTCTGGGAGCCTGAGACTTACATCCTCTCAACTGGTAAAGGTAGAAGGAATTCTAGGACCAGAGGAGACTCACAAGTTGACGATGGCACGGAAGAATTTTGAACCTCAAGAAACTCCAAGAGATGTCAGGGTCTGACTCTTCCCTGAGGCAGAGGTTTGTTCGAAGGTAGGCTTCGAGGGTCACTAGCACTTCAGAGGGACTTGCGAACGTTTCAAACCCGATTCCTCTCTAGGGTTAATTGAAGAGAGTAGCAATTCTCAGTGTTTGTCACTGTTTGAATGAAGGTGTCAAACACCCCATATCTTCGTGAGAGAGAGAGAGAGAGAACATGCCTTCTCACATAATTTATCAAATGAATGAGACAGTAACCTAATAACCAGTGCTGATGGTTTCAAGAAGGGCAGTCGGATAGTTACAAGGAATAATTAGTTACACTCATCAGCAGTGGCTTGGATCTTCTCCTCTGGGGCAGGGCTTTGAGGGAATGAAAGAAAGTGAAAAACAAGAAGAGAAAGAAGGAGAGAAAGGACCCTAAGTGGACATCTGCTCTAGGACAGGAACTGGTGCTTTTTAAGGTTTCCTATAGTAAGCAACTGAGCTCTAAGAATCTCACATCTACTTTGGGTGATGGATGAGTGATGACCCATGTTCAGGGACCACTGTGGTCCTGTGAGAGCACCATACATGTGACATTGACATTAACCATCTCACAGGAAAAGAGGGAACATTCGACTTGTATTAATTTCCGTTTATTGTTTACATTCGATCAACCTAAAGCTCCAATGTTGATCTAAAGTTGTTGTTTTATTACAGTGTGGCTGACCCATGCAAAGTTACTTATAAATATTTGAATTCACCAGTGCCATTTGGAAATTACTGCAAGTGTCTTTATGATGCATCATTCAGTTCTTAGCACTTTGAAAGGACCTGTTGAGGAGGATTTAACTATAAAAGTATGAGGCAAAAGTTTTAAAGAAAAGAATCTCTGGACCAGGTATGGTGGTGTATACCTGTAATCCCAGCAACTAAAGAGGCTAAGGAAGGAGGATCACAAATAAGAGGCCAGCCTCCACAACCTAGCAGCATGCTCAGCAACTTAGTGAGACCCTGTCTTAAAATTAAAAAGGGACTATGCAGCTCAGCGGGAAAAGTTCCCCTGGGTTCAACCCCCAGTAATAATAAAAAAAAAAAAAGAATGAGAGAGGGAGAAGAAAAAAGAAAGATAAGAAAATAACCTTTGGAATGCAAGTTCCAATGAAGGAATTGGTGAGTAATCTTTGTTCATTTCATAAGTGTCCTGAATGTAGGTCAAAGTAACCAATGTGCTACACAGCCAGGGCTTACAGGAAATCTGGGTGGGGTTAAAGAAAAAGAAAAGGCCAGTTATGGGAAAACACCAGAATTTAAAATATTTTTATATATTTTATATATAACATATAAATAACTTAGTACACTGGTATTCTTCATTTTTATTTTATTTTTTTGCAATGCTAGGGATTGAACCTAGGGCCTCACACATGGCAGGCAAATGTCCTACTCCTGAGCTCCATGTCATTCCAGTGTACTGCCCTTTGTGTCCTCTCCTTGGTACTCTGCCCACACCTCTGCCCTCATCCTCTATATTCCCACAGAAGAGGAAGGGACTCTGCTCAGGGGCCCTTCCTTGCTCCAGGACAGATAACCAGTGAGATAGAAAAGAGCATGATGCCCGGCCAGTTTCAGTGTCATCTGGTGGAAGACATTCTGATCACCACTGCCCTCGGATCACCACTCCACCTCTCCCCGTTATGTAGCCACCATGTTTGGAGGGAACCTAGAAGCCATCGGGAGGAGCCCAGATGAGCGCAAGCCAGCAGGGTAGTCCTGTTTCCCTTGAGGCTGTGGTCTTTTGAGGAGTCCTCTGACCAGAGTGGGTGCAATACAAACACTTTTCCCCCCTGGCTGTGAAGGGTGAAGCCTTAGACACTGTCATTGCTCACAGCATCCTGAAATCTCAATAGGGAAGTCGCTCCGTAAACAGAGCTGACACTGAAAGGAGACTCAAACAGGGGCCCCTGGCAGAGTCCACCGGAGGCCTGATCCCCTTTAAGTTGGTTCCCTTGCCTGTGCTATATGATCCCTGCAGCCTTCTGGGGGATGTAACCCTGGAGAACAAAAGTGTCACTGGGAGTTATGTGACAGGTGTTAACTGGGGAAAGTGTCCCATGGTCAAAAAGTACTGAATGAAGCAAAATAAAACAGGCTATTTCAGAGCCATTTATAAACTAATGTGTGTTACAGGTTCCCCCCTAGGAGGTACCATGGAAAGTATTAGACAGACTTAGTCAATCCAAGAACCACCTCAGTACTTTTGTTTTTGTTTTCATTTGTTTTCTGGTGACACATTAGTATTTTGAGGAACACAGTTTGGGAAGCTATACTGAATCATTATCAGGTATTTTACATCTTAGTGTGCAAAGCATCAAGACAGAAAAGATAGTACACGGTGGGCATGGAATGTGAGAGAGAAATAAGGCCAAGAAGCAGAATTTCCTCTCTCTCAGATCTACTAGAGAGTTCTGGAACCCAGAGGCCTGGTTTAAAGGGCTGTTTGTCACGCTGGCTGTGAACCAAATCACCTCTGGGACTTCCAGGAGCTCAGCCACATTCTAGTTCAGCAAGTCTGCAGGATCACACAAAGTATATGAATACACATATATCAGATGTAGATAAATAAGTTATCTATATAATACACCTATCTATATCATATATTTATTGATATCTACTACCTATAGACATAGATATTTGCAATTTGTTTTATGGTGGTCATGAGTACCATAAAACAAATTGCAAATATCTGTGGTCGTTTTAGTCATCTAATGATTCTTCCAAGAAACACATGAAAGTTCTCTATTTTTCACTCTTTATTTTGAAATAATCTCAAGCAAACAAAAAATATTTAAAATATGATACAAAGAACCATCATATACCTTTTACCCAGGTTCCCCAATTGTTAACATTCTGCCATGTTTGCTCTATTATAATCTACCTATCTACCTACCTATGTATTATTCCTCTTCCAGAAATAATTGAAGGTTGGAGACTTTGAAAGACTCTAGACCTTTCCTAAAAAACAAGGGCATTCTCCTACATAACTACAGTTCAGCCATCAAAAGCAGGAAACTGACATTTACAGTATCACCATCTAATGTCACCATCTAATCCACACGTCCATTCAAATTCACCTGTTGTTCCAACATGTACAGGAAAAAAAATTTTGTTGTTGTTTTTGGATCTAATCCAAGATCATGTGTTGCATTTACTTTTGATTTCTCTTCAACCTGAAATGATTCATCAGTCTTTCTTTGACTTCTATGACCTCAATATTTTTGTCCGTGCCAGTTATTTTATTTAGAAATCTCCCTCAGTTTGGGTTTGTGTGAAGTTTCTTTATGATCGATATGTGTATTTGTCCAGGAATCATAGAGAATCTGTGCCATGTTCCTCTTGGGTGTTATATCAGAGAACATATAATGTCGATTTGTTCCCTTATTGCTGATTTTCACTTTGATCTCTGGTCAGAGTCAGGCAGGTATACGTAACACAATAAACTAAAGGTTAAATATCACCATTCCAAATATGAAAGTTGTTTTTCTCCAGCCCTGCACAAGAAGATGAAAAAAAAAAAATAGAGGGTGAAAAGAACAGTCCAAGAAAGAACCTTACTGTGGGCAACCAGATTTTCTCAATTTAATAATTTCCTTGTTTATGAAGAGGAAGAAAAATATGATTTTTTTCTCATCTAATAGAAAAGAGTGTGCTATGGTCAACACATTCAGGAAGTATCGAGTTTGCTGTTAAACAGATTATAAAACATGTTTATGCAATATCAAACCATGGGTTTACTCTAGGTCACGTCCACTACTTACTCAGATATCCATACACATGAATCAATTTTAACCTCCAAATTTATCTGGTGTAATCCAAACATTAATAGTGCATAAGCAGCAAGTGGATCCGAGAAATGCCAATGTAATGCTAGAAATCTGAATTCTGGAGAAGCTGATTCAAAGGGAAGTGGCACATTATGGAAACAAGGCAGATGGTCTTCTGCAGAACACTCAGAATCCCTGTGGGATGGGCAGTGCCAGAGACTATACAGCAGGGACCTGGGGCATCAATCTGGTTATAGGAGAGATGGCCAAAAACTGTCCAAAAACTATATCATAGATGGCATACCATTGAAATGTAAATAATATATAACATGCCAATAAAAGTAGCAAAATTCTCTAAATATAATTTTACCTCCACTTACAGACCACTAAGACATTGAATATCATTGTTTTACTTGCAGTAAATGGGCTAAATCGGTCTGGTCAGCAGACAATCATGAGGTTCTTTCTGGTAACTTTTGGTAGGTTCCTCTACTAGGCCAGTAGGTGTTATTTGATCTAAACCACTTGGATGTGTCATGATCCACACAAGTCTCAGATCAGATAGGTCCAACATATGAAGGTTGTCGGCAAGCAGGTGGGCACAGGCACACATTATGATTCTAGACAGTTCCCTCTCCTGCTGTGTAAGCACCTTACAGGAAAGACACAGCCAGAGGCAGACTAGTTCATGTACTCCAGCAGGATTTTGTAGGCAATATGAGTTGGATCAAGCAAGGATTGGAGGCACCCAGACCTAAGAGACCCCAGACCTGAGTGGGTACGGGCTGTTGAAATTAGCCAGTCTGTGCCCTTGCCCACGAAAAGGCAGTAGAGTCCTATCTCATCATTGCTAACTCACCCAGAAAAGATTTCTAATATTTCTTTTGTGTGTGCATGTGTGTGGTACCAGGGATTCAACTCAGAGGCATTCTGCCACTGAGCACCACCCCTAGTCTCCTTTAAAAAAAAAAATGATATAGGGTCCCGCTAAATTGTCCAGACTGGCCTTGAACTTCTCGTCTTCCTGCCTCAGCCTCCCAAGTAGCCAGGATTACAGGCATGCATCACTGCACTTGGCCTGTTTCTAATATTTCTTGATGCTAACTAACTACTCTCAGGTGTTGATTTACGTAAGAGTATTCCATATGCAAAATAGTCAAGTGTAAGAAGTTGATTTCTATTTTTGTCACTTTATACGCTAATTAATTACACCTTGAGTTGTTGATTAGAGTTAATGCCTACCCATTATTTATTTATTTATTTATTTATTTATTTATTTATTATTTTTTGGTTCCAGAAATGTAACCCAGAGGCCCTCAACCACTGAGCCACAGCCCTAGCCCTATCTTTATGGTTTTTGTTGTTGGTGGTGGTTTAATTTTAAGATAGAGTCTCTAAGAAGCTGACTTTGAACTGTGATCTTCCTGCCTCAGCCTCCTGAGCTGCTGAGATTACAGGCGAGGGTCACCAAGCTCAGCAATGCCTATACTTTATAACCAGGTGTTCTACAGCATTTTAAAATAAATAATCACACAGGTAAAATATGGAATTATTTTTGCCAAGGTGGTTTTAGCAGTAATGGTGTGGCACCTTGGCATTACCAGGGCATTACCAGATAGGCAGTGCACAAGGCATGCCACAGCACATCTGAGGGTCACTGAAACCTAATGAAACCTGCAGCACAGAACACTGAGCAGGTTTATAATGTTGTTTTCTCGTAACAGATTTCTCATTCTGCTTATTATAGAAAAATCAAAAAATATAATTAATAGAAAGAATGGACAATCTATAATCCATCCTGACAAAATTAGCTGTTTTAAACATGTGGATACTTATGAATAAATATAAATGTACATTTTTTTTTAACAAACACAGGTACTTTTTCTTCCAAATGTATGACCAATAGCTTTCAATATCAATGTGTATACTAAATACAATGGAAAGGTTGCACTGGTTAATAAATTGATTAGCCAAATGTTTCTAATTCTTGCTTTTACAAAATGTCCTGCCAGTGAACAGGACAAAGTTCCTTAATTATTTCTTTAAGAAAAATTCCCCAATGCTGTGTTGCCAAGTGAAAGTTCTTGCATCTTTTTCTTTCCTTCTTCTTTCCTTGTCCTTAGGTAATACCTGATCGACTCCTTCGGACTTCCCAGTAATCACATCACGTTTCCCCAGTGGATTCAGTCTTCCATTTTTTCCAGCTTCCCACGCTCAGCTGACGGCATTGCTTCATATTTTTGTGAGAAAAATTGACGTCAATGGAAATTTCCACAATCACCACCAGGGCTCCTGCCCACCTTCCAGTGTCTGCCACTGTACACCCTGCCTCCCTCCTCTGGAGGTGGAAGGAACTGGCTTCCCCCTTCTCCCTGGCTCCAATTCATCTCCCTTGCTTATCCAAGGACATTGCTCCAGAAAGTCTCTTTTCTCTTCTCCAAACTATCACTTTTTTCGTCTCTTTCCTGTGGATCATTCTCAGTAGCATACGAACAACTCTTTTTTTCCCCATCTTTATAAATAAATAGATAGGACCCTTCACTTGGCCCCCTTTCCACTTTGAGCTACAGGTTCATTTCTCTTTTTTTGCAACAAAACTAGGAGTCTTCATTTGCTATTTCCGCTTCCTCCCGCTCTTTGTTACACACATTCCAATCAGATGGTCACCTGTTTTTGTAGAGGTCACCAATGACCTCCTAGTTCCTATAGCTAACAGATAACCTTCAGTCTGATCTTGAAGAGTCAATCAGCAGGGGCTGGGGCTGGGGCTGGGGCTCAGTGGTAGTGTACTTTCCCAGCATGTGTGAGGTACTGTTCAATTCTCAGCACTGCATATAAATAAATAAAATAAAGGTCTATCAACAACTAAAGCAATGTTAAAAAAAATAGATGGGTTAAAGGAATAGAACTGTACATTCAGAATAAAACCCTCACATTTGTTGAAAAAAAAAAAAAGAGTCAATCAGCAGCAGACATAGGGCTTTCAATTCTTCTTCCTTGATTTTTTTTTTTTTTCACTAAGCAGCCTAACACCATGAGTTTGTGGTTGTCCTTCTCAGCATTCCTTGCTGGCTCCTCCTCAACTCCATGGCTTTAACTCCAGAGCACCCCCGGGGAGGTTTTGACACCATTTCACTGTTTAAGCTATGTATTTTAGTTATCTCCTCTGGGTTCATGACTTTAATATCATAGATGTGTTGACATACTCTCCAGGCCAGCCTCCTTCTCTGCCATTCTTTTTCCTACATTCGTATGTATTTAGGTGGAACCACTGTATACATAGTTTTAAACCCTATTTACATTTTTTGATACAAACATAATTTAGACTTTGAATCCATACCCCACTCTCCAAATAGCTTTTCAAAAATACATGTTACTTCTTGCTGACGCTGAATGAGAGTAAATTTTTGCATCTTCTTCACAAAACTTGGTCTTATGAGATTTGTTCTGTATATAATCTAACTAATATTATGTTTGAATTTGATCTTGAAATCTTTGTTAGCTAACTTTACTTTCTGGGCATCTTTCCAAATTCCCCTGTCACGTTAATCACTTATCAATATACACATGCATCTCCTTCTCTGCTAACAAAGGCAAGGATTCAAGGAATGAAAAACCTCTCTTTCTCAAAAAACTGCCAGTTTCCCAAATTCGAGAAGACAGCTTGTTAAAAATAAGCAATTCTAATGGCTTGAATTAGGATCTGTCAATCGGCCAAATGTGAACACAAGCTAGTATTGGCTGCTAGATACCTACAGGGCTATCATAAGAGTTGCTGCCACCTGCCATCAACTGGTTGTGTATTCCATGATTCCAAGGGATACTATTTACATAGGCTACCCCCTGGAGTTGTTCAATGTGGCAGTCCCCAGAAATGTCTGACTGGATTAATTCAATTTTAGGAATCTTTTCTAAGATTATTTTCTTTCTCTGACTCTGTTCTTCTCCCTCCTGGTTTATTAAGCATTTGTCTAAGGAAAACAGACTATTGTGATAGTCAAATTTTAAAAATTCTCCTTTTTGTTCTCCTCTGTGGTGAACAAAGAGGGGGACACAAGGAAGTCATTTGGTCCAGTGAAATGTCTAAATATATCTCTCAAATGAGTTTGCTGACAGTTTTGCAGAGAAAGCTTGGAAGGAAAGCAAACAGCTGAGCTCTGAAATCTGTCACGTCTTTGGCGGGACAGTCAGCATCAAGTACACCCCTTCAGACACTTATGCCTTGCCTACTTCATGTAATCATTCTCTCAGCTTGCACACTTGAACTCCATACTGCATATGATGGCCTTATGTATTTGAATCCGATCTTTTCTCATGACTAGAAGAATTTTTCAAATATTTTTTAAACTTGAGAACCTCATTCTTGCAAGCAAGGAACATAACAAACCCTTACACAAAATGTTAACAAATAAGTCAAGGCTGAGAATTGAACAGTACCTCACACATGCTCTTAGGCCTCTTGGAAACAGAACCTGAAAACTTGGCACCTCTTCACTTTCCTCCAGCTTCACCCCAGCCTCTGTTAGGTTCTCCTGGAGATGAGAGGGAGGCTCTGGCCTAAGTTGCAAAGTTTTAGGGAAGAGGGAGCCAAATAAACAACAACAACAAAACAAACAAATAAAAAAACACCTCAGGTGAAAATAAAGAATTCTGCGCTATTTTAAACAATCAGAATGAAATATTAAAATGTCAAATAAAATGCAGTATTGGAATTAGTATCTTGCTGAGCCAGATGAGAGCCTGAAAAATTTCAGTAATGCTGATTTTGTCTTGGGATAATTTTGTCTTGGGATAATATTCTTTATTTTGATTGTTGAGTTTTGGTGTCCCTTCGAATTCTGGGCTCACTGTAGGTGCCTCACCCTCCTTACCCTAGTCCTGGCCCTCACGGTGTCCTCTACATTTATCACCTTACATTGCTATATAAATGATTATTGCTCATTTTTCATTCCTTCTTAGAATGTATGGTCCCAGAGTGAAAGGACCATGTCAGACTCATCTTTATATCTCAAACACACTAAGCATGTAACAGGCATTTAATACACTCTTTAAGAATATAAATGGATCAGACTAGAAGCCATTAAATGTGGATCCAGTCAGCTGACTCAACCTCCACCTAGCCATGTGACCTTTGGCAGATTAAAGTTCTGACTTTTGCTTGCTCATCTGTGAAATGAGACTGGGAAATCTTCAATGCCTTTTTTCTCTCTATGGAATTCATACATCTATAAAAGTTCCCTGCCTGGTGGTTGATGGTATCAACAAGGCTCGTGCAAGGTGCTGGTATTTTGCAACAGATCAGAGAACTGCATACAATAAAAGTATGCAGTTATCTGTAAAATGCACTCTTGGCCAGATAATTGCTTTGAACTTATGTTTTTGCTGGGACTGTACTTCAAAAGCCATTTAGGGGATAATCTCACTAGTAATCCTGTCCTGATTGAGAAATTCAGGCATTGTCCTTTAATTATCTAAACATATGTTAAGAAATACCATCATTGCTTGGAATTTCATTTGTGTTGGTCTATTGTCTTCAAAGGTGGGAAAAGGCCATTGAAATCTGGGAAAGCATTTCAGGCTTTCCCAACATCCCTTGTATATGGAAGAGGGAGAGGAGAAGTCAGACAAGTGTGGAGCATTCCTTGCAGGTACAAAAACAGGTGTCCATGGAGCACCCACTCTCCACCTATGTGTGGCTCTCCATGGGAACAGCAGCATAGGAGACAGTTTCCGTCATTAGTGAGTTTTCAAGATGCTGCCAGAGGCAAAAAGATGAGTAAAGAGGCACCACAAGTAGGTTATATAGTCAGCTTCCAAGATGGTGGGGATAAGGAGTAGCATAGGAGAAATGAAATTACCTTCAGGTGTCTACCGTGTGAGGACTGGAGAATCTTCTCTTGAGGGTTCCCCCCCCCACCCGGTAACAAGGATTGAACCCAGGGGTGCTTAACCGCTAAGCCACATTCCCAACCTTTCTTTTTTATTTTTTATTTTGAGATAGGGTCTCATTAAGTTGCTTAGGGCCTCACTAAGTTGCTGAAGCTGGCTTTGAACTCACCATCCTTCTGTCTTAGCCTCCTGAGTTACTGAGAATACAGGCATGCCACTGTGCCTGGCTTGAATAATATTTGGAGTTAATTATTAATATCTCAGACTAAAGAGGACACAGAGGCTTAGAGTACAAGTCACTCAGAAAGTACTATTTGCTTTCCCAAAGTATTTGCATCCAAGTTCTTTTAAGATGTTTGAAACTGATCACTCGACTGGGGTGCTGTGAAACTTAACCAAATAACGAAATATTGCTTGCCCCTTTTCATCCTCAGTGACGCAGCCTTGGGTTTAAATGGCTTTTATTTAACCATCTCATCAGGGTTGTTTGCTTATTAGGATACTGCCAGGGTTTGGCAATACTAGCTGAAGAAATTGAAAACAAGTCAATAATTTCATTTTCACACTAAAATATTATTTAGGCCCTTCCTTTGGGTCATTAGAAGCAAAGCCCCCACATCCTTTATTTGGTAATTCTAAAAGCTTTGGGCCCAAGGACCACAGTTCCCCACGTAGCTTTATGCTCCAAGGTTTTCTTAGTTCCAGAGGCAGGCTGGAGCCTGGCTGTTTCCATTAAGGAGGGCGCAGGTGGAAAGTTGCCTTCTGTTATTTTAAATCCATAACCTTGAAATGACAGCTTTGGAGTAGCAAAGCCTGAAAAACTTGCTCAGTGCTTTTTTTCTGTTTGAATTTACCCTGTGGTTGTTGTTCTATCTCTCCTCCCGCTCTGCACCCCTGACCCCAGGCGGTGGGAGATTGGGATTTATCCAGGCATGAAAGATGGCAATTTGGCAGCCTTGGAATGTGGAGGTCTGTTTAACTAGGGGCCAAATATCCACCCTCCACCTCAATCTCAAGGATTCAACCTTCTCATTGTGAAGCATAGGACTCGACAAATCTCTCAAAGTCATGAGGCTTGGCCTCTTGCCCAGTAAGTATTTCCCCCTGCAAAGTCAGATAAAAATAAGGAAAGATCACTAATCACCCAGCATTGGCAACTTTTGAGGTAACAACCACTTTAATATAAACTACCAACCACATCAATTTAAAATCTTTTTTTTTTTTTTTGTACAGGGAATTGAACCCAGGGGCACTTAAACACTAAGCTACACTCCCAGCCCCTTTTATTTTTTATTTGTAGAACAGGGTCTCATTGAGTTGCTTAGGGTCTCACTAAATTGCTGAGGCTGTCTCAAACTTTTGATCCTCCTGCTTCAGCTTCCCAAATCACTGGTATTATAAGCATGTGCCACCATGACCAGCTAAAGATCTTAATTTTAAAAAATGATTAATTTGTTTCTTTAAGATGGCTAGAACTTCCATTCCATACTTGCATAGTGACATCTTGAAATTATTCAATAAATTTATTTATTTATTTGTTTGTTTATTTATTTATTTATTTATTTGGTGGGGCGTGCTGGGGATTGAACTCAGGGGCATTAGACCACAGAGCCATATCCCCAGCCCTATTTGTATTTTATTTGGAGACAAGGTCTCACTGAGTTGCTTAGTACCTTGCTAAGTTGCTGAGGCTAGCTTTGAACTTGCAATCCTCCTGCCTTAGCCTCCTGAGCTTCTGGGATTACAGGCATGTGCCACTGCACTTAGCCCAATGAAATCTTAATGGAAATAGTGGTACACATTTTTTTGAATACAAAATTTAAGTTATCACAACAAGGCTAAGAATATGAAATAGTAGAAATATGGTATGTGATGGGGACTTGTGGGATTTCTGAATGCATGCTTCAAATGACTGCTTCACATAGGACTTGCATGTTGTCTTGGGTCCATCCTGACAGCTGATAAAAGGTGTGCAGCTGAGAGCATGGCTTCTCAGAGTCTCACTGGCACTGGTGGCCAGTGCGGCTAGGAGATGAGCAGTGACGTTGGTAATGCATTTCCCAGGATGATGAAACATACTCTTGTAAAAGTTGCTGAGAACTATAATAGATCCATGGGGAAGAAGGCAAAATAAGTAAAAAAAAAAAAAAAAAAAAAAAAAAAGTCCCTGAAAGAGCTTCCAATCCAATTGGAGGAAAAGAACCCAAATTTAGAGAACTTCTCATCAAGAGAAAATTACTCACATGCCCAAGCATAACATGGGACAAAGACCTATCTCATCTGTTTCTAGCCAATACGACCTACCCCAAGTACCCTCTTTGCCTGCCCAACTTTCCTCTACCTGCCCAACTTTTACTCTTCCCAGAAAATTCAGCTTTTCCAGGAAGCCTCCTGACTCCCCAGAAGATGAATCCATTCCTCTTATCATATTTATTAGGATGTCTTTCCATGTGAACTGTGACCTCCATCAGGGCAGTGACTACAGGTGACTCATTGGTGTGGCCCCAACACCAAGCCCAATGTCAGGCACAAGTACAAGCACAGCCATAGTGAACAAATCAATCCACAAATAACTGCGGAGTGTTTGCAATGACAAGAAATGACTGTAAGGTCATCAGGCAAAGCTTCAGATGACTGGAGTTTGGAGTAAGGTTGGAAGGAAGTGGAATTAATTGGATTGGTAGGAAGAAGATCAAGTACATCATTTATGGGAAATGTAAGTAGCTGCTTGGATCTGGCTTGCACAGAACATCCTACAGGGGATTAATGAGAAATGGAATTAATAAAAGAGGAAGGAGAGTAGCTGAGCACTGAAAGTGTATTGAATTCTGGATTTGATAGGCAGACCATGTAATTCTTTCTACTACTATAGATGAGATGGTGAGCCCATGCCAGCAGCACCATGATCCAATTCTCACCAGAAAGTCTATATTCAGCTTATTTAAATCCCACTGTGCTTTCAATTTAACACAGTATTTCCTTCATTCCCTGTCTGAAATCTGTACACATGGATGTGGGTTACTTCCACGAACTACAGTAAACCTCCTCCCACAGAAGTCCAAGCCAACTCTGGGTTTTCCTTAAGGCTGCAACTTCCTTATCTCCAAGTGACTTTAATCTCACATTTATTTTGAGTTGAGCATCGTTTTCATGCATTCATGTGTAATGAAAGGCTTTTTCTTGAGTCCTACAAGCACAGCAGCACCATCAGGAAGAGGAAATGAGCAGAGTCCTTAACCAGAACATGCTGTACCTTTTTAAACATTAACCATTGTTCAGGTCTGTGAACCTGGCTGGAAAGGCAATGGTGGGTATTTGGAATGATATGCCAAAAGTCCTACCTATGGAAAATTTTAGAGTTTCCTTCTCTGCACTGTTCCCAAAGTTGTATTTTTTTAAAATATAAGTATAGCTAAATTGACATATCTCTTATCTGAAAATAGCTCTATCTGACCCATCTCATGATCAGAAAAGCAGTCTTTCTGTCTGACAGCATTTGAGCTGGGATGATATCACACCATTAGAACATCACTATAGAAGGAGTTTCTGTCCTAGAAGGAACTTTGTGTTACTGATTAGAAGGAAATTGATAGTCTCTTTCCTGGCATAGCCTAGACATATATGAAGTATCACTGATTTTTTAGTTTGTGGCAAAAATTTTGTTGCTCTCTTGATTTTGTTTTTCCATAAATATGAACCACAGAGAATGGATTTAAATAATTCTATCAAAAATTTAATGTCTGCAATCATAATCATTATTATCATTTCTTTATCATATTATTATTATAATGTTATTTTGTTTCTTACTAAAGTGTCAAGTACAGTTCAAAGGACTTTTGTACATTAGCTCATAGGATCTAATACTTACTTCTATTATAGCACTTCTCAAGGTGACTCAAAATACATTGTATAAACATCTGTTTCACAGGGCCTATATCTCATTCATTTAGTTATCTCAACAATTTATATCTGTCAGGTGCTCCATAAATATGTTATATAAATAGAAACAACTTGAGATAACAAAATCATAGCATTTCCAGGATCTTAAATAAAGTTTACAGTGGTAGAACTATTGACTCAGAGTTATTTCTAATAGCAAAATCTAGACACAAAATAAATTCCAACTATAGGGGAATAGTTTGGCATAAGCAACAATATAACTACTCAATGTGATACTAGTTTGAAGCTAACAATGAAGGTTTTTAAAGAGAAAATTTGTAACCTTGAAAGACCTTGTAACAATGTTTTCTAATAATATATTGTATATACAGTTTGTTTGCAACCATGTGTGATAGCTTTCTGTGGCTGTGACAAAACATCTGAGAAAAACAACCTAAAGGAGAAAAGATTTATTTTAACCCATGGTTTCAGTCTATGGTCACTTGGCCCCATTGCTATAGGCCTATGATGAGGCAGACATGATGATAAGGAGCTTCTGGCAAAGGAGAACTACTCAACTCATGGCTGCCAAGAAGCAGAGAGAAAGGATATGGGGGCGGGGGG
>NW_025999853.1:20653056-20667052 GCF_001458135.2 Marmota marmota marmota
GGGGGCGGAGTAAGAGACTATATAAAAAAAATATGCCTGCTGGGAGCCATTAGCCAAGTAGGTATGACAATTTCCTTGCCAGCGTACCCCATGTTGCTTAGTGGAAGGACTCGTGGAAATAGGACATTTTGTAGTGACATTGCATCTAAGGTGACCTTGATCAAGGACCAGGGCGGATCCGGGTTTAGGGTGTTCCCGGTTTAGGATGATCCGGGTTTAGGGAGTTCCCGGTTTAGGACTATCCGGGTTTAGGGTGGTTCCAGGTTTAAGGTTATTCCTGCTGGGAATAGGGCGTATCCTGCTGCCTGAGTTCCCCTTGAGTTCTCACGGGATTCAGACAGTATTTTTTGGGAGACAGAAGCCCAGTGGGGGTGGATTTGGGCAGAGAACGTGGATTTCCCCAGAACATGATTGTAGATGGCTGGTGTGAGTTCGGGAATAAAGAGTTGCTGTTTGAATCTACAAGCTGTGTGGTGGCTCGTGATTTTGTGCCCAGCCAGACTGCGGCATATGCCCTTCAAAGGCCTGTCCCCAGTGACCTTCTTCTTTCAAATAGACCCAACTTCCAAGAGGTTGCACCAGCTCCTACTAGTGCTTCAGGCAGCAACCAAGCCTTTAGCACCTGGAATATATATAGAGGATATAACAGATACAAACCATAGCATTCTACCCCTGGCCCTCAAAGGCTCATGTCCACTTTATAATGCAAAATTCATTGAATACATCTCCAAGAGTCCCCAAAGTGTCAACAGTTCAAGGATTGCCAAAAAGTCCAAGTCCAAAGTTTCCTCTGAGACTCAAGGCAAACCCTTAACTGTGATCCTTTATAAAACCAAAAACCAAGTTATATACTTCCAACATTCAATAGCACAGGGTAAACATTCCCATTATAAAAGGAAGGAATAGGAGGATACCAAGGAAGGACTGGATAAAAAACAGCAGGGCAAAGATTAAATCTTGTATTTCCCTGCCCAACATCCAGGGCATATAGTGGTGAGATGTGATCTTCAAAAGTCTTAGGCAGCCCCATATCTATGGCCTTGCAGGCCACAGCTCACTTGGCCACTCTCTTCAGTTGCTTCTTCTCGTTGCCTGCAGCTTTCCTTGGCAGACATTTTGCATTCCAGTCATCTCTGACTTCCTGGGGTCTCCATGAGAGCTTTGACTTTACTTCCACATCTTTATGTCCTACCCTCTTGGGGGAAGCCCACAGAGACTCTAATTCTGCCTACAGAGATTCCAAATCTCCCACACACTGCCTTGTCACCCAGGCCTTCCTTTGAAACTCTGCGTAGAATCTCCTGTAACCCCACAACTCAAACCGGCCTCATGTGGACAATGCTAAGGTCTGTTGCCAATGTGAACAGTATCTAGGTCTTCTTGGACCATGGCTGCAGCAACCTCTGAGTACTTAGGTGGTTGACCATAGTAAAACAAATCCTGGGGAAACAAATTCCTAGGGAGCTCTGAGGGAGCAGGTAACCTGCGAGTTCTCTTCTCAAAGAATCTCTTTTAAATGAGTTTACACTTTTACTCCCTTAAGACTGCAAAAGGGTGGGTTCTGGAAAATTCCTGGAATGCCCTCAAAGTATTTTTGCTATTGACACAGTGCAAAGTACTTGGCTTCTTTTTACGGGTGCTAATCTCTTCAGCAACTACATGCTCCTTGACTGCAACTTTAAATATGCTTCTTTTTTTCTTTCTTTTTCTGACCAAACTGCAAATTTTTCAAATCTTTTGACATTGCTTTTTGCTCATGATTTGCATTGTAAACTGGTAAAAAGCAGTCAGCAATATCCATGCCACCTCTTGAATGCTGTGCTGCCTTGAATCCGCCCTGTAAACTAGTCCATCACCTTTAAAACCAGTCCTGCACAAAATCTCAGGACATGGACAAAATGTAGACAAGTTCTTTGTCAAAATGTAACATATGTGGCCTCTAGTACAATTCCCAAAAGAGTCCTCCTTTCCCTCTGAAACCTCATCCACACTGTCATTAGTGTTTATATTCCTATCAGGATTGTGATCTTTTGAGTTTCCACCAGAATTGCCCATTAAGCTTTGCTTGCAGTATTTTAAACTTTTTCTAGCTTCTAAAAATTTCCAAATTCTTCTGCAAACCAGTTCCAAAGGCTAATGAACCACATGGTTATATATATTCATAATAATGGCCCCACACCTTGGCCCTTTTTTTTTTTTTGTGGTAGTCAGCCTTCTGTCACTGCAACAAAATATCTGAGAAGAACAACTTACAGGAGAATTTATTTTTGCTTATAGCTTCAGAGGTCTCAGTTCATGGACACTTGGCCCTCTTGCTGTGGGCCTATGGTGAGGCAGAATCATGGTGGGGAGTACATGGCAGAACAGAATTGCTTACCTCATGACTGTGGGGATAAGCAGAGAGAGAAAGAGAGGAAGGGACTGGAGATGAAACTATACCCTTCAAAGGCCCAATCCTCACAACTTACTTCCTTTAGCCAGACTCACTTCCTAAAGGTTGCACCATCTCCTAACAGCCCCCCAGGCTGGCCACCCAGCCTTCAGCACATTGTCTTTGGGGGACATTTCAGATTCAAACCACAACACTATAAAATAGAAGGAATATTATTCATAGAGATGGGAATATAACCTGAGGGGGAAAATATACCCAAATTTGATAGTGGTTAAAGAGAAGACTTTTTTTTCTTCTTTTTCCTCCTTTCCAAATTTTCCATTATTCTTTTATATTGAAAACATAAGCGTAATTTCAAAAGAAAACAGCTATGTTAAAAGCCTTATCCTTGGTTAATGAGATCATGGGTGATATTTATGTATTTAGCTGGAACTCTCTTTCAAAATTTTCCATCACAACATGTATACCTATTTTATTAAAGGATTTTCAAAAGGGCTGGTAGCTCAGGGGAGGAGTGCATGCTTAGCATGCATAGGCCCTAGGTTCAATATGCAGCACTGAAAAAAAAGAAAAGAAAAGAAAAAAAACCACAAAATTTTCTGAAATAGCAGAGCAAAGAACATTTGGCAGTAGAACCATTAAAATTCACATCTTGGACTGGGATGTGGCTCAATGGTGGAGCATTAGCCTAGCATGGATGGCATTCTAAGTTCAATCCCCAGCACTACAATAAATAAATAAATAAATAAATTTAATGTCTTCCCCCCCACCCCACCCTCATGGTTTAGAAGATCCTTTGAGTCAAATATAGAAAGTTCTCTATGGAATTGCTCAAGATCTTGCTTGGTCCAAATGATGGATTATTTGACAGGTATCATTGTTAGGTTACGAGGCAGACAGACTGTGAATAATTAAAGTAACAATAAAGTGTAGTTATTTAATTCTAATTAAATTTATAGGAGGCAGAAGCTTTCTTACATCTGTTTGTTGTAAGCTGTACAATCCAGGCCACACTGTTAGACCTAACAGCTAAATTTGATCTACTTAGAATAACAGTAAAACATTTAGCACGAAGGCAGCTGTCAAAAGTCTCCACTCAGCGTTCCCTATGGAACTTTTCTAGCTTTTTCACCTCCTGACCACCTCTGAAGTGAAGGGCACTCCTGTTTGCCCTGCCTGGTCACTTGCTTTTCCCTCTGCTTCTGTCTCTCCACCACTTTTAGACTTCATAGGCGCCTTGCTTCTTGCTTGGTTGTTTCCCACAATTCTCCTGAGATCCATTGGCATCCTTTACTGCAGGGCCTCCTGTGAGCAGACAGTTCCTGTCTTGTTTAAACAATCCTCTTTAAGTGTCTACTTTGCATAGCTCCTGGGTTCAATTAACCTTAATTTTTCTGGCAAGAGATCCACCCAGATAATTTCTAGTGGGATAAAATTGAACTTTTCCACTGAATAATAACAGAATAATAAGAAGTGTATACCCTAAAAGAGCATTAAGTTCTTGATTCTGCACAAAACAGAGAAGATTATTTGCAAACTTTAGGATTAATAATCAATGAATTAGAAGAATTCCTGATCCTACCAGAAATGCTAATCTCGTGAGAACAGAGAGAACCATTTAGGAAAAGAGCTAACTTGCCAGGCTGTGCCTGGTCCCAGTGTCCTGGCTCTGAGAGCAAGGAAGGGGGAGGGGGAAGAACACTCACTGGGCACCCACTGCATTCCAGACATTGGGCAAGGGGCTCTCACATTCTTCAGGAAGTTAATTCTCCCTGCAATCCCTCAAGGCAGCATTATGATTAGCCCTTGTGTTTCCTGATGGAAAATGTAAAGATCAGTGAGATTAAGTGGACTGACCTGGGCCACACAGGCAGGAAATGGCACACCTGGAAGTGAGGACTTGAACTCGGGACTTTATGAGTCCAAAGTCTTTCATGGTCTTTCATTGCAGCAGTTGCTGAGCTTCGTTAGATAGCTGATAGCAACATCTCAGGCTATAAAAGGTCAAAAAATAAGGTCCAGGTTATTTCTCAGAGGTTGGTTCCTGCTCTCATAGCCTTCCGGATTCCACCCCCTCCCCAACCGTATCTCATACACCTGGGAGGAAAAGGTTTGTCATCCCTGATTGATTCCAGGAAGTCATAAGGTTAAGAATCAGAATTTATGGCCACTGCCTTATTCCTAACTAGCTGAGCCCCTATTGTGTGAGTAGGGACTGGCCCCCTGAGTAGAAGGGGCTTGAGGACCAATGGCACTGTTCTCTATCCCTAACTGTGTCTCTATTGGGAATTCCATCATTAAAAATCATTCCTGAGCACCCACTTTTCCCTCTTCAAAATAGCCTGTTGAAACACATAAACCCTTTAAAAGGCAATACTGGAAACTTCTTTTTCACCCAGCAACTTGGCAGAAGACAGTTGGGTGACCATAGCCCAGGTGTTTGGGTGGGGAACCAAGGGAGTGAGTTCTAGAAGAGAGATTCTCCATGTTACCTTGCCTCTCACCTTGTATTGAGGCTGAACTTAACGATTCAATTTTCCTCTTGATAAAATACAATAATAATGAGACATCAGGAACAGGAGCATAAACCGACCATAAATTGAAACCTGAAATGAACCCAAATTATTGGTTTTGTAGAACCATGAGCCAAACCAACCTGGGCACTTATTACTAAATAATAGAATACTCAGATTTCACAGAAAACTTGTGAAGCTGGCACTGAAGGCTTCCATATCTCCACGTCCAATCTGCCTATCGCTAACCTCTTATGAGTGTATGTACATTTGACACCACTAAAGAACCCAAACTGACACACTATTAAAGATGACAGCCCATACTTTATTCAGGTTTCCTTAGTGTCCTTTTCTGTTCCAGGATCCCATCCAGGATTGCACATTATACTCAATTGTCAGGCCCTTAAAGCGCCTCAGGACTGTGACAGTTTTTCAGACTTCCTTTGTTTGGGGTGACCTTGAGGAACCCCGGTGAGGTAATTGGTAGAATGTTTTTCCATATGGGTTTATCAGATGTTTTTCCTCACAGTTAGACAGGGGTTATAGGTTTTTGGAAGGACAACTACAGAGGAAAAGTGACCTTCTAATCACATCCTATCAAGCGTATATTCTTATCACTGTTGATTTAACATTTATTTAAAAAAAAAAAATCACGGGAACAAACCAGTCTGAGCCAGAACTGGATTTGTACATTTTCTCCAATAATTGAACTGGCACAAAATCAGATTGCCCAACTATCTTGAAACAAACCGGGTTTCATTTAGTCCAAGTCCCTGGTTGTAAGGTTGATTCAAACTCCTTTACCGAAAACATTTGGAGTTCCTTAGAGAAAAACGGCGGTCTTAAATATAGAATGTAGTTAGGAGGCCATGTATGAAGAATTTTACTGAACCGAGAGGGAACGAATGCTCAGTCATTACACAATACCAGCTGTGGAACCCTGCCTGTTCAACCTACAGGCCCCAAATCCCCGGAAGACAATCTTAGCAATGAACCAGACTTTCACATTTCCTGCCTCCCCTGAATTCATAACATTTCCAAACGGCTGGGCTGCTCCTAGGAGCCTGCACCATTCATTACCTTGTAGGGAAAGCACTGGCAGAATTGCTTTCCATTTGTTGCATAAGAACATCATCTTCATTTCAGTGATTTAACCCTGATTAAATTTAGCTGTCAGCCTTTAAAGTTTTCTAAGAAGCATTCCAACTCAGAGGGAAGAATCATGCCAGCAGGTTCTCTGAATCCTTTCCCTCCTACCTTCACACAAGTTCCTTTCCAAGCAGCTGGGCCAGACGTCATTGAGAGAGCAGTTCTTAGCCAGGCCTGGAGGTGCCTGGTATGAATGGATCCTCCCACGCTTGCAGCCCCACTGGGGAAAGTGATGGGGGCTCCCTGGACCGCCTGCCACTTTTACACCCTTCTAGTTTAAATTGCTTCCTTTACTTTCTTGTTTCCCAGGTAAATACAGCCCATAGTATTTTGTCTTATATTTTATTTTTATGTTTCCATTTTAGGGAGGCTGTTTTCTATTTTTGCTTTTTGGCTAAACCACCTTGTATTTTTCCCGTCTTCCTATTCTCTCTCTCTCCTACCCCCAGTCCTTTCACTGAATGTTCAGTTTTAAACGTTGAGACTGAAAGAGCCGTTTCCCTAATGAGTGTCTTTTTGTGTGCTTTCCGCTGTCCTCCAGCCACTGGAATGAGTGCAGGGAAAAAAGGACAGGAGCTGGCATGTGGTTGGGCAGCCTTCCTGGAAAGGGCTGAACAGTCCCATCGAAGGGAGGCACACACAGTTCTGCAGGCCTTCTATCACATCCTTTTGAATTTGTTCTTTTAACAACTCCACGGGACTTATTGATGCAAATTTTGCATTACAGGTTTTTATTATTGTTGTTGTTAACTCAGGTGTGCTTTGCCACGGAGCCACATCCCCAGCTCTATTTATTTATTTATTTTTAAATTTTGCGACAGGGTCTCGCTAAATTGATTAGGACTTCTCTATATTGCTGAGGCTGGCCTTGAACTTGTGATCCTCCTATTTCAGTCCCTGGGATTACAGGCATGTGCCACCATGCCCAGCAAGGTTTTCATCTCATGCTGTCTGTGTGCTCACTTTCTGGAAAATCAAGCTTAACAACTGAATGACCTAAACAGAAGTTCCAGGAATCCTTGAAGTGTACTATGGCCATTACAGACAACACTGTCTTCCACTCAATACGTATCCAAAAAGAATTTATAAGATAGCAGTTTGTAATCAGGTCCAGGCTTGGTTGGTTATTAGGGCCTATCTTAGATGTTACACAATCACCAACTACTTTGATCTTCTCTGTCCTAGTCAGGATACCCAGCTGGATAAATAACATTTGTCCAAACACAGCTTTCTGAACAAATGGTAAAAATTGACAATGTCCTTCGTTTCTAGAAGCATAGCATAGGTGCTTCAGATCAATAGGGTTAATCTTGTGGGAAAACCCATACAAGACCTTTTTATAAAACGGAGCTTTTGTGCTTACAAATTCAGATTTGAAAACAAGCAGGAATTTTCTTGGGGCTAAAAATGTTTCCTTCAGAGCTAATGGATTGTTAACATTCAGTGTGGTTTATTGAGCTGTTAAAAAAAGAAGAAAAGGGGAAAAAAAAACAATCAAAACAAAAGTAATAAAAACCTGAATTATCCCCATCAGCTTATTACAGCAGTTAACTTCCCGCTTACGAGTTTTTCAACGATGATTCCCCTGAAAGCTTGAGATAAATACACTATTATGAAACAGATAATCGTTCTCCAAGTTTGCTCTTATCAGAACAGGCCCAGGTGGAATTGGAGGCTTCTACTGGAATATGGCCAGTTTTTAGTCCTTTGGAAATGTTTCCTAGGATCAAATAGATAACCTCTTAATTGAGTTTGTGAGTACAAGTTGGTCAAGATTCTACTCTATATTCTCTACTCAAATTCTCAGAAAATATTCCTCTGTACATTTACAGGCAAATACCAAAAGACCCATTGTAGCTTCCCTCTGGTTGGGAGAGGTAATGTAGAAGCCAGTCTTTCTTTGATGATTAAGATATATCATGTGACTTTAAGTAGACCTTTTACCCACTAGCTAGTTCCTCTGCTCTGTAGTGTATAAAATAGGGATTCAAATTAAAGTTTGACCCTACAGACTGGCAATTATTAAGAATACAAATAACAATAAATGTTGGTGAGCATATGGGGCAAAAAGTACAATCATACATTGCAAATTGGTGCAACCAATCTGGAAAGCAGTATGAAGATTTCTCAGAAAATTTGGAATGGGACCACCATTTGACCCAGTTATCCCACTCCTATGTTATACCCAAAGGACTTAAAATCAGTATACTACAGTGACACAGCCACATTAATGTTTATAGCAGCTCAATTCACAATAGCTAAGCTATGGAACCAACCTAGGTGCCCTTCAACAGATACGTGGATAAAGAAAATATGATACGTATACACAACGGAACACTACTCAGCCATAAAGAAGAATAAAATTATGGCATTTGCCAGTAAATGGATGGAACTGGAGACTATCCTGCTAAGTGAAATAAACCAATTCCCCAACAAAACAAAGGCCAAATGTTCTCTCTGATGTGCAGATGCTAACACACAGTAAGAGGGAGGAGGGAAGGGAGGGAAGAATAGAAATTCAGTGGATTAGACAAAGGAGAATGAAAGAATGGAATAGAAAAGACGATAGAATGAGTTGGACATAACTTTCCTATGTTCATATATGAATACATGACCAGTGAAACTCCATACCACATACAACCACAAGAATGGGAAGTTATACTTCATGTATGTATAATATGTCAAAACACACTCTACTGTCATGTATATCTAAAAATAACAAAGTTTGACTCTAATATGAAAATGAATAGGAAAGAGGATTCTGCAATCAGATAGTCCTGGTTTCAAGCCCTAGTTTCACCAGTAATTTTTCTCTTACAAATAATAATCTCTGAAAAATGATGGTAGAAAATGTCAGGCATGTGTAGTTTCTATAGGTATGCGTATGTCTATTTGTTTCCTAATCAAAATATTATGGGGACTGGGGATGTAGCTCAGGGTAGAGAACTTGCTTAGTGTGCACAAGGCCCTGGGTTTGATCCCTAACATTGTAAAAAATTACAAAATGCAAAATATGATAACTAATACCAATCAAATTCATAGCAGCAGAGCACTTAATTATAGATGAAAAAGATGGAGAAGAAGTAAGTGGAAAGAGCTTCTAGTTATACTAAGGCAGCTGAGTGCATTTGAACCAGTCATTTGAGTCTTTTTTCTCCTCCGTCAAATGAGGATAATACCTACTCAGTCCTTCTCACGGGACCAGATAAGATTATGTGCAGGAAGGGGCTTTCCGCAATCACAGAGTATTGCACAAATGCAAGCTATTCATTAAAAATTCCAGGTGAGAAGAGGAAAAAAATACTGAAGTCCACAGAAATGAATGTTTCCATAAAAGATATTCTTTCTGTGAACTTACTTGAAATTCGCAATTTCCTGATTTGATTTTTCCTTGTCTGAAGCATGTGTCTAGTTGCTATTGTATACAAACAAACATTTCTACCTGGAAAGTAAGAATATCAGAATCCCCTGCCCGTGGGTTAGGCCCAGGCTCAACCTGTGGGATGAGCAGATCTATAATCATGATCTTTCGGTCTCCCTTGCTTGGAATGGAAGCTCCTCGAAGGTGAGGACTTTGCCTGCTTAGGTTACCAGTGCCTGGCACAAGAGATGGTGCCCGCCCTTTAATAAGCATTCAATAAATGTTTGTTGAGTGAAAATATACACAGGTGGCTTCCCCATCAGAAAGCTAGAGTGGTGCTCACAGCAAAAACAAAGAAGAGGAAGAAGAAGGAATGTCAAAGATGGAGGAAAATTCTAACGAATGCTTCGGGGACATCCTCTCCTGTGTGTGCCTTCCCTTTCTCCCATTTATTCCCCAAACTCCATGGGGAGAGGGCTGGAGATTGCTGATTTAGGATACTTTTCAAAGCAAAACTGAAAATAACTTCCAAAGACGGTGACATTCTAGGAATACAAAGTAGTACAACCTTGAGCTGCTGCTTAAAATGAAAGTAAAATAAATTCTAATTTTTTTTGGTTGCTTTGACAAAGACGGTAATTTTACTTGACTTTAAAAACTGCTGTCCCAAACAAAAAAACTGCCACCTAATTGAAGGGATGAGGATCTTCAGGAACATGTAGAAACCTCATGGAGGGTTGAGATCTGAAATTTTCCCATGCAGTGATTTTTTTTTTTTAAATGTCTGTTGGTCTGACTGCAGTGGTTGATTCTCCATCATAATTGGTTCTATAAATACTGTGCAACTTTGTCACTGCCTCTTACAAGACTTATTGAAACTTACCTACCTAGGCCAACATCACTGATATTGTTCCAGAATATGGGTCTCATTATAATTGAATTGGCAGAACCAGGAAATCTGGCTATTACAACTGAATTAATCCCAGGAAAATTAGCTCAGGGGTTCCTTTTTCTTCCCAGGTTTGTGCGGCCACCCCTCTGTAAAGGATGCGGTAAAGCCAACATTTGAGAGACAAATGGCTGGAGAAAAATTGAGTCTGGTGCATTAGTTAATCTTTGACTCCTCTCCCCACCCCTGAACTTTGACCTTTAGCTTGCACATTGGAGCCAGAAGCATGTGAGAAGAGAATTCTGGAATGTGAGTAACAGAAGCAGACTCTGGATATGTTAAGCAAACAAAAGTATTGAAAGGATCTAGAGTCACTCACAGAGCAGAAGAAGAAGCTAAAGAGTCTGCTTTATAAAAGTACAAGAGAGGGGCTGGGGTTGTGGCTCAGTGGTAGTGCATTTAGCTAGCAAGTGTGAGGCACTGGGTTCGATTCTCAGCACTACATATGAATATATGAATAAAATCAAGGTCTATCAATGTCTAAGAAATTTTTTTTTTTTTTAAATGTACAAGAGAAGCTAGGAATTTAGGTTTGGAGAGCAATGCAGTTCCTTTCCTACCAGAGTAAATGAGTTCCAACCATTCTTAGGTTTGGGTCACTTTGACATGAAAATTCCAGGTCAAGAGTATCTGATAGGCTATCTATAGTTAGGCATCTAGCGTCCCTTTGTCCAAGATAGTGGAAAGCACTGTGATGGACAGTGGCTTTTCCTAGGGGTAAAAGTGGGTCCCCAATGAAAAATCAAGTCTTTCTTTTCTCAGCCTGTTGTGGCATGCTGGCTGCCTGGAGGCAGGGGAAAATGAGGCTCTGTGCTGAAGAAAGAGGTATGGAGGTGGGAGATACTGTCTTCCAGTTCTACCTCTTACCTTCCTTCTCCTCCAACTGCTAATGAGCATATAAAGGTATTTCACTCTGGGGAGAAGAACCAGAAAATCTGTCTCATTCTCCCCAAGAACAATCTGGGATGTGTGCACAGCTTAGAATTTTGGAGATGCAGAGGTAGAATGGGTTAAAGGTGTGGTGTGGGTAATGAGAGAAGGGTGGTTATCATGGCCTCCTTCTGAGCAACACCTGGTTTTAATTTTCACCCAGGACAGCATGCTTTTGACTTAAGGAGAGAAACTTGATTTCTGCTGATATACCTTGTTTGTGAGTTTTTTTAAGTGTGAAGGTAAAGCAAAGACATGAGAAGAGCAGACACTATTTCTTTCATTCCTTTTTCTTTTTTTTTTTTTTTTCACNATTCAAGTGGGTTATGAGCTCCCATTTTTACCCCAAATACAGATTGCAGAATCACATCGGTTACACATCCACATTTTTACATAATGCCATATTAGTAACTGTTATATTCTACTACCTTTCCTATCCTCTGCTATCCCCCCCTCTCCTCCCCTCCCCTCTTCTCTCTCTGCCCCCTCTACTGACATTCATTTGTCCCCCTTGTATTATTTTTCCCTTTCCCCTCACTTCCTCTTGTATGTACTTTTGTATAACTCTGAGGGTCTCCTTCCATTTCCATGCAATTTCCCTTCTCTCTCCCTTTCCCTCCCACCTCTCATCTCTGTTTAATGTTGATCTTCTTCTCATGCTCTTCGACCCTACTCTGTTCTTAGTTACTCTCCTTATATCAAAGAAGACATTTTTTTCATTCCTTTTTCTAGAACTGACTTCTCTAAATTTTTTATTACATCATGTAGTATAACTAATTTAACATGTTCTTTTATCAACTGCACAAACAAAAGATATACAAAGGCAGCAGAGGAGCAGAGAAAAGTTGTTGGGCAGACCCTGCTCCCCCGGGCAGTGAACTCATTTGCTCATTTGGGTGCTTCCTGACTCTCAGATCCTGGATTTATTCTGCCCCCCATGTTCCCATATAAATGACATCTCATGTGATTACAAACCAACAAATCATAACACATCCAGGATTTCCAAATGCATCTTAGAGTGGAACAAAATGACAACCCTCATTAGGGAAGAAATATCTTCCAATTAAATGTCACACTTGTGCAGATTCTAGTTTAGAAACATCTAATTCTGTTGTTGTTTTAGAATATATATACGAGTTTGTTTCTCTCTCAAACCTATCTGTAACATTCCTAATTTGGTATAATTATATAATCAGTAAAAAGTTAATAACTGATTCAGCCTGGTACAGTGGCACACACTTGCCATCCCTTTGGCTCAGGAGGCTGAAGCCGGAGGATCCCAAGTTCAAAGCTAGCCTCAGCAATTTTGCAAGGCCCTAAGCAACTTACTGAGACACTGACTCCAAAAAAGAAAAAAAACAAACAACAACAACAAAAAAGGCTGAGAATGTAATATCTCTGTGGTAAAGTGCCCCTAGTGCCAAAAAAAAAAAAAAATTGAATAATTATGTAAGAGCAACTTAGTATGTTTTTTTTTCTTTTCCTTAAAAAAAAAAAAAAAATCCCCCTTTCAGTTCCAATCACCTAATCTAGCATGCAGATTTCCCTCATGCCTCTATCTGTAAGCCACCAAAGCAGAATGGACCTGACACTCACCAGACCCCTGTTATATGTCAAGAATTATGACAACTGTCTTTGCATATGTTATTTCATTAACACCTGTGGTATCTTCAGTGGACATATGTGTAACCCAAGACTCAGAGAGGTTAAAAAATGTACCCAAGGTCACAAAGCTAGTAATTAGTGTGTTCATATTAGAACCCACATCTGTTTTCAAAGCACAATCTATGTGAGATTGCCAAATAAGAGAGATATTAGTTCATTAAGAACTTCTAAACACCCCAGGAACAAATGCACATTAGGAGTCTATAAAATAGTACTGGAAGAGAGAGAAGAATGTTATTGCAGGGCTCTTGTATGTGACTTGTCTCGTTGAACAGCAAGAGGGAGGAGGCAAAGAAGGCTTCTGGGCTCAGTGTGGGGCAGTTCCAGGGAGAAGGAAGGATGACTGAAAGCTGAGGTTGGGGGACCAGAAAGTAGTTCTGAAAGCTTACAGACTGGTCAAAACAAAGCGTTCTCTTACAGGAACATTGACTCATTCTTTCATACAATGAATATTTATTGTATGTGTCTATGAGTGTCTATGAGAGACCAGGCATACAAAGATGAACAAGGCATCATCTCATGAAGCCTTAGGAAGACCTTTCCTTCTTCGATATTGAGAAATAAGGAACCAACGATTGGAAAAAATGAGATAAAATATAATGTCTGCTGCACTTAGACGCCCCTTTCATAATCAATATGTTGTGGGCATGTGCTGATTTTTGACAATTCAGCATCTACTCCACGTTGATTTCTGATGACACTGTTAAATGTAGGTCCCCTCCACATTTCACTCATCAACAAAGAGCCATCTGACCCAAACTGAAGAAACTGTCATTTCTTAAAGGGAGAAAAGAAGAAAAATCGGTAAATGCCAGGTGTGGTGGCGCGCGACTGTAATCCCAGAGACTGGGGAGGCTGAGACAGGAGGATAGAAAGTTCGAGGCCAGCTGCAGCAACTTTCCTGTCTCAAAAAGGATTGGGAGCACTGCTTCTATAGCTCAGTTAAAAAAAAAAAAAAAGATTGGGGATTGTAGCTCCGTGGTAAAGTACCCCTGGATTCAATCCCTAGTACCAAAAGACAGAGGGGGGAGGTGGGG
>NW_025999853.1:20668108-20715833 GCF_001458135.2 Marmota marmota marmota
GGGGGGGGGGAGTGGGGGAGGGAGAAAAGAGAGAAACAAACAAACTTAGATTTGGGACAGGAAACTGGCAACACTGTTGAATGGTCCCTGGATCTATATCCCATTCCTACCCTACCACTTTCTCTCTGAGTCTTCTGGTTCATCCTGAGAGCTGATGAAAATATCCCCCCAAATTTCTATGGCTAAACAATGGAAAAATATAAAGATCCTCTTGGTGAGAAGTACATTGTTGAGGGGAGACTGAACACAAGGAGAGCAGATAGTGGCTATTGCAGTAGTCCGCTGGACTCCTTGGCTGGAGAGATGGAGAAGGGAGGAGACTCCACAGACAGACCAGATGGACCTAGCCAGTCTTGGGGATTACTGGAGGCAGCAAGCCAAGGATCTAGACAGGTAAGGTGAGGAGTTTTTCAGTGAAACAATACTGGACGGCTCCCTCGACCTCCTGACTTTGAGTCGGTCTCAAGGTGCACGCTGACCTGGCCTTGGTTTGGGTGATGCTTTCTCACTGGCTCATCCATCTTCTTCCACCTCCACCCTCCCAGCCCTGTAATGTACACGTCACTTCCTCCTAAAACATTATTTTCATTCCCTAGGAAACTTGGCAGGGACACCAAATTACTCTTTTATCTTGTCTCATAGGGCCCAGGGATACATGTTCAAGTAGATTCTTGGAAGCAGTCCTGACCAGCACATAGCACTCCAACATAAACACGCATGCTCTGATGATGACTGTGTGTCACAAGGATACTTAGTGAACCCATGATCCCATTTATACGCTCACCTTTGTGACCACTGCCCACACAGTTCGCACAACCTCTTCACGTCTCCATAGGGATTCCCAGGGTGCTCTGTGCTATCAGCTCTGCCACAGAGCAAAGGTGTTCAGGTACTTGTGGTCATGTGGAAAGAATTCAACAGTGCTTGGGCATGCAGAGCTGGACTCAGTGAACTGTGTTTTCCCCTCCACAGAATCTCACAGGGCACAAGCAGACAGCAGCCTCTGTGAGTCAGAGCCCACTCTGCCTACTTGCCCTTTATACCATGTCTTTTGAACCAATAAATACAGTAACACCCATATCTAAAACCTTTTGTCTGCAGGAAAATAGTCCCGTAGCCTAACTGTGTTAGTCATTGAACAAGCATCCACAAGAACCCAGGACTCTACCTTTTCTAGAAAGTCCCTAAACCCTGGATTTGAGAGACTCACCTTTGAGATCCAAAAGATCCATTGACCATCTGTTTGGGTCTTTCTCTAGTTTGTTATCTTAGAAGAGACCTTGGAAATTGGGTAAGTTAAAATAAAACACAACAACCAAACATTTCAACAGACACATTAGGGATATTTGGACTATTACATTATTTTTTGGGTGATCTTTTGAAATAAAAGCAAGATGTTAGTGTAGTCTAGTAACTTTCAGAATCACAACATTGTCAAAATCATGCTGTTGAAAATCATATATATCTTTGTACAAGTAAACAATATGCTCTGGGTATCCAGGTTGTAAAGGAAATCTTGATGGATGATGGGGGGGAAAAAGAAGCAAAATTTGTGCTCTCACACAATTTTGGTAGATGAATAGATCATTGTATTCATTCCATTTTAATCACCTGTATTTCATCTTAAATAAACTTTCTTCACTTTCGTTGCCAACAGGGCATATTTGTTGCAAATGCCTCAAAATCAATTTATGCTGCTTCACCAGTTTTATGCACTTTAAAATTTAAGGAAACAACAATTAGGATATTTTCAATGATGAAAAGAACTCCATTAAGCTGCCACAAATGTCAAAAGTTCCTGGCTATGCTAACACTTATGTAATTGTTCTGGAAACCCCACGCACTGGAATAGACCTACAACACCAAACATGACTCACTGAATATTTCTATGCACAAACTCTCTCTAAAATTCTCTCCAGTTGGGTTTTTTTTTCCCAAAGGAAAAAAATTACAAAATATGGTACATAAAATCCAAAAGTTCTTTCTTTGATTTTTTGGGAAGTTCTGTTGCCTCACACAAGAGCATTAGAAGATGCTGCTGTTTTCATTAATAAAGCAGCCAGATGGGCTAGCCTTAAAACAGGTTGAAACTTTGAAATTCTTTAAAAAAAAAAAAAAGTAGAGAACATGTGGGTTCTCAGATTTCCAAATGGTCCTCATTTCCTCTTGTGACTTTATTCTGAAGTTAGTTTTTTAAAAGTTGTGGCTGGTAGCATATGACTGGTGTCCCAATCTCCTGAGCAATTCTAAAGAAAATGATATGCCATAAAAAAAAAATGTTGATCAGCACATGCAGGCCTGGACCTACCACACCAAGTCTCATGGGTAGCATGCCCTCTAATAACTTTTATTAAATACCTTCTATATGTCTAAACGCTTGGGGGAGGGCTCACCCAATCATTTTGGCAATCTGATAGCCTGTATTCCCAAATGCATGTTTGGTGTAACCTCCAATTCTAAGGAACTGCATTTTTCATTAGCAATATTCAGAATGGAGCTCAGAAATTCCATCAGTGGTGAGTCAAACCAGGCTTGACAAGGCAGTTCCGACAGGCAGCTGAAACAGGTTATAGATGGGAATTTATGTCTAGGCAGTAATGGAGGAGTTCAACCATATGGTTGTTATCATGGACTTGCAACAAGAAGTCATCAGCCTGGGCTCCACCTGCAGAAGGGCAAAGAAAAGGAATCTGGCAGGCAGAACCAGCACTGGACAAACCAGTCTTGATGGGGCCCCTGGGACAAGGACTGGGTTCCATGCTGGACCCAGGCTCTAGGAAGTATTGGTTAAAAAAAAAAAAAAAGGCAGAATTCCAGGCTTAAGGAAATTGAGAGGTAGCATGTAGAGGAAGAAATAATCCTAAATCCCAATTATGGGACTTAGAACACAAGGTAGAGCTGTGGGGACTCAAGTGCAAGCCTTGGAGCTAGCAATGAAGAGGAGCCTGGAGCAGACCCCAGAGCCTGGCTGACCCAGGAGTGAGTGATGTGAGCTGCTGACATTTTCTGGCACAAAGAGATAGGACTAAGCTCAGGGTAGGACAAAGCTGCAGGTAAGTCTACATACCCCCTCCCTTAGGTTGAGCCTGAGTTCAGGAATTCGGGGGTTGTTCCCGGAAAAATGGCCAAACACCACTCACACTAAAGTCCTCCTGGTTCCCAGCCCTGTTTGTCACAACTTAATCACTTTTTGCAAACTAGTTTTGTTACTTGGAATTCCCCAGCCCCGTTTTTTGGGGGGGCTGCTTATCCTTCAAGATCAAGTTCAAAAAGTACCTTTGTTGGGAGGCACTTCCTGGTTCCTCTGGTTCCAAGAGCTTTTCATACACATCTCTCTGATGACACTTGTACATCTTGTCCTGTCCTGTTTTTCCTCATATATCCCTTTCCCTGCTTGGCCTTGAAGCCTCTTGCCCAAGCAACTTCACTATCTCCTGAGTCTACCTAGCACCAGCATAGAAGAGGATCTCAAAAAATGGCTGATGATTGTCATGGTTTGGATCTGAATTGTCCCCCAAAGGCTCAGGTCTTGAAGGTTCTGTCTCCAATAAAGCAAGGATCAGAGGTGGGGCTCTTGGGAATGAGGGCTGTGACCTCATCAGTGGATTAATCCATTGATAGCTGAATGGACTACTGGGAGGTGGTGGAAATTGGAGGTGAAATCTAGTTGGAGGGAGTGGGTCCTTGGGGGTCTGCCTTGGTTACTACATCTAGTCCATAGCCCCTTCTTCTTCTCTGTCTGCTTCCTGGGCCCCATGAGATGAGCCACTTTCCTCTGCTCCACCTTTCCACCATGATGTTCTGCTTCACCTCAGGCCTAGAGCCATGGAACCAGCTGACCTATATTTAAACTTCTAGTAAAAATATACCTTTCCTTTCTTAAATTGTTTTTATCAGGCTTTGTTTTCACGGTGATAAAAAGCTGACTAACGCAATGATAAGTAAATGAATGGAGTGGTTGAGAAAACAAATGGTCATGAAATGAAAATCATTTATTGAAAAATCCATTTATTAATTGAAAATCTGTCAATTAGCAGGTTAATCAATACCACATATTGACATGAAGTACAAAGTAATAGCAATAGATAACAATGTATGGATTATCGACTGTCCTGGACCCTGGGCTCGCTCAGTCCTTTCCATAGGATCTCTCATTTCATCATCATAACAACCTAAGGCATAGGTGCTATTCTAACACCCATCTCACAGATGAGAAAATGTAGGCATCATACCGGAGTCATGAGGAGCGTGGTCTGATCTGGGATCTGTATGCTCTCCTTAGCAATAAGACCCATCCCTCGCTTTCTGCAAGTGATATGGTCACTATTGGGAGGGATAGTGAGGGTGTTATCTGGCTCTGTTTGTTTCTGTTTTTTTTTCTTCTCCTCTGTGTCTTGGATTACAAAGGAGTGTATGTCCCATGCAATTCTATAGTCAGGTCCTGCACATTTGCCTTTCCTCTGATAATGATAGAAGCCATTCTAGAATGAGACAGAGACCCCAATTCTCCCTAAAGCACTTTGCTAGGCTCAGGTTGTGGGATATGGCAGAAACTGAAGTGATAAGGAAATGAAACACACACACACACACACACACATAGAAAGAAAGAAAAAAAAGTGCAGGATTGGTGTGTAGCTCAGAGGTAGAGAACTTATCTAGCATGTACAAGTCCCTGAGTTCCACCCCAGAATCACCTCCAAAAAAGAAAAAGAAAAAAAAAAAACTCATATTCACCTGATAGTTGCTTAACTACCTCATTTAAAGGACCACATAAAGCACTTTACATACATTATCCTCTGTAGTTCACTCCATTAACAGAATAGGTTTCCTTATCTGACGGCCTACATAAAAGGCACTTGATGTTCCCAGAGATTTTTCAACTTATCTAATATCCTAGAAGCTGGAAGCAGAACCAGGACTTGAACTGAGGCCCATTTGGCCCCAATTCAATGCAATTCAATACCTACCAAAAACCTTCTCATGGATATACTCTTGTTCCTTCCACGCAGAATACTGTCACCAATAATCCTTAGTGCCGGAGACTGGGCCAAAATCACCTTTTCTGACTTTTGTTCAGGATTTCCTTTAAAAGCATAATGTTAGTGGCAAATTTTTGGTCTGTTTTTTTTTTTTTTGGAAAAAGTCACAAAGACCCCATTCATTGGTTTCAGCATCACTTAGAGACAGAAGTGAGAAGAACAGCAGTTCCACTTGGAAAATCCAGAATCCTTTTGCCTTGCTCTCTTTTGCTCTTTAGCAACTCAGGTGCTCAATTTACATGCAGCCATTTTTGGTGACCTGTTTGTGATGGATGCTAACCTGTTGAAATGAGGCACCAGTAGGAGAGACAAGAACCCTGTCTGCATCCTACACTGTTTGCTTTGTGAAATTCCAGACTGTTTAATCTGCTCTACCTCATCCTAATAACTCCAGATTCCTCTTTTCTTAATGACTTTCCCCTCCTTAAATGCCTACACAGTTATCTTTGAAGAAGGAGAAAAAGCATAGATGAATCATGAGCAGGAAATGGGGGGAGAGACATGTGGTTGGAACGGCAGATGGCTGAGCGTGTGGGCACATAGCTGTCTCTGTTGTTCCTTCCACCACCCTCTTGAAACAAGTCCTTTGGAAGTGTATATTCATTCCAGGGTGGGGGCTGCATCCGCTTTCAGGTACTAACATGTAAATCCACATCCGTTTGGATTCATCTTAGACATCCAAACTCCAGACTCCAGCCCAGGTTGGGCTATTTATCCTCTCCTTGAAGTTTTGACACTAAGCCTTCAAAAGATAAGGTGATAAACTACTTCAATGAGTGGTGACAGAATTTCTTATGCTGTCTGTTTTTGTTCCTACAGGATATGAAGTAACTATGTGAATATTCTTCATGTGCCACAAGCAAGCTTCTTGACCACATAAGGGCTGGGAGGTTCTTAGAGAGAAGCTAAAGGAGAGAGATGGTACATTCAGAGAAAAATATGGTTAAGCAGGAAAACAGATTGTTCTTGCTGGAGCTTTTGGTGATGGGGGTGTGGAAAGGACATAAAGAAAATGTACAACAGTCTTGGGGATAAGTGTCCATGTGTTGTTCCCCTAGGTTAGCTTTTTGCTACTGGGGCAGAAATGATTATGATCATTTTGCTCAAATAATTGAAATTAATTTCTAGAATCTAAAAGAACATGAAGTTCAAAAGACTAACTTTCTCAGATGGTTTCATTCAATTCATTTAGTTTCATTTAAATTTCCAAATATTATCTGATTGTATTTGCTAAGAATTTGTTATCTTTACATGTATGAAACCTGTTTTATTTATTTATTGAAACTTGTTTTATTGACAGACAGTGTTTCATTGTTTTTTTTTTTTTTTTGCCCCATCATAATCTCTCAAGACTGCTATCACAGCACACAAATATGCAGAAGAAGCATTGGTGATTTTTATCCTTAGTGCAATAGGTGTTTTAGTGAAATATGTGCCTAGAAGTTGGGATACATGTCTTAGCACAAGTTATTATATTTGAGTTGGAATAAAGCACTGTGGTTATGAAAATTTTATTAATGAACACTCCTTTAAAAATCACTTATAATAATAAACATTGTCTGAAAAAGCTTGAGTAAACTCAGCCCAGAAATCAATCTGAAGAATCATAAAAAATATTTGAGCAATCATAAATCTTGTTAATAATACAATTAACACCCGTACCTATTATGAGTTGGTGATTCTTTTCATCTGAAAGTCATTCATTATAAACTCCACAAAACTTCCAATCCTTGGATCTTAAAAGGTTTTAAAATGATTCCTTATAATTTTAAGATAAAACTATGCCAGACCAATTTTTGTGCCTCTCAGATTTCCCAACTCCGGGGTCTGGGGATACAGCTCAGTTGGTAGAGTGCTTGCCTCACATGCACAAGGTCCTGGGTTCAATCCCCAGCACCACAAAAAAAAAAAAGAAAGAAAGATTTACTAGCCCCACCTGCCCATGAACTTTAGCCACTTCCTATGTAGACCTCTGCCCTGAAGGAGAGGGTGGGATTTTGATAAGACCACATCTTTCCTGCGGCAAAAGGAACCTCAGTGGCTCTAGGCCATAGGCCGACCTGTACCTTCCACTATGGCTGCCTTCTTCCCTGCTCCTGAAGGCAGTTTAGAGAGACATGGAATCTAACTTCTCCACAGACTCCCTTATGAAGTGACTGAGTTACAACCCGAAAGTGCAGGGAAGTTAAATTTTGCATCAAAGAGCTGGTAGCCAAGAAGATAAATCCCTCTTTGTTTCTCCATTGCCCCTTCCCATCCAGTGGTTGCTGCAAGGCCACATGCAGGAACCAGCAAGTAGCTGTTTCCTTGTGAAGTTATGACCAGTTCCTTAACACGCCACCCAGTATTTGCATTCCTTCCTCCTGCCTCACCTCTCTCCCTTACTTTTATAGCCTTGAAAGACTACACCCTCCCTACTTAGCCTTAGCACATAATCTTTGCCTCAGGTTTTATTTTCTAGGGAATTTGGCTGATATATATATATATATATATATAAGTATTGGTAAGAATGNATATATATATATATATATATATAATATGTATATATATAAACCAGATATATATATTTTATATATATTAAAACCCAGGTAATACCTTCAATTTGGCTTCTGGTCTACAGTCTTTTTTCTTCTTAATCAGATGGATAAATGAAGATCTATCCGTCTTATGAAGAGTAACAAGAGTGGTTCCAATGAAGTGTCTCTGGGTTAAGAACAAGTTCCCTGATTCTCATCTAGCTTTCCTGAATTTAACCTCACTACAGTATGATTGGATGTTTGCTGGGGGTGTAGGTCAGTGGCAGAGCATGAGATTAGGGTTAGCCAAGACCCTGGGTTCAATTCCCAGCACTAAAACCAAACCAAAACAAGAAGATCAAACATGATTAGATGCTAGCTGTTATTTTCTTGGATTGGTTGCTTTTGTCCAGTCTGGCATGGAAGCCACATCCAACCTGCAGGTGTTCACAAAACTGTCTCCTGATCTCCATCTTGCTCTCTGTGTCACTGTCCTCTGTCTTCTTGGTGTCCTCACCACCCATTTCACACTCTTTGAATTCCAGATAGGTACCTAAGACAAAGCCAGTTCAAACTAATATTCACAAGCCTTTCCATGCAGTATATTTTACTTTTCATAAAATACATTATCTGTTAGTCACCAGCTGAGAAATATCAGCTGCCAAGAGCAATGTGATATTTAGGGGTTGTAAACAGGCACTTTAAACCATCCCCAGACTGACAAAGCGGCAAAGGGACTTTTCCACTTCTCTCTTTAATGGGCAAGATAATCTCTCCTAATGGAGGGTGGGAAGTAGGATAAAGGCTTTCAGATGTTTAGTAGTATCATTTTCTTTTTTCTGTTCATGCAAAGGCAGAAACTGTGATACCATGAAGGAATACTAAGGCTACTTTTTTCTTTCATAGCTTTTTATTATTCATCAGAGAACCACTTTTTACAGAGATGGCACTTGCACAAAATAGCCTTGGAATTCCACTGAATGAATTTTTGTTTGTCTGTTTGTGGTGCTAGGATTGAACCCAGGGCCTCATGCATGCTAGGCAAGCACTTACAATTGAGCCCAAAGCTTTATTTATTTTTATTTATTTATTTATTTTAATACTGGGGATTGAACTCAGGGGCACTTGACCACTGAGTCACATCCCCAGCCCTATTTCGTATTTTATTTAGAGACAGGGTCTCACTGAGTTGCTTAGGATCTTGCTAAATTGCTGTTGCTGGCTTTGAACTTGTGATCTTCCTGCCTCCGCCTCCCCGGGACACTGAAACTACAGGTGAACTATGGGTGTGTGCCAACATGCCTAGCCCAAAGTTTTATTTTAATCACTCAAAATTCCTCAGAAAATGTGCTTAGATAATCTATTCCAGAAACAGTTTACCACAGATAACTCTTCTGGGATTAAAATAAAACAAACAAAACCCACATTCCACCCCCATGAGGACAGTTTTCTTTACAACTTAGAGGTTTAGAATGAGTTGAGAAAGACAATTCGGGCATCAGTACATTCTGTCTGAAGGTGAGCTTTTAGACAATTGAGTGACTCTACACTTTTTCTGTGTGCAACTACTGACAAAGGGTACTTAAGTTCACTGGCTATAAGTAAATTAAAGTTATTGTTGAAAAATAAGGTGTGAAAGTAGGATGAACAATCCACTTTAAAAATGGGTCAAGAATGTAAATAGCTCATAGGAAAGGAAACTTGAATAGCCTTTAACCATATGGAAAATGGTCAACTTGACCCCTTAACAATGCTACCAAAATCTTGGTCCTTGTTCCAGATGCCAATCCAATAATGAGGACATGGTTTTGAGTAAAAGGAAAAAGAATGCTTATTGCTTTGCTAGCAAAGGAGAAGCACAGAGGACTGACTCCTGTCCCAGGTTGAATAGGGGACTTTAAAGAGGTGATTCAAAGGCTACATTCCAGTATTCTCTGTCCAGAGCTGTAATTCACTTGTTAATTTGGAAGATAATCATTTCTGGGAATCTTCTGGTGCCATGCCCAAATTATTTCATTCCTGTGCTGGGTCTGTGCTCAAGGACAGATAACTCGGAGTAGAATGAGGAAGAAACGTAATCCTGTTTCCCTGAGATTCAGGATGGGGGCAGGGGTGGGGGGGGGTTGGAGATTAAAGTGGAAGAGAGAGAAAGCTAAAAACAGAAACCTGTCCATTTAAAAAATAAGTTGCAGTAGCAGAGCAGCAAGGGCTACTTGCAAAACATAAAGTGGACCACTGTTACAATAAAAGAAATGCAAATTGGAGTTGCCATGAGGTATCAATATTCACCCACCAGATTAGCAAAAGAGTTTTGAACACAGTGTGTCACTAGGGTGCTGGGGAAATACATTACTGGCGGGATGCAAAGGAGCAAGTTCCTGAAGAGGGCTCTTGGATGACACCCATAGCAATTATACACTCACATGCTCTGACCAAACAATTCCACATTTAAGACTTTATCCTAAAGATATGCTTACATAAAAAAGTGGATGAACATGGGGCTGGGGATATAGCTCAGTTGATAGAGTGCCTCCTTGCATGCACAAGGCCCTGGGTTCTAATCTCCAACACCAAAAAAAAAAAAAAAAAAAGTGGATGAATGTGTAAAAATGTTGTTTTTCAGTCATTGTTTGCTGTAGCAAAACAGATTATGAGAAACTTTAGTATCCATCAGTAGGAATACCGGGTAAGTTTTACCTTTAATTGACACAAAATAATTGTCCATATTTATGGAGGACAATGTTATGTTTTAATGTTGCCCTGATTAAATCAGGTAATTAGCAAACCTATCACCTTAGACATTTATGATGTCTTTCTGGTGAGAACATTCAAAATCTCCTCTCTTCTAGCTATTTCAAAAATAACATTTTTTTTTAAGAGAAGAAAAAACCCAGCATTATATGTGAAAACATTTGAAAGGGGCCTTCATCTAATTTGTGGGTAAATTATATTCTGTAGTTCCAAATATCCTGGCAGCAGCATATTAAAAAAAAAAAAAAAAGGAAATACCTAACTTACCTTTAAAAAAAATGTGCTCTCTCCTTATAACTGATTCTTCTTCTTAGCAGTACCATGTTTTTACTTTCTTTCTTTCAGCTCTTTGCAGTAAAAAGGAATCTGTTAAGCTCACGGAAGAGTACATGCGTATGCAGACCATGATCTGTGATATTCAAACTGTCCGTAAATTAAGAACTGAGTTGTGGAAGGATTAATAAAAGGTTTATTTTTCTGTACTTTGTAATCTCTCAATTGGTTTGTAACAAATTTCACCAGTAAGTTTTCCAAGAAATGCACGATAACAAAATAAACGAGAATCAGAATAATTTATTGCCATAGAGCAAATATTTCCATTTGAAAGAACTAATCATTCATCACTCATGGAAATGTACCTCAGAGAGGAGCATATATTATCTTCTTTGGATCTGTTTCTGGCACATGTCCTCTTTACATCACTGTAATGCATTTTGTTATTTTATTTTATTATTATAATTTTGTGCTGGGCATGGAACCCAGGGTCTTATGCATTCGAGGCTTGTGTTCTACCACTGAGCTATACTCCCAGCCCTGTATCCATATAGTTTTTTCATATATAAAATTAATCATCCCATATAGGAAGGAAGGACTCCATCAGTCATCCAACATAACACCCTTGTGGGTTTTGAATATTGATGCTGTTTTAACATGGCATTGTGTGCTACCCTTATAACTTCTTGCTTAGATACAGTCCTACCTGTTAGTTTCTTGATGGCAGTATCCCCATATGATCTGGATTTTTTATTGTTTTTTTTTAATCGCTCAGAATATCTTTCCCCAACTCAGAAAATATATTGAACATTCATTTTTTGGGGGGAGAAAATACTATGGATTGAACTCAGGCTCACTTGACCACTGGACACACCCTCCCATCCCTTTTTATGTATTTATATTTGAGATTAGGTCTTGCTAAGTTGCCCTGAACTTGTGATCCTTCTGCCTCAGCCTCCTGAGTCACTGTAATTACAGGGATGCACCACAGTGCCTGGCTTGAGCACGGATCTTTTAAAAGGTAGATGACAAAGTCATTTTGGCAAAACTTAAAGCACTTGCAGTCTGTTGCACCTTTTGCAATAGACACGGATTATACTTTGCCAAAAAGAGGAGAGAATTCCAGTGCGGTCCATGGCAGTGAAATGGAGGTCTAGTTGTGGGAAATGGCAGCAGAGGGCAAAGGCATGACCAGCTGCCCCTGGCTGTCAGAATGGACTCCAACCTTAAGGCCAAAGTGCAGTCTGAAAACATTATGCCCAACTCAGTGGGCTAACCTCCTTCTAATATATCCCCTCAACTCAGCAATAGGAATAACAGAAGCAATATCCCCCATACTGTTTTT
Organism: Marmota marmota marmota; assembly: GCF_001458135.2. Taxonomy (NCBI): domain Eukaryota; kingdom Metazoa; phylum Chordata; class Mammalia; order Rodentia; family Sciuridae; genus Marmota; species Marmota marmota. Next base: position 20,680,033 of record NW_025999853.1, read on the forward strand.
TTTTCTCCAGCAAGGTCACTTAAAAATATTTTTAAATATTTTTATTAGCTATAGATGGACACAATGCCTTCATTTTATTTGTTTATTTTTTATGTGGTGCTGAGAACTGAACCCAGTGCCTCACCCATGCTAGGCATGTGCTCTACCATTGAGCCACAACCTCAGCCTCCAGCCCCCACACTTTTGTTCATAACGGAAAACAGCCCTTTCTTTTTTCTTTCTTTAATTTAATTACTTTTATTTTATTTTTCACACAAATGGAGCATAACTTTTCATTTCTTTGGTTGTACATGATGTAGAGTCATACCATTGCGCATGCTACAGCAATGCAGCCACCTCAGTGTTTATAGTAGCTCAATTCACAATAGCTAAACTGTGGAAACAGCCTAGATGCCCTTCAACAGATGAATGGATAAAGAAACAGTGGTATATATACACAATGGAATACTACTTAGCCTTAAAAAAAGAATGGAATTATGGCATTTACAGGTAAATGGACAGAGTTGGAGAATATCATGCTAAACAGTTCTTTCTTTACAAAAACTCACTTTGGAGAGCAGTATTTCTAACCAAACAGACTATACTGGCACTTTCATTCAAAAGGCAATAGGCCCTGGGATTGAAAATGCTACTTCCCCAGGTAGTGAGTATTGGGTATTTCTGTTCAAGCTCCTCTGCAAAGAGTTCCTTTGATGCTTTTACTTCCGTTGAAATTTTTTTCTGTAAGTTTGAAATTTTTATAATAAATATTAGTGGGGAAAGCAGTTTCTTTCCTCTGAGCAGAATTACTGGGACTGGCATTTACAATAACATTTTCCCTCTTTCCTGGCTGTAATTACAAGCATCTCTCAGTACCTCTCTGCATGAGGTAAGATAAGTATTTTGTCATCTCCTATTAATAGGGAGGGATTCTGAGTCACAGAAAGGCTAAGTGACTTTTCTAGCCCCAGAAATAAGAAAACAAAAACTAAGCAGGTTGATTACTAAGTACATTATTTTAGGAGGAGGAGGACAACCGTGCCAAGGTAGCACGGTAGTAGTCATTTTCCTGGACAATTATAATTGCTTCCTAATTGGCTTTCCTACCCTCAGTTTCTCTCTCAATCTTCCCACCCCCTCATTACCAGTATTATATTCTGAAATCATGTCACACCCTCATATAAATATCTTTGATGATTTCTCCCTGCCCAGAAAGAAAAAAAAAAAAAAGGAAGGAAGGAAGAAAGGAAGGAAGGAAAAACTCCCAGCTCTTTCCAGGGCTCTAAACCACCTTGCCCATGCTCAGCTGTATTCCAGTGGTCATGCATGTCCATCACTCCAAACCTTGGCTCATGAAGTCTCTCTTTTTTGTGGAGAGTACATTTCTTCTCTTATTCCTTAGTGTTATGGTTTAGATCCTGAATGTTCCCCTAAAGAGCATGAATTAAAGGCTTAGCATCCCAGCCTATGGTAGTATTGGGAGATGGTAAAACCTTTCTGGTGGGGCCTAGTGGAAGGGAGTTAAGTCAACAGTGCTTTTGAAGGAGATACTGGGATCCCCGCATTGTCCCCCTCTACCTGCTCTCTGATTCCTGGATGTCCTGAGGTAAGCAGTCTCCTCTGCCCCACACTCCCACCACAATATTCTGCCTCACCACAGACCCAAGAGCAAAGGGGCCAGCTGACCATGATCGGAAACCATGAGCCCAAATAAACCTTCTCTCTTTTAGTTGATTTTTCTCAGGTATTTTGTCACAGTGACAGAAAGCTGACTAATACTCAGGGATGGGGAATTGGTATCTGCTTACTAATAGGGATCCAACTCAGATATTGCCTTCTCTGGGTCACTTCCCAATGCTACCCTGACTTCCTCATGGTAGATGAACTACTTCCTCCTCTTGTACCACAGCACTTCCTTTCTATTGCAATTGCCACATACTATGTTACATTCTAGCTACCTAGGCATGTGTCTAACTTCCCCAATTATTATTATTATTATTATTATTATTATTATTATTATTATTATTATTATTTTTGTGACAGCAGGGCCTGAATCTTACTGATTTTCATCTGCTCCAGGAGTCAGTCAGTCACTTCAGTCCCAGTCATCCATTTGGTTCTCAATCAACATTTGTTCCTGTTATCTGGAGAGACTTTCTTTCAGTCAAACACCACAGGCAGATCTGGGTTGTTTCAGGCTTCCTGAATGAACTCAGAGCCTATGTCAGTTCCCGAGCCGTACCTTCAAGGACAAGTGGATGAGATCTGTTTAGCACTGTTTTCCTGTTATGAGGTTCAGGTACTTCTGATTCATTTTTCAGTGGACCTTCAGGAATATTTCTATACTTGCGGATCAGAGCTCCCGGGTGAGGAATCCTAATGTCGGGGATATCAAAGCGTGGGCCACCTGTATAAATATTCCTGGCTGCTGGATAGGGGCCCTCCCCAGTTCTTCTGAATCACAACTCTTGTGAGGGAGGCCAGGATGTGGACTGGAAGCAGGTACCTCCAGGTGCTGCTAGATATTTAATTTTGAGCCCCACTTGTCTGACTAGGAAGCTCTCATGCTCACTGGAGATCTCGTCCCCCTGGACAAGAAATGAATGTAGATGAGTATCACGAATCTGCCTCAGTCAATGATCTCAGCTCAGGTCATGTTAGCATTCTTCAGGAGCTTCTAAAAAGTACCTATGTCTAAGATCTGCCATAGAACAATTTAATCAGAATTATTGGAGATGAGATTTGGGAATCTTTATTTTTTTAAACGCTTTTCTTCTGAGCTGCTTTGGATGTAGGATAAATATGATTCTTCTAATCAAATTCAGGGTCCTTGAACTGAAATGGCTAGAGGTTCCAGATTTAGGTTATGCTCCACACTGTATACTGCCTCACTCTAAAAGTAAACCTCATAACAAATTTAATTGAATTTTTAAAAATTCCATCAGAAAGGTATGGCCATATAGGTGGCTGGGAAACTGTCCTTCTCTGTGCCTCAGCACTCTGATTAACAGCACTTTGCACAAAGAGCCCTGCTGAAGCTAACAGAGCAATGTTCCAAAGTCAAAGTTGAAGTCTTTTGGTCTCATTGGGGAAGGAATCTAGGCTCCAAGGCCAGAGGCTACATTGTTATTAACATAGCTGGACTTATATCTGGTCATGTCACATGTCATAAGCCCATCCATTTCCAACAATAGAAATGATTCTAACATCTTTTATGTTAAATTCAAAAGCCCTCAGGTCATCAAGCTGATTCACATTAAAGAATGTCATAGCAGGGCTGGGGTTATAGCTCAGTGGTAGAGTGCTTGCCTAGCACATGTGAGGCACTGGGTTCAGCATCACATAAAAATAATAAAGGTATCGTGTCCATCTACAACTATATATATATATATATATATATATATTTAAAAAAGAACGTCATAGCTAAACCAGGTGTGGTGGCCTATGTCTATAATTCCAGCTACTTAAGAGACTGAGGCAGGTGGATCTCAAGTTCAAGGGCAGCCTGGGCATTCATTGAGATCTTAAAAAACAAAGGTGGGGTCCGGGTAGGGTGTTGGGATGCAGCTCAGTGGTATACTACCACTAGGTTCAATCTCCAGTACTACAAAAGAAAAAACAACTTGGAATCACACGAGTAAAATTTATTACAGAAACCACACAAAGCAGGTGGTTTGTGTATTTGAGGTTGGGGAAGCTTTGACATCATGGCTCCTAGCAGTCTTCTTCACCCACAAATGGAGAATTCCTTCCAGTCATGGGAGAGTGGTTCTCATACCCAGCTCTGAACTACCTCTTCCCTCCCCACCTACACCTGAAAAGCTTCTGAAGAGTATGAAGTCAGAGGGAGGAAGGAAATTCCCAGAGGGTGAGATTACTTATTGGCAGAACTAGAAAAGCTTTGTGTGCTCTCACAAGCAAAGGCGAACCCAGATCACTTAGAGAGGATAGACACTTGGTTCAGGCCACATTTTCAATTTAATGTGGATTGATTTTCTATTCCCAAGAACTAAATTGACACTAGGGTTTTTCATGATAGAATCCTTTCCAACAAGGTTTATTAAAATGTAGTAAGAGCCATGTGTGGTGTTACCAGTAAAAACAGGTAGCAGTCAACAAGTTACTGTTTTAGGACTGTTCTTACCACTGTACAACTATAACTTATTAACTACCAGTACTTCATGGAATCATATTCCCATTTTACAGATGAGAAAACTGAGGCATGGGGAGATTAAATATTTTCCTGTAGGGTCATATAGCTAGAAAGTAGGTGAGCCATGATTAGAAACCAGGTTAGTTTGACCCCAGTTTGGATTAGCAAGAGGAAATTTAATGAATTTTATAGAAGCTGCCATTATATAACAGGTTACATTCATAGTTGGCTGCACAACATGCTCTAGGTCCACTACTGTAGAGGGCAGTATGTACTAAAGAGGCTTTAAAGGGATGGAGGTATGAATTTGGGTTCCAGCATAACTCTCTGACATTTGAGTGCTGGGTTTTCCCACTGTAAAACTATAGTAATATAAACCCACTTTGCAGGGTTATTATGACCGATTTAACATGTATAAGGTGGGGTTGAATAACTCTAACCATAACATTGCTGTGTGCATGATATATCAAGATATAACTTTCATAATTAATCTACCAATAGCCTAAAGCAGTGTTGCTTAGACTGGAGTCCAGGGGCTCCTGGGGTTCCACCAATAAATTCTTGAGGGATATGTGAGTTAAGTTTGAGAAGCTGAGCTAAAGTACCCTTCATTTTGCGGCACAGTCATTTCCACTGACTGCTGAGACAGGGTGGCAAGAAAACATTACTTAGAAAAATAACGAATTCTCTTACACAATAGCTGTATGTGTGGCTCACAGATGTATAAAAAAAGGAACAGAAGAAAAGTCACTAAACATGATCCCACAAGAAGGCACTAGGCAAATCTTTGGCCTGTAGGTGCAGCATGGCTAATGTCCAGGATGCCACACACATGGTCCATGACCAGGGAAGGCTTCACCTAGAAAGCATTATAAGCCATGTTTCCACTAAGGACTATCGCTGGGGCTTCAGAAATAGGATAATGGGAAGGAAGGTACTTTTCTAATAAATAAATAAAAGGCAAATAAGTTCAGATGTACTGCAGAAATGTCAACATCCTGATGGTTTCTTATATATGCATTTATATAGGCTTTTACATTTCCTACTTTGTGAAAATAAAGGATGAAAGGAAAGAATCAATAAATGTTTTCCCAGTGGAAGAAATGGAACTAAGACATCTGAAAGAAGAAATTAACATTATCTTTAAATGAAGTTCCTTGCAAGAGACTGTCCACTTTCAAAAGCTTATTCTGAAAAACAGAAATGTAAGATAGCTGACAATGACTATTACCTTTAAAAAAGCTTAGTCAAATTGGCTAAGGCCTTAATTTCGCAATATAAAAGTTTATATTTTCCTTCATGCTGTACCATCCTAGCAAGGTGGGAACGTCCCATCCTGTTTATAGGAAAATTCTCATTACTCCCCTTAGATGTGTCTATGGATGGGTGACTATGGCGCAGCTTAGCAGCTACCTCTTCTTCCCTGCATTTTAACCTAACCTACTTTTCTGCCCACCACTCCACTGTTTGAATTGACATCCTGAACAGTGCTCAGTAAGTGCTCAGCAAAAGCACAAGAGTAACTTGTGCTCAGTAAGACCCTGCAGCTCCTCACCAAGATGCACGGAGCTTTCACATGAGAAGCACTTTGATTGTAAAGCAGGATCTACAGTTCTGAGATGTTCTCCTGGTACTGAGTTAGGGGTTATCTGAAACTGTTTTTACTCTGTGCACAGCCTATCAAATACATATAATCAGTATTTCCTATTGTAGTGCCTCAGGCCTCCTGGGTTCCTCTGTTCAGACTTTTATCTTTTTTGTTTGTTTCTTTGTTTTTAGTACCAGGGATTGAACCTAAGAGAGCTTAACCACTGAGCAACACACCCAGCCTTCCTTCCTTCCTTCCTTCCTTCCTTCCTTCCTTCCTTCCTTCCTTCCTTCCTTTGAGACAGGGCCTTGCTAAGTTGCTGAGGCTGGCTCTGAACTTGCCATCCTCCTACTTCAGCCTCCCGAGCTGTTGATATTAGGTGGGAACCACCACTACTGACTCTTGCTGTTTTCTTGAGGCATTAGTCAGGAGACCTCAAGGTAAAACTAGTACACCCCATATACCTTTAAGTCAGACTGTTTCAAACTGTATCCCTTCAAATACTGTTAAATTTGGTTCTGAGGTCACTTTGAAGGCCTTCCTGAGACCTCCAACACTAAATCTTAAATAGGCTACAAAACTACTTTTGAAGTAAGACCTTCTAAAACACCCTCTTATTTGCTGAAAATCTGTTTAACTATTTTCACATGATATGTTAATAAATGTCATTCTATTCAGAGATTACTCCAAGAAGATTAAAGGTCATGCTAACTCATGTGGGTCTTGTAAATCCCAGTGTCCTTAAACTCAGAAAAATTCCTGCAAACTTGGGCTGCTTCCCAGTGGAAATTCATAATCAAAAGAAGTTTTACTAACAACTTTTAAGCTTTTCAGGGAGAAACACCAGGAGGAATGAAAAATCAGGTATACCCTGCATTCTCACGAATGCAACACAAGGAAATTAGGATCCATGAAACTGCACCTCTGCATTTGAGAGAGTGGGTCAAGATGACTTGCTGTATTCTCCAGTCCTTAAAGACAGCCTCCTACACATGAATGACATTCCAGAAGGAAACTGAAGCCTCTGAAATTATGGAGACCTGTGGGTCTTCCTATCTCTAGCACCATTATCTCCTGAGAAAGCTTTTCCTGGGAGCATGTCCAGAAGGACCTTGATGGTGACATTCAAAGCAGGATAAACAGCAACAGCTTAATGGAGGAATGAAGCAGTGATTTTTTAAAAAATCATTTTTTGTACCTACTTTGTAACCTACATTTTTGAGATGTCATTGTGGTTGTTTCTAATCCTCAGTCCTTTAGAGTAGGTATACATATTCCCTAGGTTTACACATTTCTCAGTTCCTTTCCTTGCTTAATTTTTCTCTGTAGCACTTTCACTTGCTAACATAATTGTATAATGATTTAGTTTATTATTTGCCCTTACTAGAAAGTTAAGTTCCAGGAAGGCAGCTTATTCTTGTCTGTTCTAGTCACTGCTTCTTTCCTGGATCCCTAGAATAAATGATTGCATGAATGGAATGAAAGTGAAACCCAAAGAGGCTCAGTGACTTTCCCTCTGTCAGACCATTAGCAAGTGACAGGAGAGAACATGTGAACCCAGGCTCATGTGCTACTAGATAAGTAAAGGTAGTTGTGAACTAAATCTAGGACATAATCTTAAGGAAAAATCAGAATATGCTTCATCTAGTGAACAGATCACTAATAAAGAGCTCTGTGCAGTTGAGAAAAACCATTGGAAGATAAAAGGAATAGGGAAAGAAGCCTAACTTTCTCTTTGACATTTGTGGGGTGGGTGCAACAGGCTACGATGAAGCCTGGCAGTCAAAATTCAAAATGCAGTCCTTGAAATTCTTCACATTTTGGCAGAAACAGCACCTGGAGGTGAGTGAGGGGTCCAGACACCTCTATGATCTGTGCACATGGTAATCCTTTAAGGTCTACAAAGGGGCTGATTTGGAATACTCACCCCAACATTTGTTACTGTGTAACCTCAGGCAAAAATCTCTGTGAATGGGCATAATTTTAGATGGGTTTTCTGAAGACTGGCCAATTTATGCATGCAAATAGAAATAAGGCTGTGCCTACCTTGTATAATTGTCCTATTCACACTATTTCTATTATACCAGTTTGATGTGGTTAGAAAAAATATTTAAAAGGAGATCAGCAAGAAGTTAGAAACATAGCTGGGACCCCTTTGTTAACTTTGCTATGAAATTCTGAGCCTGGTCTAGGAAAGCTCCTACCTTGCTTTATAGGTAAACTATTATGGATTAAAGTGATTACAGTAGTCCCTTCGGAGAGGTTTCCGGCAGGTGAGTGAGATTCCACAGGTTGTTAGGCCTCAAAGGGCATATTTGGGATGGAAAGAAAAGTCCCAAAGGGCTCAGGCCACTTTGCAAGTGCTTGGTTCAGAATAAAAATTAAATCGACAGTTAATGGCATATCACCACGTCAGGGCATTTCACTGCATCCTATGAAATAAAAACATACAAGTCAATGTGTAAGGCTAATTTACATGAGTTAAGATGAAACAAAGGTCGCACTTCTGGGGGGTGGGATTCAAACTGGGGTCGCCTTACTTCCCCTGACCCAAAGTCCTTCATGCCACACTTAGCACCGAACGATCTGAATGTTATTTAATAAAATGTGCCTGGAAGGGCCGAGGTTCCCGTTGTCATAGGGTTCAGTGGCAGGTAAAACTAAATGTTTCCAGCATCCGGTTACCCAGTGTTGCAATTATCCTCCCAAATCCATGCTCTACTCAGGTAACCGTACTTTAAAAACAGGTAAGCTGAAACCCAACTTCCCTCCTTTCTTGTTGAAGGTCCTGGGTTGAAAGGTGTGCTGTTCTCATCCCGGGGTAGGGCATCCTATCTCTTAACTCCCAGGACCCAAAGACTGAGAGGATTTGGGGGTGGGGACATAACAGATGCGAAAGAATGTGGAGGGAAGGGCCTAAACTCGCGCAGACCGCCCCCACTGAAAATGGAAGCTATCCAGTGAAACATGGGCGTATTGTTCAAAGGGCTGCCCAAAAAAGGCGCGGAGAGAGGCGGCAACCCCCACCTTTGCCGAACACGCTCCCCTAGGAGCCGCCTGCCTGCAGCGGAGCTCCAAAATTGGCAACTTGGGCCTCGCAGCCGTCTTTTTTAGTCCACATTTCCCAAACCAGGGAAGAGGCTGGTGACTGAAAATGCAAATTGCAGCGGGGGTGTGCGCAGGCAGCTCGTGGGTGCGGGGCGTCGGAGGAGAGGAGACCCCGTGACCTGAGGCACCCTCTCTGCGTTCGCAAAGGTTGCAATGCGAAGGGAGGGAAGCTCCTGGAGCCTTGGGCTGCTACGCCCGCTTCCGCCTCCCAGGCAGCGTTTGGACAAAGCGTGGCCTCTTTTCCGCCCGGGGTTAGGGAGGGGAGGCCGGATTAGGACTCGCGCCTTCCGGCCACAGCCCTACGGCCCCTCCGCTCCCGCCTGCCCTACACAGGTGGTTTTCCGCTCGGGAGGGGCAGGCCTCGGCACTTTTATATAACAATAGAGCTCTGCGCTCTGGGAATGCGACTCCGGGCCACCGCGGCCCCCGCCTGGCCACACCTCCATCCGGCTCCTAATCGCCGGCTTTGCTCGCCAGCGCCTCCGCTGAGGGCAGCAGCACCCCCCCCTCCCAAGTTACCTGCGGGCTGTGCAGGGCACCATCGAAGGTCCCTGCGACTCCCCGCACTACTTGGGAGCCAAGGGTTCCCCACAGATTTCTTCCTCCCCTCTCTCCCTCCCCAGTCCCTGGTCTCCATCGAATCCAGAGTTCGGCACTCAGCCCCGCACGCGTCCACCGGGTGGTACAAAGCCCACTCTCCCGCCCCTCCCAACTCGCGGGTGGGAAGGCGGGGGCAGTGGGGCGGTGGCAAGGAGCGCAGCGCGCACGCGCGACTGGTTCTCCTGTGGCGCTCTATGCGGGACAGGGAAGGGGGAGGCGACGGGAGCTGGAGAGCGGGTGGTGGGGCAGGGCAGGAAGGCACCTCTTGTTGACTTGCCCATCTACAGTAACCAATCTCTAAGCCAGCATGTTGAGCCCCCGTAGCCCGCGGGCTTTGCTGGAATATTTCTCAATGTCTCGCCGGTGGCGGGGAAGGCTAGTTGTGCTCGGCGCGTTTTAGCGCACTTAACCCAGGCAGCCCTGCTAGACCGGCTCTTCCGCCAGAAGCCGAACTCCTTGCCCAGAAATCGTTAAAGAGCACGACTCCCTCAACGCGTGGTGGGTCACTGTGGCGGGGCGGGAGTTTGGTGACTTGGGTCCCCAGAACAATAGCTCATAACGCTTCAGCTGCCAGAGAGGAATAAAAGCTTCAGACTGCCCAAAGAGCTTTACCCCGCGCTGCACTCCCTACTGTTTAAAACAAAACGCTGGGGGCGGAGAGGAGGCTTTCGATTTTGTGGATAACCAGACGTTCGTTTGGTTGCTTTAAGTTGTTTCAACAAAATCCCGGTTTGTTTCTAAAGATGTTGGATTAGCATTTAACACATCGTCGGTCACTAAAGCCCAGGCAGTTCACCAGCCCCAACACAGCCTCAGCTAAAAGAACATCAGAGCAAACAGAGCCGGGCTTTTAAAATTGGCAAACAAATGCCACACACCGCCAAAAAAGAGGGCGGGGGGTTAAGGCGAACTTGGGTCCAAATGAGTTTGAAGGGAATAAAAAGAAAGTCGGTACAAGTTTTCCTAAAGCAGGCTGGAGAGCACAAGAGTCGCAAACTGGGGCTTTTGTGCATGCTAATTGCACCATTTGTGTGCAAAAGTTCCAACGCGAAGTGTGAACTCTCAACAGAAGGAAACATGAGACAACTGAAGTGCCCTGGTTTATGTGCCCTGCTCCTCCTCCACCGCCGCCTCCTCTTCTTTCTCCTTCCTCCCGCGGAGCCCGCTGTTGCAGCTTGTTTGCACTGGGGCTTATCCGGAGCGGAAATTCCTTTCCGTTTTTGTGAATGACAAACTCATTAACAATTCATCAACACAACCTGTTCCAGCCGGCCCGTCCCCACGGCAACAGCCCCTTCCGCAGCGCGCTCATTGGCTGGCTGGGAGAATGTATCCATTGAGCGCTCGCTGTTTGTATCCATTGAGGAGCTGCCTCGCGCTGGGGGTGTGCGAGGACTGAGTCCTAGGGACAGTGAGCAAATCGAGTCTTGAATAATCCTGGGAGAAAGACGCCCGGGTGGATTTGAGGTGCAGTCTTGTAGGGAGGGATTAGGAGCCTCTAGACTTTCCCCCTCCTCTCTCAGTAGCAAGGAGTCCGAATTAATTGGATTTCATTCACTGGGGAGGAACAAAACTGTCTGGGCAGCTTCATTCAGAGAGATTCATTGACTCCGAGAGCGAGCGGCTGCAGCCGGCTGCAGAGACTGCGGGCTTCACTTCAGTCTCGCTTTCTCCAACCGCTAGCTAGCCTCGGTTTTGGAAAGGTGAGGCTGAATTAAACCCCGCTCCGAGAGCGGCGGCTTTGCTCAGCGCGCTCGGCCTATGCCAGCCCGGAGGGGCGTCTGGTAGGCACCCCGCCCTCTCCCTCAGCTCGACCCCCATGATAGATACGCTCAGACCCGTGCCCTTCGCGTCGGAAATGGCGATCAGCAAGACAGTAGCGTGGCTGAACGAGCAGCTGGAGCTGGGGAACGAGAGGCTGCTGCTGATGGACTGCCGGCCGCAGGAGCTGTACGAATCGTCTCACATCGAGTCGGCCATCAACGTGGCCATCCCGGGCATCATGCTGCGGCGCCTGCAGAAGGGCAACCTGCCGGTGCGCGCGCTCTTCACGCGCGGCGAGGACCGGGACCGCTTTACCAGGCGGTGCGGCACCGACACGGTGGTGCTCTACGACGAGAATAGCAGCGATTGGAACGAGAATACGGGCGGCGAGTCTGTGCTCGGGTTGCTGCTCAAGAAGCTCAAGGACGAGGGCTGCCGGGCGTTCTACCTGGAAGGTACGCGTCCCGGGGGTTAAGCGCGTGGGGCAGGGCAGGGCAGGGATGCGGGGCTACCGGTTTGTGGGCTGGGCGCACGGGGTGAATGCTTTTGCTTCGCCCGTTTGGCGCTTGAGTCGCACTGCCCAGCCAAGGGCTCACCACAGGCAAAGTAGGAGCTGTGAACCGCGCGCGTTCCGCACGGGAGAACTCGGCCAGCCTGCACTTCAGTTTCCGGCCATAGGGACCCCTGTTTTCTTTAACGATTTCTGGATGTTCTTACCGGGAACTTCCTCCACCTTTCCCTGCTTTCTATCATTTCATTTTGAATTAAGATGTGCAGGACCAGAGAGGTTCCTGGGAGTGCATGTTGGCCCCTGCCAGCCCTCTCAATATTCGGAAAAAGTTGCCATTTTATGCGTTTCCCGATTCAAAAAGATAAGGGTTTTCCGGGGAGACGACCGGGACCCTTCCTTTCATTCCCAAAGGTCCACACTGAAATGTCTTCTCTTACATTTGACTGTGCACGTAGGTGATTCGTAGGGTGTTCCTGGTGGTTCCTGCACCCAGCTGCGGTTCTCACAAGCTGTGAAAACTACTACAGCATCTCGGGTTACACTATTGCTTTTCTCGTTCTGGCAGGTGGCTTCAGTAAGTTCCAAGCCGAGTTCGCCCTGCACTGCGAGACCAATCTAGATGGCTCGTGTAGCAGCAGCTCGCCGCCGTTGCCAGTGCTGGGGCTTGGGGGCCTGCGGATCAGCTCCGACTCTTCCTCGGACATTGAATCTGACCTGGACCGAGACCCTAATAGTGCAACGGACTCGGATGGCAGCCCGCTGTCCAACAGCCAGCCTTCCTTCCCTGTGGAGATCTTGCCCTTTCTTTACTTGGGCTGTGCCAAGGACTCTACCAACTTGGACGTGTTAGAGGAGTTCGGCATCAAGTACATCTTGAATGTCACCCCCAATTTGCCCAATCTCTTTGAGAACGCAGGAGAGTTCAAATACAAGCAAATCCCCATCTCGGATCACTGGAGCCAAAACTTGTCCCAGTTTTTCCCCGAGGCCATTTCTTTCATAGGTGAGATTAATTAACTGTCCTGGCTTTGACTTTTAAATGCAAAACTCGTGGCCATTCATAGAAATTAAGCTGTTAATTGTTCTTGGCTATTTGCTAATTTGTCCCAGGCAGGTATCTAATATTCCTCGGGCGTTCTTAATTCTGGTTTAGTACTTGCTAAGTAGAGAAGTATCTTTTGACAAGTCTTCAGACCTCAGATCCATCTGAAACACTCTTTTGAAACGCTCATGTTTCTTGAATCTTTCAATTCAGGCATTTAACAGGGAGGCTGTTCATAATCAGACAACAGATTTTGCCCACCGTCTTTTAACTGAGAGTGAGGGTAGAAAAGACTGGATAGAAATATTCACTGTAGATGTGTTGCTTTGTAATTTAAAAAGAAGACCTAGGAGTTGTTTTAGGACACCAGTTAGTTGTTGGAAAGCCCTATGAATGCTAAATGTTATTCAGTTGAGTGATACTGTGATATGGGGTAACAGTGAGACAGTGTGGGTAACCTGATCCCGGCAGGAAGAACTGTGGGCTGGAAGCCTGGGAGAAGTGAATCTCCAGGCATTGTAGTGCATTTCCTATTACAAAGGAACTCATTTTCAGGCCATGTCGACATCCTGTTCCTCCTAATGGGCTGTCCCCTGTGACTTCCCTCTCTCTTTTAAAATGCCTGAATACCTCCATTGTTAGCTGTACAACAGTTGGGGAATAATTTAATAGACCCTTGCAGTCTGCTTGTCTGTATAAAAGGCATTCATGAACATATTGCAGGGTTTCTGGTATTCACATGCTGAGGCAAAGAATGCACACATTAAGGACTTTTTTGTTGGTAGAAACTTAATACAAAAGCTCTCTTTTCAGAAAATATCTGAAATATGTAATTGTGTTCAGTGTACATGTTTATTTCAGTAATACATTTTCTGCTGCCTGCAGGGCTCAACTGCCACACACGATTGTTTTATTCCCCCCCCCCCCCCCACATTCAGGTTTTAGACTCATCATTGACAAAGGGTGGTGTTCAGCCTACTGAAATATTGCTTTTCTTTTTGTGTTCACAGATGAAGCCCGGGGCAAAAACTGTGGCGTCTTGGTGCATTGCTTGGCTGGCATTAGCCGCTCAGTCACTGTGACTGTGGCTTACCTTATGCAGAAGCTCAATCTGTCCATGAATGATGCTTATGACATTGTCAAGATGAAGAAATCCAACATCTCTCCTAATTTCAACTTCATGGGTCAGTTACTAGACTTCGAGAGGACGCTGGGACTCAGCAGCCCCTGTGACAACCGGGTTCCAGCACAACAGCTCTATTTTACCACCCCCTCCAACCAGAATGTCTACCAAGTGGACTCCCTGCAATCCACGTGAAAGGCCCCACACATCTTGCTGAGATGTGTCTGTTCCTTCCGCAGTTTCTCTTGGCAGCGTCAGCTGGGCTGCTTTCTTTGTGTGTGGCCCCAGGTGTCAAAATGTCACCAGCTGTCTGTATTAGACAAGGTTACCAAGTGTGGAATTGGTTATTACAAAAGGAGAGATTTGTCCATTCTATTTGGAAGGACAGGACTCGCTGTCTAAATACAGGCAGTAGGTTTGCTCTGCACCCATGTGTACAGCCTACCCATGCAGGGACTGGAATCCGAGGACTTCCAGGTATATAGGGTAGGACCAAATGGTAGGGTTAGGAGCATGTGTTCTTTAGGGCCTTGTATGGCTGTTTCCTTTTGCATCTGGAACTAACTATATATTGTCTTCAGTGAAGACTGAATCAACTTTGCATATAGAGGAGCCAAAGAGAGATTTCAGCTCTGTATTTGTGGTATCAGTTTTGGGGGAAAAAATTTGATACTTCATTTGATTATTGTAAATATTTGATCTTAAATCACTTCACAGAATGTTAGTTTGGATTGTATTTTTTTTTCTTTGATGGGTTTAAAATGATCCAAAGGGAGAAAGAGCAGTATGCCACTTCTTAAAACAAACAAAAGGAACATTTTGCTCTTTTCTAATCCAAAGGGTATATTTGCAGCATGCTTGACTTTATTGTACCAATTCTGATGACATTTTCATGGACATTATCACTAAGACCTTGTTACGGTGCAGTCTTCAGTCTTTCATATATTTTCCTTGTGATTTTTTTCTTTAATGTAGTTTGACTATGCCTTATCTTTGTAAATATATTGGCTTGTGTTGTCTTAAAAGGGGATATCTTGGACAGACACCAAAATCATGGGCTCACTTTTTTTTTTAAAGTTCAGCTGTGCTAAACAGTTTATTACCTCTGTACAAAATTCTTCAGGGAGTGTCACCTCAAACGCAATACTTTGGGTTGGTTTATTTCCTTTTTTTTTTTTTTTTAATTTGTATAAAACTGGAAGTGTGTGTGAGAGCATGGGTACCCATTCAAAAGGTGGAATGCATCTGATTGTGAAGAAGGGAGAATTAAGTTGCTCCATTACGTTCATGGTGTAAAGTTTTGAGCTGGAATTTATTATAAGAATGTAAAACCTTAAATTATTAATAAATAACTATTTTGGCTATTGAATGTGTTTCTAGTTGTATCTACATATGGAGTGACTTAGAAAATTTTCAGCCAGGGCCTGATAGGGCCTGATAATTAATTGGCTTGTAGGAATAGCTGGAGAAAGTTTTTATTTTTAAGCTGTTTCTAGAATGTTTCTTAGGTACAGTTTATGAAATTCATGTTTTGCTTCAAATCAAAATGGCATCATAGAATGGATTGACTATATCATGTTTACATTTTATATTGAATATATTTAGGATTATCTCAAATATTATTGCCCCCAAAGAAAAATGATGTCATGGCATACACCTTGCTGAGGTATACAATTTGAAGAAGGTGTGCCAGAATAAGGTAATAGCCACATGATAACCTGTCTGATCCATATTGTCAGGAAGATGTATGGGTAATCATTTTTCCAGACTGTTGTTACTAACTGGCAATTCTACAAGTTATCCTAGCATAGGCACGATGAATCTTACTTTTTCCCTTATATGCACGTGGTGTATTCTGTTTTCTCACTGAGCCTGGATGTGACTTTGAATTGCACATTGGCATTTGAGATGAAACTTGGCCATCCTTGTTTTAATCTGCTTTTGTGCTTAACTGGTTTAGAATGTAGGTCAGAATCCCCTATTGAACCTTTGATAAAGGTGATTTTGAATAGTTTCTTTCCAAGCTAAAGACTTAATATCCTGTCATTGTCCTTGACTTGTCTCCCCACCCTGACTGTAAAACTTACACAAGCCAAAATAAAGGTGAAGGTGAATGTATAGAATCAAAACAACGAGAACATAACATTTTGGGCTTTTTCAATATGAGTTCAGTTCCTTCCTCTGAAGTGAAGAACATGAGCACATGTGACATGTCAGTTGAACTTTTTAGTAGTCTATGTGTTAGGAGGCAAGTGGCCCATACTCTATAGCAAATTGCATCAAGCTGCCCAGCATGATTTTTAAGCACCTAACTATAAAAAGCGAACAGACACTGTGGAAAAATAACCAAGTCAGTCTCTTATTTGGGTGTCCCAAGTCAGCAGGAGCACAGAAAGGAGAAGTGGTTTGCAGTTCAACTTGGCTCCTGTTAATCCAGTTCTGAACAGTTTCCGCTCCTGGCATTCCCTAAACTGCCTGTTCAAAGTAGGGATTTGCAAGCAGCGTTAGCAATTTCCTGTCCAGCTGCAGCTCAAGTAGCTGGTTGCTTTCTCTCTCCTTTCTTTTCTCTGATTTCTTTCTCTCTTCTTTTTTTTTTTTTTTTTTTGAAAATATGGGCTGTGGATAATTTTAGTGCATTTCCTCTTTGTGGATTATCATCTCTTTCCTCCTTGCCTGCATACATTGAGTTCCTACTGCTGGGTTCAAGCCCACAGCTGGCCTCCCCAGCACTTCCTCTCGTTTCACCGTGGGTTTGTTGTTTGTCAGTCCACTTCTGAAATTAATAATGTTTTCTGGCCAAGTGCCACAAGCCATTACCACAAAGGGGAAGTAACACATATGAATAGCAGGAAGCCATGCAGGGTCACAGTGTGAGCTGAACCTGTGGAGGAGCATAATTGAGCCTGGCCCATTCAGCAAGTGTCTGAGGGCAATTTGGGGAGAGGGAGCTCACAGCATTTAAGCAGCTCAAGCTGTGGAAAAAAAAAAAGTTTCCAATAAATTGAGAGCAAATGGTCTTTGTCACCAGTCTGAATAAAGGAGCCCAGAGCAAGGAGAATTTAGGGCTCTCATAAAGTTGCAATGTTTGGGGTTTCTCCCCTCTCTCCTGGCATATTGTTTCATAAGCTGGTGAACAGAGGGGTGCCTGTTTCCCTCTCTCCCCACAAAAGGACTCGTGTTAATGGGTGGTTTTTATGGTTCATATAGGCCAGAAGATTCAAAGAGCTATTCTCCTTTCTTCCTTTTCTTCTCTGAAAGGTGGTAGGTTGTAACTGACAGCATGGACCCCCACCTCGCCCTGTGTGCGCCTCCCTTTCTCCCAGTCATACCAGTGCTCCTCTGGCTCTTTTGTGCTGCAGGAGCCCCATGAAGAAGATCATTTTGCATCTTAGAGTTTGGCTGGCTTCCTGAATGGAGCCCCGCTCGGTTACTAGGGCAACCTTTGCTAGCAGCTGCAGCTGCACTGCCTCCCTCCTCACCTGCTGTCCCCATTAGAGGCTTCCACAGGTCTCAGAAGGCGCTACCTTTCTTGGTCTTCTGTAAGGGACCAGGGGGCCCTTGGGGAGAGAACATTATCTGCAGGTTTGTGGGGGATGCAGGAAACTTAGGACAAGCAGTAATTAATGGCATGAACTGATCTTTGGGTTAAAATTGGAATGAGGAAGGGTTATCTGGGGATAAAAATACCAACACAGTCTTCAAAGGAATGAAAATGGAGTTTTGGCTTGATCTGCTTTCTTACTAATGAATCAAGTAGGTCTGGGCAAGGCACCCCCGCCTCATTGAGGTTTTTTTTCTTTCTTTTCTGTAAAATAGGGAAATGTTTATTTCTCATTCTAGGATTCTCTTATAATTCTAACCTTCTGATCATGGATTGGTGACACTAAATAATAAAACGAGGTGCAGAGTAAGTGAAGCAAACATTTACTATGGGTACCAGATATTGTACTTTGTAGACACTAGCATCTCATTTGATCCTCAAAACAGCTCTGTGAGAGAGGCCCTAATGTTATCCCTATTTTCCAAAGTGGAAACGGAGCAGAGAAAGGCTAATGCTTAAAGCCCACCCACATGGGACACTGTTAGGGAAGGCATGTCTGTTCACTGTCTACCACTGTTGGGGACTGAACTTTGAACCATTAGTTCTTTCTGTGGCAAACTGATTGTCATCTGTATTTGCTCCTCTTTATAAAGTCCCGTGATGTTGGCTAGGAAGTGGTATCCCCTATTTTACAGATGAGGAAGTGAAGGAAGCAGAGTTATATGACCTGTCAAACCTAAATTCGACAGTCAAATCATGAAAAGGCTCCATCCTGGTGTGCCAGGTGTTAGTTCATCTGGAAGATTCTATCCTTCCTCTCCACAGAGAAGTTGCCCATTTTGGAGCTACTAACGGTAGTACGCACATTTCAAAACAGATTTCCCTAAGGATCTCTAACCTGGCAAGCAGATACAGGGCCTAGCTCTGACTCTTGCTCACACTGCCTTTTCAAGATTACATAAGAAAGTCTCCCCAAAGGAGCTCACTTCCATACTCTGATCCCTCCAGAAGAAATGTGGGAGAGGGAGATGGACAAGGGAAGGTGGGCGGTGGGCTGGGGAGGTGAGAGTAGACAGAGTGGAACTGGGAAGACATATGGAGGGCAGATCATATGGTAGCTACCTATAAGACAAAATCCTTGAAAAGTCCTCCTTAGAAGGTCAGTCTTCAGTGTTAAACTGCTTCACAAGGATTATTTTAGGTATAAGTTTACATACAATTCCCCACATGGCCATAATTGTTTCCCAAAAGACCCTGCAACGCTTTCAAATGCCCTTGCTCCCCTATGTCCTCATTACTTATTTTGCAATTGGCTCTGGAGCAGCCAGTTTTGGTGAATGAATCTTCAAACTTCTTTAAAGTTAGTAAATTGATTTCCTAAGAGGATTGAAGGGCACAGAACAAAGTTCAAGCAGTTCACAAATATTTATCCAGGCCTTGATGTGTGTTGCACTGGATCAAAGAAACAAGGTGAAAATAAAGGGCAGCTAAAGACTTCAACAGGATCCCTCAAAGGTGGGGGTCATGTTGTGTTTCTAGATATAGCTACTCAATCTATCTGACAGTGCCCCAAATCAAAGAGGGATCCAGAAGGACATGTTCTGTATGTCCTTCTTTGCCTCAACCATCCAAATAACATTTTAGACTCTGCATTTGTATATTTATGTGAGAAAGGATTAATAGCCCACATGTATGCCGTTGAACTCATCCACTTCTCTACTGTGGAAAATACCATTGAAGAAAGTGTGCATATCCATTGCTTTTTATTGCTGGGATTGGTGGTACACACCTGTAATCCCAGAGACTGGGAAGAATAAGGCAGGAGGATCTCAATTTCAAGGTCAGCCTCAACAACTAGGGAGGCCTTCATAATTTAGCAAAACCCTGTCTCAAAATAAAAAATCTAAAAGACTGGGGTGTGGCTCAGGGACCTCTGAGTTCAATTCCCAGTGCCAAAACCAACTATCTATCTATCTGTATATGTATATACGCATATACACATATACATATATATATCATATATATGATATATGTGTGCATATATATATATATATATATCTCCTATCAATGATGTATTAGGAAAGTTTCGAACCAGCATTTCTCCAAAAAATGAACTCAGACACACAGGAAAAATGAATAATAGTACATTATTTGATAATTATATTTTAAAAGACACAAAAAGGAAAGGAAAAATTTACTCCTTCACTAGAATTACCCCCTACCTGCTTTTGAAGAACATTTAAGAATTTGTTACATTAACTCTTTGTGTGTGTGTGTGTGTGTGTGTGTGTGTGTGTGTGGTCTTCAGAACTGAACCCAAGGCCATGTGCATGCTAAACAAGAGATCTACCAGCTAGTTACATTCTATATTATTGTTTTTTATTAGGTGCAGTTTAAGTTCTATTACAAACACTAACAGGAGAAAAAGCAAAGAAATCAGGACTCCTAGAGAAGGCCCATCTCTGTTCAGTGTAGTATCATCTGGGGCAGTTCAACTTCAGGCCAGAGGACCCACTTCTAAGATCCCTCCCACACTTCACTGGCAAACTGCTGCTGGCTGGACACTGGAGCTCAGCAGGGCTGGTGCCCAAGACTTTGGTTCTTCTCCATGTGGTCTAAATTTCCTCAGATTACCGTGGCTGGATCCCATGGATGCTATCCCAGTGAGGGTGCCAGGTGGAAATCATATTGACTTTTATGACCTGGGCTTAGAAGGTCACTTCTGCTGTACTGAAGTTTAAGAAGAGAGGACTTAAAAATACACTTTCAACGGAGGAAAGACAGGACTCTGAAAGCAGTTGGAATAGAAAATGTTATTGCAGTCATAGTTGGAAAATACAGTCTGTTATATCTTGCACGGAATATGTTTGAATGTAGGACTGTAAGAAGCAGCAGTGCTGGGCACAGTGGTGCAATACCAGTGGCTTAGGAGTCTGAGGCAGGTAGGGTTGCAATTTCAAAGCCAACCTTAGCAATTTATCAAGGACTAAGCAATTTAGTGAGATCCAGTCTCAAAAAATAAAAAAAAGGGTTGGCAATGTGGTACAATGGTTAAATGTCCCTGGGTTCAATCCCTAGTACAAAGGAGAAGGAGAAGGGGGAGGAGGAGGAAGGCGGAGGGGAGGGGAAGGAGGAGAAGGAGAAGAAGAAATAATGAGGCTTGGCACAGTGGTGCAGGCCTGTAATCCCAGTCAAGGCTGAGTCTGGGGAATTTCCTGAGACCCTGTCTAAAAAAAAAGGATGGTAGTGGGTGGTGGTGCTGGGGGTGTAGCTCAGTAGAAGAGTGCCCCTGGGTTCAATTCCTAGAACTGCCAAAAAAAAAAAAAAAAAAAAAAAGTAGTAGGTCTTAATGAGATAAATAAAAAGAAGATTTGCTGTATTGGTCTTATGATCCCATCTTGAAAGCATTATTTTCAACAACCTCTGTCAATATTCTTTTAATTTTATTTTTTTCATCTATTTTTGTGTTAACAATAGAGCAATGCCATCAAAACATTTATTAGATTGGTCCATAAAAGAGTTTTTCATTAAAAAAATATTTTGATGGAGAAAATGTTATGTTTGAGATTTTTTCCTCCAAGTTATTGACTCAATAACTTTCTTTTCTGGAGAAAACTCTATTCCCACTATAGGGAATCATATAAGACCCTGGTCAGGCCCCAAAGTGCCTAATTTTCTGATGTCACTATTAGTTTGGGGGTGGGACATGATTGAAGTCCAGCTGATCATATCGAAGTCTGAATTTACCTATGAAAATGACTTTCTGTTGGGGTTGCTAAGCTACAGACTTACTGAATCAGATGATTCGAAATGAGGCCTAGGAATCTGTTTTTTTTGTTTTTGTTTTTTGTAAAAGATCCCTTGGTGATTCTTTTGATTGTCCATTTTGGGAATTACCAGCTCTGCTATGTATATCAAATCAGTAGTTAATTTATTCTAGCATCTCACCTCTCAGTATTCACAAAGAATAATAAAAGGGATCTTGCTAAATATCTCTCATAACACAGACATCGAAAGGTTGAGCATGTAATTTTGATGTATCTATACCATATGCTATGATGGACTTAACAAGTATAGACTTTATTCTATTTTATTATTTGACATTTAGAATAATGCTTGAAAACATGGATTTTCCTATAAGCAATTGATTTTAATTTCACCAAGGCTTCTGTGTCTTCGCTAGTACTTGGTGTTACAAGCTCCATAGACTGTCCCAGTGCCCCTTGTGATCTTAGAGACTCTGGCCCACTGCTCATATTTTGTCTTTCCAGGGTAAACCTTTTTAAAAATTTCGTTAGTTTCTTTTCAAATATTAGTCATTTTAAGTGTCTCTGGACAGCTTCTAGTTTCATTGTGGTATTTTTGAGGTTCAGTGACTGGAACTATATGCTATATTTCTGGAACAGATGAATTCTGGTGTTTGTGAGTGTATGTGTGTGCGTGTGTGCGAACATGCCTAAGATTGTACTTTCTATTTTGTTTTTAACATCCTTCCTGATGATGCTTGCTTTTGTGACTGCCACAATACATTGGGCCGACCTCTTCAGGGAATGGTCTACAATGATGCCATCATCCTTTCCTGGATCACGTCTGCACTTGGAGGCCTCCATTCCCCCAGTGCAAGGTGGGCTCTCTTCTGCAGCCACGACTGTAGCCATGACCGTACAAGTGACTCCACTGATGTTTATTTTTGTCAGGTTCGTGTTTTAAGTGCCAGAAAACCTAGTGTCCTCTGCAGATTTGAAGTTTCACTTTACTGACGTTTAAATTGTTTTTGGAAATTTGTAAGCAAGACTGCTCTATGTATGGATCCATTAAATACACTATTTATTTATCTAATGATTTATTTATTTTTGGTGCTTGGGATTGAAGCCAGGGATGCTTTATGACTGAGCTGACTCCCCAGTACTTTTTATATTTTCATTTTAAGACAGGTTCATATTAATTTGTTGAGTCTCACTAAGTTATTGAGACTGGCCTTAAACTTGCCATCCTCCTTCCTCAATCTCCTGAGGTGTGCAACTGTGCCACTACACCTAGCTGAATACACAATTTTTAATATATTCTTAAGGAGGAGAGTGATTATACTATCAATCTGCCCTTAAAATAAATACCCATTTAGGGGCTGGGGTTTTAGCTCAGTGGTACAGCACTTGCCTAGGATGTGTGAGGCATTGGGTTCGATTCTTACCACTTCATATAAATAAAATAAAGGTCCATTGACAATGAAAAAAAAAATTAAAAAATACTCATCCACATACCATAATAGTACTACAGTGCTAGGACTTGATTAAAAAAAAACAACAAACAAACAAACAAAAAAACGTGCTTTCTATGAAAATAGAGCTTTATGATAATTTCAAAATCCTTATCCTTCTTCTCCAATTCCAATAAGAGTGCTCTTCTCAAACCCTTCTTATAAAGAAATTCAGAATTGACACAGATCTCTATCCAAGTTTAATATTTTTAAGGACCTTATCATTCCTTGACAAAAACAATTTGAATTAAAGGGTTTTCAAAAGAAAGACACTGGGCTAAGGGTGTGGCTCAGTGGTAGAGCTCTTGCCTAGCATGTGTGAGGTCCTGGGTTTGATTTTCCAGCACTGCAACCAACAAACAGATCACACAATGAGAACAATGAGAGAGAGAGATTGGTGGTGGGGAGGGTGGCCGCAGGGGGAAATATGTCTGTGGTTTGCTGAGGCCATCTCAAGTCAGATCTTATTCTCAGCTCTGGAGTGATGATCAGGTGATGGTGACAAGCTGGGTCAGTGGGTTTAATATTCCCAGATGTGAACTCAGATCCATCACTTGTGTTTGACCATGAACAAGTTACTTAGTCTCTCTGAGCCTTGGTTTTCTCTTCTATGCAATGGGAATAATAACAATTGATGGAATCCTGAGGATACAGTGAGATAATTGATAATAACGCACTTAGAACACTGCAAATATGAATAATGAGGCTTCAGGAAGTGGAAATATGCCATATAATGAACTATTCATTAGTTCAATAATATGTAACCCATCGTATTCAGAGAATATTCTGGGAGCTTTAAAAGATGAATTCAATGCAAGTCTTGATCCTTTGTCCTTGATACGAAAACAACAGACACAAATCATTATATGATGTAGAATAACCAGTAGCATAAAATTAAGAACGCAGGTTCTAGATTCAGATTCAAACATTAATTTCATTTGTATTCACTGGTGCAACCTTAGACCAGTTGTTTAATCTTATTAAGTTTTTTCTTCTTCTCATCTGTTAGAACGTGGAGATAATAGCAGTATTTATCTCAAAATGTTGTTCTTGGGATTAAATGGGAAAATCCGAGTAAATTGTTTGGTACTTTGAGTGACACATTGAAAATCATGTTAACTATTTCCATAAAGCATTCAGAAAAAGTTTTGCACAAATTCAGAGGATCAGGGGAATTTCCCCTCTGTTTTGGGGAAGGGAAAAAAGTCATGGAAGACTCCCTGCAAGAGATTGATAAATTGCAAAGCAAAATTTGAGTTTGCTAAAGAACATACGTTCTTGCATATGCAAGATGGCCCAACTACCCTCAGCGGTAGGTTTCGTAGGAATATTAAGTCTTCATTTTTCAGATGAAAATAGAAATTTGGAGAGTTTAAATTAAGCAACTTGCTGAAGTTTCCCCAGGAACCTTATGATGAAGCTGGTTTCTATTCTCAGGTCTACTCTAAGGCCGAGGTTCTCAGCATTTTCTTGGTGCCCTCTTGCATATATATGGGGGATGCTCATCTTAAAAGCTTCTCAATTCCCTAGGATTTGGATGAGGGTGGCCTGGGACCTGAATTTGTCATCATAAGATTTAGAGTCTGGGGTGTTTGTGGTATATGTCCAGGTTATATCAAGGTGGAGACCAATCTTAATGTTCTATGGGAAAATAAAAACCAAACTCATGCCTTTCTTTTGGTTGTGTGTGTAGGGGGTTACTGGGGATTGAACTCAGGGGCATTCAACCACTAAGTCACATCCCTAGCCCTATTTTGTATTTTATTTAGAGACAGGAGCTCACTGAGTTGCTTAGTGCCTCACAGTTGCCGAGGTTGGCTTTGAACTCTCTATCCTCCTGTTTTAGTCTCCAGAGTGGCTGGGATTACAGATGTGTGCCACTGGGCCAGGCTCAAAACCCATGGCTTTTTAATCACTGGAATGTTGATGTGATGCTGGACTCTTCTGACAATAGTCTTTCTGATAATAGTCCTTAAGAGAAACTTTGGGTCTCTTATCCTTGCATTTTTTTCTTGAACTCCAATATTTTCCACACTGATTGTTAAAATGCAGCTAATTAAAACACAAATTAGTTATGTTGTTCATAGATTAGATTCCTGGCTTTACCCTAATCCCTAGATCAGAGATGAGAAATATACTAGTTCATCAACTGCAATTGATGGATGATTTTCTAATAGTTAAAATGAAATCTGTTTGTAGAGCCCTTCCTTTGTGCCAGGATGGATGCTGCATGCAGATTATCTCATCTAACCTTTGGAATGCTCAAGTGAGGCAGAATTGCTCTCATGTAATGATTTAGTGCAAGGGCTCTGAAGCTACACTGTTAGGTTCAAATCTGGGCTCTACCACTTCCTCACTGTCTGACATTGAGCAAGTTAACCTCTCTATGCCTCAGTTTCTTTACTTCTAAAACAGAGATAATAAAAAGTCACAGAATTAAATGAATTAATACACTCAGGGTGTCTACAACAGTGCCTTGATTACTATAAGTAAATAATACATGAACTCTGTTGAGGAAAATCCTTTCCTCTACTCTCTTGGGTCCAGTTTGAGGGGCCTACAAATTAATCTGACAAAAGACAAATTAGCAAGAAAAAAAGGTTTTGTTCGCATATGTATGTGGAAATTCACGGAAAAATATGACTCAAGGAAGTGCTTAGAATTTAGGTCTGATAGGTGAGGGAGAGAGGGAGAAGGCTAGTCATGGGAAAATAAATGACTTTGAAGAAAGATAAATGGGCACTTGGGAGAACAGATGACAGTCTTGTGACAAAGCTGTTTAGGTTATTTCTTTTCCTTCTACTCTCTGGTGTTAAAAGTCATACTTTCTTGGTTACGAAATTTCTGAGAGGAGATTTATGACATTTGACCTTCTTCTTCTTTTTTTTTTTTTTTTCAAACTACTGGGAATTAAACCCAGGGCCTCATATATGCTAAGCTACCACTAAGCTACATCTCCAGCCAGTCCGTTTCATTTTGAGACATAGCGTTGCTAGGTTGCCCAGGCTGTCCTTAAATTTATGTTCCTCTTTGTTGCTGAGGTTACAGGCCATGGCACCTAGCTGGACATTTGGATACTCATGGGGGAACTATGCTTTGAAGCAGATCAGAGAAGGTCAGCAAAAAACTCCTCATTCCCAGTAGTGTATTTTCAATCCCCTTCAGGGAGACATCCCTTTCACTGATGGCAAAATGGAGGCTGAGAGATAAATTTGCCTCACATTGCCAAAGTGGTAAATAGTGAAGCTGAGATTTGAACCCAGGCTGGTCTGATGTCAGAGCCCTTTGATATTTCCACTACAAGAAATCACAGAAGGGGGTTGGGGTTGTGGCTCAGCAGTAGAGCACTCGCCTAGCATGTGAGGTGCTGGGTTCGATCCTTAGCACCACATAGAAATAAATAAATATATAGAATAAAAGTATTGTGTCCATCTACAACTAAAAAAAATAAAAAATAAAAATAAAAAAGAAATCACAGAAGGAGTTATTAAATCTAGACTCAAATTTCTGGGGGAATATATATTCTTCAGAATAAATTGATACCCGGCCTTAGGCTCCATTATTTTTGCAAAATGAGAATGTTGAACAATTAGAATTTTGAAGGCCTTTCTACTTTCAAAATGATTGTGACAAAGCTGTTTAGGTTATTTTTTTTTTCCTTCTACTCTCTGGTGTTCTAAAGAGTAGTATTTTGGGTGTTCTAGGCATAAATCATCTGTGGAAAAGAATGTATGTTTGGTCACGTTTCAAAGAATATACCAAAGGGACCATTGCTGTGTGTGTGTAGACCCACGTCGGTGCCTGCGTACCTGCGTATGTGCTTCAGTTGTTCTGAAAAGAGTGATTGTCTTTGGAAGGAAAAGGGAAGATCCAGAGCTGCAGATAGTTAATTGTTTATTTCTGCCTCACATGCTGTTGACCTAGGATTCCGCACGTCCTCAGGGAGTGTCTCTTGCAGGCCTTTTCCAAAAGGTGATTGGCAAGGGAAGTCCTTCTAAAAGAGATAAGTGGCTTCTTAAAGTAAACCCAGAATAAATGGAGTACAGATTCTGTTTACTAAATATTTCCTGGTTGATAGCCACTAATGTGCAGCCCTGCATGGCATGTTCTTTGAGGAATGGAAGATGTGGAGCTGAATCCTGTTTCTCCATCATCACAAAATTCGTTAAATACATTCTTTGTAGTTGATTAAGTTTGTAGAATTCTTTGCACAACCACAATTTTTTTTTCTGTGCACTTTACTTCCTTTCTGCCAAATACCCTTTGCGTTTTCAAGGTCGCCTTTGAGAATTGTGGTTTTGTTTTGTTTTGTTTTTCTCCTGGTGGTTAATCTTACCAAAAGCTTTTCTCTTATTCTTCCAAGGGCAGTTAGGAAAGATGTGTGCTTGAGCCAGCTGACTTAAACATTCTTTTCTTTTGTTCCTCTTCTTTCTAAAAAAATTAATAATAAAATAAATTTTAAAAACTTTCTTTTTACTTAGTTTGTTGGCGTTGTATCTTAGCAATGCTAATGCAGTAGTATGATTCTTTTTTTTTCTTTTACTTTTTTTTTTTATTGGTTGTTCGAAACATTACAAAGCTCATGACATATCATCTTTCATACATTTGACTCAAGTGGGTTATGATTCTTGTATTGATTCTGCTTTTCAAAATGAATTCTTCAACCTAAGGATTCTCTGTTGCGGCCAGGCCTATAATTAAAACTAAAAACAAAGGCTAATCTAGGAAGAGAAGTCAAAAGGATTCGGAAGCATTCCTCAATGACACTGAGCTGTAGTTATAGAAAGAAAACAAAATCTGGCTTCTTACTTCACCATGAGAAAAAACAAAAACAAATAAAAGGAAACCAAACAAAACATAAAGAGAACTGTAAATAAATAAATCACCATTGACCCCTCCCACCCCCAAGAGCCTGCTTGAATGGGGAGGAGAGGTGGGCTGTAGCCCATTGGGCCAGAGAAACAAGAAAGGAAATGGGTGGGATCACTAAATGAATAAGGTTTGAAGGAACCCTAAAGAATCCCACTGATGTGTAGATTTGAGGCTTGGAGAGGCCTTAACTGAAGTGGGTGGAACTCACAGGTCATCAGCAGGTCACAGTAGGACAGGGGAAGCTCTGGAAGCCTCAAAATCATGCCATCCAAGGGAAACTAGGGTGAGGCCAGTCATTGGCTTAGTTTAAGGAGAGTGAGTAAATCCCTTGAGGGGAGAGGGTGGGAGGGAATGAGTTTAGGGAAAAGAGGATTTTCATTTAAAATTTTTGGAGTCTAATCTTTAATTTGAAGAGATAATCAGCACGTTTAGGGTTTATTATTTTATATTAAGTATCCCTATAGTTACTTTGGTTGGAACAGAGAGGTTCTCCATATGTGCCTAAACAAATGAATTTTCTCCGTTGCTTTCCTAAAGTCGCTCTCCTCTTCAGAACCCCAAACTTTGCACTGGTAAATTAGAAAACTGTAATGGAAGCTACTTGGGCTTGGGAGTAAGGCTGCAGTGCGTGTACACCCCAGCTTCACTGCTAATGCATAAACTATTGCCCAAACCTAGGCAAGACCCAGGGGCAGTAGTGTTGGTGGTAGATATTTCCAAGCCTCAGGTTTGTCATGCAGTCAAAGGCCATGAAGAGCTCAGCACAGATCCTGGTGTGTGCCACAGAGTAACTGTCAGCTCCTGGGCAAGTCCTCTCATCTCTCTTGACCCCAGTCTTCTCTTCTATTGAAAGAGCCCTAATAGTAACCTCCCCAGGGACATTTTGCAGCCTAAATGCAATGCCTTCTTAGCAAATGTCTCTGTTTCCTTCAAGTCTTAGCTCAAATGCCACTTCTCTTGGGAAGCTTTCTGAATTCTCCAAGCAGATTTAGGAGTTGATTTTTTTTTTTTTAAAACATGGTCTGGTGACAAATAGTCTTTATTACTATTGTATATACCTCACTTTCTATTATAAATATTGGTTCAACTGTCTCCCTTCATCTTTGTGGCATAATCTTTTCATGTAGTGTAGTGGTTAAAAACTAGGCTTTGGCATGTGTTGAAAAATCTTTGCTCAACTCTTTGCTCTCGGATGCTGAACTAGTTACTTAACTTCTCAGAATCTCAATTTCTTCAACTCTAAAATAGAAATGATAATCCCTGTCTTATAAGTATATTGTTGTTAACCTGTAACCTAGAAGGATGCCTAGTGTATACCATATGCTCAGTAATTATTGGTTGAGTACATGAACAAATAGCAACGTTGTGCATATTTATGAAATACATATATAAAGCACAGTGTCATGGACTTTGCAGACTCAATAAATTTATTTATAAAGTGAATGTTTAAAAGGGTCCAGGTCACTACATTTCATTAGATAGGAAACATATACTTGCTTATGCTCTGAGGGTATAAACGAACATGTCTTGCGTAAGGTTTTGCTTAGGTGAAACGTGCAAATAAATGAATATTTGCTTAATATGAGTCACCCAGAGATAAGAAGAAAGCCTTTGGGAATTTGATATCCTTAATGTACTTAGAATTACAAAACTTTGTGGAAAGAAGGGCACGTTGAGAATCTTTATCCAAGCTTTTTATTATGTTGATTTTTAGTTTGTTACCATTTCTTTGATTTCTGCTTGTATTTGAATGTTTCCTTCTTCAATTTATTTTGGATTTACTTTTCTTTTTTTTTTTAAGCTCCTATTTTATTTTATTTAATATTTTTGTGGTGTTGGGGATTGAACTCAGGGCCTTGGGAGAAACTCATTGTAGGAAAGCATTCTACCACTGAATTGCACCTCAGTCCAGATAACAGTGATGTCTCCTTCTTTCCAACTGCATAAATCTGTTTATTTCTTTCTTTATTTTTCTTTCCTTTTTTTTTTTTTTTCAGTACTGGAGATTGAACTCAGGGGTGCTTTACCACTGATCTACATCCTCAATCCTTTTTATTTTTTATTTTGAGATAAGATCTCACTAAGTTGTGCAACCTGTACTCAAATTTATGAATTTACAATCTTCCTGCCACCTTCTGAGTTGCTGGGATTACAGGCATGTGACATGACACTGTGCTTGGCTTTTTCTACCTTCTAATGTAGGAAACTTGGATCCTTAACTTTAGTCTCTCTCTCTTCCCCCACATGTGTTTGAAGCTATGATTTTCCCTTTAGACACTGCTTTAGCTGCATCCCAGAAGTTTTTCTTCTTCAACTTACTCCCTTCAAGAAAATGAACTCCCTACCCCATACCAGCACACTTAGGTTTAATACCTTAAATTTAAAAGAAATATTGCCAAGGGCAAAAAGTGTCCAGGATGGGCAGTGGTAGGAGATAGGATGGGTGTTTATTGAGCACTTGCTTTGTATATTCAAGAGGCATTACATATATTATCTCATTTACTCCCTCACATCAGCCCTGTAAGTCAGGCAGTGGTGTTATCATTCTCTTTAAGAAAATGGGGAAGCTTAAGCTCTCAAAGGGCAAGCACACCCTGTCTGAAATGGCAGTGCTCTCTGATGCTAGATCTGTCTGCACTGAGGAGCATGCTTCTGATCTCCAAGAATATGCCATGGACAGCATGTGGGACAGGCAGGAGCAGCAGGTGGAGCGTGGGACAGACCTCACTCACAAGGGGACAAGTGCCTTTGTGAGCCTCAAACCTGGGACTATGTTCAGAGATCAAGACTCAGAGCTGTCCTAAACTGCCCTTTGCTTTTGGCAACAGTAGGGCTTATGTTTGTTTCCAGAAATCACAGTAGTGATCACAATGAGACTGTGTTCATACATAATCTGGTTTGACAGAAATTAATATTTAATAAGAGGCTCCATTCAGTCAAACAATTGCCCTTAGGGGCCCATGTCAGGGTCGGTCACCCAGGGCTTGGCGCTGGAACAATGTGTGCTCTTGGCTGGGCCTTGGGGAGAGAGTGTGTCTATGTGTGTGTGTGCACATGTGTATGTTTATGTGTGTATTTGTGGTGGGTGTTGAGGGGAAGGTTATGACTGGTCTTAGTCAAATTTTAAGCCAGGATCATAAGTTAGTCTAGGAAGGAGGCAATTGGACTTTTTTTTTTTGGATATCAGGGATTGAATTCAGGGCCACTCGACCACTGAGCCACATCCCCAGGCGTTTTTTGTATTTTATTTAGAGACAGGGTCTCACTGCATTGCTTAGCGCCTTGCTTTTTGCTCAGGCTGGCTTTGAACTCATGATCCTTCTGCTTCAGCCTCCGGAGCTGCTAGGATTACAGGCCACCACACCTGGCAACTGGGCCATTTTTGATTGTTAAGAAGAATAAATGAAATGCCCCTTTTGGTTCCTGATTCTAAGTACATTTTCAACTAAGTGGAGGTCTGGCAGGTGCCCAGGGCATGCCCTTTGCTGTGGATTTAGTAAATGTCATCTACTCTCTGTTATTATTTAATCCTAACAACAGCCCTTGAAGGTACAATATCATCAACTCAACTTTATACATTACTTATATATTTTTAACTTATTAATTTATTTTTGGTACTGGGCATTGAACCCAGGGGTGCTTAGCCACTGAGCCACACTCCCAGCCCTTTTTATTTTTTATTTTGATACAGGGTCTAAGTTGCTTAGGGCCCTGCTAAGTTGCTGAGGCTGGCTTTGAACTTGCAGTCATCCTGCCTCAGCCCCCCCAAGTTGCTGGGATTGCAGGTGTGTGCCACTGTGCCCGACTGTAAACTGCATTTTGTACACAAGGAGAGCTATGGCTTTGAGAGTTTAAAGGATTCAGAGGACACAGGCAACTAGAAAGTTGGAAGGTAGGACTCTACAATGCTTGTGCCGCATTGTCTTGTATCCTCCCTGCAGAGATGAGCCTGCATCTTTCACTATTCCCCTGAGGGGTAGTTCAAAGGCTCTGTTCAAATTCTGTCTCATTTGCTCTTTCTCTATCAATGGGATTATGTGAAACAACCATATCTATGCCCACTACCAATTTTTCTACATACTATCAAGCTGCATGTCACACATATCTTTTGTTTGTTAGCAAAACCAAGAAGGTGGTTTTTATATCAATTTCAGAAGCTCTGTGGGCTTCTGTGTTTGTTCTTTGGGAGACTGCTTCCATTTTTCTGTGCATTTTCTCAGGAAATATACACTTTTTCTTTTCCTTCTTTTTATTCGGTGAAAAGACAGAATCTTGCAGCTCAGCCTGTTCAGCGTGGGTGTCACTGCCATTTCCAGTACCGCAAACATCCTCCAACCGCCCCCGAAGGCTTTATCAGGAGACAGGGTGACTTCTCTCCTAAATTACACAGATTGGTTTAAAAATAGAGTGCAGGGGTTCCCTTGTCAGGAGCGCTGTCAGGCTGCCCACTTTTGACAGTCTTTTCTACCTCCCTTCGTTGGTACACGTCAAACCATTTTTATTTTTATTTTTAAAATGTTCTGCTTAAGTAATCTGGAGGTCTGAAAATACCAAAACAGTTCATTTTAAAGCATCTCAGGGTGCCTCCAGAAATGTTCCCTGGCTTGAAATCATGCACAATGTGATTTTTCTATGCCTTACCATCTTTGCAGGGGCATTGTGAGCATGAAAATGAATTTTAAAAATATATTCTTGTGGAGGCGAGAGGGCTGACTTGCAGAGATCTGATCTATGTCAAGGTAGGCTAAGTTGGGGGCATGAAGTGGCTTTTGTGCTCGGTATATGTTAGTCTGCATGCATAGCGTAGCAAAAGGAAATAAAAAATTAAACAAATCAATAGAAGGCAAAGCAAGAACCAAAACACATAAAAATACAGTCTGGAAGTAAAATAATGATGATGATGATGATAATGATGATGATGAAGAAGAAGAAAAAAGCCCCATCACACATATGAGATGCTAGGAAAGGGGACAGCCTGCCACTTAAATAAATATTCTTTAGTTAATTCTTTTCCAAAGTTACAGGATTTGCTGAAACATCTCGTCCTTTGTGTGAGGGAATATAAGAACCTCCATTTTTTTCTGTAACCTTTTGCCTCTTCATTCCTCTCCTCTTATCTGCCCTGTCTGTTCCTGCCTTATATGGCTGTCCTCGGAAGTCCAGGAATTTGAATGTTATGTGAAAGGCTAATTCTAATTGGGCTCAGTGACATTCATGTCAAATGGGAGATGTATGGGGGTCACCCAGCAAGAGATCAACAAGGACCCACATCTGCTGTTCTGCATTGCTTCTTTCATTCCTTTCTCTCTAAATACCAGCCTTAGCTCAATGGCCCAACAGTCCTCTGGCCCCTCCAACCAGACCCCCTCTCTTGATCCCACTGTTTTCTTAATTAGCAAGACAAAGACGATTTCCTAGCTGTTCTTTAACGTTTCAGCTTTGCAAAAAGATGTTTACGTTTATGATCCCGGTTTATTACACAGAGAAACCTGTGAGATAAAGAGGGCAGGCACTATGAAAGCATGCTCGTTTTACAGCTGAAGAACTGGAGACTTTAGTAGGTTCTCCTCATTGCTTGTGATTGCAAGGCTCATTAAAGGCAGAGTCCACTTCCCCTCGCCCAGCCCCAGGCTCCTTGGCGCCCTGTTTGGGTGGATTTCCTTAAACAGAATGCTTCCTGACTTTGGACATCAGGCACCACTTGTGGATCCAAGGGAGAGATAATTTTGTAATATGAATGCTCATCCAGATGTATGCCTCCGCATTCAATAAGCTTTCCTTATCTCAATCTAAATAGCTTCATACTTTAGGAAGTATATTAGCTTCATTTATTTAACAAATATTTGTACTAGTTCAAGTATATAGCAGCGAATAAAACAGAAATTCTCTGCCTTCATGGAGCTTACATTCCAGTGGAGGACACCAAAAACAACAAGGAAATACACATATGTGTGATAGGTCTGGTGGTGAACAATGCTATGGAAGAAAATAAAGCAAGGTGAGTGTATTGTTACTTTTATATGAGGAAATCAAGGAAGTCAGGGACCTTTGGTGAGATAACTAAAGATTCAAAGGAGTGGGTGTTTCTGGTATGTTCGGGACAAAACAGTTCTAAGGAAGGGTGTTGGTAATGTGTAAAGGCCTTGGAGTGGAGAATGCTTGTCAGGTTAGAAAAAATGCAAATGAGATATGAGGGAAGAGGTCAGATAGGTGGGAGGGGCAGGTGTTGGAGGGACAGAGCCATAGTGAGAATTTTGACTTTAATTTGGAGTGACATAGGACACCCTTGGGGGTTTGAGTGAGGGATGTGGGATGTTGGTGTCAAAAAGGGCATTTAGACAAATGTCTGCATCCTGCTGGGCTATGGCCCAGTTCTGACCCCTTCCATCCCAGCCTCTATCCAACTCAGTCTCTTTTCATTGCTCGCCAGGGGTGGTGACATAAGTTGCATGTCCTGGTTCAAAAAGAATGTGATGCCTCCTGTTCAAATAGCAGGCAAAAGGATACAGTTAGAGGTACTAAAATATAATGAATGCTTTTTCCTTTCTTCTGCAGTATCACCTTCAACTTGGTGTTTAAAATTTGCTATGATGTTTTAAATTTGCTATTTCATTAATGCTAAGTAAAGAAACATTGACATTTAAAATTATTAGCATGAATTTTATGGTTCATCTTTATACTGTGTGATGCCAGTTTTCAATGCACACATAAGCATGAGCATTTTCTGGTATGCAGAATCATCAAAGTGATAGATTTCTTATTTCCTAATTCATTAATGCTTCTGTATTGCGTTTTTTTTTTTTTTTTTTAACCAGGACAGTGTGAATGCTATACAAAATGAGCTCAGTTGTTTTTCCTTTCTGATAAGCAACATTCTACCAACACCCTACCATTTGCTGGCTGATGAATAAGGGAGGATTAAAAAGAAAAGGAGCTGTTGGTTTCCCGTTTTTCTATTTTTTTTCTAGGTCATTATTTTAAGAGTAAGTGACTAGCTGTCATAGGGAAGGACCAGAGAGCAATGGAGGATGTGAAAGAAGAACCGCTAGAATGTTCTTGTCTTCTTTCTGCATTTGAAGCAAGTTCTGGTTGAAATGGAAAATGTGGACCCTAAGTGTGGACAGCACCTCCACCCAGTCACTGAGGTGACATGCTTTCATTGTACTAGCTTTCTGTCTTGCTAAATTCCCAAACATTATAGATCCCTGAATTCTGTGCATATGGAGCATTGCAGACTGTACGTGTGAACAGGCTGGTGACGAATGGTGGACGTGCATGTGGGTGGATCTTTGCTCATGCATATGCTCCATTGTCCCACTGGACTTTAGAAACAAAAGCTAAAGGACAGAATTAACATTAACCACATATCTGTGCTCTTGATGTACAGGTTGCATGACCATGAAGCTGGCCCCATTGTTTATCCTGCTCTTTCTAGGATTTGAGTGGTCTTCATGTGGGAGATATTAAAGGCCTAGGTGAAAGAAATAAACCTACTACCAGAGGCAAGTCTCTACAAGTCAGCCTGAGGAAGGTTGTTATGGATTATAAGAAAGACAGTTCTTAAGAAATTCTGGTTGAGAAAATGGTACTTGCTTAGGATAGAAAGGGTTCTATCAGACCCCCCTGAGAAGGGTTCTTCTTAGAGTGTTCTAGTGACAAACGAGGCAAGGCACCGAAGACAGCAGGAAACAGTTTCATTTGGCTGCAGCCAGGTTCAGAGGGCACAGCTTTTGCTGTAATCAATCAATCCCCTGAACCCCAAGTTCAGGTGTTTCAGAATTTTATACCCAGCATGTAAAAGGAGGGGCTCAGAGGTTCACAGTCTGCAGAAGTTCACATAAAAGCAGCTTTTTCTTTCAATGTTTTGGGCAAGTTAACCCTTCAAGGACAACACCTGAGAAGGGGAAAACTTCTCCCCTTTCTTTCCTCCCCTTGCCAGCTGTTACCATGGAGCCCAGTTGGTAACTTTTCTTATCTTAAAAATGTAGATATCTCTGTGAAGCCCAGCTCAAGGCCAGAGGCCTTGTTTGCACATTTCTACAATCTACTATTCTGGATATGTTTTTGAAAAACTAGTAAGGAGGTGTCCAGCACCTGGGGTGCTAGTATCTTCCTGGCCAGTGGTCAAGTAAAACAGGGGGACATGAAAATAGGAAGTCTACATTGAACTCTTTTGCAGAGACTCTTGCTGACAGTGCTAAAATCAGCCATGGTGAAGATTTCTGGAGAAGCCCAGTTAAGACTTTTTTTTTTTTTTTTTTGG
>NW_025999853.1:20716024-20720606 GCF_001458135.2 Marmota marmota marmota
ACTTTTTTTTTTTTTTTTGTGGAGAAAGGGGGTGCCACTTCAAGAGAAATATGAGAAAAGTGGGTGAAGGAGACAGAATTTAACACGAGTGAAAGGAAAAAAGCAGTGGAGAATGGATGAGGAGAAAATGGCTGATGGTGAAGGCAGCCATATTGAGGGTTCTTCAATAGCATTTTTTGCCAAGGACTGAAAAATACCACTGGGCTCAGAAAGAGAGGTGTCACAATGGTGACATTGGTGGTTCAGCTGGAGATGATTTCAGTCTTAAGGCTATTGGCTGGCCTAATCTTTAAAAGAAAAAAAAAAGAATGCTAATAAAATTAGGAAATAATAGGGCTCAGGGATGAGGAGGCAGTGGGTTTGAGTTAAGAAGAGGAACGGAGCACTAGTCCCCTGATTTCTTCAGGGAAATGAGGGAGGAGGAGTACTGACTTCAAGATGCTCTCTGAGTATGATACATATCTGTCCTCCCCACTTCCCCTTGGGGGAGGATTAAACAGTAGGATCACCTTGGGGCAGGATGAAATGTCAAGAAAAGACAAGCTTTCTGAATTTGGAGAAAATGAGAAACCCGGCTTTCATTTTCACACTGAAGAATAATGTCAGGAATGAGACATTGGAAAGAAGCCGGCTGCCTGACATTTGTTTGTGACTTATGGGTAAGGTGGTGGGGGTTGGAGGCATCACCCAAAAGTAGTGAGAGCACAGGGGACTTCTGCAGAGTCCATGGGTCTGTGTGAGAAGGACCAGATGGCATCTCAAGGTCCCCTGGGGCTAAGGCCTGAGATAATTTAGAAGAGAAGGCTGTGGTCTGTTCAGTGTTATCCTGAGACCTAGGCAAGATGTGCCCTGGCCTTGGGCGCCACAATTGAGAGGCTCCTCTCCTGACTTCCCTGGGGATAAGTGGAAAAGGCCTCTAAAGACCAAAGGGGCTGTCTGCCGTCTGTTCTCTTTCGAGACCATATTCCTGACATCCATGGCCATCGACCCTCCCTAGGCTTGATTACAATTCCACGTACAGATTTTCCTCTTCCCTGAATTTGTCCCCCAATTAGAGGACTATTGTACACCTGTGGGCTTGTGGGATTGCCAAAGGCCAACCATCAGGCAGAGTGGAACTGCATGGCTAGGGGGATGGCCTCTCCAGAGTGCTGCCTGTGGCACAGGGTGGACGTGGGAGGGGGAGGGGTGAGGGGGAGCAGGGCCAGTGGAAGCTCTCCCCATGTCCCTATGCTCAGGCCAGAACACTGTGAGTTCAAAAAGACTGCATTTGAAAGTGGCTGTCCTGTGTGTTTTCAACTTTATGTCACTGTGATCAAAATACCTGACAAGAACAACTTAAAGGAGGAAAGGTTTATTTTGGCTTGTGATTTCAGAGGTTTTAGCTCATGGTCAAGTGGCTCTAAAGCAGAAACATCATGGTAGAATAGCACAGTAGAGGAAAGCTACTCAACTCATAGCAGCCAGGAAGCTGAGAGAGAATGACAGAGAGCCAGAGAGAGGGAATGAGAAAGAGATACAGTCCCCAAGGGCATGCCCTCAGTGACTTATTTCCTCCAATCATGTCTCACCTGCCTATAGTTTCCAATCCCCCTGAGTAGCCCATTCAAATGATTAATCCATCAAATGGATTAATCCGCTGATGAAGTCAGAGCACTCATGATTCCCAAAAGCCCCATCTCTAGACATTGTTGTATTTTGGATCAAGTCCTTAATGACCTTGTGGGGGACATTTCAGATCTAAGTCAACACTTTGTAACTAAGTAGGTATAGCCATTAAAGCAGGAGAATCCCATGTATTTTTTTTCTCCCAATTGTTCACTTCTTTTTATAACTCTTACTTATTACTTCATTTGATACATGGGCCTCCATTCGTTCCCCACCCTGGTTGTGCTCCACATGAATTCTTTCTTGGATAGTAAAGTTTAGAAGGTGGGAGGGTAATGAGATTCCTCCTCCCCTCCTGCATTATTATTACTGTTGTTATTATCCTTAGTAATTACATTGGAAACCCTTAAAGACAGAGCAGCATGATATTTTGCCTAAGAAACTCTTAATTACTTCTCATTTTATGAATGGATATAGTTATCTTTAAGTGAAAAATTAAAATATCTTTTTTAGCTATCATGTGTTTCTTTGATACATTGTACACAAGGGAAAAAGGTGGAAAGACCAGAATTACTGGTTAAACTGGTTATCCCCTTTCAGAAGCTTGCAAGACATTCTTTACTTTGGGAGCCGTGGCTAGAGTTCCTCTGTAACTTGGGGAAGAAGTCAATATTAGTCCATACAGCTTGTTTTTCCCCCACTTTGCTTTAAGCCCAGATCGTGAGTCCTTTTTTTCATTCCTTAGATTTGGAATTAGGGGTTGGGTGGGGGGAAAGGAGGGAAGCAGCTTGGGCAGGGTGAGATGTGAATCCAGAAAGTTCTGTTGAGTTGGATGTACAAGTTCTGAATTGTTTCCAAAATATGCAAGCAGAGTTGGAGTCTAAGCAATTGATAGGGAAGGAGGGAAGCAACATTGGGATTCCTTTATTGTGTTGGGATTTGAAAAACATGTCAACAATAAGACATTTCCTGACACCTCCTACTGTGCAAGCATATGATGGACACATTATGTAATTAATAGACTCTAGTATGATTTTGTTCTCATTTTATGGATGAGGAAACTGCAACTTTGGGAATTTAAGACACCTGCCTCCAATTTTATAGTCAGTTACTGAGCTGGACCTGAAAATAGTTTTTCTGGATAATAAAGATCATGTTTTGACCACAATGTGATACTCACTGGCTCTCCAATAGTACTTGGCATGAGGTTGGGATAGTTTTGTCATTTCATTTGCAGAAGACCAGCATTTAGGGAGGTCCAGCTCATCTGACCTTTCCAATTAATTAGTTGTGAAAGCACAGACCCAGAGGAGTCAGATGATTTGTTTGAGGTCAAACAGCCAGTTAATGGAAACATTCGAATCCAGATGTGCTGTATTCTAGGTTGGTCCTCACACTGCTATATTCTGATGAAGGACTAGTTTGGAAATGCAGGTTGAAAAATGGCGATGGGTGAAATAGAAATGCTTCCTTTTAAAGTTCAAACTTGGTGCAGAGTTGCCAACCTCTCCTGTTTCCCTGCTTTTTCTTTGCTTTGCAACCTGTTTTGTGAATTCTGAGAGCTTTCATAAGGAAATACTTTGCTTATGGCTTGGCCTCACTATGAATTAACAATGAAGGTACAGGGTGTTTTCCTTTACAAAATTAATGAGAAGGGTATTAATTACAAAATTAATGAGAAGGAGAGACATTCCCCAATTTTTAAGTAACATTTATGCTGTGGGAGCAACCCTTTGTTCTCTATCATGCCTAATAGAAATGGTGGGGAGAAATCACAGGGTGTTGCTAATTTACTTTAACTTACTCCAGCTTAAAAGAAAAATAAAAGGTGAGTTTAAAAAAAGAAACAGAAGAAATTTTGTATCTTTTACCTATGTCTGGGGTCAGAAGTTGTTTTAGTTAGTTTGGGCAGTAGAACAAATGTTCCCCAAATTTAGTGATCTAAATTATAATAATCATTTATTTATTCACAGTCATGTAAGTCAGAAATTCATGTTGGTCCCAGCTGGCATTGTCATCTCAGTTTTCACCATGGCCAGTGCTATGATGTAGTAGTAGATGGTTTGCAAAGATGGCATGACCATGCCTTCCATCTCTGATCACCCTTTTGTAATGTGACTTTGTAACTTCTCCATCAAATAGAAGAGATGATTTCTTATTTCTCTACTCCTTGTATCTACATTTACCCACGTGACTTATTTTGTCCCACATATTTGCAAATGTGACATAGAAGATATAGAAAAGTACTTGCACATTGGGCTTGCTCTCTTGCAGCAGTGACTGGGGAACCACCTTTTGATAAATCTTCAACTTGCTTTTTTGGAGAAGGAGAAACTATCTTGATATAGTTTGGATGTGAAATGTTCCCCAAAGGTTCATGGTTAAAGGTTTGGTCCCCAGTGCAGCAAAGTCCAGAGGTGGGGCTTTTGGGATGTGATTGGATCATGAGGGCTCTGATATCATCAGTGGATTAGATCTATTGGGATCCTTCCATGTTCTTTCTCTTTGCTTGCCAGTTGCTCTGAGATGGACAACTCTGCTTTGCTACTTGTTCTGCATCATGATGTTGTACTTCACTACATGCCCATGGTGGTGGGGCTATGCTACTACAGACTGAAACCTCTGAAACCATGAGTTAAAATAAACCTTTTCTTCCTTGAGTTG
This sequence comes from Marmota marmota marmota, assembly GCF_001458135.2. Taxonomy (NCBI): domain Eukaryota; kingdom Metazoa; phylum Chordata; class Mammalia; order Rodentia; family Sciuridae; genus Marmota; species Marmota marmota. The sequence goes on from NW_025999853.1 coordinate 20,720,297, forward strand.
GTTTTCTCAGGCTTATTGTCACAATTATTGAAAGCTGACTGACACACTTGTAGAAAGAGAGATTAAAGATCTCAGCTATTCTGGCTAAGACCTTAGATATGTGAGTGAAGCCACCTCAGACCTTCAGTTTGCATAAAGTTGACACAGACCAGAAGAACTGATGGAAATAATAAATCATTGGCACTAATATTCATTATTATTATTTCTTCCTCCTCCTCCTCCTCCTCCCCCCTCCCTCCTCCTCCTCCTCCTCCTCCTCCACTTCTTCTTCTCCTTCTCCTTCTCCTTCTCCTTCTCCTTCTCCTTCTCC
>NW_025999853.1:20722255-20723705 GCF_001458135.2 Marmota marmota marmota
CTTCTTCTCCTTCTCCTTCTCCTTCTCCTTCTCCTTCTCCTTCTCCTTCTCCTTCTCCTTCTCCTTCTTCTTCTTCTTCTTCTTCTTCTTCCAGGGATTGACCTACGGGTGCTTCACCTCTGCGCCACATTCCCAGCCCCTTATATGTATTTTTTTAGAGACAGGGTCTTGCTGAATTGCTTAGGGCTAAATTGCTGAGGCTAGGCTTGAACTCGAGATCCTCCTGCCTCAGCCTACAGAGCCACTGGGATTACAGGCATGCGGCGTACCATCACACCTGGCACTATGTATTCATTTTTGGCTTGCTTGTTTAAAATATTATATTTATTGCTCTTAATCAAGTCTGACATAAAACAGTTTTAAAAAATATTTTTTTGCATATTTAAAGAGTCTGAATAACCAGCTAGCAATCTAAGACAGTTTCATAAATTTTGCTTCATAAAATAGTGTTATTGATATATCTCATAAAATAGCAGTTGTTCCCAGGTCATGAAACTGTTGGAATGCAGGAAGCCCTTGCTGGCAAAGAAACTCAATCAATGAAAGGAAAGTCAAGATATTGTTCTGGTACCATACATTGTCAAGTAGCTCTAAGTAAACTCACCTCTCTCATGTCAAGAGGATTAAAATCTAAAAATACCTTCAAAAATCAAGTGACATCTGAATATACCCAAGTTTTGTAAGCTAAATTAATGGATCTCATGATTTAGAGAATTAAAAATAAAAATGGAACCTGGTGAATATTTTTACATGTTCCTCTTGAGAGTTTTCTTCAAGTTGGAGCAGGGAAATGCCTTTGTACTCTCACTACAAAGAGTTAGTAGGTAGATTATAATATCAGGTCTAATCACATCAATGTCTTATGAGAAAATAATCCCATTTACTTTCAACAGACATTGGTGCATAACAATCCACTGAGAAACACTCTGCTGATAGGCTGTGGATAGAGACCTAAAGGGAAGTTCTCATTCTGTCTATGTTTTTTTTTAATAATTTTTTTTAATATTTATTTTTCAGTTTTCGGTGGACACAGCATTTATGTGGTGCTGAGGATTCTGTCCATGTTTTCCAAGTTCTTTGCTATTGATTCCAAGTCCACTGGACAAAGTATCTCTTAGAATCTGTACTCTTAGAATCAGAGCCAACTGGATCCAGGACCTACCTGAGCACAGCTTGTGTGGCTTGAGACTGAGTAGGTTCTGGGACACAGGATGGCCACCCTTATGGGACATAAAGATTTAGAAGAGCCGTGAGCAGTGCTGAAGCTGGTAGGTCAGAAGGCTCCTGGGTCATGAAAAGCTTAGTCCATTTAGTTTTGGAGAGGTTAGTTTGTAAGAACTAACCTATATAGCCACATCAATGTTTATAGCAGCACAATTCACAATAGCTAAACTGCGGAAACAACCTTCAATAGATGATTGGATAAAAAAAAAGTGACATATATATATAT
>NW_025999853.1:20726293-20732365 GCF_001458135.2 Marmota marmota marmota
TGTGTATATATATATATATATATATATATATATATATATATATATATATACACACACACAATAGGCAATTTGGGCATATACAATATGTTACATATGGTATTGCTTTCTGAAAGTTATTTGGTACAATGGGAAATATAAAATTGGTGCACAAAAGTAGTATATAAAATAGAGTGGGGTAAGGACCATGTGTTGTGGTTTAGATGTGGTGTTCCCCAAAAGTGCACATGAGAGACAATGCAAGATGTGGAGGAGAAATAATTGGGTTATAATCTTTACCTAATCTGTGAATTAATCCCTCATGGGATTAACTTCGTGTTAACTGGAGGCAGGTGGGGTGTGGCTGGAGAAAGTGGTTCATTGAGGATGTGGCTTTGGGGTATATATTTGTACCTACTGAGTGGAGATCTCTCTCTCTGCTTCTTGTTCATCATGTGAGCTGATTCCCTCTGCCATACTCTTCTGCCATGATGTTCTGCCTTATCTCAAGCCCCAAGGAATGAAACTGACCTTCTATGGACTAAGACCTCTGAAACTGTGAGCCCTCAAAATGAACTTCTCCCCTAAAATTGTTCTGATCAGATGTTTTAATAACAGCAGTGAAAAAGCTGACTAAAAGACTACATCAGTAGGACACTTTCACTGGAGGTAACAAAACCCCACTCATAGTGGCTCTAATGATGAGGAAATGCTTGGCTCATGTAATCGAAAAGTCCAAAGGTAGATGAGACTTAGGAAGCTTGCTCTGTTGAAGCTCTGTCCATTTCTTCAGTTGTGCTCTCCTCATCTTCACCCTCAAGCTGGCTTCCTTTGTGGGAACAAAATATGCCCATGGCATCATGAGCCATATAATCTCTATTTTCCAAATGCAGAGAGAGAGTGTTCCTGCCCATGACCACCAGTTGATAGTTCTAAGATCTGGGCTGATTGGATCTTTCCTGAACCAGAATGTGTGGTCAGAAAAGTGCCAAATGCCTATGGTCAGGTCTGGACTATCTGGTTCAGTGACTCAGTCAGAAGAGAGAGGATTGTTCTGTCACAGATCCCATAGGAAATGAGCGTTGGCTCAATCTCACTCAAATCCTATGGCTGTTACCACAGGTTAGAGTGGGTAGAACAATCCTGGGGGTGGGGATAACAAAAATGTCTACTACAGAAGAGCCATAGGGATCACCACAGGAGTTCTGTGGATCCCAAGATTGGTTGCACTGGTTGGGAATCTTGGTTGATTTGTGTATGGACTTGTCATGAAGAGCATGAACTGGCCTTGGATATGAGGGAGAGCAAGGGTCAACGGCATTCCAGGAGAGGGAGCTGCTTGAGTCAAGATGGAAAGGCCAAAGTGAACAGAGCAGGAGTGAAGAGCTGTTAGGCAGATGGACCCAACATGGACTATGGGAAAATGCATTCTGCTGTCCAAACACTTAACAAATGAGGTTTTGAAGCACAACCCCATTGGTGAACTGGGGTCTCTTAGTGATAGTGGTAGCCCTGTTATAATTTATAATGCTTATGTTCTAATAATAAGTGTAGAGTTGGCCTTGCAAAATTGTCATAGAAAAACCATAAATTTGTTTGAAAAAGATGCCAGGCTAATCCAAAGTTAACCAATGACACATTTTTATAGCACAATATTTGTTGACAAGTATAGAAGAAAGATTCCTTTCTTCCCTGAGGACCCTTTGTGGACTATATATTAAGGAATAATTTAGATTAGAGATAAAATACAATTTTAAAAGTCAGATTTTGAAAAGAATGCTATGAATCTTCCTGTTCTGTTCATCACTTTGTTTTTTTTTTTTCCATCACTTTATTTTGAATATTTACAAAGATTATTAGGTTCTTAATTTAATATAACCTCTAAGACAAAATTTCATTGCAGTTATTAGAGCAAAGTCCATTAACAGTGTGAGAAGAAGATGAAGAAAAGGAGAAGGAGGAGGAGGAGGTGTTAATATGTACCGGGAAACTAGATAAATGGGCACTTATCAGTGGAGGAAGACGAAGTTAGTTACCGGACCACTGAAAGTTCTAGTATCTTTTAAGCCTTTTAAAATGTCTCCCTGACCCTTTTTTTTTCTTTTCATTTTTAATTTATACATTTCTTCTTTTCCTTAAAAGTTTAGCCAAGCATTGTACCTAACTTGCCGTGAAACAACAGGAGGACATTTTTCAGGGACCTGTCCTGGTCATTCCCTTGAAGCACATTTTGGATCCTTCTCTAAAAAGCTCCAAGCTTTGTTAGTGTTCATTGACTTCCCCATTGGTTGAATCTAAATCTGTAATGACCTCTCGCTGGAGAGGAGAAGAAGATTAACAGACCTTACCCTAATTGCTTGTTTTTGTAGAGTTGTTAAAAAAGATTTGGGCTTCAGAAGCAGAGGGTGTAGCCAGACAGAAGGCAGCCTGGAGTTCAAAAGTCTTGTAATCTTTGGCTCCACAGGCCTATAAAATGGAAGTGTTGACTGAATGTGAACAGCCTGAAGTCTGAGTGGACCAGACCCAAGAAAAGAGAGAGGCCCATCATCAGTTGAAAAGGCAGGGGTTCATAATGACTTGTTAATGGATGGCCCCTTTTGATTTCCCTTCCCAATGAATGCCAGATCTGGAGCTGTCTGCCACACAACAAAGCACTGCTTAGCTCCCGTGTTCCTGGAATTTAGGAAGAAATGAGGCCTCTTGCAAAGGCCCCACATGAAACCAGTAAATTGGAAATATTAAGAGATGGCGATACGGTCATAATACACCCTTGTTTCCTGGTGTCCCTCTTGAGGTAATGGTTATAGGCTTGTAATTTGTGAGCAAGATTAAGCTCAATATTAAAACATTATTACAGGCAAGTTGGAGCCAAGGCTCTTCTGGGAAAGTGCTAGTGATCATTCACCTCCTCACCTGGAAGTCTTAAGGTTACCGGAGGTTATAAGGTTTAATGAGTATGGAAAGTTTTGCTGGGAGAGGGCATTTAAAAAATTCAGCTTCCTAAATTGGAAGTTCTTTCAAGTGAGTAACTTCACAGCAAATCCTGCTTCCCTGCTCTCCTTGGGGTTTTTATGAATTGACTGGATAGCTTTGCAAGGAAAAATCTTGGTTTTAAAAGAGTAAACTACATGTTCTACCTGATTAGTGTGTGGAATAAAGGATCGATATGTGATTTTATTTAAGAAGATGCAACATAATATCACATCAATGCTGGTTATAAAAAGAAGTTGTTAAAACAATAGAGATAGACTTTTAAAATTCTTCTGTTTTAACTAGGCAGAAACAGGAAAGGACAAATGACAATGACCTTCTTTTCTTTCCAAGTTGCATTTTTATCAGTAAGATAATGTTCAACTATTTTGGTAGAGGTCTATTTTATTCGAATTTGAAGAAAACGTAAGTGGGGATAAAAATTTTAAAATGATTTCAATGATTTGATTTTTTTTCCTCTGTTGTCTTCAGAGGAAGAAGCTTTAATTTTCGAAAATCCTCATTTTATTTTCATATTTTGCTAAAAAAACCAAAAATTTTATCTCGGTATTTGTGCTTTATAAAATCAGGAGATTTCCTGTAATCTTATGTCACTAACCCCAGTCATGATTGTATTTAAATTTCTCAAAAAAAATTTCCAGGGTTTGCTATTTGAGAACATATTTATTTACTTCTTGAACTCATCTGTGATCTTTTTAAAACTAAAGTAAGTTGAGGTCCAAATTTATGCAAAGAGATACTTGTTATGGGAGCTTTATTACTATAAACAAACAATTCTGAATCCATAGTTACTAGGAGGCACTGTCTCTTTGATGCTGTGCATTATTTTGGCAACCCTCTGACTTTATGATCTCTGGAAAAAAAATTTCAACACCTGTGAGTCAATGTGGCCTCAGAAAGTAGTTACTTTGAATTGTCTATTTAGAGGGAACTTCTTAATTACGAATAGAATAGTTTACTACCCTGCAAAGTATTGTGTCAGTCTGTATTTAATTTTTGTTTTTCAATACTGGGGATAGAACCCTAGATCTTTTACCCCAAGGCAAGTGTTCCACTACTGAACTACATTCCAGCCCTTTTTTACTTTTTATTTTGAGACAGGATCTCACTAAGTTGCCCATGCTGGTCTTGAATTTATGATTTTCCTACTTCAGTCTCCTAATTGCGATTTTACATATTTTGGACTTAAGTCTGGAGCAGTTGTTTCTCCAACCCCAGAACATCAGTCCCATAGGCAGGCAGTCCCATGGGAGGATGGAAAAACCTTGTGGCTTGTGTGGCAGACTTCAGAATCTGTCTCCTCTAGGAGTTCTTACCTGTTGGTTTGTGGGAAAATGCAAACATATTTCTAATATGTCTTAAAATTTGTTTAATCTGCTGTGTGTGATGGTGTAGTCTTGTAATCCCAGTGACTCAGGAGGCTGAGGCAGAAGGATCGCAAGTTCAAAGCCAGCCTCAGCAATTTAGCGTGAACTTGTCTCAAAATAAAAAATAAAAAGGGCTGGGGATGTAGCTCAGTGGTTAAGCACCTGTGAATTCATTCCCCAATATAAAATAAATAAATAAATAAATAAATAAATAAATAAAATAAAATAAAATAAAAAAACAAACAAAAAAATTGGTTCAGTCTGATAATTTAAACAATCCTTTAGATTTTACTCTGCTTCTCTAGAATAAAAATATTCAGAGTCTCCTATGGTTCCCATTGTCTTTTGCCCCTGTCTATAATACTCAGTATGAGGGTAGAGGTGAGTTTGCTTGAGCCTATATAGGCAAAGGTGAGGACTTTTTTTTTTTTTTTATGGTTCTGAGGATTGAACTCAGGGGCACTTGACCACTGGGCAACATCTCCAGCCCTATTTTATATTTTATTTAGAGACAGGGTCTCTCTGAATTGCTTAGCAACCTTTCTTTTGCTGAGGCTGGTTTTGAACTCGTGATCCTCCTGTCTCAGCCTCCCGAGCTGCTAGGATTATAGAAGTGCAACACCCTGCCTGGCGACTTGAGAGTCTTTAGATGTGGCATCTCCTGGGCCCCAAGGTCATGGCTATGGTTTTCTTGGTTGCTGAGTTCTCCCCTGGCTTTCAGAGGATACATACGTGTAGATTGTTATTTTGTTCAGGCAATGCTACTACTGTGATCCCTGGCTGTTTTGGCTTCAAGCACTAAGTCTTTGGCAGGTCTTCAATTTGGCCTTGTGTGCTGAGGTCCCTCCTCAGATTCAGCTATGGAGTCCGTGTTGCTTTGTTCTGGTGGCTCCGTGGTTGGCTCACTGGATTTCACACTGAAATTAGGCAATAGAGAAATATGGGTGGTTTAGGAATACTAAATCTCAAGGCTTCTTGGCCTACCCACATATTACTGCTAAGGTTACTCCAAATGGCTCTGCCTCAGTTTGGATTCTCTGCTGGGTGGTCTCTTTCAGACTCTAAACTGTCCCTATGTGTAGTGTATTATATTTCCTCCTTCACATGATAGAAGCCAAGGTGGGAAAAATTTGGAGCCACATGCTTAAATACTTTTTTTTTCTTCTATTCTTTTTTTTTTTCAAAGACTGTCTTGTATCCAGGAAAGGATAGATTTACTTTTATGTTGTGATACATCTTCTGTCTACCATAGAGATGTCCTGGTTGTCATAGGAGGATGGGCACCTCTTCCATACCATGGTAGAACTCTATACTCTGAAACTTTTCTACTCAGTTCTTGATATGTTGGAGGAAAGAGTAACCTGATCTGAAAAATCTTTTCTTGCCGCAGTCTGGCTGGGCACAAAATCACGAGCCACTCAAGCAGGAACAAAGTTTATTTTTTGAAACTGCCGCCAATGTCCGGTACCGCCCGGGAAGATTTTTTCCACCCACGCGGCCTCCTCCCGGACCGCAGAGAGAGCTCCTCCCCCGGAACTCCCTCCTACTGTACTTCCCCAACCAATGGGAACTCTCCAGGAGTCCCGTAGCCGGCCTAGGTGAACAGCCGGCCTAGGTGAACAGCCGGAGTCCAATATCCATATGAATGCAAATCTTAACATAATCATATCATCTCAATGGCTAGCTGGCGTCACCTTTTGACCAAAAATGCCATGCATCATATACTTGGCTCTTAGCA
>NW_025999853.1:20734757-20829757 GCF_001458135.2 Marmota marmota marmota
GAACAAAGAATAGTTGTATCAATTTTCTCTTTCTCAGGGCCGAACAACTTCAAACCTTGAGCCAACCATTTTTCCCAGTTTGCCTGAGAAAATTCTAGGGATAGGCAGCTTGAAACAAAAACAAGATAAATCAAAACGAGAACACATTGTTTTTTGAAATGGTCACCCATTTTGTTGCCTTCCCTCAGGGGCGAGCAATTTTACTCACCTCCAAGCTTCAGGCGTTCCCCGTGCGGGCCGCCAGTTGCCGAAGTCTGGCTGGGCACAAAATCACGAGCCACTCAAGCAGGAACAAAGTTTATTTTTTGAAACTGCCGCCAATGTCCGGTACCGCCCGGGAAGATTTTTTCCACCCACGCGGCCTCCTCCCGGACCGCAGAGAGAGCTCCTCCCCCGGAACTCCCTCCTACTGTACTTCCCCAACCAATGGGAACTCTCCAGGAGTCCCGTAGCCGGCCTAGGTGAACAGCCGGAGTCCAATATCCATATGAATGCAAATTAACATAATCATATCATCTCAATGGCTAGCTGGCGTCACCTTTCGACCAAAAATGCCATGCATCATATACTTGGCTCTTAGCATTTTCTCAGTGCAATAATATAGGGTGCAAGGCTGTTGTCTTGGTGCATTATCAGACTTTGTACTTCAGAAGCTTTCCTATGCCATTAATTTACAAAACAAAACAAAGAAAAATGTGGACAGTATCACTGGTGACTGCAACATATCTATGGGAATTTTACAGATTCTTGAGGAATTGAATTGAGACCTATTGGATCTCTTCCTTTTTTCCTCTGGCCCCTTCAAAGAATATTCAGCAATATTCTTTGTATTTTGTTAATTAAAATGGAAACTAAATGTAACCAGATAGTGTGTGTATGTTTTCTCTTTCTAACACAATCTAGCCTGCCTGAGATGTGTACCACCTATTTTTCCTCCCACTCCATCAATTAATTTGTTTCCATTGCCTTATTGTACTTTATAGCACTTAGTCTTAATAAAATTATATTTTTTCATTTGTTTGCCTGTTTATATTGACTCTTCCAGTAAAATGAAAACAGAATGATAAGAAGACTTTATCAGTTTTAACCACTGTGATATTCTAATGCCCAGAATGGGATACACTTAATAAGTACTCAAAAAATACATGTTGAATAAGTAAATTTATTAATAAATAGAATGATTTATATCTATATTCCATAGTCAATTGATTTTTGCTTTTCCTTGTTACTTCAATGTCTCTACAGAATTTGATCCTGCAATGGTTCGTTGTTGATGATGGGTGCCTAAACAATCTTACTCATTGAATTAACTATAAGTTGTACCTTTCTTTTTTTAAAAAAAAATTGTTCTAATTAGTTATAAATGACTAATGCATTGTAACCTACACTGTACACAAATGGAGCATAACTTCTCATTCCTCTGGCTGTATCTGGTGTTGAGGCTCATCAGTAGTATAATTAGACATGTATATAGGGTAATAATGTCTGTCTCATTCTACTTCCCATCCCCACCACTCCCCTCTGTACAATCCAAAGTTTGTGCATTTATTTCAAAATGCTTTTTAATCTTAATATTGTGTTAGTTCATGGAGAAGTTGTTTTTCTTGGGTTGGAGCAAGAGTATTCCGATTGTGGAATCAATGGAAGATAAACCTTTGCAACATTTAACTGGAACTATATACTTCTACTAATACCTTGTTCATCATTTTATCTTGGTGCTCAGCCCTGTACTTGACAGCCAACCATGAATAGGCATTGGTAGAATTAGTGTTTCCTTAAACATCTCTGCCAGTAATTTAATAAATATACCAAGTTCCTTACCACTGTTATTTCAGTCTATGATATTAAAATTATGCTTTTTTTTTTTCCCAATATACTAGTTGGTCTTGAAGCAGAAGAACAGATCTATTCACAAGCTGATCAGGAAGCCCTGGCATGTTCTTGTGGTTGAGGACTTGCACAACCATTGTTGACTGCATGAGTTCATGTTCACTTAGATCCTCTATACTTGGAGGGGTTTGCCACAAGAACTGTCCAGACATTCTGGAATAAGTTGTTCCAGGCCAGTGTCTGTAATGAATACAACACCCCTCTGCTTTCTCATGACTATGGCTGTGAGTCATTTCAACTTTGTGCCCAAGCCATCTGGATCTCCTGGAAAGACCTCACCTGTGTTCACAGGCTAGGTTCAAGGAATTGAGATCTGGGCACACTACCATAGCCCCAGGACTGTTGGCACATCCAGACGGTTCTCCAGCTGTTCAGTGAAGTGATTAAATTGAGTTATTCTCTCACTGAGAATGGCAGCAGTGCAGTATAGAACACATTTCAGACCTATGGATTTAAACATAGGGCTAGGTTTGTTGTTACTGTCTACTGATGTTTTCCTGGCACAAAAGAAACACATTTTTTTTTTTGCCCATATAATGTTTAGTTTATTGATAATAGGCCACTTAGAACAAGAAGGGCTGATGGAGAAATCACTCTTTTCAATGAAAAAAAATGTGTATTAAATACCATTTTGGTGTAGGCACCATACTAGGTAGGCCTTGAGAAATACAAAGAGAAGCAAGAAGTGGTTTTTATCCTCAAGGACCTTAACACCTACTGTGAGACATAACTTATACTTTGATATAAGTCGTCCCGATTTTGATATAAGAAGATAATTTTTTTTCTTTTAGTTCTCATTTAGAAAGGTAATGGGTTGATAGATGTTTGTCTTCTGAGTGATAGAATTTCCTTATATTTCCTTTGCTTACATACCCTAGCCATTAAAAATAGCCCTGAAAATTGCATAATAGAAATAGGTGAGTTTTAATTAAACTTAATAAGAAAACAACCTAACAGTGAAAGGACACAAGTTATTTGAGTTAGAAGTTTATACATTTTTAACATTCTTTGGTCCAGTATAGTGGTGCATGCCTGTAATCCCAGTGACTTGGAAGCCTGAGGCAGGAGGATCTCGAGTTCAAAGCCCACCTCAGCAACAGCGAGGTGCTAAGCAGCTCAGTGAGACCCTGTCTCTAAATAAAATACAAAATAGGACTGGGAATGTGGCTCAGTGGCTACGTGCAACTGAGTTCAATCTCTGGTACCCCCCCACCAAAAAAAAAAATCTTTTGATATTTATTTTCTTTGGATCATTTTCCCCCCATGTTGAAAGTATGTAAAAGAAAATCCCGTGTTGAGATTTATTTTATCCTTTTCCTAAGCCTGTGTGATTTTTCAGAGTTCCTTTCAGTTACCAATTTCTAAAGCATAATATTTTAAATTCAGGCTCTTGGTGATTATTTTTATTTCTCAGGAAAATCCTTCTTTCCAGCCTTCCACCCTGCTCATCAGCAAAGAGAATACAGCACCTTATAAGTCTCTCCTTCCTCCCACGGCATACTTCCCAATGCCAGCGTTCTTCACTTCAGCTCAGCTTCCAAATTTAATTCATTTGTTAGGCCTATTTTTACCTTGAGACATGAAATCTGAATGTGTTGCTAAACTATCAGAGAAAGTACTTTTCTTTGTGCCTTCCATCTAAGGCAATGTGTGCTTTCCTAATGGTATTATTTATAGCTGTGAGCTGTGGAAATGGAGTACAGACAGGCTGCCTACATCCCATGTCACGCTTTTTTTTTTTTGAGTAGTTAGTCATTATTACTGAATTGTTTGGTCACGAGCAGATGAGAGTGAAAATGTAAAATCCAATGTGCTTCATTTTCACAGTTGTGGTGTGAAATCTGGTTGGGGGGGCTACTCTTGAGTGAGGTAAGCACCAGTACTCACCTGACACAGGTATACAGTGTATCTTCAACACTTCTTTCCTCATCCCTTCCACCACGGAAGCCTGAGTTCACAAATTTATTAGTCAGGACAGACTAGCATATTTTATGCTGCAGTAACAAATGACCCCCAAATCTCAGTGACTTACAGAATGATTTATCTTCTACATCACATCCTTTCCAGATGGGTTGTCACTCCCCTCTCTGTTATCTAATGGAGCAGTCTCTATCTGGAACACTCAGTCTTTGCGGCAGAAGGGAAACAAAACCAAACCACAGCAAACCACTTGCTGGTTCCAAAAGCTTGTGTGTGAAAGTGGCACGTATGATTTCTGTCCCTATTTTTTTGGCTACAGCAAGCCATTTGGCCACCTCTGAGTTCAATAGGGCAGTGATACACATTCCTCCTTCAGGGAGAGACACTACAGGAGGGCATTGGAAGATGGGTGGACAGTGGTCTTCACTGATTTGGATTTGATGATGGTCAACAGCAAGGGAGGCTTGAATCTAGTGACTGAGATTGGCAAAGTACCAGTATCTTCTTTCTTAATACTTTTTTTTTTCTCTCTCTGGATGTGGGGAAGTAGACATGATATAGACCGTCTCATTATCTAGAACACAAGGTTCTTGAGGGCTCCTTTCTAAAGTGTTTATGTCTGTGTTATGTTTTTTCTCTGTATTTATTGTTTGTGTTTTCATCTATTCAGTTAAAAAATTAACTTCTGGGCATTTTGATTTCCAGGCCACTATGATTTGGCCCTTTCTTCTGTACCTAGGTTTTCCTCTCACCACAATCTTGCCTCCGACTCCAGGCTCTGGCCACAATTTATCATTTGTTATTCTAGACATTTCCTCTCATCCTTTAAAAGTGCTCGAAGTCAATATTGCTTTTCCTAGGTCAGGGTAGGTGCTCTGTGTTCCAATAGCAAGTGGCCCTTATCTGTCTTCATCGTAGCACTTACCCTGGGGAAGTAACATTATTCATTTATCAGTCTCTCTCTAAGTTTAACTCATCTTTTCTCTGGGAGGCCCATGACTCTGATGTCATTTCCTATTATTCCTCTCTTTTGCTCACTGATGCTCCAACCAGTGACCCTCTCTCAGTTATGTCAACAATCTCATGTTCACTACACCTTAGGGCCTTTCCACTGTCCTTGTCTGTTGCCTGGAATGTTTTTCCCTCTCTTCTTCAGAACCCTGGCCCTTTTTGTCATTCATGTCCCAGCCTAAATGTCACTTCCTCAGAGACACCTTCCCTGACTAGTCAGTCAAATGTCGCTACCTAGGCTCTGGCTACCATGCTACACTACCCACACATCACTACCCAGTACTTTTCTCATTTACTTATTTGTGTATCATCTGCCTCTTTCATTAATATTAACCTCATGAGCAGAACCTTTTCTGCCCTGTTTACTTCTGAGAACAGTTCAGCTATTATTAGTGTTAGGTAGTGTCAAAGTCGGGATTGGAATGTTTCTCAAAGGCTCCTGGGTTCAAGGCTTGTTCCCCAATGCAGCAGTATACAGAACTAGGGATATGGAGGAGTGATTGGATCATGAGAGTTCTGATCTCATCAACCGATTAAATTCACAGCTGATGCCGTTGTCGGGAGGTGGTGGAAACTGCTGGAGCTGGGGCCCAGTTGGAGGAAGTGGGCCACTGGGTGTGTCCCAATAGGGTTTATCTTGTCTGTGGCCCACTTTTCTCTGTTCTCGTGGCTGTCATGCCCTTCAACCATGATGTTTCTGCCTTGGAGTTATCCAAGCATGAACTGAAACCTCTGAAACTAGGACCCCAAATAAATCTTTCCTCCTCTAAGTTGATTTTCTCAGGTGTTTATCAGTAATGAAAAGTTGACTAACATAGGGAGTCTGCAAATAGCAGTTCAATTTTGAATGAATGAATAGAGTTACAGCAGTTCTTCTAAATCAAGTCTAAACCCTTTATTACTGTTAAGCACCCAGTAAGTATTAGTTGATGATTAAGTAATGAAATCTTTGAGGTTCTTCAAAGTCCAGGTAAAAATCTCATTTTTTTTTCTGATGATTTCTACCCATACAAATCTTCCATAGCACTTCTTATTATTTTGTAATATGGTCACAATATAATGTACTATAGTTTTCCCCATGAAATTTAGCAACATTTTCTATTTAAAGTAGATTTTTTTTTTCTCTTAGTGGTGTTATAATTTGGATCTTAAAGTTTTCATCTTAGAGATTCATGCGTTAGAGCCTTGGTCCCCAGCCCACACACTATTGGGAGATGGTAGAACCTTTAACACGAAGGGCCTAGTAGGAAGAATTTAGGTCAATGGGGACAGATCTTTGAGGGGGATTCTGAGACCCAGGCCCCTTCCTCTTCTTTCTTTTTCTTCTTGCCATGAGGTGAATAGTTTTGTTCCTCCATGCATTCCTGCCATGATGCCTGTTACCATAGGCCCAAAGTCTATAGGACCAAAACTGAGCCAAGACTCAACCTTTCCTCCTTTTAAGTTGATTATCTCGAGTATTTTGTTGCAATCACAGAAGGCTAATGCAAGTGGATTGTATAAAAAAGCTTCATTGGGCAAATATCATTGCCATAGATTACTGATACATAAAATAAGTTCTACCAAGATTCAGACTCTTCAAACATCTTGAATCACTCAGACCAGATTTTCCTGACCTTCTATGAGTTAAGCATGAAGAATTAATTTCCATGAGTCTATGGAAATTGCTTGGCATGAACTTTTAAGAAGATTCAACATGATTTAGTAATTACCAAAGAAGTTTTTCTAAAATTGTCTTGAAGCATAATTTTATTCTCTTGCAAATGGAATATGCATCATATTGTGATTTTAATATAGTTTTATTTCACTTTCAAGGTGTGTTAGCTTCAGACAAGTTAAGTTGAATTCTTTGTGCCTCAGTTTCTCTATGTGTAGATAGCAGAAAATATCATTGACTTCCCAGGGATCTTGAGAAGCTTGCTATTTAGCTAACTGACTTAAAACATTTTCAAAAAAGAAGGTTGTACATAATTGTTAGCTATCATCACTATTATTTTTTAATACAGTCATCTGTATTAATCATGTTTCAGTCAACCATCAACTATGTACCTGATGGTGGTCCTTTAAGATTATCTTGCCTAGAGGCATCATAGCCACCATAGTTTGTGTAAGTATGCTTTGTGGTGCTTGTACACCCAAATGGCCTAATGATGAGTTTCTGTAATCTGAATTACATGTAACTATAATCTATATTAAAAATTAATGGTGAGTTTTTAAGGAAAGTGTAAGGTTTTTTTTTACAAGAAAACAAAAACAATGAAACAAATCCTATAGAAAATAATATCTTGATACAATTTTCGAGGCTCTGTTAAAACAGTAGCATCTTTACCCTTTCAAGGCCACTGTAAATTTACCTTCAGGGATTCTAAAATATAGCACCTGAAGTCTAAGCCAGTGGAAACTCAGTTTTATGGGACTCCTTTTGAGGACATAGTGTTTGGAAGGGGAGAAGCACAGAATCTGTGGTGTGGGACTCATTACCTCCTCAACCCTGTCTTTATTCCCTGTCTTAGTTTAGGACAGCAGCCTTTCCTGATTTTAAATATCAGGCTTTTGTATAAGATTTTGGGTCCAGGTCTTCAGACAAAGGATGAGAGGTTTGAACACATTGATTGAAATTATACTTTGAGGAATGAAAAAATAAATGCATGGCATCTGAGGACAAAGGAGAGCAGGAAGTTCAGATCCTGGCCTGATTCTTAGAGTGGCCCAGAACTAAACACAGCATATCAGTTATGGGTTATGACCCTCATTCTCATCTACCCTGCCTTTTTTTC
This sequence comes from Marmota marmota marmota, assembly GCF_001458135.2. Classification (NCBI taxonomy): domain Eukaryota; kingdom Metazoa; phylum Chordata; class Mammalia; order Rodentia; family Sciuridae; genus Marmota; species Marmota marmota. The sequence continues at coordinate 20,742,356 of NW_025999853.1, forward strand.
TTTTTGTTGTATATGTATGAGAAGCTCTGTTAACCCCCCCAAAAAGCTGATGTCAAAATACTCAATTGTGGCTTTTTTTGTGTGTGTGGTGTTAGGGATTGAACCAGGGCCTTATGCATGCAAGGCAAACCCTCAACTGAGATATATCCCCAGCCCTATCCAATCATGTTGTTGAGCAACTTTAGACTAATTGGTCAGCATAGTGAGCAAACAAAGTGAGATAGTTCAGCTGGTTGTTATACAATCATGTATAAAGATTCTTAACTGATGTTGCAAACTCATTTTTCTTCTGATGCAGACTGAGATCAAAAGTAAAAAATACAGAAACATTCCAGTGGAGTCTTTCCAGAATTATTATTATTATTATTATTATCATTATTATATTATTATTAAGGGAAAGCATTGGCATGATTAAGATAGAAGCTTTATTACCCTATATTTAGGTCTATCCTACCCATGATATTGCCTTAGAAAACCCTGATACATAAAGGTGGTATATATTTTCAGGGTACCATGTGATATTTTGATATGTGTATTCATTGTATAATGTTCAAATCAGCATAAACCTCTCTACATCCTCAAAAATTTAATGTTTATGGTGAAAAAATTAAAAATCCTTTCTTCTAGTTTTTTTAAATACTTTATTTTTGTCTACAATTATTCTCGTATTCAGTAGAACACTAGACTCTCTCACTCTGATCTATCTATAACTTAGTATGTGTTAATCTACCTCTCCCTTTCTCCTCCCCGATACTCTCCCAGCCTCTAGTAACCACCACATATTAATCCTATTTTTTGACAATTTAGCTATGTTTACCTGTGTATATGTCTCTTTTCCTCGTTCTCTCTTTCCTTCTTTTCATGCATTCATTGCCTCTCCTTCCTTTAATCTCTTCCCTTTTCTCTATTAAATTGTTTACTATTTTCACATGGATTAGCTAAGAAATACATATTTTCCTTAAATATCACTGATGTGAACTGTCTCCATGAAATAAATCAATGTCTTAAATTGCACATAGCAAAATGTGTTATTGACTAAATATTAAGTGTTATGTTTTAGATGTGGTATCCCCCAAAAACTCATGTGTGAGACAATACAAGAAGGTTTGGAGGAGAAATGACTGGGTCATAGCCTTAACTTAATTAGTGAATTAATCCCTCATGGGCTGAGTGGTAACTGGAGGCAGGTGGGTGTGGCTGGAGGAAGTGGTTCATTGGGAGCTATATGAGGTATATATTTTGTATCTGGTGAGTGGAGTCTCTCTCTGCTTCCTGATCACCATATGAGCTGCTTCCCGTTCTTGCCATGATGTTCAGCCTCACCTTGAGCCCCAAGGAATGGAGCCAGCCTTCTATGGACTAAGACCTCTGAAACGGTGAGCTCTCAAATTTTCCTCCTTCACAATTGTTCTGGTCAGAGCCTTTAGTCACAACAGTGAAAAAGTTGACTAAAACATTAAGAATAAGGGCTTCTTTACAATGTTTAGATCTGAAAAATCTCATCCAGAATACTTTGTAAGTGAAGTTTGTGAAAATAATAACCACAAAGGAAAACTCACAAGGCTAGCAAAAGTTGATCTGACAACACTTATTGATGAATGAAATTGTATTATTACAACTCAAATGGAAAATAGCTAAAGCACATACACAAAAATCGCAGTGGAAGAAGAAAATTGAAAAGGAAAAGCTTCACCTAATCAATCTAAAAGTGTTTGTTATTATAAACATCCTCAGAGTTGAAATTTCCTCAGAAACAAAAGTAACAGTGTTAAAATATGGGGTTGAAATGTCCTGTAGATACTATTTTGCAATCTGCTTTTTTAATAACAGTTTATCTTGAGAATTTTATATGTCATTAAATATTCATCTGCCATATTTCAATGTCTGTGTAGTATTCTACTCTGTGCCAACACAGTAGTATCTTTAACCTTCTTTTATTATACATTAAGATTGTTTTAAACATTTTGTTATTACAACTCCATGAAGAATATCTTTATAGGTGGGTGTAGAATTTTTACAAAAGGAACTTTTCTTGAGTCTTTCTATTTTGTATGGTTTTCAGAAGTAGATATTGTCTGAAAAACTGCTGTGATGAAAAAGAATTAGATTCTGTTTGTCATTCTTATTTCATTCAAGTTTGGTAATCTGGCATTAAGACTATTTATTAAATATAAGGCTTTTGGAACAAATTAAAGCTTTTCTTTAACTTTCAATGTAGCCTGGGATTGTGACAAAATATGAGACAGTGTCTGATCTTGACTTTTAAAATAAGCAAACCCAAAATACCTCAACTCAAATAGCTCAAAAAACAGCACGAAAGGATTGAAATGTCACAGGGAAGCTGCTAGGATTTGATCAGTGGGAATTTATTTGACCTGTGCTTATTCCTGTGCTATTTATAGTCAAAGGCAAATATAATTTTAGGTCTTCTATTGAAACCACAAGCAGAACCAAATGTCGTTTCTGAAGGAGGCTAGAAGAAATGGATTGGGAACCAACTAATTTCACAGTCATTGCTTATCACAGCAAAGACAATTCATGAATATTTATTATATGAAGGAACAAATTGATTAATAAAAAAGGAGTATTAATTTCATACTTGTGACAAGCAAGGTAACTACTAAGTCTACCACCTAGCACCAAGCACAGCAAATTCAGGTATTCAACATGATTTCCTGCCAAATGAACAAGAAAAAAAATTTTTTTTTCTGCCAACTTAAACATCATTGAGTGTTTAAAAATATGAGATCAATGTGGTTGCATTTTAGCATTGGTTACATTAAATAGTCACTGGCCAGCATAGGGGAATATGGGGATCTTGAGAGTAATTGGCAATAAACGAATACTATGAATGAATGCTGGGAGGGAATTAGTTTGCCTTTCAAAAATAAACATTATGTAAAGTTTATACTATGTATCAGGTACTCTCCCATTTTATAGATGAAGAGCTAGAGGCTAGAAAATTTAAAAATAGAACAAAACTGTCTTGTAGTTTCACAGACAATAGATTTAGTTAAATACTTCCCCTCTTCTTCAGTTTCAAAAGCCCAGAAACCCCATTAAGCTTACTTATAAGTATAAACTTAAATCCAAAAATGCATATTAAAATTACTTACAGTCCTACTACATATAAATCTTTGCTGGTATTTTCTAGAAGTTTAGGAACCATACCTATTTGCAAAGAAAGATATTTGGTATTATATATATATTTTTCATGATACTTCCTTTCCTCTTAGCAATATATTTGAACATTACCTCATAATGTTAAGTAATTTTGGCCATATACTTCAGAGGCTACTCCCCATCCCTAAACCCCCAAGTAAATTATAAAGTCTTTGGGAACAGGACTTTTAAGAAAGTACCACTCATACGTTAGTGTTTATAATTATATTGGATATAAAATAGATAATATTTATTATATGACTATAGCTAAATTACATAGTGTTTAATCTTGGGTCAGGCATTAATCCAAAAGCATCATGTGGATTAATTTCATTTAACTTTCAAAAAAGTTCTATGAGGCAGTGCTATTATTATCCCACTTTCCATACGAGGAAAGTGCTTGGGTCAATTGTGGTTAGTAAGTGGTGGAGGCCACTTTCAAACCTGGGTGGCCTGGCTCTGAAATGCAAGCTCCCAACCGCCCTACTCATCTACCTAAAATAGATGTGAAATGAGTACTTGTCAACTCTAGGAAACGGAGAGCAAAGGTAATTATGGGTATGCCATGACATCTCTCATGTGTAAAAAGTCACACTTCATCCTCATTAGTTACTGCTTGAGTTCAAAATTCCTCTGCTAGGTTTTTTAATTAAAAAACAACTTCACCCTTTTTTCTTATAATTTCCCCTTGAACTTTTGGTCTAGTGTGAATGAATGCATGAACACCTACATCCATTCTCACTTTTTTTTGTCTTAACTCCATCCAAATTTTCTCCGCCACTGAAGGTCTAGCTCAGTTCTGGTGTCCTCTATGAAGCATGACTTACTCTTGCAGGGCTTGTTGCCTGTCCCTCCTCATAACTCTTCTAGTATAATAATTACACTAGGATTCTGTCTTATTCATGTCTATATATCTTACCTTCTCATAAAAATGCTTGATTCATGGCAGATAGGATATTGCTATTCCTTGGTTGAATGCAAAAATGGCAGAGTATATCACTTTTTGAAACATACTGAAATCTTTTTTTTTTTTTTTCCGCACTGTGTGTGTATGTGTATCACATTTTCTTTATCTATTGTCACCTACGCTGTTTCTATAACTTGGTGTGAATTGTGGTGCTATAAACATTGGTACGCATATATCCCTATGGTATGCTGACTTTAGTTCTTTTGGATGAATACTAAAGTGTGGTATAGCTACATCACATGGCAGTTCCATTCCTAGGGGTATTTTTTTTTTTTTTGCTTGTTTGTTTTTTCGAGGCTCTGACTTTTGTAGTGATCATATTAGTTTACAGTCTCACCAACAATGTATAAGTGCTTCTTTTCCCCACATCCTTGCCAGCATTTATTAGTTGTACTCTTGATGATTGCCATTATAACTGGACTGAGACAAAATCTCAGTGTAGTTTTGATTTGTTTTTCCCTAATTGCCATAGATGTTAAATTTTTTTTCATATATTTGTTGGTTATTTGTATTTCTTCTTTTGAGAAATGACCATTTTATTCAATTGCTTATTTATTTATTTATGACCGTGGAATGCATTATAATTCTTATTACACTTATAGAGCACAATTTTTTGTATCTGGTTGTATATTTACGCCAATTCGTGTCTTCATACGTGTACTTTGGACAATAATGATAATCATGTTCCACCATCATTTCTAACTGTATGTCCCTTCCCAACATACTGAAATCTGTACGAATCTTATTGCTGTAAATAGACTATATAGGCTTTTGTCATAGAAGGCTCAATTTTTGAACTTTCTGCATCCCCCAGCATGCCTCAGACGACTTGAGTCTCTATGAGATCCTTGGCCAATATTTGTAGTTTTTGTGGCTTAGTGGGGAAAACATAACTGGTGGAGAAGATGTGATCTGTTTTAATCTTTTAATACTTTGGCTAATTAGTTTTAGAGAATAAAGCCACATGGCCTTTTATTAGATGTGCTTAATTTCTTATTTACTTATATTTCCATTTGCTTATAGCAAACGTATGTTAAGGAATCATTTTGAATGAATCATCAATTTTTAGGGTTTGATAAGAATACAACAGATCTTTACATAGCATGACAGATAAATCTTGTTGCTGGAATTTTTCTACTTCCTGTTTAGAGATGAGGTTGCTACCTACAAATGAATTTTTTTTTCCCTAGAAAGATAAGCTAATTACCATTTAAATTGTTTTCAGTGGAATTACTAATGCTTCTTTATTGTGAAACGTAGCATACACACAGAAAAGTACACAAAGTAAAAATATATATAGCTCAATGATTTATGTTATGGTTTGGATCTGAAATGTCTCCCAAAAGCTTCTGTGTTGAGGACTTGGTTCCCAATACAGCAATATGCAGAGGTGGAGTTTGGGGAAAGTTATTGAATCATGGGGGTTCTGGCCTCAACAGTGGCCTAATAAATTTGGTGGATTAGTAATCTGAATGGACTACTAGGAGTGGGTACTAGAGTCAGATAAGGAACGAATGGAGAAAATAGGTCAGTGGGGGATGTGCTCTTGGGGACTGTATCTTGTCCCTGACCTCTTCCTTTTTCCTCTGTGCTTTCTGTCTGCTATAAGTTGAGCAGCTTTCCTCCACTATGTCCTTCTGCTATGAGATTCTGCCTCATCTCAGGCCCAAAGCAAAGGGACCAACCAACCATGGACTGAAACCTCTGAAATTGTAAACCAAAATAAATCTTTCCTCTTCTAAGTTGCCCTTGTCAGACATTTTGGTATCAGTGATAAAGAAACTGACTAAACCAGTTTATCACAAAGAAAACACATATATAATCATCAGCCCAAATCAAGAAATAAAATATTTCCAGCACCATGGGTTCCTCTCACACACTTTCCTATCCTTAGTTCCTCCATTCCCGTCAATAATAATTCTGATATTCTGGCTTTTCTGATAATCATGCCTTTCCTTTTCTTTACGGTTATATCCAAAAGGATGCATTTCTATAGTTTGGTTGTTCTTGCATTTGGACTTCTATAAATAAAATTATTCAGTATGTATTATTTGAGACAGTTTTATTATGCTTTTAACCTTACCTTTAAAAGATTCATCTGTGTTGTTGTGTCTGGTTGTATTTCATCTATATTCACTGGTGAATAATATTATAGAATTGTATTTGGTAACTACACTTCAACTTATTTATCCATTTTACTGTTGGTAGAATATTTTTGGTGTGTCCACATTTTGATTCTGAGGGATAATGCCACCATAAGCATTACATACATAGTTATTGATGTGTGTAGACATGCATTCCTGTTGGTTACATATAGGAATGGAATTGCTAGTCCATACAGTAGCATTAACATTATTGGACTCAACGTGGTGGTGTACTCCTGTAATTCCAGGCCCTTGGGAGGCTAAACTTTAGTGAGACCCTGTTTCAAAATTAAAAACAAAACAAAAACAAAAACAAAAAGCATGGGATCAATCCCCCATACCAAAAAACAAACAAACAAACAAACAACAAAACAAAACACATTGTCAATTTTATTAGAAAAGTCTGCTTTCCACAGTGGCTGTATCAATTTTTAATTCCCCTAGTATTGTACATACATACATGGTTGTCAGCATTTTGTTTTATCAGTCTAAGATTTTTTGCCATTCTGGTGGAAATGTATGTAGTGTTCTCTTTTTCTTTTTACACCTTTATTTTATGTATTTATTTTATGTGATGTTGAGGACCCAATCCAGTGCTTCACACTTGCTAGGCAAGTGCTCTACCACTGAGCCACAACCCCAGTCCCATAGTGTATCTTAATATGGCTTTAATTTGCATTTTTATAACTTCTAATATACTCAAATAACTTCATGTGTTTAATAACCATTTGCATATCTTTTAAAGTGAAATGTTATTTAGGTTTTTTTTTTTTTTTGCCAATAGTCTATTGGATTTCCTGTAGTTTAGTATTATTAATATTTATGGGAATTCAAAAAACATTTTTAGTTGCAGATAAACACAATACCTTTATTTTATTTATTTATTTATTTTATATTTTATGTGGTTATTTTATGTGGTGCTGAGGATGAAACCCAGTGCCTCACACCTAGTAGGCAAGCACTCTACCACTGAGCCACAACCCCATCCCATTTGTAGGAATTTTTAATAATTTCTGGAAATATGCCCTTCATGAAGTATGTCTTACAAAAATCTTTTCCTACTCCTCTGCCTGTTTACTCTATTAATGATTATATTCTTTTTTTTTTTTTTTTTTTTTTTNTTTTTTTTTTTTTTTTTTTTTTTTTTTTTTTTTTTTTTTTTTTTTTTTGGTAGTACTAGGGATTATACCTTGGACATGCTTGGCAAGTGCTGTACTACTCAGCTACATTCCCACCCACTTTTTTTTTTTTTTTAATTAGAGTATTGTAATTACACAAGTATTTAGGTTCCTTTTGAAAAAATTATGTACACAAGGAATTTTTTAAAATTGTTTTTATTTTTTAAATACATGACTGCGGAATGCATCACAATTCTTATTACACATATAGAAAACAATTTTTCATATCTCTGTATATAAAGTATGTTTGTATGTTTGTATACAAGGGATTTGATTTCAATCTCTTATCTCTCCCCCACTTTTCCTCCCTCCTTTCCCCCTCTTCTCCCTCCTCTACTTTACTGATTTTCCTTTCATTCCTTTATTTATTTACTTATTTTTGATGAGTACTTTCTACCTATACATTACAGTGAAATTCCCTTTGGTGCATTCATATGCGTACATGACATGATTCTGTTGGATTTATTCCATATTTCTTTCCCTTTCCCTTCCTTCCTCCTTCCCTCTCATTCTCTAACTTCTAGTCCACTGATCTTCCCTATATCCGATCCCTTCCCCCACAGCCTTCTTTTCTTTATTTTGCTTTAGTTTCCACATATGACAAAACATTTAACCCTTGATTTTCTGAGTCTAGCTTATTTCATTTAGCATGATTTTCTCCATTTTCATCTATTTATTGGTAAATGCCTTTATTTCATTCTTCTTTATGGCTGAGAAAACTCTATTTTGTATATATACTACATTTTTTGGATACATTTCATCTATTGATGGGCTTCTGGATTAAGATTGCATAATTTGGCTTTTGTGGATTGTGCACATGACAATCACTGTATTGCTACAGTATGCTGATTTTAGTTTTTTTTGAATAAATGCCATGAAGTGGGATTGCTAACTTGTCCAGGTTGGCCTCAGACTTGTGATACTCTGGTCTTAGTCTCCTGAGTCCGTGAGATCAGAGGCATGTGCCACCATTACTGACTTAGAAAACTTTTATTGTCACATCATTAAACGAGAGCTCTGAGTCCTTGGTTTAATATTTTAATTCATTATCTTTTAATGTTTTCCTATCCAACTGTCTTTTAACTCTCTCCTGAATCCTGTGGTATGTATTAGAATTCTCACTGCATAAGCTGTCTTTTTCTATCCCTTTATTCATTTTTGTCTTCATCTTATCTGATCTATAGTTAAAACTCATTGGTTGCATGAAATTTACCTGCTGTGTTTTTTTTTTCATTTAAGTTTTAGAGCTTCCACATGACTTTTTGTTAGTACTTTACAGTTTTCTGCCCCAAATTCTCGGTGTTGGATTTATGTCCTTCAACAAACAAAATATTAATATTTTAAGTCTGGATCTGGCAATACCTTGAAGTCACTGTGCATGGTTTTTGTTGTCTATTTTCCCACAGTTTTAAATTCATGCCATTTTTCTTTTCTCTCCTGCCTGTTTATTTTCTGTGATAATTAGGACAGGATGCTTAATTGTTTACAGGAATAATATGAGCCATACAATGATGTTACATTCCTCTAAAGAAGGTTATCATTTGATTCTGCCAGATTTTTGATGGCGCTTGTGATATGGTAAATTTTAAGCATGGAGATGAAGTGAAGGGAAGCTTCACTTGAAAGACCTCTTTCTGGCTCATTCTGAAGTTGTTCTTTTTAGGGTCCTGGTAGAAAGTAATAAGGGTTCACCTAGTTTCTCCTCCTTGGTGCACTCTGATCCCAAGCTGTGTCCCCTGAGCTGTGGCACCCCAGACGGGTGCAGTTAATCTTACTGAGTTTCTGCTTCCTCCTGGAGCCTTGTTCTTCACTGATATCTTGGTTCTTCAGTAACTTCAAGTAGAGGTTAATATATATTAAAACTAGTCTGCTTTATAGTCTGCTGTTACTGGAATCTGAATTCCCTGTGTTTCTTACTTTTGATTTCTTACTCTTTATTCTCTTTACTTCTTGGTGTGGAGTAAATCTTTTAAATTTTACCCATATTCCACTTCCTTCTCTCTCTCTCTCTCTCTCTCTCTCTCTCTCTCTCTTTTAGCACTGCATAGTTTCGTAGCTATTTATAATACTAACTATTTAAAGTGAGCCAAATGATGGGGGATTGTTGGAGGAATGAACTGGTCATGTACGTGGCATACAAATGCAGCTGGGAAAACCAGTAATGAGTGCTGAAAAACAGGCTATTAAGAAGAGAAGAATGCTTCCAAATTTGACTTTTGTGTATCATGAAAATATTTAATTTCTCTTAATTACAAATTAAGTATTCTAATGTTGGCTTTTTCATTGGATTGTTATTCTTTGGTAACCTTAAAACAACAAATCATAGCTTATCAAAAGAAAAAAATTGATTAAGAGAAGTTTGGACTATATCTTTTGGGTTTTTTAAAATAATAGCTAGTACACAAAAACATTTATAAACATTCTTTGACAGTTCCACTTTATGATTTTTTTTATTAGAAATAACTATAGACAGGATTTATACCAAATAGAAAGGTGTTTTATTAATTGACAGATAAGAAAATAAAAACAAATGCTAACTAGTGAAAATAATGGATGGCTTCATTAGAACTGGTAATGCATTTTTTGTTTTTAGTTATAATCAATGAATATGGTGAAAGCTGTATCAAGTACCATTCGTAATACTGTAGTAGCCAGAGTATTTTCTTTTTAAAGCAACACAGTTCAAATCAGCCTTACAATGGCTACCAACTGCATCTAGAAAGACATAGTCATTGCATGACTTCCAAGAACCTCCATAACCTATCTAATCTGACCTCCACTCTCTCTCTTCCTCCTTCATTAGGCTCTAGCGCTACCTGCCTTTCTATGTATTTCTTGAATGAACCGGGATTGTTTCTGCTGTGTTTGCTCTTGTAGATCCCTTTGCCTGGAAGTCTTTACCCTTAACTTTTCTCTTGGTTGGCCTCAATTTTACCATTCAGGTTACAATGAGAACGAATCTCACAGTCTGAATTAAGCTCCCCTCATCTCTGCTGCCTCTAGTTCAATACCATTAAATCAGTTCATTGGGTTTTCTTCATAGTGTGGATCATTGTCTGAAAGTTTCCTATTTATTTGTTTACTCACTTATATTTCCCCTCTTTAGAAAATAAGGATCTCTCCAACTTTCCAGAGCCTAGAACACTACCTGTCACACAGTAGGTCCTGAAAATGATGCTCGATAAGATCTTCAATATGGCATCTGGGAGAGTGGGGTAAAGTATATTGTGGTTATTTTAATAGAGAATCCCATTGCCTAGATGAACAAATTTTATGTTGGAGAAAATCTGTTAGCATGAGGTTCCCTGGGGTGAAGTAATATTAGACTAAAGGGTGTCAAATGTTTAACTTACAATGAAAACCAATCTTCAGTGTTCAAACTTGCCTAGAAGACACATAAGTACATATACATATACACATTCACATACACATATATTTGTATGGAGAATAAGATCATATTCTCTGAATAAGAAATGTTGAAGTCATTCTTACACAAAAAGTGTTATCTAATTAGCATTTGTTGTCTATCAAGCACTTGTATTTTTTTAAATTAATTTTAAATAGCAATCTTTTTACTTAAATAGGCAAAGTGCATCTCCTAACCTCAACCCTTAATACTGCATATATACATGAACACAAATTTTCAAGACTGGGATGATACTCAGAGGAGAAAAATATTGGTACTAAGGCTGTAATGAAATTTCCAGTTACCATGGCTACCTTTAATTAAAGTCTACACGTACGGGAGCTCTTAAATCTAGCTAACAATGTGTAATGATGCTCATATGGCAGAGTATTTGGATTAATAATTAATTCCAGTTATAATTTCAATATTGCAATACAAATCTACCACTGTCTATCAAGTGAAGATAGGCGCTATTCTGCGAGGGCCTCCAAGGTTCCTTTCTTTTGGTGAAAACAGCCTGTATAATCCCCAACTCTTGCCCATGGGATGGTCTATGAATATGACTGATTTGACTCCTATGATTAGGCCATTCTATTTATCAAAGGCAAAGGGATTTTGCAAATGGAATACTGGTGCCACACTAATTGACTTTGAATTACTCAAAATAGGAGATTATCCTGGGTGGGCCTGGTCTAATCAGATGGGCAGCTCTGCAGGCGGAAGGAATTCATGATGGAAACATGTCCCAGTTCCACAGCAACCATTTCAGGGGTATGGTTCATAGAAGGATGTAATTATTGTAATTTCTCTCTAGGCGTATAGTTTTAGTGAAGTAAATCCTTCTAGAACTATGAAGAATTCTCAATAATTTAATAATTCCTTCCTAATTTTGTTTCTCTGAATTTATATTTAAAAATATTATTTAAAGATAGTTCTGTTAGGTCCATAATTGGCCAATGTCTTTCACACAGACCAAGGTGTTTGTAAACACTTATGAAACAAGAACAAAATGATATGGCTTCACAGCCCAAGGGCCTGTGAAATAGAGAGTAAGTCATAATCAATTGGGTCAAACAGTAATTATGACTATTTATGGACAGGTAAATGTTTTGAAGGCAAGATTCTTGACATGACAAGCTAATACATTCATGTATTTGTGTAAGAGACAGCAGGAGGTGGATATAGTGCTAACTATTAGGATGTGATATGTTTAAAAGGAACATTAATTCTAGTGTTTTTGGTTTAAAAGCAAACTATATGTACCTCGCATGCTGAGATTCTATCCGATGCTCCACAACCCTTGAATTCATTAAGTACTTTATTGCCTTCTATTCATCCCTTTCTCTAGCCAGGGGTTCCCTCCACAGCCACTTCTCAGTTGCTCTGTCTTTAAGAAGGGCCTCATTTCCTTTTTTTTTTTTGTTGTTGTTGTTGATTCCTAATTATTTCACTGCATTCATCTAAGCTGTTAACAAAGAAGCCCCAAGAACAGACTTAATGAGAGTGACAGATTTTGACTTTCATATAAAATTATAAACCTGTGTCCATGGAAACAGAAGAAAAAGCAACATCTGAGACTCCCTTCCTTTTTATCTTGCCACGTGACACAGTGAAAAATAACCACAATGCTAATAGCACAATTACATGTTGCAGCAAATCCAATATTCCAGGTGTCAGGAAGGCACAGTCCCTCAACCTACAGACTTTTGTCTAATATGAAGGGGTCACACTTCCTACGAAAGGAAACATGTCTCAGCCACTATAAATCTCAGTATGCAATTCTGATCTATTCTAACCTGAAAGCATTCGAATGCTAGGTTTTAATAAACATTTCTTTGGATAGAATTGCCATGACAGCTATGAAGAGATAATGAAGATGCAGTTATGTATGAACATTTTTGTATTAGAACCAGCTTCCATAACAAAACACTATAGCCCTAATGGGTTAAACAACAGAAACTTGTTCTCCCACATTTCTAGAGATTGGAAGTCCAAGATCAAGGGCTATCCAGGTAGGTATACTTCTGAGGCCTCTTCTCTTGGCTAGTGGGTAACTGCTGTAAAGCAGGGTCTCTGGTGTCTCATAAGGGAGCTAATCTCACCATGGGGGCCCCACCTTCATGACTCATCTAACCCTAATTACCTCATCTAACCATATTTCTCTCCAATTTATCCCAAATTAACTTTAAATACCATCGTACGTTAAGTCTTTAACCTATGAATTTGGGAGGGACACAAACATCCAGCCCATTCTACTTTCTTATTAATTTATTTATATATTGTTGTGATGGCCATGAAAATTTGCCATTGACATCTCCTTCAAAAGAAACTGCTGGGAGGGGCCCAGATGATGAAGAGTCTCAGCCACTTGTAGCATCCACCGAAGTGTCCATACTTTTCATGGCTGCTCCCAGATGATAACTAGACATCAATGGAAGCTGAAGCTTCTGGAATGACTGACTTTGGCTCAGCAACTCAGCTGGCTGAAAGTACCCTAGAGTGACTGTAGGCTAAGACTCTTCCCAATACTCCTCCCTTCTTCCTGTCAGAGCCCCTGCATACACCTGCATCTTGGCCTGGGAGCCTCCCCCTGGCCTACTTTGGATCCCTCCTCTTTATCCTTTAAGGGCATTTCCTCCCATGCATCTGTGCACACCTAAGCACCTTTTGGTATCTGCATCTCTGAGGATCTCAACTGGCACAAATGCCTTTTCAAAAAGAGGATGTGAAATGGTTTGCATAGATACTGACAATATAACAAGACACTGAAAGTTAGAAAATTAGGAAATTTTTTATAGTACACTTTAAAATTATTTTTCTTAGATTAATTTTAATATTGGTTGATGTGTAACCTAAATTTCAGTATAAGCAACAGTAGTAGGAAGAGATTTGTGATGGGATTAAACTTTCCCACAGATCACTAACAATTCAAGCCTCATGATATTTATTCATCACATGTATATTGTATGCTTCTGGCCCATCTGTCCCCGTGGACTCCTCATATAAATCAAAGTGATCTGTGTCATCTCAATTTCATCTCATATTATTTATTGTAGAAAATTAACTTTCTGATAGAGAAGGATCTGGGGTTAGAGTAGATATCAAGTTGCGCCTAAGTCAACTGTAGTTTTATTGAAAAAGGTGAAACAAGACTCTGGGACATAATAATAGACCTGTAGAACTCTGTGAGGATAGAATAATAGTATTATATTGATAAAATAAAGAGGTCAAATAATAGTGGATAAATGCAGGAATCTGGAGTTAATATATGTTAGCAGTCATTATCATTTCACTGTGTTAACTTTTATCTATCTGTCATTATCCTTTCAATTTTTTTTTAAGGAAACATAATTCAGGAAACTTTAGCCAGTTATTTTGATTCAGAAGGCAATCAAGCTCAGTGTATAGTTATTACTCTCATTCCTCCAATACTTATTAAATATAGTAGAGCTTTGATGATTGCTTTCTTCATTACATCTCTATTTAAAAGCCATTAGCTCATCACCATATATAATCTTTAAGTTTTAGCACCAAAAACTGTTAGCTTGAGTTGGAAATCTGCTGATATTTCATGATGCTTTGCAATAGAGTCAATGCTAGTCAGATCATTCTGATGACAGGTCAAATACTAAGCTGTACAGTTTAGGAAGAATTTAGGAGTAGTTCCAAAGAGAAACCAAGCTTATCAAAGTGCTATTATGGCTTTAAAAACAAAAGCATAATTTACATACTGTGATGATTTTTTTTTTTTTTTTGGCATCAGGGATTGAACCCAGGAGTACTTAACCACGGGAACCACATCCCCAGCCCTTTAAAATATTTTATTTAGAGACAGGGTCTCGCTGAGTTGCTTAGGGACTTTCTAAATTGCTGAGGCTGGCTTTAACTCACGACCCTCCTGCCTCAGCCTCCCAAGCCACTGGGATTATAGGCATGCACCACTGCGGCCCACCTGTGATGATTACTTTTTGTGTCAATTTGTACTCAAGGATACTTAGATAGATGGTTGCACATTGCTGGGTGTATCTCTGAGGGTATTTCTGGAAGAGATTAGCATTTGAATCATTGGACTGAATAAAGCATCTGGACTTAGTCAAGGAGAGTAGGCATTATCCAGTCCTTGAGGACCTAAATAGAACAAAAAAGGTAGAAGGGTGAATTCACTCTCTGTTTTTTGAGGTGGAACATCTTATCCTGCTCTCAGACACTGGAGCTCCTGGTTTTCAGGTTTTGGGTTTGGAAACTTAAACTAGCACCTCTCCTAGGACCCACACTCTACCAACTGTTCTCTAGCTTGTGGATGGTAGACTGTGGGACTGCCTCATCTCCATCTCAGGAGCCAATTTCCATAAGAAATATCATTGTATATATGTGTGTAGATGTATGTGTGTGTGTACGTGTGTGTGTGTGTACGTGTGTGTGTGTGTGTGTATCCATTCTATTGGTTTTCTTTTTCTGGAGAATCCTGATTCACACATATCCATTAATATGTACTGGTCTTAAGTTCTATGGATTTTAGAGCATGAACACATCCAGATAACCAACATCTAGGTTAAGATATACTACATTATTCATAACCCAGAAACATCCTTTACATTCTGTTCCAGTCATTCAGTTCTCCTCTACAAATTACATTACTCTTTTTATTGATATAGACTCTACAGGAATTTTTGCCAGATTTTGAAACTTCTCACTTTATAGTACTCTTTTTAAAATTTGTTTCTTTCAGTCAACATTATGGTTGGAATTGTGAGATTTATTCATGTTATGTGCAGCAGTAATTTACTGTATTTCAATTTTTCTATGTAGTATTACCTTATATGATTTATTTATCCAATCTACTTTTGATGGACAATTAGACTGTTTCCAGGTTTTTACTATTATGAATAATGCAATTTTGTTTGTATTCTGGTGTACTGGTATACATTTCTGTTCAATGTCTAAGAGGAAAATCTGGGTCATGGACAATGCGTATATTCAGTTTTAACCATATAGCTGGACAAGTTTCCAAGGCCGTTGTACCAACCGCATGAAACCAGAAGTGCATGGTCATTCCAGTTGCTCATATGCTTATGGAACATGTGATGTCACTTTTTACCCTTTTCTGGTTCAGTGTCAACACATATCTTTTTGACATCTTCCATATGCATGAAGCAAGGTGTTCTGAAGTCAATGAAGAGTACAAAGATAGAGAAAAGAATAAATATTAAAAAGTTTAGGAAGAGAAGAAGATCAGGAAGGAAGCAAAGAAAAGAATGAGATATGGTGGGAATACTTACACGTTATCATCTGTCAAGAAACAGAATGAAATTTAATTCTTTGGGAGGAAAATTTCATTCCTCTGATTTGAAGCTCCAGTTTTTTGGATTGTTAATGACGTCTGTCTCCCAACTAGCTTTAATTGAAGCTAGTGTTACTTAGCAGCAATTACACAGGTTACCAATAAGGTGATATGATGTGATGTGGGATCAAAGGTAAGTAAAAAGAAAACACAGAAAAAAAGCTGGTAGATTACAGTGTCATTGGAAGACTCTAAAAAGCAAGTTGTAAGTCAGCATTAAATATTTAGTCATCTCTGCTCTTGAATATCTTTACTAGTTTCACAGTCTGGTCCTGCATCTAATGGATCTACTAATATATTCATGCAAATTTTTATATTAAAAATTTAGACATTTAAAGAGAAAAAAAAGTGATGTTTTATTTCTTTCTGCCTTTTCTTTCTGTACATTCTTCTATATGATCTAACATATCTTTTCCATGGGAAATTGAGTGAGATTGACAAGTGATTCACCATCTAAATAATTCCAAAGACGGGAGCTCCTTATCTGATGTGAGGTTACATGGGCCATCTCTTAGAAGAGAAATACTATAAATGGTAGAAAGGGAGGTAATACTAGGTAGCTTCTGGACAAATAACTTTTTTTTTTTAAAAATCTGTCTACCAAATATATTTGTTTTGAAGAAAAACAATACCTTCTAGTTTATGGTTTTAGGAAGAAAAATTCCTAAGAGACCGAATCCTTCTGCATCCTTAAATCTTATTGGTAACCTGTGTAATTGCTGCTTAGTAACACTAGCTTCAATTAAAGCTAGTTGGGAGACAGACACCATTGAATATGGAGCAACTGTGTCTCCTTGGCTTTGCTTGCTAATTCTGCCCCCTACTCCCACTCCATGAGCCATATGGAAGAAGGGAACAGGCTTTGAGTTAAATTTGGAGATCTATGAGGCATGAGATGCGTAGTTGCTCTATTCATTTGAATTGAAAATTTGGTCCAATTCTGGAGACTTTTCAGCATCAACCTTCTGGGTTGTGCTGTAAATCTGGAAATGACTTTGTAACATTATTTGCTTTGACTTCACAGGGCTAAGTGCTGTCTCACACCTAGCAGAAAAGCAATAGAGCAATAGCACTTGAACCGCTGTACTTGTCATCTTTCCTTTCAGCTAAGAATACCAAGGAACTTTAAAATAATTCTATGCCTAAATTAACATAAGTTGAACTAGTCCTGTAACCTGGAATCGTTTCCAGGCAACTTCTTTGTGCTTTCTTCATTGTGCTAGCAAGATATTGCTGCTGCTGCTACTTCTTCTTCTTTTTAATATTTTGTAGTTGTTAATGGACCTTTATTTCATTTATTTATATGTGGTGCTGAGAATCAAACTCAGTGCCTTACACATGCTAGGCAAGCGCTCTGCCACTAAGCCCCAGCCCCAGCCCCAAGACATTGCTTCTTTACTGTCTCAGGTCAGCTGAGGTCAGAGATTACAGACAGAAAATAAGGGGAAGGAGAGGCAAACCACCATGGATCGTTGAAGAGGAAGGACAAAACACATACCTTCCACGGTAACTATGGCTGTCTTGATTTCCTATTAACATATATTTGATAACTACATGGTAGTAAAAGCTAGATAATGCTGATGATAATTTCAGTGAGAGCTAGAAAAATATACCAAAAGTATATTTACTTTGCAAAAATTATATGCTAATCATTGCTTCTCTTTGACTTTCATAGAGAATTCTGATGGGGCTGTCTATTTCCCAGGTAAAATTGATCCAAAAATTAAGAAAATGTATCTAATGTATGAAAAATGGGTCCACATGCCTAGGTGGGCTTAAGTAGTGACTGAATGAACAATCTTTTCCTCCTTTTTAAAGATAAGGTAGAAATACGAAATAGATAGTATGGACACGCCCTATAAGAAATCAATCCCTCTACCACCCAGAAAGAGTTTAAAAGCTGAGAGGGACAGTAGAGATTTATCTGGTTTAATCTTTTCTTTGTATAGATGAGGCAGAATGTGTTTATAGGAAGTAGGATTGAACCAAACGACCCCTCTGTTCTCTTTCAACAATCACACTCTAAATTTATGAGACTAATTGAACTACACAACAAGCTAACATTGACAGTATGTTTTAAGAGGAAGTTTCATGAAAGAATTGCAGAGAACTTTTCTTTTATTCTAGTCAGTAAAGGTTGTTTCTCTCAGTGCAAAAAATATGGATATGTGAATGAGAATCAGACCTTTTCACATATGTTACTGAAACACAAAATATCTTTGTGGCTCTCTTGCCATCCACTCGTTTATTTATTCAATAAATAAATACAAGGGATTTGACAATGTACTGGTTGCTAGTGCTGCAGAAGAAATAATACAGATATGATCTTCCTTCATGTGTAACATTTCTAACTAGAGGTCACACAGACCCATTTGCATTGTTCTATTGATTCTAAGCACATATTTCCCTCCTATATTTTAGTATCTGTGACATCAGGATACATCTTAAAATTTAAGAATATGACAGCTTGACATCCTTTTTTTTTTTTCCTTTGTGGCATGAAATATAGTGGTTTGTTTAACGATTGCAGGTATTCTCACTTATGTATCAAGAGAATATAATGATTCTATAATATATATTTTCTATATATAATGTAAGAAATCAATCCCTCTATCACTCAGAAAGAGTTTATAAGCTGAAAGGGACAATAAATATTTATCTAGTTTAATCTTTTCTTTGTACAGATGAGGCAGTATGTGTTTATAGAAATGAGGATTGAACCAAATGACCCCTCTGTTCTCTTTCAACAATCACACCCTAAATTTATGAGACTAATTGAACTACATAACTACATATATAATTATATTTATATTTCTTATTTATAGGCATATATCATTACATACGCATATGTATCAAAATACACATCCAATATTCACTATGGCAAGTGCTAGAAAGAAAAAGTGTTATAGAGAAACTAAAAGGAGATCTACTTTGGATTTCTGGTGTGGGAAGACCTTTGGACAAGGTAATGTGTATCTTGAAGAAAGAGAAGCATTCAGTTGAACAGGGGAGACAGGAGCGTCACAGGAACAGAGAAGAGACTTTATGGGCCCAGGCGGGGGAGAGTTGGGGCCCTTTGAAGAACAGTTGGAAGACCAAAGTTACTGGACCATAACAAGCATAGAGCCTTTCAAGAAGCCTGATGCTTTTAGCTCCTTGCACGCGTTTATTCTGGAAAGACCTTTTTGAGATCATTTGTTTTGAAGACCTTTTCCTTTGTGCATTGGTCACTGCAGGATGGAATAAAGACATCATAGCCTCTGCCACCACTTGGGAAAATCAGTCCAAAATGACATTTGTTATAGAATCGTTTTTAAACTAAATGTTGGAAGTATGTGCAATCATATTTGAGTTCAATTATTTGGCTTTTTTTTTGGAATTATGTATCCAGGTAATTTTTTTTCTCCTCTTTTGGCTTTATTGTTCTTTGGTCCCTTGCCATTTTAAACCAAGTAAAGTAGACCTTCCTTAATTGAAATTCTTTAGGATGAAGACTTGTTAGGATTTTGTGTTCTAATAGAAAAATACCTGTGCTTGAAAGTGCACATATATACATATATAAAAAAAACATTTATTCAATGTGGGGTTGCAGAAGCTGTCATTCACAAGCTCAATCGTAACGAACCTTTATAAAAGTAAAAGTAAAAATTAACAAAATTAAATATGCATAAGTGTAAAAAAAAATACACCAAAGTCTAGAACACACAGTTTGTATTTTTAAATGGGGAAAGATGTTCTCTGTACCTGATTTATATTTAACTTCATCAACACTGCTACTTATAGTCAAAGAGGAAAATCCATGTTAATGAAGTTTTATCACAAAATATTTTTTTATTCTTCTCCAACATAAATTACATACTTTTTTTTTCTGTATATGTAACCTAACAACAATTAGCTTATCTCAGGCACACTTAAATAGGTATCTCAAAACCAAAAGAAAATACTTAATCAAGTTTAAGGAACACTTTCAAAAAGAACCACAAAATATTGAATTATTTAATCATTTTAAAAATTGATTACATCACCACCACCACCATTAACAACATCTCCAAAAATAGGTTCAAAATATCTTGTCATCCTTTGAGTTTTGTTTCTTTTTTCATGATTGTCTTCCAGGCATTTGCTTTGCTTTCCAATTTTCTTTTGCTAAAGGAAATTTTGTATAGGCTCTTCTGAATGTTGCATTCACTTTAAAATCCAGGTGCATATTTGCATGAAAGCATTTACTGAAAATAAAGACAATCCTATGATGAGGAGGAACGAAATCTTTAATGAAAACAGTACGGTTCCTTAAAAGAGTGATTCGCTGCCAAATTAGATAGAGGTGGGGTCATGCCTAACTTGGTGTTCTCTATGCTGAGGCTATTGAGGCGAAATTGTACCCATCAAGCTCCAACAATGTTTAGAACCTAGATGTAAACCCTGCTGTTTCCCAGGAAGTGAAGTCGTTTAAATGAAAACTTGTCCATACTGCTGGGATTTAATTGACCACACATGGTGGAGAATGTGAGCGGAAGAACTCAGAGGATTACGTTCAGTTCTTCTAAGTGAAAAGTCATCCAACTTAAACAGGAAGGAACAAAATTTGAATGCTAGAGGATGGAGCAAAATTGCTATAATTTCTAAGGTGGAAATCTCAGATGGCTTTGTATTTTCTGTAAGTTTTCCTATAGGAAAGAAAAGCAGCAAAACACAGCTGAAAAGACTGCATTTAAAGTGAAGTAGGGAAAATGTCAAAAATAGAACTATGAAAATTGAAAGGGAAAAATAATTCCTGGAATTTTTATACTTCATCGTTCATGCTTAATTCAATTAGCAATGATGGATATATTTTGCTTAGTGTTCATTAATCACCTAAAACCCTCATGTAACCATCGTATTAGTCTATTATGACTGTACTCTTAGATAAACAAACAATTTGATTCAAAAATCTAACTAATATGAGTGCTTTCGTTAGATGCCATTAGTATTTCAAAGTATTGTTAATAGACCTGGAGAAACAAAACGTTTTAAAAAGAACTCCTAATGAGAACAGCAAAAACAAGTAAAGCATTAAGAAAACTACATGCAAGAAATCATCATTCCTAAGATGGAGCTTTTGTGGATGTAAGGATACATATTTATACATATATCTAACGCTTCTCCTTTACATAGATAGAACAAGACTTCCAACACAGGAGCAATATAATTAATCGATTTCTGATTTTGTATCTGCCTCATTGGTTGTAAGTTTGTGACTGCAGGCAAATGATCTTAACTTGATCCTGAAATTTATTTAAAAATTTTTTTTTGTAGTTGTAGATGGACAGCATGCCTTTACTTTATTTGTTTATTTTTATGCAGTGCTAAGGATTGAACCCAGTGCTTCACACATGTTAGGTGAGTGCTCTGTCACTGAGCTACAGCCCCGGAGTTCGTTTTTTTTTTTTTTTTTAAATGGAGAAGCTAGGTGCAGTGGCACATGTCTGTAATCACAGAGACTTGGGAGGCTGAGGCAAGAGGATCGCAGTTCAAAGCTGTCCTCAGCAAGTTTGCAAGGCCCTAAGCAGCTTAGAGAGACCCTGTCTCTGAATAAAAAATAAATAAGGGCTGGGGATGTGGCTCAGTAGGTTAAATGACCCTGGATTCAATGCTTGGTACAAAAAAAAAAAAAAAGGAAAAATTGGAGGAATTTACAATATTTTTCATGACAACTTCCTATTGCAACCAGATAAGAGTGTGTGTATGTGTATATATATATGTCAGTATATGATAAGAGATTAAGTAAATCAATATTAATAAAGAAATAGTTTATCACTGCTATTAGTATTATGCTAGAAAGGTACAATTATAGGCAGGAATGTCTTGGTCTACAAGGCTAGTGTCTATTGCTAAAATAATTTTTTGTTTCCTTCCAGGCTTCAGTGAATTACTGAAAACTCTATTGTTCATATTGGCCTTTCCAAAAGGTAACGACCAAATCATTTAAGTTAGACAGCCAAGACTTAGCTCCAGAATTAATTTTGGCTTATTGTACTCAACATGCTTAAAACTGTCAACAGTTTTTGTTCTCTTCAGTATTTAATAAGGTCAGAAGTTTAAAAAAAGATTTTCTTGATAGGGTTGTTTCTTCTTTCCCTTCGGAAACATCACTGTGCCTAACTGCTTTAATGCTGAATTTGGCAGGTCTTAGAGGTTGGGAGCAAACAATGAAAAGTCTCTCCCTGAGACAGAGTATGGAATGAATGCCCCAGGGAACACACCACCCTCCTCCCTCCTCCAATCTCAAAGGCCAGATGGGCTCTAGACAGACCCTGGGAGTGGAGGCAGTCTGGGGTGGTGGATGTTAGCTGCGGTTCTAGGAAATCCCCTTTCTGAAAGACACGTGGGAAACCTGTTTGGGTACCCAGAGCAGTGCCAAAATGTTTAGAAATGGGACTAACGTGGTGGACTTTTGCAGAGTCTGTATTAGACAGAAGCATCCTGCTTTCTAAGGAGCTGAAACTCAGGATTGCTGATCTGTGGAGTTCAGAGTACAGTAAAGATTAATAGTGGTGTGAGTTCTCATGACTTTGGTTGCATACCTTGGCTTTACAAAAAAGGTCTTTTCCAGCAAGTTTATTTAATTGGGGGATTATAGCATGACAAGGAATGAAAAAGGATTTTTGTTTGTTATAAGGGCAAAGGAGCAGGCAAAGAGGATGTGGTGAGAGATACTTTCTGTCTATTCAAAGGTGTAAATGGACAGTTCATATAATAGAAAATTCAATAGCTCACATATGGTAAATTACAGAGGCTACCTTGCAAATAACAAAATGCTCATTAAAAGAAATTATGGCATCTTTGCAAACCTATTAGAATCACCAAAATAAATAACAATGAGAAAAACCTCAAATTAAATTATTTTTGGTGAGTAATGTGTTCAGAGTCTGCTATAGTAGAGTGTTATATTTGGAATGTGAAGACTTAAATATAACCTAAACAGCAAGTTTTTACCTTTGTGAAGTTCAATTTTTTTCTCATCTATAACGTGTGGATAATATCTATTAATAAAGTAATTTTTCAAAAGGTAAGACATTGTATATATCTATTTTTCTTCCTGTATTTACCAATAGATTAATAAGAGATGTGGAAATTTTTTTTTTAAAGAGAGGGAGAGAGAGAGAATTTTAATATTTATTTTTTAATTTTTGTCAGACACAACATCTTTGTTTGTATGTGGTGCTGAGGATTGAACCCGGGCCACACGCATGCCAGGTGAGCGCACTACCGCTAGAGCCACATCCCCAGCCCTGTGGAAAATTTTAGTTGCTTATTTTTTTCAGAAGCATATGGGATGCAATTTATGAATATACTAACAATGTTTAATAATAAATTAAGGAAACTCTCAAAATAACAGGGAGGGGTTTATTATTAAAAATTACAATTGGGTGGACTCCATCAATATATTCACATTAAACTCAGATTTAACCACATTTCCCTTGTTTTGTTTGGTGATTCCCTCTATGTTAACATAATTTAATTCACAAAATAATCATGACAGGTAGACATTATTCACCCTATCTTAAAGATGGTGAACTAAAAGACACCTAAGTTCATTTAGTCGAATGGACTGATATTTACATAACATATTTATAAGTGAAAAAACCCTGAAAACAAGATAATGCACACATACTCTTTAACATTATATATGAATGTATATGACAAAAACTGAAAGACTATTTTAACAAATATAAGTGGTTTAGAACTAAACATTTAAACTTTTAAAAAAAATTATGATACTTTTTTAAAACTTCTAAGACCCCCTCCTAAAAAAAATACCCCCAAGGGAAGTCTTGTTGGTATTATTAAAATAAAAATACCATCACCCCAAGGGAAAATCAGTTTAAAAATCACTTATACTCTGAAAGATATTATTATAATTTAATAATAAAACCAATTTTACCACAAATCAGAGAAAACATGACCTTTACCAACACATGGGGGGCCATGGGAATTCAGATTATAACCTCACTGAAAATTGCAAGAAAAATGACCCTGGCAGATAATAATTCACTTAACATCCCTTAACAAAGACAAGAACACGATCCTGGAGCATTTTTCTGTGTCAATTAGCAGTTAATATGTTATCTGCTCAATGACATTAAGATGTGGTTCCCCAAACCCTTCACAAAGACATTGGCTTTGATGAGTGACAGACAACAGCACAGACAGACTGGTGAAAGGAAATTCAATTACATTGCTTCTAAATCGTACATGCTCTGGGTTGAACTCAGAGATTCAAATACCAAAGAATCACACTGGACCCTAGATTTCCTTTAGGGAATGCTGAGTGATTTCACAATTTTGTCCCTGCTAGAGAAGGGCATGCTGCAGGGCAGTTCCGGGTAGTACGACCGCAGAATGCCCTTGGATAAGGAGTGTGAGGGCTGGCATTTAATGTTTAAGAAGCATTTCAGAGAGTGGCAGGTCACTCAGGGCCTTGATAATTCTACACATAATAGAACAAGGGCAGAGATGGCTTTTGTCTAAGAAGTAATTCAAAAAACAGCTGTTCTCTTTGTTTATTCAAGTAGACTGGTTTCCAAGCTAGGGGTTCTTGCATCCCAGAAGTTAGTTACAGATGATCAGCTGGGGTCTGGAAAGAAAACACTAGAACTATTATTTATTTTTGCCTAATAATGTATGAAGGGAATTAATCTTACCAGGACCTATAGAAAGGATTGGGGCCGGCACTGCTCAGCACCCTTTCTTGGTCTGTGTGTCAGATTGCTTTGTATTTTGAACAGTGTGGAAATTTCCCTGAGAGGAGAATGGAGTTTCATGAAGTGGAGGTGGGGAGGGGGCCATTATTTCCACTCTTTTGTTTGCTTCAGACTTTTGAACTAGAGCCTAGTAAGTGGATTTGCAGATTATATTATCTTGTTTTAACTGAATGAATGCTCACTAACTAGACAAGTACCTTGAGAAATGACCCTTGCAGAGAAACTTGAGATTAAAAAAAGCCTAATAACGTAAGCATGAGTGAACAACAATACGATGGCAGAAGTGGCCCTTGGCCTGTTTAGTCACGTGACAAGGGAAAAACCAGTGATCGAGTCAGCTCTATTAAGAAAGTAACTCCCCCTACCCCCTGCCTTTACCAGGAAAATTATTTAAAATACCAATGTGCGTCCTCTGTTGTTAGTGATGGTCCTCACCCCAAGTTTATGTTTATGTCATGCACGTGATGCCTTTGCTAGTTACCCTCAGCTGTCATAGCTGTATTAATTTGCTAGGGCTGCTATGACAAGTAGCCCACACTAGGTGGTTCAAACCAAAGACATTTATTTCCTCACAGTTCTGGAGTCTAAAAGTGTAAGCTCAATGTGTCAGCAGGGTTGTTTCTGCTGAGGATTCTCTTCCTGGCTTGTAGCTGGTTACCCTCACCCTTTGTCTTCACGTAAGTCTTTTGTCTGTGGGTATGCCAGTCTATGTCCAAATTTCCTCTTCATGAGGACACCTCTTTTTCCTCAGGAACGCAATATCATGAAATAATATCATAGTTTACAGTATTGATAGTATGTTATACTATGTAACATTACTTTATATCATATTATAATATTATACTCTATTACAGTTGGCCCTCCATATTTATGGGTTCCTCATATATGGATTCAAACAACCACAGTGAAAAGTACTTGAAAAAAATTGTATGTTGTCTTTGTCATTATTCCCTGAAAAATACAGTATAACAACCATTTTATATTGTTGTAGATATTATAAGTAATCTAGAGATGACAGAGCATATGGGAGATGTATGTAGCTATACGTAAATAAAGAACTTGAGTATCCGTAAATTCTGGTATCCATGGTACCAATCCCTTGCAGATACAAAGGGTTGACTGTATTTACTATTTGTCTCCCTTATCAGAACACAACCTCCATGAAAGCAAGTGCTTAGTCTTTCTTGTTCACTACTCCACAGCTTCCAGAACACTGCCTGGAGATTATTAGTGCCCAATGAATATTTGTCAAATCAGTGAACAGATATGCAAAGTGGAATAAATGGACTAACTTCAGATGACAAAATTGTGATACTCTGTATGTAGTGTTAGTGCAACATTTAGCATATAATAAGCACTCAGAAACTTTGACATTTATTGTTATGTTCATTTCAAAGATGATTTATCACTCTCCATTTTTTAAAAAGGTAGTCGTTCAACTCTTTGTTTATGTGTTAATTAATCAAACATTTATTGCCAACTAGTGCATTAGGAGCTGGGGGCCATGAAGAGGATAAGAAACATCCCCCGCCCTGAAAGAGAATCCAGTTTATTGGCAGTGTCATAGGAAGCATTTAATTTAGCTACTTCATATTTTTCCATTTAGAAGCTAATTTCTTTTGTATATTCTTTCCTTTCTCATATTCTCCAAGATGTGTTCTTCAGCTTCTGTTTGCAAGTGGCTTTTTTCTTCTTTAATTCTCTGGATTATTCTGGTCAATTGAATAGGTCAACATAAAACATTGGGCAATATGGGGCTAGGGTTGTGGCTCAGTGGTAGAGTGCTCACCTAGCACAGGTGAGGCCCTGGGTTCAATTCTCAGCACCCCATAAAAATAAATAAATTAATTAAAGATATTGTATACAACTACAACGAAAAAAGAAAAACAAACAAACAGACAAACAAACATAAAACACTAAGCAACAACTAACTCACTCTACATTGGAGAAAATGATTGTCATGCTTTAACTGACCTGAACGAATTCTTTTAATTTTCTAGTTCCTTATTCTATTGCTGCTGCTGCAGCTGCTGCTGCTATCAATTAGGTCATTCAGAAATAATTTTATTTGCTAATATTTTGTGTGAAATCTTTTTTAACTTAAAGATTCCAAACATTTTACTAGAATTTTGCCATCTACTTTTTCTTGAAGATTTTGTTCAGATAGTCCCTCCTCCCAAAGGCTTTCCAGGTTAAATTAGCTACCTGTTCCTCTAGGCCCTATTGTACATAGTCATGGGTTAAGCCATTTTGGCACTTAAGACATTTAAGAATTCTGCTTTTGGCTGTCTTGTGTACCAGCCTGGAAGCCCCCCTGGAGTCAGGAATCAGGCCTGGCTTATCCCAGTGTCTCCTTTGCCTATCACGATGCCTGGCTATTAGAGTTGTCATCACAGGTAACTCCTGCTATGTAGCAGGCCCTGCTGTGCTTTCTCTACCTTCACACTGATCTTCTGATGCAAGAACTATGATCATCTTCGTTTCCCTGATGGGGGAAGGAGGGTTCAGAGGTCTCCACTAACTTGGCAAAATCATCCAGCTAATAATGGTCCAAATGGAATTTGAACAGAGACAGTGTGACTTGGGATTCCACATTAACCCTTGCACCCTACCCACAAATGTACTTTGAATTGAACTGCATGTGTAAATTGCTTTACATGATGGAAGAATCATGGCAGGAAAGTTTAACCACAATTTAAGCTTAATTATTTCTTTAGTAGATACCAGTTTTTCAGAAGTATAGATTTTTTTTTTAATTATTTTCTGGTTTAAAAGTAGAAGGTTCCATGGGTTATTGAAGTCCTTATTTCTATATTGCTATAATCTTCTGAGAAATTTATGTTTAGCTTTCTGGAGAAAGGATAATTTATGCCAGGCTTTGGCTCTTTCCTGGGATGAAATCTATCCTCAGGAAAAAAAATAATGTGAACCAACGTTTACTGAGCATTCTCTGTATAACTTGGCCAATGACACACAGCTGGTAACTGGTGGGACAGGAATTTGGATCTACATCATTCACTATTGTGAACCACTAAACCATCCTTCTTCATATAGGACCTTCCCCTGCCCAAGATTTGTAGCCCACTGGCCAGAACTCTGAACGGTGTTCCCTTTCCCTGTCTGGGAACTCCAGTTCCTCTAGGACTAGAGACTTACTTTTTAGTCCTCGTGATTGGCTAACTAGTACATTTTCCTGCTGGTCACTGATTTTTCTAGAATTCCTAATAACTGGAAATTTTTAGACCACTACCTCTTTCAGTATTTTTATGGCCTACACACATCTTTGATGTATGGATAGAGAATCATACATTGCCTTAGGTCTGGGAGCAATCCCAAGCATTACCTATCACACATGACCGATACTTGAGTATAGCTTCTGCAATATTACTGCCAAGGGGTTATATGGATGTTTTAAAAGTGGGGTTTGAAGAACCAAATAAACTCAAGTGTGATTTGACCATCCACAAGCACAATGAGACTCTTATCCTATGATAGTGATAGTTAAGAAGATACTAGTACTAAAAAAGCGAGCCTTTTTATTTTCTCCCTGTCCAATATGTGCTAAGTACTTGCTGTTCATGTTCTCTTGGGGTCCTCTCAAAACATATAATTTACATTTTACTATGAGGACACTGAGGCACACAGAGGGGATGACCTGCCCAAGGTCAAACAACTAGAAAATGACACAGCTCTGACACCAAACACTTTGTTACCTCAAAAATTAGAATTGTACTAATCTTTTTCTGTTTTTTTTTTTTTTGTATCAGGAATTGAACTCAGGGATACTCAACCATTGAGCCAAATCCCAGCTCTATTTTGGATTTTATTTAGAGACAAGGACTCATTGAGTTCTTAGTGCCTTGCCGTTACTGAGGCTGGCTTTGAATCAGTAATTCTCCTGTCTCGCTTCCTGAGCCATTGGGATTACAGGAACAGCCATTGCGCCCGCTTTTTTTTTTGTAGTTAAATACAGGATGGACTTTTATAGCACATACTGTTAATGGAAGCCTCTCCCTCTCTCTTGTCATCCCCAGTTGCTGAGCATAATATTGTCTATCTTAAACTCAACAGATTTTTTTGTTTGTTTGCTTGTGTTTAAAATGCCGGTATGTTAGTTTTCTATGGCTGCCATACAAAATACCATGGATTTATACAACAGAAATTTATTTTATCATGATTTTGGAGGGTGGAAATTCAAAATCAAGGTGTCAACAAGGTTGGTTTCTGCTTGGCTTGTAGGTGGCCACCTTCTTCCTGGGTCCTCCCATGGTCTTTCTTCTGTGTGAGCTCTACATTTGTGCAACCCTCATGCCTGTGTATCCAAATTTCCTCTTCTTATAGTGACACCAATCAGATGACTAAGAGGCCACTCTAATGGCTTCATTTTTAACTGTATCACCTTTCCAAAGGCCCTATCTCTAATAAAGTCATATTCAGAGGTACTGAGAATTAAGGTTTCAATGTGTACATTTTTTTGGGGGGTGCAGGGGATAGAACCCAGTGTCTCACACATGCTCAACATGTGTTCTGTCACTGAAATACTTACCCAACCCCTCAATATTTGAGTTTTGAGGAGTCACAGTCCAACTCATAATAGTAGGATGTCATATTTATCTCACTAAAACTTTTTGTTAGATTTGGCTTAGGACTCATTGGGAATTTTTTAAATGCTGATTTTGTTCCCCAGCATTCTTGCCATTCCTTCCAAATTTGTGCCATCTGTGAACTCAATATGAATTCTGTCTATTTCTATTTCCATTGATTAATAAAACTGCAGAAGATAACAGCAGTGATCTTGGAGCTCAGAGATAAGGAGCTAGCCAACTTCATTTGATTCAATGCCTTCTTGCTGCCTTTGGGCCCCTGTGGGCTTCTCTGGTGTCTATGCTACTATCTGTCTCTAGTTTAGTCCCTGTGGCTATTCTCTATACACTAGTTTTGATCTAAAAGATGAACTACAGGTACTATGTTCAGCCCATTCTAATGACAGCTTCTCTTAATTTGGTGAATTGGATAATAGACAAGCCTTTAGAAGAGGAATCAAACTACGTGAATTCTAGCCCTGGGTTTATAATAATTTGTGTCATGTAATCTCTTGGATTTTCAAGTTTCTCACTTGTAAACATGGAATAATACCTGCCCTAATTCAGGCATTACAGGGTTGGTATGAGATTCCAGTGAAATGTATAAAGGTTCTAATGAGCAAATTGTAAGCAATCCATGGGTAATATTTTGTCAGATATTTTAGGATTCACATCTCTTAGCCTATTCTCAGGTCAAAATAGTTTGAGCACCAATCAGAAGATGATGAAAGCATCTACTTTTTTGAGATTGGACTGTTGCTTTTATAATTTTTGTTTTGTTTAGTATTTTGTTTTGTTTAGTATTTTGTTTCAGGACCTTTTGAGGATCGATACAGTACAAATATACTTTTAAAAAATCAAAGTTAATTAAAATAGAGTTGTTCTCTAAATTTAGAGCTGTCCTAAAATATAAATCATTGGTTGAAGGTATGGAAATCAAGTTTAGTGTCAGTTTAGTACCTTGTATCTAATATAAGGCATATCTGCCTGAGAACTGTCCTGTGAAGATATTCTAAGCAAAATAGAAGAAACATTTTAGAATATACCTTTCCATTACCTGAATAAGCAATGTATGATTAATTATAGCCAAGGCTTTTTGTAAGATGAAATTCTGAATTTCTAATCTTATTTTCCCATTGCTTTCCTTATAACATATACAGTCTTATGAGAACTATATGTTAGCATAGCATTGTAAATGAGCTTGCTGAGTCATTTATCTATTTGGGACAGAATCTAGGCTTCCTGGATTGTAAGGTGCCACAGATACGTAATGGGGAATCTCGCAGGATATTAGGGTAGAGAAGGCATGTAAAGAGGAACTTGCGTTTATTGTATGTCTGTGAGTCATACTTTATGTGCTGTTGAAATTCTCATTTAATCTTGACAATTCTGAGGTAGCACAAATATAGCAGCTGGGATAAGAGTATATATAACAGTTGGAAATGCCAATGTACTCAAAATCAGCTTTCTAAATTGTGAACCACGTCTGTTGATTCTATTTGTAGAAAATAATACTGAAAAATTTTTTTTATTAAGATTAAAAAGAAAAATCTGGTTCTGTGTTCAAGAGGAGGGCTGCTGTAATGTTGGGATAGTTGACCAAGTTCAATGTCTGGTGGTTAATGCTACTTTCTGCAGGGTTGTTATTAATAATCCCAGTTTTTCAGATGATGAAACTGAAGCCTAGAAAAATTAAATACTTGTTCCATGTCCCAACTGGTATCTATCAGAACTGGGATGCAAGCCATGTTGGCTTCTGAGTGTGTGTTTGCTCTATGCCCTAAAAATGCTGGAATAGGATCCAGGGATTGTCCTCTTTGCCCTGGGTTTTTTTTTTTTTTTTTTGCTAGGAATTTAACCTTTCTGGATTTCACATTCTCTTATTTTTTTATTTTTTATTTTTTTTTTGTTCATGGACCTTTATTTTCTTTATTTTATTCATTTACTTATATGTGGTGCTGAGAATTGAACCCAGTGCCTCACACATGTGAGGCAAGTGCTCTACCACTAAGCCACAAACCCAGCCCTAGATTTCACATTCTTGACCACAGTAGGGGGACAGTTTTATCATGGAGCAGACAATAATCTTTTTTAGTGTTTGAAACATTCATGAAGTGCTATATAAACGCAGTTTTTTTTTTCTCCAAAAAATTCTGGAACAAGATTATATGTTAAATTCCTTTCTTAATTTAGAGTCTTTACAATCCAACAATGTAGTCCACTAGAATATTCTACAATGATGGAGTGCCCAATACAGTAGCCACTTGCCACATGTAGCCATTGAACCCCTGAAAGGTAGTGACTGAGGAACTAAAATTTTAGCTTTACTGAATTTTTAAAAACTGTAAGTCTAAATTAAATGGCTGTATATTGCTAATGGTTGTTGTAACAGTGCAGAATATGGGATGATGTCACGCTGAAATGTAGATTCTGTGTTACTTGAATGATCCGTAATTTAGTTGTAGCTGGTAAACTAAAAGAGGTGTTTTGTACTTCCTGTAATCCTGGTATCTCAAAGGCATATTAAATTTGTCATTTCAGTTTTAAGCAAGAATGATCTTCCAGTGGCCTTAATCAATTAATTAATATTTACTTGTTGAATGAATGCATGGAGTTGTATGGTATATGTCGATTCCCCTTTCCCTGTCTAGGCCTCTCTTATCTGTGCAATATGGGGAGACACATACATTGCTGTATTATACTGATGTTCAAAGGTATCTAGCATGCAGAAAAGCCTCTGGCATAGCAAGTAGGAACCTAACTAAATGTCAGTCCCTTTCCTGGCCTTCCA
Organism: Marmota marmota marmota; assembly: GCF_001458135.2. Taxonomy (NCBI): domain Eukaryota; kingdom Metazoa; phylum Chordata; class Mammalia; order Rodentia; family Sciuridae; genus Marmota; species Marmota marmota. The sequence goes on from NW_025999853.1 coordinate 20,774,672, forward strand.
GATAAATTGTGTCCTGTAAAGGAAAGAGCAAAGTACTCACACAACTGGCCAATGTGTGTGTCAGGGCTTGTTCATCACAGCTGAGTCTCTGTGTCAGTTGTCATTCATTTCTTTGGTTCAGAATTTGTAACTTTAGCTCATCATGTGGGATGATCTTTCATTGTGTAGTTCAGTTTGCATTTGTTTGTATGATTTTTAAAAATATGAAATCAGAGGGAGTACTTTCTTCGCTCCACAAAGCTGACTTCCCCTACCCAATAAATGACTCATTCAAAAATATATTTAATTGGGAGCATCTTAATTTCTGTAAATATAAAGAGTCCAACTGTTCCCACGTTTCTCAAGCAGTCATATGATTTTTATTTTTTTGTTTCATACATTTTTTTAGTTAACTGGAAGAGGCGGATACTCCTTTATCCTCCTCATCTCCTTATCTCCTCTGCGTGTGGGAAGTTGTGAATCAGTACACGTATAACTTCAAGAAAAATTTTATATTAGGACAGTGACTATAGATGTTCTTAGCTTTGTGACTCAGTAGGACGTTGTTTTTCAGCAGTATAGTTTTAACTACTTACTTTCTATAAATGAAAAAGAAAATTTTACCCTCAGAAGTACTAATGAACTTCTGTAAAGGATTCATTTGACCTTCTGTTGAAATAGACCATCTTTATCAATTTGTGGAAATTCTTATCCCACTTATATGGAATGGGAAGCTTTGATTGTATCTGACTAAGTAAAGACCTGCACAAATCGGCTTTATTCTAACTGATGTTTGGGAAGAGAACAAATTCTTCAGAGAACCTGATGCCCTGAAGGGCCATTCTGCCTTTGATCTTATCTCTTGACTTTTCCTTTTTAACTCAAGGCTAATCTTAAATTCAAGCCATCCTTCTTCCTTAGAAAGACCCCGTAATAATTTTCAAAGTGGGAGCACAAGCAATTTTTCACAAGGCAATCATTAGGAGATCAACTTTTAAACATATAAAAGCAAACTAAACTTATATCCTTAATAATCTCTCCAGCCTGACAAAATGAGTTTTATTTTGACTCAGACACAATTACACATAGAAATGCATTGTTACTCTGTTTTTTTTCAAAATATCTTTATTTATTTTTATGTGGTGCTGAGGATTGAACCCAGTACCTCACATATGTGAGGCAAGCACTCTACCACTGAGCCACAATCCCAGCCCCTATTGCTCTGTTTTAAACTAGTGTTTTAGTGAAGAGAAAAAGGAAAGTTATAGTGGTGAGCCACATGGTACTTTTTGCATGAGAATCTTTAGGAAAAGATAAGAATCAGATTAAAATACAGTTAGGAAACTAATATTGCCATCATGCAAGATCATTTGAACACACACCTGACAGAGATGAAACTATGAGTCTAATGAAAGTAACACTGAATATGTGTTGGGAGAAGTAAGATTTTTTTTTTTTTTGAGTTTTGATGGTAACTAGTAGTGTGACCTAGAGTAAGTAAATGCTTTATATTCTCCGTGTCTCTTTTCTCACCTAGGAAAATAACACATACAAGCTCTAAAATATTATGATAAAAATTCTATATCTTTCTGTAGAAGTACACATGTAGACTTTTATATACAGAAATAAAATGTGAGGGGACCTTGTCATGCTTTTGGAATTATGCTGCAGTATTGCAATATTGGCAATGTTTTGTTCCCATCCATCTACATGTTCTCTTATATGACCCTCATGGCAGACAAGGGCAGGTATTTCTGTCCCCTGCCTGGGATGATGCACACTGTGAGCATGTTAACTTTGGTCTCCCTGGCATTACACTTGAAACAATTACATGAATGATGTAGCAAGTGCAGTTGCCACAGAGTTTATAACCAATAACGGCCCCAAAGGGTTACGGATGGCTGTTCCTTGACCCAGTAATAATCAGTCATAAAAATCCACCAGGCAATCGGAAACTGTCCAAAGTCATTTCTCAATGAGTCATTCGTCACTGTTAACAAGAATGAGTTAGGGATTGCATGGAAAATATTTGTTATTTTTATGGTAACCAGATTTCAACAGATGAACAAAAAGTTATCATTCATCCACTTCTGAGGAACAGGTGGGTTATTTGAAAGCCGTCAATCCTTGTTTCCTTTAGGAGTGTGTAGAAACATCTGTCAACTTCCTAGTTACTGATTCTCCAGAGTTGTCATTGATTTGCAACTGGAAAATGGGGGACATAGTAAATGAACCTGCAAAAGAGTCTTGCCTGAATTTTGTTCATTTCATAAGAGTTTTAACCTTTCTGGATATTTGCTTCTTAATTTGTAAAACAAAATTGTTTTTAGATAATCCTTCAAGATCACTTCTGTTCTAAATGTCTGTGACTTATGAACCCAGTGACTTTCAGTAAGTGGTTAAAAAAAAATCTCAATATCTTCCTGTTGAACTTGAAAATAAGAGAAAGGGCATGTGTTTTAATATACTTTAATCAACAACTAATGTCTTTATACTATATAATTATAATATTCTTGTTTTTTAAAAATATATTTACTTTATTTATTTTTATATGGTGCTGAGGATTGAACCCTGTGTCTCACATGTGCAAGGCAAGCACTCTACTGCTGAGCTAGAACCTAGCCCCTTATTTTTGTTTTTTTTTTTGATACATGAATTATAAATTCCTGATTCCTCTTTGATAAACATATTAAATTACTTTTAAAAAACAATTTAATTTGAAAAACTTTTACTAGATAGTTAATCACATTTCAAATCCTTATATATGAATAGGTTATTAACCTATTATCTATTGGAAAGAAATTTTATATATAAACTTGCTATAATTGTGAGATATGGAGTCTACAGTCATGTAAATGTTCTTAAGGAGGTACAAGCCCCATCCTTCCCCAAGTCCCTCTCTTATCATACAAATAAAAATATTCTTCCAAGCTTAATATTCTGGAAATCTTGTTTTATTTTCTTTAAAAGACATGGATTGAAGATTCTGAGGAAGCTGCTGGCTGAGTGCCATGGTATCATAACAGTTATTTGTAACATATAGTTCCCTGGTGAGTGGATTGGAGATAATTTCATTATATTTACCAAGGTGGTTTATTTGTCAGAGTTTGTGTGTTTGTGCAGTTATAAAGGAGTTTTCAGCAATGGAATGATGAATATAGCAGTTAAAATTATTATAGACAACCTTGTCATATCTAAGTTGACCATGAGCTAGATCCTTTGGGGATGGTGAAACAATCAAATACTACCAAGTTGGCTGAACAAATGTTTGGTGCTTTCTCAAAGGTGGCTGATTACTCAGAAAGATGGTGATGGCTACATCAACTAAAAGATAAACTTTTGTAAGGGAGTTATCAGGTTGATAAATAAGGGACCCAGATACAGGCCTGAGATGAAAGGTTAAGAGGCAGGACCTAAATAGTAACCTGACTTGTTTATCACACACAGTTCTGTTAAAGAAACCATTCTTGTGCAATACTTAGGATTACAGTTTATATTGAGTAAGGGCTATGCACTGAAGGTCAGACAACACCCCCCTTTTTTATTGGCATTTAAATTTTTGATTTTGAAAAAGCAGATCATGTATATGGACAAATGTAGACCATAGCTCATCATTTGTAAATGAAATCATGATTTTTGTGAGTATTTCTTCCCCCCACCCCCCAGAAGGATGTCTTCCTTAATTAATAGTTTTATGTGCTATCTTAGTTTCTATGTTCAAAAGGCCAGAAACCTTCCTAAATACTTCTTGATTGTTTCAAATATCTAGCTAAGGTCTGCCCTACTTTAGTAGAAACCTATATATTCTCCCAATTATTTGTGTTATTTAATTTTATTTTTTATTGACATAATATTTGCACATATTTATGTGGTAAAGATGGTGTTTTAATTTGTATATCTGGGGAATTATTAGATCAGGATAAGTAACAAATCATCGTCTTAAATCTTTATTATTTCTTTATGGTGAACACATCCTCAAATCTAACTATTTTGAGATCTATAATGTATTATTTTTAATTATCTTCATCCTACCGTGCCATAGAACACCTGAATTTATTTCTATCTACTTATTTTCTCTCTTAAAAGGTCATAAATCAGCTGGGCATGGTGGTGCACACCTGTAATCCCAGCAACTTGGGAGGCTGAGGCAAGAGGATCACAAGTTCAAGGCCAGCCTCAGCAATTTAGGGCCTTACTACAAGGCCCTAAGCAACTTAATGAGACCCTGTCTCAAAGTGAAAAATAAAAAGGGCTGGGGATGTGGCTCAGGGGTTAAGCACCACTGGGTTTTAATTCTTGGTACCAAGAAAAAAAAAGTGCTTATAAATCTGTAACATCATGACATTATTTTTCCTTTTTGTTGGAAGAGATCTCCTTGTCCCCTTCTTTTCATTTTATTTTAGGACTATAAATATTGAAATTATATCTGTGTCTTTCAATATCAAGCTGATGCCTACCATTCAAGTATTTCCCCCAACTTATGAGCACTAAGAATTAGCTGTTTGGGATATTGGGTAGGAGCTGGCAACATTTGTGTTTCTTCTTAATCTTCTAACATAGTGTATTATGATCATGCACAGTATTAGTTAAACAAAGCAACATTCAACCTTTCTCACCTCAAACATCAGGACAATTCTTGAATCTACTAATTGCTATTTTTCTTTCTTTCTTTTGCCAGGACATCTATTGGTGTGTATTTAATTTAGAAGCCATGGATCACAACAGCTCCAATTTCACAATGAACTTCTGGTATATTAAAGGTTAATTTTTTTTAAAAAAGGCCTACTTTATTAAAAAAAATCTAGTGTATTCTAGAATTTAAGAAACTAACCTTTGCAAAAGGATAGGTGTAAGTATTAGTTTGGATTGGTGACCTCTTTATTCCAGAGCTGCTCAGAGTATAATTGATGGTCAACCATTTGTTGAACATCTGCTCTTTGTATGGTTTGGATGGGGGAGGTGGCAGTCCTGATGATAGATGATGAATCAGATAAAAATATGTTAGATGGATACTCCTTTCCTTTTCCCAGCCTTGCTTGCAGTTAGGTTTAAGCCATATGAATCAGCTTTCATTTGACCAATGAAATGTGATCAGAAGTACCACGTGTGTCACCTTTGTGCGAGGATATCTAAGGGTTGGTCAACTTCCTCCATTTCTTTCTTCCAGCATTCCAAATGGGGTAGGTATGAAATGGGAGAGGCTGGGTGATGTGACACAGAAATACATTTTTCATAGAGATAAGCTACTAAATTGGGACTTGCTATTGTAGCAGCTAACATCAGTGATCCTGACATAGTAGATGATATTCCTAATGTTAGAGTTATCAGAAGAGCTGGGCAGTTACCTAGAACAGAGAATCACAATTCTGATTTTTGAATCAAAATCAGCTTTAAAAAAGTTCTCATTTCTGGGACTCATATAATTTTACTAAACAAATATTTGGGGGTAGGACGTGTGAATCAGTATTTTTATCAAGTTTCCCACATGATTCTAGTTCATTCCCCTTGACTCTAAACTCATGCAGCTGAACATCAAAGTCTATTTTCTGGGATGGTGAAATGAAGGTTAAAAGTAATAGAAGAGTAACAGAGGTTTTAGAGGTAAAAGAGAGATTGGCAAATGATGACCCCCTAGGGCTAAATTTGACCTCCTTATCTACTTTAGTAAAGTTTTATTGGAATAGAGCCAGGCTCATTTGTTATCCTCCTACCTGCCTATGGCTGTTTTTACTACAAAGGCAGAGTCAAGTAGTTGCAACAGTGACCTTATTCCCCAGAAACCTTAATATAGCTATTATCTGTCTTTTACAGAAAGTCTTTAGACTACTGATCTACATATAGTCTCTCTGCTTAAAAAAGGCATGAACTCTTGGTTTGACCTTGCTCATAAATGGCAGACTCAAATTCATAATGCTCTTGATAAGTCCATAAGACCAGCTATGGAAAGTGATTTAACTTTTGGGTCAGCTGTATATTATGGTATCTCCATACTCCATGAAACAGTTTCCCATTAGTGTCTTGTGATTTTGAAACCACCAGAAGCTCAACCACAGTAAGACGATTGTCTCTATAGAATGCAGAAAGAGTCCGATGATGTTTATGAGAACATAAATTACAGTTTCCAAATATATCTGTATTCTTGCAGTTCTTTTACTACAAAGGAAAACTATGGAACAGGATAATATTTGCTAATAAAATTCATGTTCAATTTGTATCAAAGTCTTGGCACAATATAAAATTTAAAAATAATCTATATTTAAATATATATGTACATTTAAATAAAGATATTTAAACACACACATTTAAATATAAAATTTAAAGCTGCTAGATATGGGAAATTCAAATTGCAACTGTGGTTCTGGGGAAATGGCTATTTAAACCAACTCTAAATGAAGATATAAACCAAAGATCTTTTTAGTTCAATGTATCATCATTGTATATAGATATTCCCTTCTACCCCCTTTCATCACTCCAAATACTCTTTAATGGGTTATCAATTAGAAACTTTGTGAATCATAACAAAGCAACTGAATATTCTTGTTTTTAAGTAAACAAGAAGACAATTTTGTCTCATGAGCTAAACACTTTTATTATTCTCAGTGAGGAAAAAAAGTGAGCCCTGTTTTTATCACAAAGGGTCTCACTTTGTTATTCTTTGTTTTTAATGGTCAAATGAAACATAATCTTTAATTTAAATATTCTAATTTTTATGAAAAATGTATTTTTACACTACTTGTACAATTAAAATTAAATTTAAAATATATTGGTAGCTGGTGTCTTACCTGGTTATTCTTGAGGACCTTAGGTGGAATTCTGATCACTACTGCAGAACAAACACTGAGGTCAGAGGGGCTATCATAACTGAAGCATTGAAGGAGCTAACATGCATGCAGTTCTTTCACACATGGAAGGAAAATATTGTTTGAGCTCTGCTCATGTGATAGTTTAATTTATATAACTTCTTGGAACTATAGAAGAAAGAAAAACCAAAGCTCAACATATAATTTTGTTTTAATCCCTAATGGAAATAATTTGTAACATGTGTATCTAATTTTGATTATTTACTCTTCTATTCACTTGTTGATGGTTAACTGAGAGTGGCAGTCCCAATTAAATAGCTCCTGGTAGCATGTAATGGCTAATTGTGAGCAGGTTAGAAGCCTTCTTTGTCTTTGAAAAAAGGTCTCTTAACTCTCCAGGGCATGTCTGTTTTGGATTGGAGTCACAGCCTGGTATTAGATGATTTAAATTTAAGAAGGTCCTTCAATATTAAGGTTCAAATAAATGAATTTACACTCCATGTCACATTTTTAACAGGTGACCAAAACCATGTGTTCTTTACCCCATTAAGTGGAGAATTATAATGTGTAAAAGATTTAAAATTGCCTGTGACCAGCCTTGCAGCCACGGGGAAAAAATAAATGTCATTAATACAGCAGGAAGAAGTATATTCATTTGGACCAATGGAGTGACTTCTGAATAATTTCTTCTAAAAAGACTTCATGCTTCTCTCTCTCTCTCTCTCTCTCTCTCTCTCAAACCAATATCTTTGTAATTTCATATCTAAACACCCATTGATTTATATAGTTACTGTTACCAAATAGCTGGGCCAAACATGCCCTTCAAAATTCTTTTGCTAGTGGGTCTGAGAAAATGATTATGAAAATATAATGTGGTTAAGGGCACATTTTATTTATTGTAACAATTGCTGTTATATTCCCCAAACAGTTTTTTTTCCTTCCTTTTTCTTTTTTTTTCTAGATGAGGTTTTAGTTCATGGTTGGTTGACTCCATTGCTTTGAGTCTGTGGTGAGGCAGAACATTATGGAAGGAAGCTACCCATAGCTGGGGGTGGGGTGGGGGAAGAGCACACAAGCATGCACCAGCCCCAAAATAGTTTTCTAGGCATTGTATAAGCTAACAGTTCCATTAAAAGATAGAAAATGATGATGGAGGAGGTTTTATCAACACAGTTCCCATTAATAGAAACAGAGAGCACATGGGAAAGAACCACAGTCCTCTTTGTGCTCATGTTTGCACCAAGAACACTTTCAAACAAGACACCATTTCCCTCTCCTTTTCCCAGAACCATATTAAAAATTTATGAAGGTCATCATGCTACTTTGAAATCATTTTTGGATAATGATGGACCTGGCTAACTGGGAAAATCAGCATAGCCCATTTCAGGATGCGTATCTGAATTTTTTTACCATCATCTTTCCTTTGAAAGATGAGGACAGCATTCAGGGAGGTGAGCCGCTCTGGCCTGCCTCTAATCCATTCACACAGCCTTTGTAACTCTCTATCATTTTTGACTTATACTTCCGATTCTTTCTTTTGATTTTTTTTTCCTTTAACTTGTTTGCTATATGCATAGAACAGAATGTATGTGATGTATTAAAGGAGTCAGGAAAATTAGAGTTAAGAATCATTAATAGTTTTTTGTCTTTATTTTTATCCTTTTTTGGCATGGGATGATCTGCAAACAGAAGGATACATACATCAGTCCATTAGTTGGAATACAGGTTCTATTGTGAATAATAGGGATTCTAAAATATCATTGCTTATACAAGATGTCTGTTTTGGATTGGAGTCATAGCCCTGGTATTGGATGATTTAAATTTAAGAAGGTCCTTGATTATCTCTTATCTAAAAATACAGCTGTAGAGACTGAAATGGTGAGTTCCCAGTCATCTGAGGCACAGGTTGCTTCCAATCTTCCACCTTACCAAGGTTTATAAACTGGATACATGACCTTCACCCTAATAGATGAAGCACTAGCCCTTACATCCCGACTCCATGAAGGAGGACAGGGAAACAGGAAGGAAGGAAATGTCTTATATAATTAAGAACATATTTCAGATGTTTTATACATCATGCCTGCTTACATCACATTGGTCAGAATTTAATCACTTGGCTATGCTTAGTTTCAGGGAAGACTGAGAATTTAGACAGCCCGTTGAAATTTTGGAGTTCTAATAATGAGGAAATAGTGAAATAAATTTAGATAAAACCAACAGTCTCTATTATGGTCCATTCAGGTGGAAACATTTATGTGTATCTTCCTCCCACACTTAAAATATGCCCAAGGGAGAAGGTTCAAAATCCTCTTCAGTTACTGAAACTAGCCCAAAGTTCAGGATCTCTGGGTGATGCTCCATCCCTTCTATTAGGTTAGAATAGAGTTCTAGTAAGGTCTATACTTTTCTGGTCCTATCTCACCCAACATACTTCAGTGTAGTTGTAACATAGTAACTGCAGAAAAAAAAATCCCATTTGGAAAAAAGGAATCCAGTCACTAGGCTGTAGAAGTTATCAGGTCCTGTGGACTGAAATTGAGAAGAAGCCTGGTCTTGGTAGAAGAGTAAATATTATGCTTAGTACATCTGGCAGTTTCTGGTTCTGCTGTCTGGCAGGAGATGTCTTCTTACATTATCCTCCATGATCTCATCTAAAGTAGGCCTTGGACAATTGCCCCATTTTCCAGCCTCCTTCCCACAAGGTGGAGGATTTGAGTTCAAGGAGTTACTTTAGGGCTGGAATAACTACAGACTTTGAAAGGCCAGGACTGTGGTTTCAATTCCATATCCAGGTTAGTAAGTGTTTGGTCTATTTGTTTCTGGTTAGTAACCTGTTGAGTAAGCAATGCCGAGGATTCCTTTACACTGCTTTTTAAAGCTAAAGAATTTGTCTTTCACATATTGATCATTGAGCTTACCATTCTGCTACCTGCATTAGATTTCCATAGCTGTCATAATAAAGGACTACACACTGGGTGGCTTAAACAACAGAAATTTATTTCAGTTCTAGAGATTCCAAAAGTTCAAGGAGTCAGCAGGGTGTTTTTTTTTCTGAGACTTTTCATTTTGACTGGTAGATGAACATTTTTTCCTTGTGTCTTCATATAGCCTTTCCTTTGTGTGTATCTGTGTCCTAATCTCTTTTCATGAAGACAGCAGTCATATTGAATTAGGGCCTACCCTAGTGACCTCGTTTTAACTTAATAACTCCTTAAGTACTCGATTTCCAAATTCAATCACATTCTGAGATATAGAGGTTAGAATATCAAAATGAATTTGTGGAAAACATGTTTCAGTTTATAACACTACTCCTTGTGTTATCCAGAAAATAGACTTGGTTGGTAATGTAGTGTGTTGAATATGGGTTTTGATGCTAGGCTGACTCCCAAAACTAGCAGAAAACTTACCTGATGGAAGATGTAAACAGGATTTATCTCCTGCCATGTCTATAATTCTTTTCCAAGAGGATTTGGTGTGAGTACAGACAGAAACAATTTACTTTTTTATTCTTAAAAGGCTTCAAATTCACCCCCATGCATGTGCCTGTAATCCCAGAGGCTCAGAAGATTGAGACAGGAAAATCATGAGTTCAAAGCCAGCCTCAGCAAAAGCGAGACACTGATTGTATTCACTCCCATTTCCGAAAGTGCTGTGCTCTAACTGAAGCTAATACCTTTCATAATTCTTTATTAAAGGGGCAAGCACTCACCTGGATTTTTCAATCATGTGATTTAGGTCTGCAGAGTAGGTTGGGTGGGTGTAAAAGGAGACAGTTTTATCAAATGTTATGCCATATTATAACATAGGACTTTAGCTTATTGGCTTGCAGTGTATGATTTCTGCTTGATGTCACACCTTTAAGCCTGTGTTACACATTAAATCTGTTTGGCTGTGAGTAAAAGAGATTCAAAATAATTGGCTTAAACAAGACAGAAGTGTTCTTTTTCTCTTCAAGTCCAGCTGAAGGCAGCTCAAAGTTAATAAGGCAGGGCTGCTGTACTACATATATTGGGACCCAGCTTCTTCCAACTTTCTACTGCACTATCTCTTGGGTGTGCTGTGGTCTTAACTGGTGCTCCTGTCAACACATCAGAATGGATAAAGGGCGACAAGGAGGAGCTCCTCTTCCTTAGAAGATGCATCTCAGAAGTGGTACAAAAAAGTTCTGCTTACATTCCAAGAAGTCTGGGAAATATGACTGTATTTGAGATTACCAAATTTTTAGAGATCCTTATTATGGAAATAGGGAGACTATGTACTAAAGGACGACTCGAGTCTCTCACACCAGTAGAAAAATTTGCTTCTTTTATTCTTCTATGTGGAACTCTTTCATGCTTTCTTCAACTATAGAACAATAGCTATTGAAACTTTCATAGTGAGTCTGTTAAGGAACAGTACGTTGATTAATCTTGGTTGTCAATTGGACTGGAAAGAGAGATGTTTAGAAAATTGGTAAAGCATACTTCTGGGTCTCTGAGGGTGTTTCTAGCCACAAATGGCATGTGGGTCATGTGAAACTGGTATTGAGGGGGAGTCCTACCCTGAATGTGGCAGGCCCATCCACTAAGTTGGAGGCCTGGAAGAAACAGAAAGCAAAAGAAGAAGGAAGCTACCACATGTGCACAAGCTTGATTCTTCTTCTGGGTACGGGGAATGAACTCAGGGGCACTCAACCACTGAGCCACATCCCCAGCCCTATTTTGTATTTTATTTAGAGACAGGGTTTCACTGAGTTGCTTAGCCCCTCAGTTTTGCTGAGGCTGGCTTTGAACTCATGATCCTTCTCCCTCAGCCTCCCGAGCCGCTGGGATTATAGGCTTGTGCACTGCACCCAGCTTGATTCTTCTTGAATGGGTATATTTTTGTTGCTATGATCACCACCGACATCAGACCCCAGATTCTTCAGCCTTCGAATATGGACTCACAGTAGTGATTCTCCAGAGACCTCCCAGGCTAAAGAGCCTTGAAATGGAGCTGCGTCATTGGTCTGTCTTGTTCTGAAGCTTCCAGCTTCTTGGACTGAGCAGCTACTAGTTTCCCTGGCTCTCTAACCTGCAGATTATTATCACAGAACTATCCAGGCTCTGATTGTGTAAGTCAATCTAGTAAATTCCCTCTTCCAATTATATATACATCCTATTGCTTCTGTTCCTCTAGAGAATCCTAATACAATAGTAAGAGTCTGAAATAGTTCTGAAGTCTTGAAAAAAACTAATTGTTCTCAGTGTTAGGGTAGGATATATTTTGTGGTATTTCAATTCCTGTTAAGTTAGTACTGGATGTCTGTAAAGTTAATGTATGGTAATAACTAACAGAAATAAATAGTAGCTATTAAGTGCTTGCAATATGTAAAATGCTATAATAAGAACTTGATGTAGGATTTTCCATTTAGTCTTCGCAAGCTTCCTGAAAATGAGATGAAGAAAGTTTTACAGATGAAGAAACTTAAGATCAGAGCGATTAAGTAACTTGTTCAAAGACATGCAGCTCTTCAGAGGTGGAGCTGGTATTTGCTACTTGTCTGACTGGCTCTAAAGCCCATTATATCTATCGTCTGAGTATTTTGAGAGAAGTGGTTCTCAATTGGGTGCAATTTTGTCTCTAGGGGGCTTTTGACAATGTCTAAAGATATCTTTGGTTATTATAACTGAAGGGATGCTACTAGAATCTAGTGGATTGTGGGCAGGGATACTGCTAGGTTGCCCAGGATGTATACGGCCCAAAGTGTCACTGGTGTCAGGATTGAGAAACACTGAATTAGGCCTTACTACTTAACGTATTTGGTACTCTCCTTGATTCTTATGGAATGGCAGGAGATAATTTGCATCCCATTTAGATTGCTAGTCCCTGGAAATAGGGGACTTCCATTTCTGCATAAAGAGATGAATTTTTCTTAGTCAGTAAGGGTCATTTTAGAATGTAGTTGATTTAAATTTTATGAGAAAAGAGAGAGTTTTCTGAAGCCTTGGGAGCAGGGAAATTTATTTTAAAAAGGTTTATGAAACAATATTTGGAAACCAATTATATACATTGGACCTCTGAAATTTAGCAGAAAATAAAACTTTCTTCCCAATGATAAAAGAAATGGGGTAAATGATTATTTCACCTTTTTTTTTATTTTAAGAAGATGGGTGCTTGTGTGTGTGTAATAGATGTATACTTGGAATTTGAGCCAATGTTTGATGCTACTCTTAGGCTTCTGGTGGTATGGATTTCAAATGTTATAACTGCATTACAACTTTTTAAGACCATTAAGACAATCATTTTTTTTTAATAACAGGATTTTATTAAGTACTTAAAGTGAATAGGACATGTCCTCAGAAATAACTATGACTTATTTACCCATAAGGAGGTTAAACAACAAATAAGTAAATAGACTTCATGTGAGGGGATGAAGTGACCATGTTGATTCAACAGTATCAGAATGGAAAATGGTAGAGGTGAGTGTGGGAACCATGTGCTCACAGGGGAAAAAATTTCTATGGCTGTGGAGGAGGTGGAGATAGTGAAGGTGAGATTTTTAGTCAACCCTTGAAGATGATCAGAGCATGGAAGGCAGGCAATAAGAGGATAAGGAGGGAGGAAAGGGAGGGAAAAACCCAGGTTGCTTTGCACAACTATATAGTCTTTGCTGGAAGTTCAGTCCACACTCCAAGGCAGAACTGTGTCCTCTCAATGAAGGTGACAACTTTTTCTTTATGAGAAACTTCCTCCAACTTCTGAGCCTGGCCTCTTGGAGTGCATCTACTTAGAAGGGAACTCCAATGAGAGTGTGCGTGATTCTTCCTTCCTCTGTGAAGAGGACCAGGACTGATGTTCTGGGTGTTAGTTACAGAACATGTGAAGCCATTGAGGAAAGAAGCAAGATGGCAGAGCTTGTCTGGCATGGAATAAACCTCTGGAGTGGCTGAATCCTTTTAGAGAGATCTCTGGGGTCTGTTTGAAGATTGATGGGTTGATGCTGGCAGAGATGACCGGAGTCAAGGTTCATTGTAATGTACTTCCGGAGCAAATTTAAATTAGTGTATGTGCAATCCAAACCAATACCATCATTAGCTTTAATCCTTTGAAACTAACATTAATGGGGAGATCATCTGCTATAAACATTTTACTGACAGCAGGATATGAATCATAAAAAATCCAAGTTTGGAGGGAATAGCCATCTTATCCAAATATCCTTTTCGTACAAAGAATCAATAAAATGACACATGCATCTCTAAGTAAAATAAAGATAAAGATGGAGAGTTCTTTAGAAGACAGTTTTGTTTTTTCCTTTGTAAATTTTAACTTTACAAGATGTCTGTAAAATCTGGTTTTTCTTTCTAATTGTCGGGGGGAATTTATTATCATTTACTAAATTTGGATGTGAAGTAGGAAAAAATTAATATGATTCTGTGACATTTGTGATGTTTGAATTTTAAAGAAATCAGTAAGCAGCAGTTTCATAGACTCATGCACTATTAAAATTGGAAAGATTTTAGAAATAATATCTTTCAACTTCCTGATTTTACAAGTGAGAAGATGGTAAGTCCAAAGATACTATGGGATTTATCCAAGTATGTGCAGTTGAGCTACCAGAGAATCTGGAAACTGAATTGAGTTTTATGACTTCTTAGTCTCAGATTTACTCCATCAGAAAAGTAAAATTTTTTCATCCTAAGAATTTTCAAAATTGACATTGATTTGTTTATTTTAATTTCACAGCAAATTTCCCTAGTTCAGTTCAAGGGCTCTAATTCCTTTAAGTTCTATCAATGATCTTTGGTTTCCTTGTGTTTTGGTGATTTTCTTCTTATTCTTGTAGGATCTAAGAATTCTGGTGTATTTTCTTGTTCTTGCTAGAAAAAGTGGGGGGAAGCTCCCTTTCCTTTGCAGCATGGATATTTCCTCCAGGTGCCTCGTCAGAGAAAAAGCACAATTGTCAATGAAAACATTAATGAGATTGGGACAAAATCTTTTAAGTTAATGGGTGAGTACCTCATGATAAAAGAGTTTGGATTTCTTGCAGGAATAAAGTAAATGTGATGCTCAGACAATGAAATAAAATAAACAAAGTCTTGAAGTCTCTCAAGTAGGTCGGACAAGATTTCCATAAGACTTTGCAAATGGCATCTGGCAGTCTCATTCTTGAATGCAAATAGGAATTTTTCTTTGGCCCCAGAAATAGTTTCTCACAGTCAAATGGGGGTGCTGTCACTTCATCTGACCTGGTGTTTCATAAACCATGAACTCTGTGTCAGAGTGGGGCTCTTTCTTCTTTTGGAGTTCTCCAGACTAGTCCAGGCTTGTTCAGGGTGCCCACCCCATAGTGTTTGAATTTTTAAAAGATTGAGGCTGAGTGCTGTCACTGTTCCAACACAGCTCTACTCCAACTCTTTTCTGGGTCAGCATATTAAGATTTTCCCAGATGTAGCTTGGCCTCGGTAAGACTGAATGACTCAAGTTTCTGTTACATAAACAAGAAGGTTTGTACTTACTGCCTCAATTTATGTTGCTAGGGTCTTTATTTATTGCACTATACTTAGGACTGTCACATCGAGTTTCATATTAAAAGGTATATTGTAAAAGCTGGGCGTGATGGCGCATACCTGTAATCCCAGTGGCTTGGGAGGCTGAAACAGGAGGATTACAAGTTCAAAGCCAGCCTCAGCAATGGTGGGGCACTAAACAACTCAGTGAGATCCTGTCTCTGAATAAAATACACAGTAGGGCTGGAGATGTGGCTCAGTGGTTGAGTGCCCCTGAGTTCAATCCTTGGTACCCCGCCCTCCCTACAAAAAAGGTGAATTGTATATTGTCTATACTTTAAAAAAAATTGAAATGGTCTTTTAATAAAGAACTGAACCATCTAGATAATGTTTCCTTTTAATTTTGTGAGACAGACACTGGTAAAAAGTCCTGTCCCCATAGTCCCTATTTTTCCACTCTTCCTAAACTTTTGCTTTTTTTTGGGGGGGGGAGGGGAACCCCAGCATGGAGCAGTAACAATGGATACTATGACTTTCTAGGTGCACAACACTGTGCCAAGTGTCATTGTCGTGCGTCATCTTATTTAATCCTCACCACCATTCTGTGAGCAAAGACCTATTATTAGCTCTGTTCTATAAAGGAGGAAACAGACACTTAAGAGAGATTAAGGACAGTGTTTGCTAAAGAATGAGATGAGATAGTTTCCAGACCTACCCCTCACAGAGGAGTGGGCCATTTTATAATTCCATCATTATAAGTCTCTCAAATTCTGGGACACTTCTTCAACTTCTAAAACCACTTATTCCTGACATGGCCTCAGAAGATTCTAGCCTCAAAAGCTTGAAGAAGTCACCTAGAGGATCTTGTAAAAAGCAGCCAAAGAGATTTGACAGATTCATACATCATTCTTGGTGGGTGAGGGGTGGGGCAATGACTTCCCAAACTTGCAAGGGATGAATGTCATCATGAACAGTGCTCACAAGAGGTTTTTAAAAGCAATACCTCAGCTATTATATTACATTAAGTGAACACAACAGCTCAAACATTCACTCACAGGATGAATGAACAAAGCAATAGTCTTAATGTTCTGAGAACAGGTACTTGTGGGTGGGAATAAAATTTTTCATGACAGTCTCAAACAACCCATGTGGAAATGTCACATGATATACTGTGAAGACCCATCAGGTATCCCTCATGTCAATGCTGTGTATTAAAAATCTGAAGAAAACTATTATGTGAAATGAATAAAAAAAATTTAATTACTATGTTGTATGATTTAAAAATATTTAGATGACTAAATTAATAAATTAAGTATTATAGAATTTGATTATTGTATTGATATTTCTAAAAGTTTATATAATTCCACTTGGTAAGAAAAGTTTTCAATTTTCTCCTTGGGAAAATGAAGAAATTCCTTATATTCAGGAAAATACAGTAATTTATTCAAGTTCATGTAGCTAAAAGTGGGATAGCTGGGATTTGAGCCCAGTTCTCTCTGACTCATGGGCTCATGGTGACTACACAGAATGACAGATTTCCAGAATACTAGTTCTGAGGGCTGTCATGAAGAACTTGTGTCTGTGATTGTAATTCTTTGCTATCTCTCTCTCTCTCTCTCTCTCTCTCTTGCTGGGAATTGAACCTAAGACCTTGCTCATGCTAGGCAAGTGCCCTGGCACTGAGCTACACCCCCTGCCTGCATTCTCTTTTTAAAGTATGTTTAGCAAAGCTGTTAAGCTGAATGTATGCATAGCTCTAAGAAATTGTCTATAGGTATAAAATGTTTACTAGGTACAGTGCAATGAAGGTTCCAATGTGTACTCAATAATTATTGATTTTTACTTTTTAAAATTTGTGGCCCTGGGGATCGAACCCAGGACTTTATGCATGCCAGGCAAGGGCTACCAATGAGCTACACCCCTAGTCCTCTTGTTCCTTCCTTTGTCCTTCAAACCAGTAGCTCCTTTTCACATTTAAGAGGAAATTCTTTTTCCAGATTTTTTTTTTCCTCATGGCCTCATTCTATAGAGGGGAAGATGGATCTGTACTAGGTGATTCTTCTTCCAGGAACACTTCTGACCTATTATAATGGAGACATTACATGAAGAGTCTTAGGTAGGTAGTATAACCACCTGCTCCTGTATGCTTATTTGAAGAACATTGATTCTTTTTAATCACTTCTCCTCTCCTCTTTTACTCTCCCTCCTCCTCTACCAACTGGGAAGATATTTGGAATGATGTTTATGCAGTGACCATCTTGCCCTAGGATGAGCAATTATGCATGATGGAAAACACATGGATGCATCTTGTAAGGCTATTAGCCTCCCCCTCTCCCATCCCCACACTCCTACCATCCACTCCTGCATCTTTTTGCTAAAAGCTAAAAGCAACTGATATAAATTATGTGATACTACTTCTTGGTTTAATGCACCAAATCTTTTTTTTTTTTTTTTTTGCCAGAGGCTGTTGAGGCTCTCCTTTGCTCTCTTCTTTACGAAACTGATTTCTTTCCTCCCTTCTATTTGATGGAAGCCAATTTATTAGGCCAGTGGCAGTTACTTGGATGTTCAGACATATGGTTCACAAACTGCTTCATTCTGTTTTAAATCAGTTCCTTCTGATGGCCTCCATTCTCTCTGCCATTTATGCCACAGGTGAAGTAATGAAGATGCTTATTGTGGCTTCCTGTTAATATTCCAAGGCCCGAGGCTCTGAACAGCAGGATGTCTGTTCTCCAGCTGTTTTTCCAACAGGAAGAAGGGATAAAATAAACAAAGCATCCACAGTAGTTCATTTGAAACCACAGGTACTCCACAGCTGCAGTGTAAACAATTCAGGGTTGTCAGACAAGTCCACCAAAGAGAGATTCACATCAGCAAAAGCACCTTCAAACTCATAAAATCATAAAAAAGTTTCTTTTATGTCCTTTATACCTGGAATGCAGTAAGTCCAGGTTTGGATCAGTGAGACCTAATTCTTCTGCTTTTAAAATTATTTTAAGTGGAGTTCTAGACAGTGAAAAAAGGGATACTCTTGGAACAAACATGAAAAAAATTAATTACTGTATATTATTTTTGTCTTAAATATAAAATGCATTTATATTTAAATATAAAACAGGATCTTGTGTAACACTACAGCTGATATCTTACTGCACAGTATTAGCAATCATTTTGTCCCAGGACTCCTGAATCTAATACAGTCAATTGAAAACACAGAAATTTTATTATGTGCCATTTTTAGTGATACAGAAAACATGGATAGATGTGTAAGCTTCACATAAGAGTAATTATTGAACAAAAATCCAGAATCTGTTCCCTGGGCCAGTTCCATGTAGATATAGATATACAAAGTTTGGAGTCCAAAAGTGATTTCTTTGTTTGACATAACCTTGATGACTTAAAACCTAAAGCAATAGATGCCACAGGAGGCCAAAATGCATTGTCAATTCATTGCCAAGCACCTGACTTGGATTCTTAATGTCCATGACAATGCTTCCCCAAAGAAAAATTAGCTTACCTCTCAGTCATCTATAAGATCTAAATCCTGAACTTTTGAAATCCTGCCAATGAATTCCCAAAGTCTCTTTTTTTTTCTTTTGAACAACATATGCATTTATTCATTTCAATGAGGCAATACTCACTGAGAGCCAAGAATGATTCAGAATTAACTTGAAATTGGATTAAACAAACCATGCCAAGTCACAGGCTTGAGTGGTCACAGACACTGAGTGTGAACATTGATGATGGTGAATGGCCTTTCCAAGCCAGTCACGCTTACCTGTCTGATGTTGACTCTGAAAACACTCATGTATTAAGTTTTATTATGTTTAGTTATTTACTAGGTTTAGAGATGACTTCCAACCTTCCAGTATTTTTTTTCTTATTATTTTCTTTTTCTGTATTTAGCATAGACTCAGTAAAAATCAAAGTCTGTGAGTAGCATCATCAGAGGAGTCTGATGGATGGTCTCGTTTGACTCAGGGATAAATGGATTTGTTGCATTTGCACAACAGGAACAGCAATTCTATGATTTTAAGGAGCCAAGATTTATGACACCGATCTTCATTTATTAATAAAATCAGCAACCACATCTTCCTCCAGTTAGAAAACTGATGACCGGAGTAAAGTGATACACACTATCCCTGCTAACCTTGAAATATGGTAGAAGCAGCAATGAACTTGGATTTGGCAGGCACAGGGATGAACTCTGCCTTGTGCTGGCTTTTATGAGTCCTTCAACAGTGATCAGAAGCCTGGCTTGTAAGGGATTATTGATCCCTGACTGTATACACAACAGTGTATAAAACAGGAATGAAAGGTATGATTTCCGCACTCGGGGAGTGCAAAGACTTTAAGAACACACACAGGGAAAGGAAGTCTTACATAACAGTGAGATGACGCCTGTAAAGGAGAGCTGCCTAGTCTGCATTTCCTCCTCCATTGTATTCTGGTTGCTTTGGAGGAATGATCTCTCCTCTATTGAATGTCAAGTTGGAGGGTGATTTTCTAGTGGGTGATTTCCCACTAGGGAGACTCAAAGGAGGCTCTTCCCCACCCAACCTAGTGTAGCCATGAGTTGGTCAGGCTGGTCCTGAAACCTAAGATTGGCCCATTAACCTCTCTTCTAGGACTGTGACATTGGGATGTGGGGGATACTTTTAGGGCATGCATGACTTCAAGTGAGGTAGTAAACATCTAGCTATGATGTTTTTGGATATGAGACGTTTTTTGCCTTGTGCTGCTTCGTGCCAGCTCCTTTGGATCTTGGGCATTTCCAAATCTGTTTTCTAGCTACTATAGAGTCCTTGATCTACTTCCCGTAAGTTCTTTTATTAGAGTTACTTTGTGTCAGTTTCTAACACTTGCAGCCAGGAATCACGAAACAGTGTCACAATCTAGAATGGGGAGGAAGAGAGTTGCCTGGGATAATATGGCAGCTCAGAGGGGTAATGATTCTGCCTGTTCTTCAAGGACAAGAAGGAATTTGCTAAGTAAGGAAGTTGGGGAGGCCAGGGCAGGAAGGGGAAGCAACATGCAAAGGCTTGGAGGGTAGAACAGTGGAAGGGCCTGGTGTCACTCGGAAGAAATGCAAGTAGTTTTGTAGTGGTATGTATATTGTGCATGTGTGAGAGGAATTTTGAGACCTGAGGCCCAACAGTCCTGTAAGGGATATGTAAAAATTAACTCTTTTCTCTGTTAGAATAAACTATGCCTTTGTCATGTTATGGTACCTCACCCAGGGATTGTTCTAGAAAAGTGGCTTCATAAATGCTTAATGAAAATAGGTCACTCTTGAGTTCAGTTCCTCTGAGACACTGTCCTTGATATTAAAGTTGGAAGGGCTCTGTCAGATTGTGTATGCACTGTGTGCAAAAAAAAAAAATCTATGTTGGATCTGCAGACTGTCCCTCAAAACTGTATATAATTCCATCCCAGCATTTGGGCAGTATTACTTGGGGAACATTCCAGACAGCTGTTTGTATTTTGCTGGAGAAGAAGAAACTAAGACATCATTCCTGTTAGATTCTTGAGTATTTAGTAATGCTTGCTGCCAAGAAAGTTCCTCATTATCTAACCCAAGTCTTCTATGCTGCAACTCACCTCATTTCCTGTTGTTCTCCCCTCAGAGGGAATGGACATCATGAGCTCATCACTCTCCTTGGAAATTACAACCTTTCACATGCTTGACATTGATTTATAAATTGCCTTTAACTTTTCCCTCCAGTTCTTTTAGTTTGTTTCCAGCCTTTAATCATCTCTGTGGGTCTCCTCTCAATCCCATCCAATTGCACAAAGTGCCTCCTCTTTTGGTTTCCAAACAAACACCAAAGTTTCCAGTTTTGTTCAAACTGGCAAAAGTGAGATGACTTTCTAAGAAAGAAAATATCTTTTCAAAAAGATATTTCAGGGGTTCCAGGAATATGAAACAATACTCCAACCAATTATGGCAGGAAGAGCACTTTCAGTATTATTAGTCTTTTCAAGCTGGTGTAGTTTGAAGTTGGTTTCTGAAAGGTGCCAGGCATTTTGAATAGCACTGAGGAGTTGATGAGAGGCGGTTCCTACTATCACACAGTTCATAGTCTAATAGTTGAGGCAGATAGAAATAGAAGCCATCCGGTCTGCTAGGTACCGTAGAACAAGTAAGAGGAGAAGGAAAAGTGGGACAGGAGGCAGGAAGGTGGCAAGTCTAGCTGGTGAAGTCAGTTGTCAGCAGATGCTGAAGAACTAAGACATTTCCAGGTTTGGGAAGTAGGCGAGGAAGGGTGTTCCTTTCCCAGGAAGAGAATGTGTCAAGATAAGAAGTATGAGGACGTGAAGCAACATGACGTGCTCATCAGGCAGTTTAGGAGACAGGGAGCATGTGGCAAGAAGTGACGCTGGTGGAGATAAGTTCCCAGAGGGGTTCATGTGATGCTCAGAGGAGTTTGGAGTTTACATGGCAATAATGTGGTCATTTAGAAATGGTAGCTGTTAGAATAATGGCTAAGAGGGGCACATTGGAGGAGAATGGGGTAGAAGTAGGGCTGGCCTAGAGGCAGATATAAGAATTAAAAAGTGGTGTGAAGACAGATGGGAAATAATATGGGCCTGGGGAGTGATTGGAAGAGAAGAGATGACTGAATTAAGCTAGGTGAATTTGAGAAAGTTCCATGGAAGTTGGGAATGAGCAAGTCAGGCAATACTATAAGACATAACATAACTATGTATGTAAATAAAATATAAGACAATATAATTTTCCTTGGTGTCCAGCTGTCTGCCCATGTGGATACCAGATACCTATGAATGGTTATGTCCCTTGTGTAAAATGGCATAGTATTTGCATATAACTTTCACACATCCTCCAGTATACTTTAAAATCTCTGAATTACTTATAATACTGAAGACAATGTAAATGCTCCCAATAGTTTGTAAACTGTATAGTTTAGGGAATAATGACAAAGGGGGAAAAGAAGTCTGAATATATATATTAAATATGAGCACAATTTTTTTCCAGTTGTTTTTTATCTATATTTGGCTGAATTCATGGATGCAGATATGGATGGGCCACCATAATGCTCAACAACTCCTTCATCTCACTGTTAAGTTTCTGAGGCCAGCTGGCTCCACCACCAGACTTCAGGTGGAGTTGAAAAGCTACAGTGATGACTTTGGAAGCTAATGGAGACAATGTTCTAGAATCAGTGTTATTTGGGGTCTCAGAGAATCAAAGAAAGAACTCAACACAAAATTGACAATTCATAATCCAGGAAGGGCCATGATGGGGCAATAGAACATTGAGTCGTTTGTGTGATTTAAGTAGATGGGATCTATATGTTAAAGACTCAGGATACAAAATATACCTTACAGAATGTGTATTTCAGAAGCAATCAGAGCCAGGACTCTACCTTTCACTCTAAATTAGAGTTAAAACAATGGGTGACAGTTGAGTAATATGTGGTTGCTGTGATTGCCAAATTCCTTGGCATTTTTGGCAGATGGTGGGTTCTTTGGAAAAAAGAGTTTCTTCTTTCACCCCTCGCCTCTCTCCCTGGGGCCCTATAGTCATGAAATGTACTGAGAATGGGTTTGAGCAGGGGATGAGGATGGAGCAGGGGTTGAGCGAGCTTGCAGTGGGTGCTAGGTGGTGGTGGTGGTGGTGGAGGGTGAAAGGTGGTAGAAGGATGTGAATAAGACCAGGAAAACTGCTGAGAAGATGGGGAACTCTTGAGATGGAGAGTCTTGAGGCTCTAGGGATGAGGAGAAATGAGGTCAAATCAGACGGGTAAGTTCAGAAAACGAATCTGAAAATTTTTATTGTCAATTGGGATTGGAAGGCTTACTATCTCCACTTGACTCATTGTCTTAGAACACTGTCATTAACCTTCAAAGGGATACAATGAGCCATATTCAAGAGAATTGGTCAAGATGAATTCTTAGGATTGTATTAGGAATGCTGGCTTAATCCCAGTGGTTATTCTCTTTGATCTCTAATCTAATAATAGCTATCATGCCAACCACAATATCTAGGCTCCTGGAAATTTACATATATTAGTGTTAATTATTATAACAGTGCTATAAGGCAGGTATTATTTTAGAGATAGCAAATCCGAAGCCCAGGAGGCTGATTCAGTGACCAGGTTCTGCTGCCTGTCAATGGTGGAGCCAGCAGTCAAAACCAGGTCTCTCTAACGTGTAGGGTTTTTTTTCCTCCCTCCGGTTTTCCCCGCAGCCCATCAGAGCAGGGAATTACAGGAAGAGTAAAGCTGTGTTAGAGTTAGCAAACTGGTGTCTGCCTGCCTGGGGATCCCAGCCAACATCTCCACAGTGATTTTCTGGCTCCAGCTAGGCGAGTGGCAATTTCTCTCAGGATTCTGATTAAGGTGAATGGAGTTGACACTCAGTTCCTGAATCATTCTGATGGCTGAGCTTTTGGTCAAGTTGCAGGTCCTAGGTTCCAGCCAGATGGAAAGGTGCATGTCAGGTGATTGGAAGGTATCTGGCAACTGTAGAGAAACCTGTTTGGGTAAGAGCACCCCCGGGTACGTGGATGGGCTGTTTCTTTGGGTGCTCTTACTGGGTGGACAGCTGGTGCTTGCTTCCTGTCAATGATGCACGATTCCTCATATGAGATGATAAAACCATGCAGAACTTTGGTGTTGCTAATAAGCATAACTTTAAAAACTTGGATTATATGGAGTTTTTCTTAGTTTAAAGGATAATCTTGGATTATAAAGTCATTCAAAAGATAGTTTTGCACATCTAACGTATTTTATGTGCTGTTCTAGGTACTTGGATATATCATTGATTAAAATAAATAAAAAATGATCTTCCTTGTCAAATTTGTATGCTTAATGAAAGAATGCTATTCTTCTAGGGACATGTCCTTAAAACCAATTCAGCTCATTTTTCAGAGTGTTGCATAAATGAAAAGTACTAAGCTGTAGAGATGAACATGATGTTAGACATGAAGTTAGAATAAGATGAAGATACACACAAACATATTACTAATATAAATATGACAAATTCCATAATATAAACATTAAGAAGATGAAGGACTAGGGATATAGCTCAATGGTAGAGCTCTTGCCTAGCATGCCTGAGGCCTTGAGTTTGCTCCTCAGCAATACAATCAATCAATCAATAATAAATTATATTAAATTAAAAAATAAAGAGAAGATGAAGAAATCATTTTTAATTATCAGAATTAGGTCTCATAGAAGGACTGATGTTCTTAAAGGATGATGTCTTAAAGGATGGTAGAACTTTGACTGGGGTAGATTATTGGAAAGTCATATCTGGTGGAAAGATCTGCATGGTAAACACATGGGTATGTTCAGGGTAGATTATGAAAGCCAGTTTGGGAGATGAAGGATAAGAAAATAGTTTGGTTGATATTGTGAAGGGCAAATAAGTTGCTAGGTATTTTTTTTTTAATAGAAAAGAAGGAAGTCATTTGAGGTATAGGTGTTCGAAAAAGACATGAGCAAAACACTTCTCTAGGGAAAGAGTAATTGATCTTTGAGCAATTATACACTAGGCACTTTAAATTACATCATCTTTTATACTCTTGTAATGAACCACCATATTATGGAGAAAATTGAGGCTTAGAGAGTTTGGGAAAATTGCTTCAGATCACACAACTGGGAAGAGCTAAAACCAGGGTTTGAATACAAATCTGTTGGGTTGTAAAATTCTCTTTTCCCAGTAATAGAGTTTGTAATAGTCTAAGTGAGAAGATGCAAAAGCTGAGAGAATAGAAGGAAGCAAATATTAAGAAGATTGGGTGGGAATCCTATGTTGGAAATAAATCTTAGTGACCTTTGCAATATGATTTAAGAATGGATGGGAGGAAAAGATAAAATAGAGGAAAGGGTCAACAGTGATTGAGGTTTCTGTCCAATATAACAGTGGCACCACTAATAGAAGCTGGGAAGTCAAGTGGAAGAACTGGTTTTGTGGAGGAAGAGGATGAGTTTGGTTTTGCACATGTTTGCTTTGTGGTATTGGAGGAACATCCAGATATCCGGTTGGAAGATTACAATGCAGGTCTGAGCTCATGACCAAAAAATTGGAAACAATTTTTTTACAGAAGTGATTGCACAATCAGATAATATCATTGGAGGAAAAGCATATTTGGATAAGAGTATAGGGCCAAACCAAGATTAGAAATTGGGTTTCAGGGTAAGCAGACCCAACAAAGGATTCAATTCTTAGTTTTCAAAATGTGACTACAGTAAGGAAAGTAAAGAGAAGACAAGCATTTGATTAGCATCTGATATCCTTGAGACTTTGGGATGTGGACTTTTAAGAGCTCCACAGTGAAGGCCATGTTTTCTTATATGTCTGAACGAATACTTTTTTGCCACTTGCTCAAATGACCTAGAATGGCTTCCTGATGTCACAGAAGTGTTGTGCCTCAGCGGCTCCTGTGTATGAGACCTGGGGTATTCTGGAATGTGCACCAGTGACTCAAACATTGGCATTCCTGCTTGGGAATGTTTGAGAAATATCTCCCAAATCCCTGCCTTTAAGGGTTTTTGCCCGCAGGGGAATGTCCATATAGGTTTTTTCCTCCATATTTGTTCCCATCTTTTCCAAATGATCCTGGTAGGAGAACTTACTGATGTGGGAAAGGCATATTAGAATAATCCATAGTCAGGGGTTTGACTCCACTGTACCTGGAGTGCTTGGGTCTGTGTCTCTCTTTCAGTAAAGAGCATGCAAACGAGTGCAATCACCTTTGAGAGCTTATGGAGAAAGGCAAATTCAAGTAAGTGATTCATAGACTACAAGAATGAAAAACAGGAAATGAGGGAGCAAACTGTAATCAATCTTTATAAATGGTTAGTCAATCTTCTCTTCCTACAGGAGAAAAAAATCAGCTGTGAGGAGGCATGTTGTCCTTTTTAAACATCAACATTCTTGAATTTACAAAGTGCTAGTTCATGATGCTTTATTTATCTGAAGTCTGCTTTTATTTATTTTTTCCTCCAGACTCTCATGTCCTTTCCTCAATTCATTTGTTCATGGACTTTGTTTTGCTTCTTATCAATTACCAGAGACTGGAATAAGGCCTTGCACATGGTAGACATTCAGTAGATAAGCATTGAGTCCACGTGTCCCTATGTCTACTTGTTCGTTCATTCATTCATTCATTCATTCATGCATGCATGCATCAAATATTTATTGATTTTTTTTTAAGGTACCAGATTCTGTGCTCTTTCTTTAGGATAAAAAGGTAAGTCAGTTGTCCCTTTCCTAATTATGCTCATAGCTTAGTGGCATGAGAGTGACATAAACAGAAAGACAGTACCTCTGTATAAGCACAATAGCAGACCTGTGCTTGTTTGTTGCTGGCCATAGTGTGGAGGATGGAGAGGAGGAGGGGCATCAGAGGTCACAGGAAGCTTCCGGAAGAAGGAAACCTCCCTTCCTGTACTTTAGAGATCTTCCAGTATTGATTATCTTTTTGCTCCCTTATCTTAAACCTCTTCCTGTCTACTGTGTCTTTCCCACCAACATTTAGGGGTTTTCAATCCTCCACCATCTTAAGAAAAACAATCCTTCTCAATCCTCTCTCTCCCCAGTGACTCTCCCTCACCTACTATTCCTATCCATTCTCTCTGGATCTTTATTGTAAGTCCACTGAAATCAAGCTCTGGTCTTGACCTCTCCTGCAAATTGCACTCAGTCAAGGTTAATAATGACATCTTGGTTGCTAAATGCAATGGCGACTTTCCAGCCCCTTTCTTCTTTGTCTTTTTGGTTGTGTTTGTGAACACCTCCTTCATGATCAGCCTTTTGCTGTAGTTGCTCTGACTCCCCACTTTTCTGGATTTTTTTTTCTACTTCTCTGCCTAAGCTTTCTCACTATCTACAGACTATTCTATACCTCACAATTTAAAGATTGGTGAATGTTGAAAATGCTCAGAGACCTCTTATAACTTTCAATTTTCTTCCTGAGAAAACTTACCTATTGTGATTCTATTATAACTTTTATCCTGATGATTCCTCCATGATTTTCTGCTGTCATGATCAATCTTCTGAGCATCAGACTATATGCCTGCCTCCAATTCATCCGTTCAATAAATACAGGCTGGTACCCATGGTGTGTCAAATACTATTTTAGAGATACAGATTCAGCATTAAACAAAAGCCTTGCCTTTGTGTAAGTTCTACTAAAGAGACAGTAACACACACACACACACACACACACACACACACACCCCTTTCAGATGCTGAAAAGTCCTACAGAGAAAAATAAAGCTGGCAAGAGAGTGCTGGGTTGTGGGTGGGAGATATTCTTCTTTGTAAAGGGTGATCAGTAAGTCCCCTATAATCAAATGCCATTTAAGTAGAGACCTGAGTGAAGAGAGGGAGGGAGGGAGCCACAGTAGATATCTGGGGAAGAGCTTGATTGTCAGAAAAAAGAGCAAGTGCGCATGGCATTACTATCCTTCTCTGTTATGCTCAACTGGGCTGAGTAAGAAATTCCAGATACAAAGACTATTCTACCCTGGGATGTGAGGTGGATAATTAAGGGAAGATGTGACCGGTGCCATTTTTATATTTCCCTCCTTGCCCTTCCATTCAACAAATGGACTTCTTTTCTTGCTTAATGTAGTTGAATCATACAGGTGGGCTAGGAAGAATTGAAATAGTCTCTGTAAATTACTGGCTACCCAGAAGTCATTTGGCAACAATTATCTTCCCCCACAAAACCACTCCTCCACCCATGTCTTGCTGTCAGTGACAGGCACCAGTGTCCACCCTGTTGCCCAAACCTGAAACCTGAGCATCACCCTCTCTCATCCCCAATATTGTAGGTGGCATCTTCTCTCCAATTGGTCTCCTTCAATCTCTGTTTCCCCTACATAAAATGAGTCACTGTTGTCTCTGACTTCAATGTCTGCTCCGTAGTTTTCTGGTTTCCTATTCTCTGGTCAGTCCTTCCTCCAATCCATTGTCTGTAGGCCAGTTAGGGGAGATATCTCTAAAACAGAAACCTAATCTTAAACATTTCAGTGGCTTGTCATTGCCAGGGAAAGGATCCTATACTGCATCCAGCACCCTATACTCTAGTCCGACTGAGATATTTTGAGTTCCTGAGTTCTTAACATTTATACACTATGCCATTCCATTTGCTCATTAGTATGCTCTTCCATTTGTCTGAAACATTACCCTCCTCTTCCATATACTTCGTTAGCTCCTGCTTATGCTTTGGGTCTTGACTTGTGTCTTAGTCCATTTTCAGTTGCTATAACAAAATACTTTAGGCTGTGTGCTTTATAAGTAAAGAGGATTTTATGGCTTATGATTCTGGAGGCTGGATCTAAACACCATCGGGGCCCCCTGGCTATGTCACAACATGGCGGAAAAGAAAATGGCCACATGCAGAATGGGCCAACAAAGTAGAGTGGACTTGCTTACAATCTATTCTCCTAAGAGCCAACCAGGACCCTGAGAGCTACATTTTTTTTTTTCTCTCAAGGGTGGTCATTTCCAACAAGGCCCTACCTCTTAAAAGTCCACCACCTCTCAATACCACCACACTGGGCACCAAGCCTTTAACACGTGAACCTTTGGGGAATAAACCACATCCAAACGATAGCAGCTGGGATAGCACTTCTTCCAGAAAACTTTGGACTTGGTTAAGTTACTCTTGCAGATACTCAGCCCTCCCCCAGCCCTTGTTCTTGCTTGCCTATGCCCCCAACTCTCTGAACGCAGAGACTGTATGTGTATCTGTTTTATCACTATAACCTAGTCTCCAGCATAGAGTGAATATTCAGTAATTATCTATGGGATGAATGAATTTGTAAACCAAGTGATACTTGAGCAAAATTGAAGGATGAAGTTACTTAGACAAAGGGATAGTGAAAATAGTGTTCCAGGGGGAGAACACTGCTTGGATAAAGACACAGCAGGGAGAGACATCGTGGTTCATGGGACAAACTATGAGCAATCTGGTGTTTCTGGGATGGAAAGCGTGAGTGTGGAGTTGATGAGAGGTTTGAGAAGCAGTTTTGAGGGGCAGCTGGATCATGGGCAGCTTATGAGTCAGGCTAAGAGATGTCAACTTGATCTTGCAGGCGATTAGGAGCTTATGGGGTTTGCTTCTAGATACCTGATGCAGGCAGATCTGTGAAGATGGGTTTTGAGGGCACTAAGAATGCACACTGGAAAGCGTGGTTAGAAGGCTGCCCCATCCCTTTCTGGGTCTGCCTTATAATATGATCGTGTTTGTTCAACTCAACCTCCATTAGTCACATTACGGTCATTAGAGTTCTAAAATGACCACCCCCCCATGACCTATGCTTCCTGGTGTTACTCTGTGATTATGACCAGCTATGTGGCAGAGGAGATTTATGCAGATGAAATTGAGGTTGTTAATCTGCTGAAAGGGGAGATTATTTGGACTAACCTGATCATACAGCAGAGAGAAGGGAAGCATGAGAGGGATTCAGTGTGAAAGGAATTCTGTGGTTGATTTTGAAGATGGAAGGAGTCACATGGAAAAGGAGCAAGGATGATCTCTAGGAGCTGAGAGAGGCCCCTTTGGTGACAGCCACCAAGGGAAAAGAGCTTCAGTCCTATAACCACAGGAAATAAATTAAGTGGATATCCATGTGAGCTTAGAAGCATGATAATGCTCAGTCTTTGAAGAGCTCAGCCCTGCCGACACTGAGAGGAGAGTCCAGTGCTGCTGTGCTTTTTTTTTTTTTTTTAACAGAACAAAAAGTTTATTACTCCCACTCAGTAGTTCCTGGGGGCTTTGAAGTTAAATCATACATAATTCGAGAAATACCAGGAATCTTCTTAATCTCAGTGACCATCTTTAACACCACCTCCACAGGGATCTCGTTGCCAGGTGTCGCAGGCACACCAGTCATGAAGTCACTTGTGATGAAGGTTCGAATGACCACAGACCTCTGGCATGAAGGCTGCTTCTGAAGTGGGTCTCGATTGAAGTGCAAGGGCGTCAAAATCACTGGCATCTGGCTGATTTTCCCAGAATACCCAGACTCCCTGAGGATGTTGTGAGCCTCAAAGTCAGCCTGATGCAAAGTGCTGAGCACCCCTGTCGTTAAGAAAGTGGGTGTCACGTGTATACACTAATCAGTGTGTATTGTTTCAAGGGGATAAGTGTGAAGAAATTTGTTAGGCAGCAATAAAATAAAAATTCAAGTTTCTGTAAGGTAACACTTGACTACATTTATTTGGAAGGATGCTATTCTTATCTTCTTTTGCTTTAAGTAAACTAACATGGGGGCTTCACAGAGGACCAAACACCACACCAAATACTTGACAATCAATATCTCATTTAGTGCCCCAAACCATCTCATATGAGAGGCACTATCAACAATCTACAGAAGACTGAAGCTTGGAAAAACTCAGTAACCTGTCTGAAGTCAACCCACCAGCAATTGGCAGAGCTGGAGTTTGAATATAAGCTGTCTTTCTCGGTCACATAGAACAGTCCAAAGGTTTTGTGATTAGTGCTGGTGACATTCAGCTGTTTCTCCGAGAAGGGTTAGAGGGGCTAGTTTATCCGTAGGTTTGGACAATGGGAATAACTTTCAAGTTCAAGTTGTGTGTGGTTTGGGTAGATTTTGTTGGGAATAAGTTAGGGAATCATCTCTGGCATGATGTCATTTTCCTCTCATTTGTGTTTTGTCATAACCTACACAAGGATAAGGAAGAAGAAAATGAAAAGTAATTGGAGGGAAACGGTTTGAACTAATAAAAAATGGGCTTGATGTGAGTTTAAAAGCAGAGGTTTAGTCACAGATGTATCCAATTTGGCAATTCCCTGTTTCATGTCCATTCAAGCATGAACAGGTGTCCTTTATTCATGTGTTGTAGAAAGCTTGAGGCTGTCTGCCTTGTGCCAAGAGGGGGGGGGGGGAAGAGCAATTAAATATTTTAATATTTCCTGCCTATAAACTGTTCCCTGTTTTATTACTTCAAATGTACTGGATTTAAAAGGAGGTGTGAAAAACTCCGGAGCCATTAATAAAAGGCTGCAGCGGCTGGAGCAGAGTGATGCTACATGTTTTGCAAAGGAATGTTTTTGGTCTGAACACCTCGGTCCACAGACTGTTGATTTATGGTCATCCCGAAACTGATACAGAAGCATGAGGCCAACGATTATAGTGCTTCCAGAATACATCTGGGCAGAATGCAGACAATGAATTCTTTTCCTTGGGGAAAATATAAAGAAGTAAAGGGAAGAAATATGAAATGGGTCGTTTAGAACTTATGGTGTAATGCAGAATGAGCACACACACACACACACACACACAAAAGCAAATCTTTCCCCAGAGAAAGCCAGAGTCCGTGGCGAATTTCACATGGTTTGTTTGTAAGATTTCTGCTTTGAATGAACAGAATGAACAGTAGGGATTTAGTGATTTATTTGAGTGTCAGAGAGCTTCAAATATACCCCAAAGTTACAAAGGAAAAGTCAAGATGTGTTTCTTTTCTTCTTCTTTTTTTTCCCCCCTTACAACCAACTCAAAGAAACCAAAGTGCTATTTCTCAAAGGTCTTAAAATTTATTTGAAAAGATTTTCATTTTCCCTTAACAGGGATGGTGTGTAATAGAAGTCAAAAGGCGAGGCCTGGGGAAGATTCCTTTCCACCCAGTGAAGCTTTGTTGTGTCTTCCCACAGGCAAGACCATGCTTGGTGCTGGGAAGATTCAAAGAAAGCCACTGCTCTCATCCTGTGTCACGGAGATGGTTGGCCTTCTGTGCTGACATGCTAAAATCTTTTTGAACATGCTCTAAGATGTTTCCTAAGCTTCAGTCCTTCCCATGCCCCTTTCCCAATTTTGGCTGTGAATCACCTTATTATACATTTAATTAAAAAAAAAGCATTCATCCCCTAGTATACGTAAATAAATTTAGCCTCATCTTAAGCAATGCTATCTGTAAAATCACAGGTTTACTGTGCTAGTTGGACTTTTTCAAGTGCATCTTCAAATAAATAAAACTTAACAATATCTGTCTGAAACTCTTTGGGCCAGATGAATTTTGAAATTTGAAATATTTTTGGATTTTACAAACGTCATGAAGTGTGTGTGCTACCTATTTTGTTAGCACCACTATTGGGATGTGGACAGCACCTCACAATCAAAGATGAACATGTTCCCAAGTGGGGCTTCTGAAAATTTCTATTAGCTAGAACGTGGAATAAATACAAATGTCAAAAAGAAACTCATGTCAGTTGGAAAACTTTCGGTTTTCAAAGGTTTTTGGATTTCATAACTGCAAATAAGGAGGTTTGGATTTGTAAGTACCATTTTTAAAAAGTCTGTGTACCACAGGAGACAGAGCTGCCAGTAACGTTCTACGCATGAATTACTTTTTCTTTCAGATATATAGCTATGTGAAAGTTTTGAAAAATATTTTTAATAAAGTATAAATATATACTGAGCAAAGATCTTAAAAAGATCTATGTACCTATCCTAATGACTTTGTGTACATATAAACTACACATATGCACACACACATGCACACACACACACACACACACACTGAAACTTCCATAGGTCTCTTCCTAGTCAATACTTTGTTTGGCTCCCATACTATGATAATCAGTTTTGTATTCTATGAATGAACTCAAATAAACGGAATTGAATAGAATATACCCCTTTACAGGTGTGTCTTTTGTTCAGTGTGAAGTCTGTGAGAGTCCTCTGTTTTTGTGTGTATCCCTCCTTTTCTCCTTTTTATTGTTGTATAGTATTCCTGTGCTAATTTTTATCACCCACAGAGGGTGTGCCATGTAAATATTTTAACTTAACACTTTCTTGGGATGGAGGAGTCTCTTCCTCTTCAAAAGACAGAAACTCACATGAAGAACACTTTTATCAGGAAATTTAAAAGCAGTTGGCAGGGCTCATCAAATCTGCAGCCCCTTCAGCTGACTTCGAAAACACAGCTCCTGTTGGGATGCTATATATAAACAGTGGTTAGATTTATTTCCCATCTTGTTTTCACCACTGTGGTGAGTGGCTGCAAGCTGATCGCTTCACCAAATTAAAAAAAAAAAAAAAAGACCAGGAGATTTTGAAGAAACATTTTGATTTAATTTTTGGACAGTGTAAAATTTTAGAAGAGGAAATTAAAAGCCCATATAGTTACGCCTCTAGATGATGAAAAGACATGAAAGAGACTTCCCCATGAATTTTTTTTTTTTTTTTACTAAATCTGGGATGGTGTTTTCTGTTCAGCCCAGCTGTGTGTGGAATGGAGTGAGCAGGGACGATTTAGGAGCAATCATGGGTAGTTTTCTATTTCCTCTCGGGTTTCTTCGCAGCCTGGCTTCATTTAAAATACGTGAGTTGATGTGAATTACTGGAACTTGAGAAGCACTCATTCTCAAAATACAAAAACACATTCTGGAGGCAAATAGAAAGGATTTGCAGACTTTTGCTACTTTACTTGGGTTACTTTACTTGAGAGCTGAATGACCCAAGTTAAGTTGGAAACTAGTTTGCTGGGAGTTTTATGAAGGATTGTATGGGGTCCTTGACTAAAACACTCTGAAGTGGGGTAGAGAAATTCTCACAAAACCTGAGAAAGAATCAGAAGAGCTTAAAAAAAAATCGAGATCTTTTATCTGCATTGGATCCACATTATCTCATGGAAAGCAAAATAGCAATATAGCATGAGGTTTCTGGGCTGGCAAATCCCATCCCTGTCATTGTCTAGCTATGCCATCCTACATCCCTGTTCTCAACTTGGATTTTCTTGGTTTTTCTTTATAAGCAGAGCGGACATAAGCAAACCATGGCAGAGAATCGGAAAGTAAGATCCAAAGATGATCAAGAACCTGTCACTTCTTACTTCAAAATATAAGGCCTAACCCTTAGGAAGCTGGCTATTTAGGGGCTCAAGTTACAAAGTGAACTGTAAATTTCTCTGGATATTTCTTGGGCTGGAATTTTCCAGTATATTTTCAATTATATTTTGTGAATATGATTTTCCCAAAAAGGCACCAAAATCACAACAGAGCTAGCCATAGGATCGTGTTTCTTGTTGTTAGTTTTTAGACTGAGTACTAGGATAGGTTGTGGGGAATTAATTGTCCGAGAGGCTGAGTAAGTAGGGACAGATAGGGACAGGGGCAAAGAAACTCAAGGGAGTGTTCATTTTGTGTAATGGAAAGCTAATCATCACTTCACGGATAACTACTCTCTAGAAACAAACAACCATATATACCATTTTAAGACCATCCACAAACTTTGCTGGCCAGTGAGGGCAATAATACTGAAAACATTGCTTCCTGAGTTTATCTGATTATAAACTGTTTCACAGCCCACCTGATGATTAATGTGGGTTCTGATCTGGGTGAGTATTTTTTTCCCCCAGTACTTTCTTTGTTTTTTTGCTCCCTTGCACAAACCTAAGAAGATTCATCACAAGAAGTTTGTAGCAAGGCCTCAAAAGTACATCCCTGGGCCAGGGTAAAAGGAGCTTGATCTGAGTCTTTAGTAAAAGTTGCTTAAGGGTCTGGGAGTGTGGCTTAATAGTAGAGCACTTGCCTCGAGTGTGGGAAGCACTGGGCTCCAACCTCAGCACCATATAAAAATAAAATAAAGGTATTGTGTCCATCTACAACTAAAAAAAAAAAAGTTGCTGGGAGAGGCAGGTAATAAAATACCAATTTGACTTTAAGGGTATTGATCAGGGATGAAGGAAGAGACAGTCCTTCTATAAAATGCTTTTATTTGTCTTGATACCCAAGATAAAGGTGATTAAAAATCCTTTTTTTTTTTTTGCATACCATACAGGGGGTTGAACCTAAGACCTCACAAGCTCTCTGCTACTAAGCTACACCCCCCAGCCCTTTTAAATTTTTATTTCAAAACAGAGTCTCACTGAGTAAGTGGGGACAGATAGGGACAGGGGCAAAGAGACTTTTTTATTTCAAAACAATGGCCTCAAACTTGTGATCCTCCTGTGTCTTGAGTAGCAAGAATTATAAGGGTACACCATCACACCTGGAAAAATAGACTTAAGAAAATTTCTAAAAAATGTGAGATGTAGCAAATTGTTTTCTGGTTTGGACAATAATGACCCCTTGCTCACCTCTAAGATGTTTAGTGACTAACATGTTATTGTATTGTGTATATTTTACTTTTATTGTAGATCTTTATTTTCCCACATGCAAACCACTTGATGATAAATTCTACAAATATTTATTGAAAAATTAAATAGGCATTGTTTTAGTGCTTTATGTATAAAGACGAAGGCGATCAAGTGCCCTTCACTGATGACTCTTACATTTCTGAATTTGGCTCCCTTAAAACATTTGCATCATAGCCCAAAACTGTATTCACAAACACAACCAGGGAAGAAGGGATCACCTCATTACTCAGTTTTGATACCACATGGTCCCTTTTGAGATGTTGAAATACCAGAGTATAATTTTGTTTTTACTAAAGGCATATTTTCTTTTCCTTTTAAAGACATATAAAACTTTTTGTTTTTGCTGGGGGAAAGAATGAGTTGGGTTTTGGACTTTTCATGACCAAGTTAAGTAACTCAGAGCCCTGTGCTAACAATGAAAGTGAGATTCCCTTTCACAGAAGGGCTGGTCCATTGGAAGTCGATGATCTGAGTCTGGCTGATCCAACAGGTTTTTACTTCTTAAGGCTTTGAGCACTGTGAGTCAGAGGGAGAGGAAGAGAGAGGGAGGACATGAGCTCATTGTAGAAGGCTGGTATTAGAGGAGAAGGGAAGGATTGTTTGTTGGACCCAAACCAGAACAAGGAGTGGCTGTTATTGCAGCATGAAAATATGAGCGCTGTGGGGGAGTGGCTGGGCTGTTGGGGAGTCGCCCTCAGGGCCCCAAGGCTAATCTTCCACAGGGAGCTAAGTCATTGGTGACTGGCTTGAGGAGTGAACTGGTTTTGGAATCTTTCCCCTTTTCTGCCTTTCTCTGCCTGGAAACTTGAGAGGAGGGAGTCTCGCCTCTGCCCTTGATTCACCCATACCACACTTCCTTTCATCTGAACACTCTGAAGTGAGATCACAATGGTGAACTCATCTGGATTCATCAAGAGCTTTGGCATGTGAAGATGTGCCTGGGTACCCATGGTGCTGGAGGCTGGGTGCTGTGCTGTCTTCTCTATCTCGCTGGCACCCAGTTGTCTAATAGGATAGAAGGGTATAGATAGTTTCCTTTTCACCTCTCACCCCCAGCTTCAGCTGGGCAATGGCCCAGAGTCTCCCAGAGCTAAACCTGTCGCATTATTAATTTATTTTTACTGGAGTTGCTACACAAATGAAAATGAACTGGATTGATATTTCACCCTGACTTAAAGAATTATGAGACAGTCTATGTTCATCAGGACCTTTTGCATCCAAGTGGCAGAAATGCAATCTGAACTTTGTAAGCAAAAAGGAAGAGCAAAGGATATAAGTGAGGTGCAGGGCAACCCAAAACAGAAGCTCCAGAGCCTTCAGGTCTCTTCCACAAGGTCACCTCCTCCTTCCAGCTGTCATTCTTTTAAACATGTTTTCCTATAGGCCTCTTCCACAAGGTCACCTCCTCCACCATGCTTTCAGATTTCAACCCTAGGCCTTGATATCAGAAAGGGATTGTCCCTTTTCTGGGAGAACCAATCTATACATGCTCAAGAGAGTCCAGTCAGGGCTGGGGATGTGGCTCAAGCGGTAGCGCGCTCGCCTGGCATGTGCGGGGCGCTGGGTTCGATCCTCAGCACCACATAAAAATACAATAAAGATGTTGTGTCCACCGAAAACTGAAAAATAAATATTAATAAATTCTCTCTGTCTCTCTCTAAAAAAAAAAAAAAAAGAGTCCGGTCAAAGTTATGTGCAGCTTCTCTGACCTGTGGATGGGTTGTTGATAGGTAACTCTCACCTGAACCATGTGGTGGTTTGATGAAGGAGGGTTTCCAAAAGGAAATGGAAATAGAAATGGTATGGGGCTGAAGCTGAAAGGGAAAGATATTGGGAAGATAAAATAACAAACCTTCATGACAGGATATAAAATGAACTACAAGATTGTATCAGGGTTCTCCAGAGAAATGAAACCTCTGTGTGTGTGTGTGTGTGTGTGTGTGCGTGTGTGTGTTTTATATAGGAGGATTTACTATAGGAATTGTCTTGTGTGATTATGGAGGACAAGAAGTCCCATGATCTGCCATCTACAAGCTGGAGAATTAGGAAAGCCACTAATAGAATGTAGTCTAAGTGCAAAGACCTGAGAACCAGAGAACAGGTGATGTAAGCCTCAGTTTGATTTGAAGGGCTTAAGAATGGGGTATTGGGGGCTGGGGTTATGGCTCAGAGGTAGAGCGCTTGCCTCGCACGTGCGAGGTCGTGGGTTCTATCCTCAGCACCACATATAAATAGTTATTGGGTTCAACTACAAATACAAAAATAAATATATTTTTTAAAATGGGGTAGGGGGGGAGGAGGGCAATGGCATCAGAGTCTTTCTGAGTCTGAAGGCCTGAGAATCAGGAACACTGATGTCTGAAGGAGGAGGTAGATGTCCCCGTTCAAGCAGAGAGTGAATTCACATTTTCTCTTTTTGTTCTATTGGAGCCCTCCACAAATTGAATGGTGACAAGCTGCAGTACTAAGATCATCTTCTTGTCTCCACGTTTATCAGTTCAAATGCTAATCTCTTTTGGTGACATCCTCACAAAGGCACTAAAAAAAAATGTTTTACTAATTAGTTTTCTAGGCATCTCCTAGCATAGTCAAGTTGATACATAATATTAACCAACACAAAGACAGAAAAAGGAAAATTTTAGCGGAGGCCAGGTTTGGAAAACTCCTAAAGCACACAATTAAACATTGACTATTATGGAGTTGGCGATGTAAATTTATGACTAGATCTCTCTGTTTAAACTTTTAGGCTTTATGGTGGAAGTGAATATGGAGCACTGATTGTTCATCTCATGATGAGATGTGAAACAAAAGGAAAAGACTTGTCTTTCCTACATTCATACCTCATATCAGAGTCCTCAATAAAAATAATTTGGCTGCTTCCATTTAAAAGAAAGTGCAGGTCTTTGATGATTCAGTGCAAGCTGTGGGTTAAACCCAGCAGTATCTTAATGCCAGAAAAGGAGCATCTCTAAACTTTGTAGGTCTGGGTTCTCAGAAGATGGTGCTACTCTTGGAGACGTTAATCACTGAGGAATTGTATTAAAATTCAATAGATTTCATAAGTTAGTAGGATGCCTAAAATTATTCCTGGAAATGGACAATATATCTCATTTCACTGTCTCCCCTAAATATTTACTATTTACTGTCCATGTGAACTCAATAGTTTTAGTTGGTATGTTTTGCTTAAAAACATTTTCTAATTAACTATGCTAAGGATAAAAGATATCAAGTTCAATTTTTAAAAATACATCTGTTTTATTTATTTATTTTTATGTGGTGTTGAGAATTGAATCCAGTGCCTCACATGTGCTAGGCAAGTGCTTTACCAAGGAGCGACAACCTCAGCCTCTCAAGATCAGGTTTTTAAGTGGGAGTAGAAGGCAAAGGCCAGATGGAGATTATTTGAAATGTTAAATTGATTATTGAAAATAGCCAGATGCAGGAATGAGAGTAGTGTTAACGGCCCTTGGGAAAGATATCTGGGCTTGAAAAAAAGTGGAATACAGAGGGCATCAGTGTCTGAAGTACTCCAGTAAATGTTCAGCCACAGGAAGTACTGCAGAATCCTGTCACTGTGTGTTCATCTGTTGATAAGAGGTATCCTGTATGTCCCTGGACCTTGCACCAGGCTTCTGTGGTCCTGACAGTGGCTCCATGTAACATATCTAATTGAGAAACATGAAAGGGCAAGTTAATCTTTATCTCTTTTTCTTAAGAGAAAATGGGTCTAGTTGTCTGAGTCTTCTTGAGTTCAGGACAAAATAAATAATTGGTAAACTGGAGATGTCCCTAAATTATAGGACCTTTAGATTTAAAAGATAAGGATCCATAAATGTGTGCATATTTTAGATATGAGTTGTTCCTACAATAGGTACTTCTTTGTTTGGTCTGGTCAACATTTCACTCTGCAAGCATTAATTGAGTTTTCTGGTTGAAACATATTTAATAATAACCAAAGAGGTTTTTAAGGCAAAACTATTGACTAAAAAACTAATTGAGGAAAAACAGAATGGACATTAACAGTTTCTGTCAGTTAAATATAAATAAATACAATAAAATACAAAGAATTACAGATAGGAATGAAGTTCAAATTGGAGATAACGTCCCATCCCTGTTTCCTAAAATAGGAGTCCAATTGTTAGTCAGTTTGCCTAGAATACTGTGTATTTTTTGACTGGGATGTACTTTTTCTTGATGACACTAGTTTTGAACCACAATTTTATAATAAACATGCCAATATTTTGCAAGAACTTCTTTGTCTGTAGCTACTTGGGCTTTTCTGCAGTGTTACTCTATTCTACGTACTAAAGACTCAACAACTGCATCTCCAGTGCCTGGGAATTTTCTACTTCTGTTCTCAGTTGCAATTACACAAATTAATGCAAAACAAGTTCAAATTACTTAGCACATTACACAAGAGGCTTCACAAGCCAACCCAGCCTTCTTCATTTACAGTCATTTCACTCCATCCACCAGAGGTTCTGGTCACGCTGGGTTACTTGGCATTGCACTGTGAAGTTTCGTATTTACATTCCAGCTCTTTGTAGCTCTGTCTTTTTGGTAGTCTCACAGGCTCCTGTGTATCTGTCTAAGCCCTGTTTAATTGATACTTTATCTGCACAATCTCTGTGATTTCTCCCAATAACCCCCAGACTAAATCAAATTCTGTACAGATCTTAGAATGTCACACAACATGTTTTTTTGATAATTATATAGAGGAATTGAACTTTGGTTCAAAAACTTATTGTATAAAAAAAACAAAAAACACATTTATGCCCCCCTCCCATTACAGTTTGGATCTGGAATGTTCTTCAAAGGCTTGTGTGTTGAAATCTTGGTCTCCAGCTGTTGATGCTGCTAGAAGTCAGTGCAAACCTCCGGAGGCAGGGCCTAGTTGGACGAGGTAGGTCACTGGCTGTGTCTTTGAAGGGTATATTATGTCCCTTCCTCACTCTTTGTTCTCACCTCTGCCGTGACACAAAGCTGACTCTTTGTCCTCTTCCTTCACTCTCTCGGCCC
This sequence comes from Marmota marmota marmota, assembly GCF_001458135.2. NCBI lineage: Eukaryota > Metazoa > Chordata > Mammalia > Rodentia > Sciuridae > Marmota > Marmota marmota. The sequence goes on from NW_025999853.1 coordinate 20,815,080, forward strand.
TTCCTTTCTTCCATTGTTTAACCCTCCCTCCTTTTTTCCTTTCTTCCCTCCCTCCCTCCTCCCTTCCTTCCTGCTTCCTCCTCTTTTTCTCTTCCCTCCCTCCATCTTTTCTTCTTTCCCTCCTTCTTTCCTTTTAAATATTAAAGTCACACACCATTGGCTTTTATATTCAATTCCTATCCAACGTAGATTGAATGCTTAATCTCGACATGTTAAAAATTGAAGGTTGGATCTCTCCAGTCCTTTTTCCCAATCTTCCTTCTTTGTTTCTTCTTTCTTTCTTTCTTTTGTACTGGGAATTGAACTGAGGGGCACTCAACCACTGAGCCACATCCCCAGCCCTATTTTGTACTTTATTTAGAGACAGGGTCTCACTGAGTTGTTTAGTGCCTCACTAAATTGCTGAGGCTGGCTTTAAACTTATGACCTCATATCTCAGCCTTCTAAGCTGCTGGGATTACAGGCGTGTGCCATCATGCCCAGCCCCAATTTGCTTTCTTATCAGTCTATCCCTGTTCACTCTACAGCAATTTTGTCCTCCCAATTGCTCCAGTGGAAAAACCTGGGGTTGTCCTCGCTACTCTCCATCCCTCACACCCCACAAGGTATCTGGGAGGAAACAGTGTTGACTTTACCCTCAGAATATATTCAGTATCTAACCCTTGCTTACCACCTCTTCTGCTACTACTCTATGTTCTTGACTCAATGACAACAGCTTTCTAACACTTCTTTTTTATTCCAGAGCATCTTGTGCCTTTTAACATACTGTCTAACTTACTTTATCATTTTGTTAATTGTTTATTGTTATTGTTTCATCTAGAATGCAAGTTCCTTGGGGCTGGATATCCTTCTGTTTATCCCTGCTATATACCCTGCACTTGAAACAGTGATGGCATATTAAAAAAATAGTCATATTTTGCTTAAAAAGGGAGATACTTCTTTAAAAAACATTTTTAAAAATTGTAGATGGACAAAGTAACTTTTTTGTATTTATTTATTTTTATGTGGTGCTAAGGATTGAACCCAGTGCCTCACACATGCTAGACAAGCACTCTACCACTGAGCTGCAACCCCAGCCCAAGGGGGATACACTCTAAGATAAGTATCTTTAAGTGATTTTGTCACTGTGTGAACACCATAGCGTTCTTACAGAAACTAAACATAACATCACTATGGATGCAATCTTATGTCAGATATTCTGTCCATCATCAACTGAAACATCTTTATGCAGCACCTCTATTTATAAGTAAGGGAAAGCATTTGACTCTCAATGAGTGGACTTCTCTCCCATGGCTTTGCTTCCCCACTGCAGTTCTGGGGGAATGACTGTAGTAAGTCTTCATGCAATGGTGGTACATTGGAGGCCATTCCTTTCTTGTCCTCAATTCACTCTAAACACTTTGGGACTGGCCCAGTTGTCATGCTTCATGTCTCTGCTCCTTTCATTTCCATGCACAGGAGTCCTAGGTATGGTTAGAGCCCTTTGTGGAGAGCCCAACCTCCCTACGTGTTGCTTACCTTCCCAGTCTCTGGCTGTCGCCCTGGGGAAGCACCACTGAGGATATGCTGCTCTCCACTACCTGTGACCTGTTGATGGCCATCTACCTTCTTTCCCATAGGGAGGAACCAGGGACCATTTCTTTGCCTTCAAGGACATTCTCCTTTCCTCTCCTCCTTTGAGGAGGCCGTTATCTTTTCTTCAGTGACTTAAGGCTCTAAATAAAAAGCAGCAGTTTTATCTTTGAGCAGATTCTGTCATCTCTGAAGAAAACTTGTGAAATAACATGGTCACCCAGGTCCTGAGAACTACTGTGAAATAGGACAGGAAGTGGCCATCTTATCCTACTGTTCACACATATACTGGGGTATTAATTTCACTGCTTTTAGTCAATTACTGGGTATTCCTGTGTTCTTGGATAAATCCTACTTTTCCATGGTGGTTTGTAATTTTAATACACACTTGAATTTTATTTAGGAGTTTTGTATTCATTACTGATGTTTGTCAATAGTTGTGACATTAGCAATAATTGTATGTGTGTATGTGTGGTTTGTGTGGTTTTAGTGTCATAATTATGCCAGCTTTTCAAATTAAGCAAGAGGATTTATGTCTTTTTATATATACTGGAATTGTTTATATAAGGTGGCAAGGATCTATTTCTTGAAAGAATGCAACCACATAATACGTTAACTCTGAAAAGGGTTAGGGTTTGGGGTTATATGTTAGAACAATTTTTTAAATCAATATTTTAGAACAATTTTTTAAAATCAATTATTTCAGGTCTATTAAATCTATTAGGCTGTTTGTAAGTTTTACCATTTGATTGGAATTGTGTATTTCACTGAAACTTTCAAATGTACAACACTGAGTGGCACATGGAATTGTTCCTAGAGAATGGTCTCCTTTGGAATTTTTCCAGATGATTTTCTTTTCTCCTACTTAAGCATTAGTTTATATACTTTATTTTCTCTTTATCCATCTCAGAAGACAGAGCCTCTCCTCTTTAACTTCGTATTTATAATCACACAGGGTTTGTGGGTAGACTTTGGCTTTCTTCACTGACACCTCTGTCGCTAGATGAATTCTCTCTTCAGATCAAAATGGAAAGTAATTGGTTATATTAGGTAACTGATGGGCAGGTCTTCTTGCCCACCTTTTAGGATCAGCCAGGCATTCATCTAGGACAACTTGAAGCACAGAAAAGGGAACTGGTCTTACCCCTACTTCTTGCTTCTCTGGACAAGTTTTGTTGGTATGTTTTTGCAAAATACTTGTTATATAGGATATTAAGAGTTATGTGAAAAACTTACTTTCCAGGCAAAAAGATTTAGGCAATGACAGATAAAAATCTAGTGATGATTATTTCCTATAGAATATTTCAAAATTGTTACATGCACTGTGAACATCCTGAAATGGGTTCTACATCCTTTCCCCAAATTCTTTGTTCATAAGTTCCCTTTGAAAACCATCTCATGATGTTATTCTTCTGTGAACTTTATTTGGGAACTCTTCTGTAATAGATCAGAGTACTTGGAAATCTATGCCAAGAACAAATGGCTAGAATGTTTTCTGTACCCATTCATTTCTAGAATATTCAGCTATTTTTTTTCTTTTCTTGGAATTGGTCTTCAAAGGGTGGGGAGCTGACAAATTTTAGCTGCCTCAAAATGCTAAGTAGGACCAGGACCACAGTCTGTGGGTCTCAAAGTCAGAGAAAAGATTGGGAGAAGAACAAAGAGAACTACTAGAGCCTCCCGCTTTGTTCTTGTTCCGATTTTTAGGTGGCTGAGATACTCTGTTTGAACAGATGAAGCTTGGGAGGCTTCTGAATTTTTCAAATCCACCTTGACTGTTCAACTTAATAGAAATACCCAGTGAATTCTTCTGATAGGCTGCCAGTTTTAGTTCATAGAGATATAATATCTTTGGTCTTTGTCATTTTCTGCGTCATCCTGGGTATTTTGGTGAGTAGTTAGTATACGCTGGAAAAAAATTTAAATATATTATTTCCACAAATATTCCCTTAAGTCCTGTGAATTAGTAATAATTATTCATGGCATTTGAAGTCAGAAAACTGAAGGTTGGTTGGGGGAGAGAGAATGAATAAGCAGTAGAGAGGGATAAACTTCCTGCCATTCCTAATGTAATTCTTGTAGCTTTCACACATCTTGGTCCTACATAAGTGTCTTTAAAAATAGGCCACTGATGCTGCAAACAGGTAGGTCTGCTCTGCTGCCCACTCAGGGGTTCTAAGAAGTCTATTTTTAAAGCCAGTCCCTTGTTAATCTAGCTTTTGCCCTCAGCCTCAGTTAGACTAAATACAATAAGCTGACCTAGGCAGGAAACTAGGAACAAATCATCCTCAATTAACTTTCATCACCTTGCCTAGTCCTTGTAGTGAACCTAAAAGACAGAGGGAAAAACTCCAAGAGTTTCAGACCAGCAATATCCACAGTGTGATCTGCAGAGTGTCATTGGACTGTTTGTTTTCTGTTTGCATTAAAACAAGAACAGACATGAAGGATTTTTATGGCAATTTGGCATTGCCTTGACTGCCAAGTGCGTGGAAGTGGAACTGTCCTTTGAATAGGGTGTAGATCAGTTTGGTTAGGTGTTGTTAGACTCCAGTGGTGGGTGGCATGTGACATGAGCTGTGTCCTGGTCATGTTCTAAATTTTTGGTACAGGACTGAGAAGCAGTCCTTAGAGATTTAGAGAGTACATCCCCTTTTCCCCAATCTCTTCAGTTCTGCCAGAGGCTTTGTGACATTTGGTATCTTTCTTGCTTATTTTTAATTGTACAGAGACACTTCCCCAGTCTCCCCAGATCCTTTTTATGAAAATGTCCTGTGATTCAAATCCAGATTACTCAGAATCTGCAAAGGACCCAGTAAGATGGAGAAAAGGGCTTTCTTCTCCCAGTTGCTTCACTGAGCCTTCGTTTACATGACAGTGACAGAATACTACATAGTCTTGTTTAGCTCACTTGTAGTTCAGGTTGTGCAACAGCAACTGGAGCATAAATTAAAGCCTCTCACTCAATGTCATGGACATGCCAAATACATTTCTGGCTTGCATTTCAATCAGGAGGCCAAGCTGTTTAGCTGCAGCCCAACATAACGAGGCATAAGCCAGGTCCTAGGGATGTGTTAAGTTATTTAGCATCATCTGTTAAGATTTCATACTTGTGGCACTATTAAAATGGATTTTTTTTTCTCTGAAATAAAAATTTATTTAATTCCTCAGTAGTACATCAGTTGAGTCATATTTGGGTGTGCTGTGCCCCAAATAGTGAGTTGATGTATTCCATATATTCACCTAGGGAGACTTGTAGGGTGTGTGTGTGTGTGTGTGTGTGTGTGTGTATGCACTTGCCACTGTTAGGTCAGTTTCAAAGATACTGACTGTGCTCAGAAACTGTGCTCACAAAATCAAAGTGCTGAGTTGACAAAGGGCAGGCTTTAACACTCCTAAGGGACTCAGATATTAAATAGAATCCTATTCCCAAGTTCCTAAGACAATGTGAGATGAATAGTCCTTTCTTCCTGTTCACAAATCAAAATCTTTTTTGTTTTAACTAAAACCACTGTTTTCAATATTCAAGATCATTTCCTTTTTAAGGTTGTCTGCCAACACAGCTTCTCAGTAGCTCATTTATTTTTCATTTAAGGAACATTTATAGGGTACCTATTGTGGGTCTAGTATTATGCTATATCCACGTCCCTGCCTTTCTAGGGGATATCCACAATAAGTAGCAATGATTGCAGATCAACATTTATTTTTGGCACCAGAAATTGAACCCAGGGGTGCTTAACCACCGAGCCACATCCTCACCCCTGTTTTATTTTTTATTTTGACACAGGGTCTCACTAAGTTGCTCAGAGCCTTGCTAAGTTGCTGAGGCTGGCTTTGAACTTGTGATTCTCCTCATACATATTATATTTTTATAAATGCTTTGATAGAAGCATGAACTGGATATGTGGGAGCACAGGGGCTGGGCATTTAAATTAGAAGCAAAAGGATTAGGAAAGAATTTTCTAGTGTAGGTCTTATTTATATTAAGATGTAAGGAATTAGAAGTAGCTCAACAAAAATGCATTTTGGTGTGTGTCCTTGAGCACACATGTCTGTGGTTTGAGTGTGTAACACTATTCTCAATGGATTGTATATCCTCAGGGGCAACATGTTAGAATGTGCAGAGGCTTGTTAGACACATTGAACCAACTCTGTGTAAGAAGCCCCCTACCTCCCTAATCACAAGTGCTACCAAGAGGGACTCTAATTAAGCAATTGTCACCCAGAGCCTGGCATGTAATAGGAGCTCCATAAATATTTGTGCAATAAATAAATGACCTCAAGAATTAACTTAGTAAGTTTGAACCCATCTCTGACATGCAAATGATAGCAGTATTTTAGCAGTTGTAATTGGGATTTATGTTTTTTTTTCCCCTGACAACCCTAAGAGAAGATGTCTGCCATATAATAGTAGTTCTTATTCCTTTTCTGTCCTTTCCATTAGAATCACCTGCTCTTACTTTACCAGTAATTATTGATTGATTTGACAGCTTTCTCTGTTTATGATGGTGACATATAACATTTGTGTCAAACACAAAGTTCTAAGGCTGTCACATGATATTTCAGATAAATCTATTGTGACATACATATATATCATAAGATATATCTTAATATAATATATAGATTGATAGGACTGAAAATGGATAGCATTAACCAGCTACTAAGGACATTCTTGGTTTTGGGAGGAGGTGACTTTTTCTTTTTGTGGTGCTGGGGATTGAACCAAGGATCTTTTGCATGCAAGGCAAGCACTCTACCAGCTGAGCTATATCCCCAGCCCAAGGACATGCTTTATTTTGGATTCAAAAACAACAAAATTGGTAAAAAAAAAATTAATTTTACTGATTTTACTGAGTTTCAAAGCAATCTAATAATTTAAAGTCTTCTTTAGGTTAGAAAATACAATATTCAAAATGAGATCAATTTAAATTTTTTATTTTTTTTAAAGATCAGGCCGCTTTACTAGTTTTTTTTTGAACTCACTTTTCATGGTTTAATTTTTATTGTGTCTTTGCAGATATTTTCTTAGATAAATATGTTCCTTACTGTAGGCATTTACCTTTTTTTCTAAACTTGATTCAGTTCATTCCTTTTGGGAGAATTCTTCATTTAACTTCACCCAGTTCTGCATATACATCCACTTTATATTTATCTCAGTCCTCATCCATGTTGTTTTTAGTTTGTTCTTTGACTTTTCTACATTTTTTTATAATTAATATGATTAGTGCCCACCTCTTTTTGTTTTTGCATTGCTTGGGATGGAATCGAAGGCCCCACTCATGCTGGGCAAGGGGAATACCACTGAGCTCAGACCCTGTCCCTCTTTTTTGGTTTTGCTTTTTTGTATTTATTATATTTAAGCCTTTTTTATTTTCAAGAAATGGATGCCTGAAGAGCTTTCTACTGAAAATAGTTTGTTGAAAGGATACTGGGCATCTCTGAAACATTTTCAGGCAGAAAAAAAAAAGTATAATCAGGCCATAAGAACTGCAAAATCAGCATTTGAATCTACTCTTCTTTCTTAGTGAACTTTCGGCCTCTGGATAGTACTTTTCTCTGCCCATCTACGCGATTGTGTTTTTTCATCTTCCTCCAGGTTGCTCTGCTCTCCTTTGGCTTCTGTTTGGACACAGGTTTTGCTTGAATGAGGCTAGCTCCGGCTTTGGTTCTATACCTATCAATGTCTTCCTGACCCACCAACTTTGTCTCACTATCTCAATTGCTAAGCCTAAATCCTATGTACCCGGGTCAGAGAACCTGATTTGCTGAATATGGATGGATTCTCCGTAGGGCAGTGTCCCCCATCAAGTTAGGTGGTGGGTATCATTTAGTATAAGCAGGATGGACTCTGAAAATTGGCTGTGGGCAGCAGGCAGTGACTGGTCTCCCAAGTACAGCATTGTCCACAGCATTTTATTCAGTGTTCTTGATTATCTGAAAAAGGGCACCTGACAGACTGTGACTAACTTCAGTAAATAAGCACTTCCAGGTTCCAGAAGTCTTTGCAATTTTGTGCCCCCCCCCCCTTTAAAATTAAGTATACTACTGTTTTCTTTCTAAATGCCTTCTTTTACAGGCTGCCTCTGAGTGAGGGTGGGGACAGGCACTGATAGTGTTTCTTCCGTTGTACAGATATCACTATGGTTATATAAGTAGCTCTGGCCACTCCATGAGGGACAGGGTTCAAAGCCCAGCCTCCTGACCACCAAAGTATTGCTCTTCCCTCCATAGCTCTTTGTTTTTATCATAGCTCATGCTTGTAAAATAAATAAAACCCAGCCCCCGGAACTAAAGTAAGTTTCAAGTTTTTTTTTAAAAAATACAATTTCCCAGTATATATTTTTTATTTTTATTTTTGTGGTGCTAGGGATTGAACCCTGGGCTTCATACATACCAGGCAAGCACTCCATCACTAAGCTATGGCTATAGGCCAAGTTTGAAGTATTTTGAGCATGCAATATCATAGTATTTAATTTAGTGGACAGAGAACCTTACTTAGCAAAAACTTATTTCTTGTTTCTAAAGTAATCAGGTAATCAGGAACTTCTGTTGTTTTGTTTTTCATTGACAGAGCTTCTGATATAAATGCGGTAGTTTTAGTCTTTTTTGGGGAGGTGGGGAGTACTGGGGATTGAACTCAGGGTCACTAGACCACAGAGCCACATCCCCAGCCCTATTTGTATTTTATGTAGAGACAGGTCTCACTGAGTTGCTTAGTGCCTCGCTTTTGCTGAGACTGGCTTTAAATTCTCTATCCTTCAGCCTTAGCCTCTAGAACTGCTGGGATTACAGGCATGTGCTACTGTACCTGGCTCTAGTTTTAGTCTTTGATATCAACTATTGAAATTAAAAAGTAAAATTAATTTTAATCTTGTTTCTCTTCAAAATGTGCTTTAGGTTGTTGCTGTTGTCACAGGGAATCTATGGAGAACGGTTTTAAGGGCTGTGTCCTTCCAAGTCTGACCTCTTTTCCCAGCTCTTGTGTAGGCAGGGCCTTTTTCGAGTTTCCCCACTGAAGCACATAACCAGATATGATAATCTTGAATTATGGCTTACTAACTTTAGAGATGTAGCAGAGGAAGGAGCTTCTCAGTGGGAGTTTGGGCTCTGCTTGTTAATAGCTATGTGACCTTCAGGAAATCCTGTCTACTTACCAAGCCTCCATTTCCTAACCCGTTCGAGGGAACAGTCAGGTCTCAGTTCTTAGGAAGAATGTTGTGAAGATAAAATAAAATAATATATGGGAAAGCACTTTGTAAACTGAAAGGCAATTCAGAACTGTAAGTGGATATTATTATTTATTTTATGAGCCAGTAGAAATCAAAGCCCTGGTTTCATTGCCAGGAGGATTTTCCTTACAGATCTAATTCTTAAAGCTTGGCTTTGCCTAGTTAATGAGTACTTTCCAAATAAAGATCTCTTTTACTGCTTTGATTTTTGTGAACTTCCCTTTACTCTGATTCAAAGTCACATGGGAAGGTGCTCTTGTAAAGCCATTGTTTAATTTAGACTTTTCATACTGCGTGTACGTCCGGCTATTCTCTGGTTTCAGTCTCCAAGGAGCCTTTGAGGGCAGACCTTGCTTCTTTCCCTTACATATAGTTTGGCAGCAAATGAGATGTTTTCAATAGAGATGAAAAAAAAAAAAGACTCTCAGTATGTAACCTGTCACCTCAAGAAGAAGCACATCCTGTTCTAAGAAGTTGCCTCAGAGCCTGCCGAGGACCATACCAGTGTTTTGACTTGTGACTCAGGCAGTAGCCGGGGATGAGGTTTTAAGAGTTGCTTCATGATATTGTGTAATAACAGTGTGAGAAACCAGCATACAAAGCTTTTTATTTTAGTAACTTTAGACTTCTAGTCAGGGATCTCAATTTTGTCCAGTTGTTTTGAAGTCAGTATACCTAAAACTTTTTATATTAATATACATGGAAAATGAAAAAAATGGTATTTAAAAAATCATTGAGTATAAGTAGATGTGCTTTTAATTTCAATCTAATATGTGAAGGTACTCAGACAATGGGAAGTTGATTTGTTTTTCTAATGTCCTTTGATGTGGCTTAGATGGAGACAATTGCTCTAAGATTTTGTGTTAATTATGCTTTAATCCTGCTCTTCCTAAGCTTTTATCACCCAGACACCAAAGCCAGGGAAAAGAGGAAGATGGATTTTAAAGAAATGAGGGGACTTTATAATCATAATTCTGTGATTGCAGTCTGAAGTACTATGGAGAATGGGAGAACTGAAAGGATCTAGCATCTCCAATCTCCTGTATCTAGCCTTTTGTACAGTATTGTGTTTTCACCGAGCTCTGGGATAATAGTCTCCTTCCAGGGACCCCAGTGGAGTGTCACAATGCCAGGCCAATAATCAAAACGTCCAAGGCATTCTATCTGTTGTGATTTTCTTTCTTCTCCATCCTAGTCCATTCCCCAGGATTGAATTCAAAGCATCAGACCCATAAAAATAGACAGATTGTCCACAGTGATCATATGCTCTGGTTGGCAGCTACTTCCTGAAACCCACATCTAGGTGGTAATAGATGTAGAACTGAAATTCTAATCTTAGAACTCATAGTTCCATTTTTTTCTGTCCCTCCAGTAGTGACTTTCTTCATGAGTTAGAGAAGAAAAAATTGATTACAATCTAAAAAAATGTGAAATTTGGTACCTCAAGCCAAGAAATTTTAGCTTTTTAATGGAAATGGAAGCAGGATTTTGTTGTTGTATTTCATGTCCCAGTTTTCATTAGTACTACATTTATAAATAATTAAAAGGCCTGGCTGATAGGCTGTGAATGTTTTTTCCTTGTACGCAGACTTTTAACATGACCAACTCCTTGCAAGATCTGTGGCAAGAATCTCTGGGATTTTCCAGGCAGTGTCTCAGGTTAGCACATGGACAGGTACAGCCAACAATGAATCTTTGTCACTTGAAAATATTCAGAGACCAAATGATCTATTATCAACCTGGCTGTAGACAAGGCTCCTATTTTGAGGGTCAGATTGGATTTTTTTTAAAGCCTAAAAGCCTAAGACAGTTGAGAAAATTGAAGAAATATTTAGGCAGTAGAAAGTTAGTTGGTTTGGCTGATAAAGAGAGTTCATGGCATAGAGAAGTAGAGAACAGAGCTGAAAGGACAGTGTTTTTTTTTTTTTTTTTTTGTTGTTGTTATAAATGTTGCATTACCCCCCAAAGTAGGTATTGTCACAATCTTTGGATATATAGATGCTAATTATTATAAGACATTCACAAAAGATATATGAGAATGCAAGGTGGCATTGTACTGGGGAAGTTAATAGACTTACACTTGAGCCTACATCGGCCACCTGGTAACTGAGTGATTTTGGGCAAGTTAGCTTAATATCAACAGTTTCCTCATCTATAAAATGGCAATGGTAATACTGACCTCATAGCAATGTGAGGATTAGATAATAGGATGTGTAAATATTAAATACATGAAGTAGTTCTCTCACTGCCTGGAAAACAGAGAATGAGACATTATGGTCTCTCTCCTGGATGGTTGAAATGGCTACCAATCTTTGTGCTGGTTTTCTTGCTCTGGCTGCAACACTGTGTCATTCTGTTCTTAACACAGCAGCCATAACAATTCTGTGTCAGTCACATCTCAGTTCAAACCTTTCCAGTGAATCCCCATTTCACTCAGAGTAAAAGTTCCACAATGACCTGCATGATTTCCATTTTGTCTCCTTCTCTCCTCTTGATTCTCTTTGCTGCAGTTAAACTCTTCCTAAACATTCCACTCAGTTCTCCCTGACCTGACACCCTTTACCTGAGCTTCCTGTTTAATTTGAACTAAATACTTATCACCAGTTAATGCTTCCTGTATTTTACTTGCTTAAAGTGCTTACTGTTTGTCTCATCCAATGAGAAGACAAGCTCCAAGGCATTTCTTTTTATCTGCTCTGTTCACAGCTCTCTCCATATGTATGTGGTGCCTAGAACTGAGCCGAATATGCAAAAGCCCTCAACAAATATTTGTTCAATTAGTTTTTTTAATTATATGTATTTAAAGTGCACAACATAATGCTTGATATACTTAGGTTGATATACATGTAGACAGTTAAGTGATAACTATAGCCAAGTAAATTAAAATTCCTGACATCTCATATAGTTATCTTTCCTGAAAAGTCAGGAGTAATTAGTGAATTACTGTGATCTCTCATACTAATATGCATATGTGATTATTTATCCATTTAACAAACACATAATATGAGTCAGAATTACTTTTTTACTCCAAATGTTAGAGAAAGAGCCAGAGATAATATAGACATATAGCCCTGCCCCCTTGGAATTTGGGGTCTTTGTGTTATAAGAACTATAGGGTAGATACCCTAACGATTAAAAAGTAGATTTTTTTTCTCATAATGTTTAAGTATGAACTTTGTTTGAGGTTTTTAGAACCTCTAATCTCTGAGAGGTATATTCTAAAAGTTAGAAAGTTATTTTATTTATCACTATTATTTTCAAAAGATATTTAAGGAAGAATTAGGCAATTGTATTTGTGTGTGTGTGTGCGCGTGCGTGCGCGTGCGTGCTGAAGATTGAACCCAAAGCCTTGCACATGCTAAGCAAGTGCTTTACCACTGAGCTTCACACCAAGTCCCCTTATTCTAATTTATTTTAAACCCAAGAAGAAAAAGATATTTCTCCAGTAACTGGTTTCCATGTCTTAAATATTTCTTCCCACTCTATTGATTAAAACAACATCATATTTAAAATCACATATGATAACTTTTAGGAATACTGTAATCCATAATGACTTACTAAGATATTACTTGAGCATCTAATTTTAATTCCATATTTAGTCCCATGCTAGTTTGATTCATATCTCTTCACAAAGCAATATTTTATCTCAGAGTTTGCAATTTTTTGTTAACTTCTAGTGATTAAAGAAGCGGCCATTTAAGACTTCCTACTTTATTGCTCTTAGTTCTCCCTCAGATTTTAAAAGTTATTACAGATTAATTTTAATATTTTTCCTTTTCTGATTACAAGAATAAGCTATTAAGGTATATTCAATCAGTTAAGGCTGTATCATGTAAATTTTAAAGTGAGTCTTAATTAACTCATCTTTGTATTTGAATTTGTTCAAAATAATTTCTTAATAGTTTTGATTTTGAAAATCAAAATTCTGCAATATGTTGCACAGTATGATTTAAATAAAACTCCTTTATGGTATTTTTTCCTGTGAAGGTACTGCATCCGCTTGCATTGGTCACACTGAATTTGCCATGTTAAATACAAGTAACCCAAGCTTAACCCATGCAGAGGAAACAGCTCACAGTAATCAAGTGGAGGCTTGAAATGCTCCCTGTCCTAATCACAAGAGGTTAATGAAATGGTAAACTCTAAGATAATGTTACTTTGTGAAGAGACCTGGGTCAAATTATCATGGGTAATTCTCAACTGGAATTAAAATTAGGTAGAAGGAAGTTCCAGTTGATTGTGATCTTGCCAATCTCAAAGCTATAATGATAATATGTTTCACATTTAGTGGGATTATATTTTGTCCTTGCATGGGTATAATTGACATTGAGGCCTAAATTTGGGAAACATATAACAGTTCAGTGGTATCATCTGCCTATTTTCTTAACAAATACTGCATTAAAATGGGAATTAGATGCAGCAAATACTATTGAATAGAAAAGGAATGAAAAGTCTAATTTGTTAAAAATTACAATGATGAAAATTGAGACAAAGTTTTGAGTGAGAACTAAGAAAAAAATAATCTTTCCGATGGTGGAATGAGACGGACATCATTACCCTAAATACGTGTATGAAAACACGAATGGTGTGACTCTACTTTGTGTTCAACCAGAGACTCTACTTTGTGCTCTATTTGTGTAATATGAATTGAATTGCATTCTGTTGTCATATAAAACTAATTAGAATAAATAAAATAAAATAAATTAAAAAATAATCTTTTCTAAAATTAAACTGGAAAGGTAAAAGAATGAGTAAGACAAATTTCATCTAGTTCCCATATCTAGTCTGTATATAAATTTTATTTTATTCTATTCTTACAGAAACACAACACAGATAATTGTCTTTCAAGGGTTATAATGGAAATTGCCACTTCAAAATAAAATTGCCACAAAGAGCAATACTTTCTACAAAGAAGATTGTTAGGTAGAAAATATAACATTGAAAAGCACAAGAAAAAGAAAAAGTTTTTTTTTTTTTCTGTGATATCTTCTTAAAAAGATCCCAGATAGCTATAAAATAATGTTCCTACATGTAACAGAAAGGAAATCAGAAAACTCTTAAACATCCTTTAGTGACTAGCACTTCAACTTGCAATCAGCCTCATAATTTCATTGTATTCCACAACATTTACTGAGTGCTTGGTATGTGGTAGGTACTTAGAACACAAAGATCATCCTGACTCAGGAACTCAGTTTAGTGGAGAAGAGGATAAGCATTGATAGGGAAGAAGCTAAAATTAATCAATTAATTTTGTGCTAGACCTATTTATTGCTAGGTCATTTACACACTTTTTTACTTTTAATACTGGTGGAAAACTTATGAGTTAGAGTGTTAGTCAAGTTTTTCTTGCTGTGACTTAAATATCCAACAAATATGACTTGGAGGAGGAAAGGGTTTTTTTTTTTTTTTTTTGCTGCACGGTTCCAGAGGCTTAGTCTGTGGTGGGCCTAGAGTCTGTTGCTCTGGGCTGAAGTTGAGAACATCAGAACATCATGGCAGAAAGGTATGCTGGAAGAGCACTGCTTCATCCATGGCAGCCAGGAACCAGGGGGACAGGAGAGAGACAGGGCGGGAGGGAAGGTCACCAGGAAATTCCTTCCAGGGCATGTGCCTCCATGTGACCCACCTCCTCTACCTATGCCCCACCTGCCTACAGTTACCACCCAATTGGTCCATTCAAACTAGAACAGACCATTTAGGTTACAACTCTCATAATCTAATCATTTTATCTCTGAATATTCCTGCACTGAACAGGAGGTTTTTTTGGGGACATCTCATGTCCAAATCATAGCAGGTAGCTATTATGTGGAATATCTACTATATCACTTAAGAACTTGGAAGATCAGCCAGCAGGTAGGAAAACTGGTATTCAGCACT
>NW_025999853.1:20832257-20838055 GCF_001458135.2 Marmota marmota marmota
GAAGCAAATAACTCAATCCATAAATGGTCAAATGAACTGAACAGAGACTTCTCCAAAGAAAAATTACAAATGGCCCATGTGAAAGAAAAAAAGATGCCCAACATCTTTAGCCACCAGGGAAATGCAAATGAAAACTACACGGAGATTCCATCTCACCCCAATCAGCATGGCAATTACCAGGAATAAAAATAACAATAACTGCTGGTGATGACGTGGGGGAAAAGAAACCCATTTACACACTGTGAGAATGTAAATTCGTACAGGCACTACAGAAAATGGTATGTAGGTTCTTCAAAAAACTAAAATTAGAACTACCATATGATCCAACTATATCACTCCTTGGTATATACCCAAAGGAATTAAAGTCACCATACTATAGAAATACCTGCATACCGGTGTTTAATGCAGCATAATTCACAAAAGGCAAGTTATGGAATCAGCCCAGTTGCCTGTCAACAGGGGAACTGATAAAGAAAATATGGCATATCCACAATGGAGTATTACTCAGCCATAAAGAGGAACAAAAGTATGTCATTTGTAGGAAAATGAATGGAACTAGAGATCATCATGTGAAGTGACATAAGCAGAGGGCATGAGACTGGAGTATTTGGTGTGTCGTCAAACAGAAAAGAGGAACAAGATAGTTGGAGAGGTAGCCAGGCACCAGATCACCTAGGGCTTTGCAGCCATGAATGAGTGACTGAATTATAGGAAAGGGACACTGCATAAGCAATGCCAGAGGGGAGAAAGTGTGATTTTTCCCCCCTGGAATGGTAAGGCTCCAGAAAAGAATGCATTTGTCTAGAGAATAGAGTTTATCATTTTTAGCATAGATTCATGGTTCTCCTCAATGTCACTTCAACCAACTGTGAAGCAATGGCATTTTTTAAAAAACTAACCAGGCATGGTGGTACATACCTGTAATTCCAGTTACTCTGGAGACACAGGCAGGAGGATTGCAAGTTTAAGGGTAGCCTCAGCAATTTAGCAAGACCTATCTCCAGATAAATTTTTTAAAAGGGCTGGGGAAGTAACTCAGAGGTAGGGGCCCTTCTGGATTCACTCCCCAGAACCTAAAACAAAGACGAAAACAAACAAAACTAGATGGATCTGAAATTGGGCAGGATCATAAACCTTAGGCTAAGGATTTTGAACTCTGTTCTTTAGGAACTGAGTAACCTTTGAAAACTTTTGAACTATGCTATCAGAATTATGTTTAAAGAGCTGTGATTAAGGGTGCAATCATTTTGCAGGGCAATTGGACAATAGTATATTAAAATTTAAAATGAACATGTGGTTACTTAATAGTAAATTTGCTTCTAGCAATTTACCTTAAATATTTACCTACATATATTTATACAAGGATTGTCATTGCTTTATGATACATAATAGGGATAATTAGAAATAATTTAAATATCTAATGATTATTTTATAGGGGACCAATAAAATAATCATGGGACTTCAAACAATGGAATACTACACAGTTGTTAAAGGAAGTATGGCAATTTTAAGTCTACTAATATGGAAAGATGACCAGGACATACTGTTAGTAGGAAAAATAAAGTTTTAAAAGAATATGCATAGTGCATTTCCAAAAAAGAATATACATATACATGTTTGTATTTACATAGATAAATATCTAAGGAGAGAAAATAACCTTTCTGGCTTCTTGGGAGTTGTGGTGGGTTGCAATGCATGGGTGGGCCTGGAGAGAAAAGGAAGGAAGCATAGCTTATAATAGTGAACACTTGCTATTTTAAAAAATAATCCTTTTTAGAAGAAAAATGAAAAAAGATGTTTTATCCAGCCAAAAGCTATTGATGATAGCCTACTTAGAACATTAAAGCATTTTCTGAAAAAGTAATTTTAATAAAGGATAATCAATTAAAAGCCTATTCATATAAGGCTACCAGAAATACTCATCTCCAGTGAAATTAATCTGTCTAGTCATATGTTCTTGGTTTGAAGACAATTAAAACATTGTTTCAGAGCACTTTCTAAAACTTCATAATATTAAATATAATTTAAATTAGCTCATTAAATATAATTCTTGGTGAACTTCAGTACCAATAACCGAAGTTATGCATTGGTTGGAATTAATGTGTTCTCTGCTGATTTAACATATGTTTCATTTTATGGTCATTTTGATGCTGGTGGTCAGTGTTTCTGATGGATTTCTGTTCAGATATAACCTAGAAAAGATTGTGCACAATATTACCAAATGAATATTTTTGAACTTGGTTTTATAATAAAATTTACATGATATCATTTAAAATATTTTAATAATTCAGAAATATCAAATGCATCTGTTATTTACTGTCCATTTATTTTTGGTTCCGCTTCCTATTATCAACCATATTGTTGGTCCATGTTTTTGTATCTAATTTTGCTTCACAAACTAGATATATAATATTTTGGAGCTACCAGCATGGGATGCATCCACAACTGGATGTGGACCTCATTCAAGATGACATAGAGCTCACTCAGGGCCCAGTTTTCTTTTTCTTTTCTTTCTTTCTTTCTTTTTTTTTTTAGTTCACCAATGTTAAAATTGTGACATATTTAAAATTTGCCGTCATTTCAGTGTGTTTCTATATTTCATGATTAACTTCAGACAGATGATCATTATGTGACCACAAGCCAGTGCCATACACAGATTTTGAGATTTTCCTCTGTCTTGTAAAGGAAGGCTGATTGGCATCACCTCCCTCCTGTGATTGATCCTTTTGTGGGGCTATAAGCTTCTCTATGTTCCTGCTATTCTCTACTCCTATTCCCCTATTGTTCTTAGCCATTGGGTCAATAAACCCCATTTTTTTGATAGTCATAAACATCCCTTTGAATATACCCCTCTCTCATGTCTACTGTCTGTACTTCAACATGACAGGAGGTCCCAGTTAAATGGTTCTCTCACTACATTGCACAAGAAGTTCTTCCATATTTTCATTTCCATGATAGGCCCTGGAATATTGTAGACATTTAATAAACACTGGAATAAAGCTTGCATTTTAATGAAAAGTTTGATAGTTGTCTCAGATCAAATCAGCAAACATGCATTGAATATCCATGCTGTACGAGCTCTGGGAAAGATGCTCTAGAGAGTATGTGAGGAGGTCTAAGATCCTAGATTCTTAAAATCTATGAAGCACATAGCAAACAGAATGGCACAGTAACCAAAGCACAGAAACACAAGCGGTACCACGAGATGCTGTATCACTAATGACTAGATTTGCTACACAAAACATGAGTGCTAACACTTCAGGGGAGAACTTGGCCCCTGTGGCTTGCATAGACCACAAAGAAGGAGATGTACCCTTGGTCTGGGAGAGAAACTTGACTTTTTATGAGTGGAGAAGTCATTTAAGGCTGAAGGGAAGAACTGGACAAGGAGCAGAGGAGGGAGAGGGAGTAGTAGCCCAATCTCCTGGATCAGCTTTCCTGCAAAGTGGTGTTCTTAAGTATTTTTAAGAACTGTTCTTAAGGCTACGGATGCCTGAAGAATTTGATAAATATTTTAAATTCTGTTTCAAAAAAACATAAAAACAAATGCAAAATTTGATATGCATTTGTAGGAGTTTAGGTATACGCAGCCTTCCCACGAACATCAGAAGGGAATCCTAGTCGCGTCCGTAAATCTCTCCACTTTAAACATCTCAACAGAAATTAATAGGAAGAGTATGAACATCTTGAAGCACCTTAGAAGACTAAATAGAAGTAAGGGGAAAAACAGAAAAGCATTCAATTTTGATTCAGAAATTGCTGTTTCTCTTTTGACCCTTTTATATATAGAACAAGGATGATGATGATACTCCCCCCGACCCCCAGATTGCTGGAATGAATAATGGTAATGATGATGTACATACACTGTATGGGAAGAATGTTTTTGTTCTATAGGGAAGAAAAAATTCTTGGATATTTTTGATTCATAAAGAACATAATTAAAATGGAATTTTAGAAGGAAAACTGGGAAGAATGGAAGGAAAGAAGAAACTAACAGCTGATTATAGAAGAGGGGCAAATTCTGAGGTCCCCATGAGCGAAGGAAGCCATAAGTAGCATTCTCAGCGTGAATAAGAGCAAGACATTTTTTTTTTTAAATAGGAAAGAAATGTTGCCTAAGGAGGAGTTAGCACTTAAGAATAATTCTTCCTTTAAGAGGTCACTTTTCACAGGAACTTGCTCCCACTTAGTAATTTAGAAAGGCACAATTGCAATCATTATAAATGTTCACTTAAAATTTTTAAGAAGTAACAGTAACTAGAGTTGGTAAATAGATGCCTCTCTTGGAGCACTTCACACTAGAGTACATAGGAAGCAGCCTGCAATGTTCCCAAGAATAATGCCATATGCTTGGTTTCTGTCGGGGACAACTGACACATCTTTCTGCTCCTCAACTTCTCCCTTTTGCTTCATGATGGAAATTGGTCCCCATTGGTCCACAGGTCCTTAACAAGTGATGGGTCTATCTTCTCCCTGTTTCTGGTATACTTTATTTAGACCTATCTTTATATTTGACTTTTCTAACAGTTTCCTAAAGGGACTCTCTGCCCCTATGCCAAGCTTTCCTCTATTTAATGTGTTCTCTGCAGTGTAGCCAGAATACTATTTCTACAAAACATGACCACATCTCTCTGCTACTTTGAACTCTTTGCCAACCCCTCAAGTCCTATTGCATCAAGTCCAAAGTCATTAGCATAGATTAAAATCCACCATCCTACTTCTCCAGAGTTATTTCCAACCATTCCTGTTGACATGCTTACCTTCTACATAGCTGGCTGCTCCAGAGGCTGCCATCTCTTCTGAGAGGTCAGAACTCTTTTTCTTTGTGTAAAAAGATTTCAGTCATTCTAGTTTTAACTTAATTATAATTTAAAATATGTTAATCATGGAAATAATACTGCAAGGTGTTCTTGCTCTGCCTCTCATGGCAAAGTGTGATATTCCTTAGGAGCAACCAGATTCACCTCCCAGATATTTCCAGTATTTTTCTTAGTCTATCAGATCTATATCTATCACCTATCAATCATTTTTCTTATTTTGAAATTTAAAGGTACTGTGATTTCCTCCTGTATTGCATTGTTTCTAACAAGTTCATAGCAATTTAATCCTTAGTTCTTTGCATGTTATGTTTCTTAAGTGTCTTTAAAAAAATTTCCAACACTTCACATGTCATAACATTAAGTCTTGGTGCCAGTATTATTTATCAGTAGGACATCAGGTGTCAATTGTAAATTCAGATCCTTAAGTTCTAAGACATTTTCTTGAATTAGTTCCTTGATAATCGTTTCCTTTCTATTTTCTTGGTTGTTTGATTTATCATTAAACATTTTCATTATATTGATGTAGGCTTCCAGGCTCTGGGGATACAACAGTAGATACAAAGACAAAAAATACTAACTTTTTGGAATGTGTACATTTTATTGGTAGAGATACATAGACAGATATATAAAAGTATGTTAAGTAGTGAAAAATGCAGGAAAAATAAAAAAGGTCACAGGCTGGGGATATAGCTCAGTGGTAAAGTGCTTGACTAGCATGCAAGAAGCCCTGAGTTTGATCCCCAGCACCACAAAAAAGGGAGTTCAAAATCCACATGTACCGAAGGAACAGTGAACAAACAAGTGTGACGATAGTAAAGGGTACAGATTGGGGAGCTGAGAGAGTGAAGCTGAAGACAACTGAGAATCAGATCACGACAAGACCTCATGGGTAGCAAGGGAGCCTGCAGGGTTTTGAACAGAGGGTAAATGTGGTTTGACTTATGTCTTTTTTTTTTTTTTTTTTTTTTTTTTTTAAAA
>NW_025999853.1:20842840-20853406 GCF_001458135.2 Marmota marmota marmota
GGGTGGGGGGCGGCTCTGCCCCTCAGCAGGCCGCTGGGCCTGCTCTGTGGATGGTCACAGTTCTGTCTACCTTGCCGCGCAGGGGGAGGGGGCGGCTCTCTGACTTATGTCTTGATGGGGTGTTGAAAATGGCCTGAAGGAGGACAAAGATAGAAGGAGGGTACCACTTAGGGGGCTGTTATAAGAAAACACAGAGAGGTAATGTTGGTTCATATCAGTTAGTGCCAGTAAGGCTGTACACGGTGGTGGAGTCCTTTTTTGTGTCTTGAAGATAGAGGCGTCATGATTTGTGCACAGACCACATCTAGGGGGAAAGACAAAAGACAATCAAGGAGAGCATCAAGGTTTTGACTCGAGCTTGAAAAAAGAAGTTGCTAAAAATTGAAGAGGGAGCAGTCCAGAAGGAACAGATTTTTATTTTGGTTGGGAGGAAGGGGAAAGATAAGGGCAAGTTGGGAATTGGGCATTGGAAGCATGAGCTGTCCATCACACATTTAAATTTAGATGGAAATTGGCAGTTTGACACTTAAGTCTTCATGTTGGGTGGGGGGACATGTGCTCTGGCCATGTAGATGTGGAATTCAACAGCCCAGGTGGTTCATATGCCCACAGAACTAGACGAGATGGCCTAAGGAGGGTGGATGAAGGTGGCTTATAAAGAGTAGAGACCTAAGGAGCACCTGGAGACACTGTCCATATGTAGAGATGACTAGGAGACAACATAAGAGGCTGAGAGGAAAGGCCAGGTAGGTAGGAGCGAAAGCAAGCATACCTGGAGTTCCATAAGCCAAGAAAAGAAAGATTTCTAAGGAGGAGGGAATGATGTACTTTGTCCAGTGATACTGATAATGTATGATGAAGGATGGGAAATGAACTTCTTAGGGCTGATTTTCAAGGTGACCAGCACCATGATAGGGTCAGTTCCTGCTCAGGAAGTGTGCGCTGCCTAGGAAATAAAACGTCTGAAACAATCAGTAAGAATTAAAGACAAAACCAGAAATTAGATATGGAAAGGGGAGCTTCTGATGGGTCTTCTAGTCCTAATAAAAGCTGGAACTGAACAACTCAAAAAAGGCTCCGATTCTTTATTTAAGGGGGAGTACATCAAAGGCAGGGATACGGTGTCATGGGTGGGGTCTTGGTTCAGTGCTTACTTCTCAGTGAGGCAGGGGTCTTGAGTAAACAAGTTGATTGGCATTTTGGCAAGCCACACCCATCTCTGAGAGGCTGTGTGGTTCCAGCAGGTCACCCCATCTCTGATGCTGTGCTGAACTTAAGATGGAACTAGGCAGGATGCTACATGAACCAGACATTCTCAAACCAGCAGCATTGCTAATGGGAGTTCCTGATACCAGACTTTCCTGCCTAATGGTTTCAACATTGCTTTAGTTCACACACAGTTCACAGATGGCTTCCCACGCAATTATCTTGATAAAAACAGTTTTAGTGGAGTGATAGTGGTGAAAATTAGATGGGAGTGGGTTAAGAGAGGTAAGGGAAGGGTTGTAAATAGCAGATGTATACAGCTCTTTTAAGGCGTCTTGATTAAAAAAGGAAAGAAAAGAGATAAGATGGTAGCTGAGGCTCTATTCTTTATTTTGAGGACTCATATCAGTCATATGTTAAATATTTTGGGTTGCTACTCCTTGGTTTATACCCAAAGGACTTAAAATTAACATACTACAGTGATGCAGCCACATCAATGTTTATAGCAGCTCAATTTACAATAGGTAAACTATTGAACCAACTGAGGTGCCCTTCAACAGGTGAATGGATAAAGAAACTGTGGTATATATACACAATGGAATATTACTCAGTCTTAAGGAAGAATGAAATTATGGCATTTGCTGGTAAATGGATGAAACTGGAGAATATCATGCTAAGCTAAATAAGCCAGTTTCAAAAAACCAAAAATTGAATGTTTTCTCTGATATACAGATGCTAATTCACAATAAGGAAGGGAGAAGGCTAGGGAAGAATAGAGGTACTTTGGACTAGACAGAGGGGAGTGAATGGAGGGAAGAGAGTATGAAAGCAGAAATAATAAGAGAATGAATAGGACATTATTACCCTATGTGCATATATAATTACATGATCTTTGTAACTCTACATCATGTACAACCAGAATGAGAAGTTATACTCCACTTATGCATCATGTGTCAAAATGCATTCTACTGTCATGTATAACTAATTAGAACAAAAAAAAAATTTTAAGAAAGGAAAAAAAATATTTTGGGTTGATTGGCTTATTTTCTTTCTTTTCCATTTCCCAGTTGTTTATCTTGTTCTTCTATTTGCTGGGAGCATTCTTGATTTTTATCTTAAAACCTTTCTGTTGACTTATCCTGCTGTCATTTTAATTTTAAGAACTTTTGATTTTCTGACTGTTCATTTTTCATAGAACTGTGAGCTTTGTTTGTTCTTGTTCTTCATCTATCAAAAGTGTTATTGAAGTATAAGAAAATGAATATCTTTTACTAGCAATAAAGCTTATGATTTCAATCTAGTTATACATTTTCCTTTTCAAAAAAGTATCAAAGGATATTCAAGGTATTCAAATTTATATAAAGGATAATACAACATAATCTTTGTGTTTAAGATATAAATTTAAAAAAAATTTTTAGTCTCTCAGTTTTGTTTTATAAATATAGCATCTTCAAGTTTATTTTTTTCTTGAAATTTTCTTACTGATTACTGCCTAGATCTCTATTTCTTATGTCCTCTCCATCCTCCTGCTTCCCTGACCCCCGCCAACCGCCATGTTTTGATATGTCTTTCATGTGAGAGGATGTGTGGAGATTCTTGCCTGTCCAGCATGGTTAAGAGTGTGGCCCTGAAAAACTCAGTGAAGCTTTATGTGTCTGGGCGGTACAGACCAGCTACCAGCAGGCAGTGGGTTGCAACTCAAGTTTCTCCTTGTGAGACTCCAAATGTCAACATCTATAGTTTTCTTCTCTTGGACCATTCTACTTTCTCAGAGAAGAATTTTATAGTTTGCTGCCTAGAGGTGTAATTCCAGGTTTAGGAAAGGGGCTCGAGAACCTCACCATCCAGTGCATAGATTTTCACATCTTCCATCTCTTTTTGGTACCTTGCCCCTACCTTTAGCTATGCCTGGAGTTTGAGTTAAGAACCCCGGAGGTTCTGTTCTTCTTGGCAGTAAGCTTCCTATCTTTTGCCCAGAGTTGTGGGGGGAATTCTTCTGGTACTACAGAATGGAGGACACTTAAAAACTCCAGACAGGTTTTTTTTTAAAGCTGCCTTGAGAGGTGCCTTGTGATTCCAGTCTAAGACATTTTGAGATTCCGTGGAGCAAATACACTCCTTGCCCTGGCAGGCCCCAACTCTAGGCTTTAAGCTTCAGCCTTCTTTCTACTGCTCTCCCACATGACAACCCTTTCACTATAGTAGTCCCCTGTATTACTCAAGGTTTTAATTGCTGTGACTTATGTATATCTGACCAGAACAACTAGAAGAAGGAAAAGTTTATTCCGAGCTCACGATTTCAGAGGTTCAGTCCATGGCTGGCTGACTTCATTGCTCTGGGCCTGAGGTAAGGCAGAACATCACAGCAGAAGGGCATGGCAGGGAAAATCTTCAAAGCTCATGGCAGCTGAGAAGCAGAGAGTGGAAAGAGCCCGAGACAAAATATTAGACCTCAAGGTACACCTCCCAGTGACCCATTTCTTCCAGTCGTGCTCACAACCCAGCAATCCATTCAAATTATTAATCCATTAAATGGATTAATCCATAATTTATTCTATAGATTTCATAGCCTGATGATTTTCACTCCTGCACTGATACAGGAACTTCTGAGGGACAGCTAATATCCAAACCATAAAACCTCCCTTATCTACAGTTTTGCCTTCACAGTTTCAGCCAACTGTGTTCCAAAAAGATGTTTTGAGAGTAAGAAAGAGAGCACATCCACATACATATTATTACAGTGTAGTTATATTTTTTCTATTTTATTATTAGTTATTCTTGTTAATTTCTTATTGTGCCTAATTTAGAAATTAAACTTTATCATAGGAATATATGTATTAGAAAAAGATATATATGGAGAGAGAAAGACAGAGAGACAGAAAGACAGAGACAGAGATAGTTTGGTACTATCAACCACTTGGGCATCCGCTGGGGGTTTTGCAACAGATCCCAAAGGACAAGTGATAATTAATTACTACATTACTTCTTCACTCATTCTTCTTGTTCTGTTGGTTTCTAAAGTTGGGGTTTAAAATTTACTGTGTGTAATTTTAAAGGTGATCACTCAGAGTTAAGGGTGTATGGTCAGGGCTCCACATTACTTGTGAGACCATGGACTTGTCATTACCCAGATCAGATGTGACTTTCCCTGAGAAGATGTTCACAGAGACTCCTGTGGTGAGTCTCTTATACGATCCATTATTTTGTCTCTTTATTGAATTTTAAGCTCTAGGAGGGAAAGAATAATTACTCATTCTTGAAGCTCCTAACCCCAGCACAGGATTGAACGAATCTATCTGCTGAGGTTATCTGATAAGTCTTCTTGTAAATACCTGGTGTAGGTTACAAGGGCAGAATGATGCAAGAGCGGATATGTAACATTTTTATCTCTGAAAAATGACTCAATAGCTCTGTGAGGCTAAACAAGTTATTTAGCTTCTTTGAGCCTACTTTCCTTAGAACAATGATAGAAACAATTCCTACTACATAGGATTTCTGGGGAAAGAACTGAGTGTTTTACTATAGGTAGAACGTTTAGAAAAGTGGCTGACTGATAAGCACTCAGTTCACTATTTTAATTTTTAAGACAATCTTGGGATACATGTTTAGAGAGGATGCATGGTTTTTCTAGTACCTTTGTTCCATGGAACTATTGCACCTATGAATGTTTTTGATAAAATATGAAGAGTGAGTTCAGGGGAAGAAAGGGCGTGTATTTTAAGTCCTGGGGATAGGAAACCTGTTTAGGGAGAGGGTTTGATTTCCAAGCTTCTGTTACTTCATTCTCTTCATCTCTGGGAGTCTGAGTTTTCCTTTCTCTCTCTTTCCCTCTGAGGATTCTGGGAGGTTTATCTTTCTTTCTTCTGGATGTTAAAATTAAAGGTGGAAATATTTCTGAAGTTGTGATTCAGCTTTGCATATTTGGAGTAAGTTTAGAAGTAAAACCAGAAAGAATGAAACAATTTTTAAAAAAAGACATTCAGAAACTAAAGTGTGAAATAAAGTGCTTTTGGGGTTGTATGAAACACGGAATTTTTTTTTTCTTTTTTTTTTTTTATAGTGCTGGGGATCAAATCCAGGGTCTTGTGTATGCTGAGCAGGCATTCTACCACTGAGCTACACTTCCACCCCAGCAGTATGAGACTTTTATTTTATTTTTTTAATTATTCATATTTGGGAGAAAGGGAGGGGGCTTGTAGCATTGACCAATGAGAAGATGTACAGGATGTTGAAAAAACTTGTGGAACATTTTAAGTTAGATACTTGTTTTGACACTTAACAGTAAACTGTGAAACAGTACTCTTGAGAAAAATGAAAATGAATTTAGCTGTTGAAATTGGGCAATTTAATTTTTCATTTAATTTTTATTAGGGGATCTAGATAGTGGAGATATGTAGTAAATAAAATATACATCATTCCTGCTATGGTTCAGACTAGAGACTAATGGAAAATAGTCTTATTTATTTATTCATTATATATGACAGTGGAATGTATTACAATTCTTATTACACATATAGAGAACAATTTTTCATATCTCTGTATATTCACACCAATTTGTGTCTTCATACCTGTACTTTAGATAATAATGATCATCACATTCTGCCATCATTAATTACCCCCTGCCTTCCCTTCCAACCTCTCTTTCCTATCTAGAATTCATCTATTCCTCACATGCTCCCCTTCCCTACCTCACTAGGAATCAACCTCCTTATATCAGAGAAAATATTTGGCATTTGGGTTTTTGGGATTGGCTAATTTCACTTAGCATTATCTTCTCTAATGCCATCCATTTACCTGCAAATGCCATGATTTTATTCTCTTTTATTGCTGAGTAATATTCCATTATGTATACATATGCCACATTTTTTTTATCCATTCATCTATTGAAGGGAAAAATAGTCTTTAAGTAAAACCCTACATATATAACTGTAAAGTACAGGGCATTTTGAGAGAGATTATCAGGAATGGTGGTGGGAGGGTTGGTAATTGGTTATGCAAAGCCTTTTCTTCTGCAAGGATGTTTAAGATGTTTAAGATAATAGTTAGATAGAAGCCATCCAAGAAAATGTTGAGGGGGGAGAACTTTAGGCAGGGAATACTTGGTTATTTGTGCAGCTACAGAGTCCAGATAGGTTGCTGTTTGTTTCCAGGAGAGAATGGTTGAGTATGAAGCTGTAGAAGCCAATGAGGACCAGAAATTTGCAGAGCCTTGAGGAGACTGTTAAAGGCAATCCATGTTATTTCAAGGGCTAGGACGAGTCACTGAGTGATCTCAGCCAGGACAGAAGCCTATTTGTGTTTAATGGAAGATTGCATTGGCTGCTGAAAAGGAAAAGCTTGGAGAGAAGCAAGAGCAGCCTTATGAGATAGAGGTTAATGCAGAGGTCTTGTGGCTAGGGAGTTAGCAGTGGAAACAGAGAAAAATGGTTGCATTGGAGATTCATTTGCAAGGGAAGTCAAAAGGACTTGATGCATTGGATGCAGGGGAGTGAGGGAGAGGGAGGTATCATAGATGACTTCTAGTTTTGGGAGAGTAACTAAATGGAAGAAGAGATTTAAGAAGAGTATCAGGAGTCAGGGAGAAACACCACACTGTGTAATGTAAGAGCAATTAATAAAATAATTTTTATATTTTTTTCCTCTCAGCCAATCCTTCAAGTTTTAGATCATGTCTCTTCATGAAAGCTTCCCTGGTCACTGGAGGTAAAGGTGTGTTGGCTTTCTCTTCTTGTCTCCTCTTTTGCAGCCCTAGTTACTCACCTGAAGTTTGCACATGCTGTTCTTATCCTGCTTGTCTTGACGTGTGTTGTTTTCCTTCTCCACCTAGATTTTGAATACAGTTGCAAAGCCTTTTTCTTATATTCCCCTGAATCCTCAAAATCATTTAGCAGAGCTTGGTATTATAACAAATATTTTTTGGTAGATAGCAAATGTTAGTGTAGGGTTTGGTACATAGCAAATACTTTTTGACAGTTAAATAAGTAGAAGTATTATCATTTTCAGAGAAAGTTTGAAAAGGTCATAGTATCGATAGTGATTTCTTCTCCTGTAGTCTATTCTTAGAAAATAAAATACAGTAGATTATGTGCATGATTTAATTTCTCAAATCTCTGTGAGGATAGTCTATAAAGAACTTATTGAATAATTTATGGTGGATATCATTTATTGCAGCATATAAATTGAATAAAGGGAGATTAAGGGGTTTCAATGTATTTATTTTTAAGCTTCTGAATTAACTTTCTCATGATTTAGAGATGCATGTTGCATTTTGAAGAACATAGTAATAGCAGGAATGAGAAGCATTGAAAAAGGACCAAAATATATACACAATAGTATGAGGCCAATAATAGCACAACACACACCTGCTACCTTCTGTTATAGTTTGGATCTGAAATGTCCCCCAAAGGCCTATATGTTGAAAGCTTTGTCCTCAGCATGGCACTATTGGAAGGTGGTGTAAACTTAAAGTGTGTGTGTGGGGTGCTAGTGGGAGATTTCAGGCTCTATGCATGCATGCTCTTGAAGGGAATTGTGGGACACCAGTCTCTCTCTCTGTCTGTCTCTATATCTCTCTGTTTCTCTTTCTCTCTTTCTTATCTCTCCTCCTCCACCATGCATTCTTGCCACAGGGCCGAAATAATGGAGCTAACTGGTCATAAATTGAGGCCTCCAAAATCATGAATCAAAATAAATCTTTTCTCTTTTTAAGTCAATTATCTAGGGTGTTTTGTTATAGAAGCAGATAGTTAACATAGCTTACAGGCCACATGGTTAATGGTAAAAGTAGGACAGAGGATGCTGACCCTTGGTTCTTTGATAAGACTTCTTTTCGGACTTCTCTTTCAACACAGACTAATCTCAAAACTGTCTTCTAGTCATACTGGTGAGTATACTGGTGAGTATTTCTGCCTGTCAAAGCTGTCTTACACAATTAACTTTGCCCCTGATCCTTTGGAGACCTTTAAGTGATGGTAGGGACAGAGATCTTTCTGTTGCCACTTGTCTATCAGCTCCTGTTGCTACTTTTATTAGCTACAACCAGCCCCTTGCTAATATGAACATTATACAGAAGTAAAACACATTTATTGGATATGCATACCAGGATTTTTTATCCTTTGACAACTTGGATATGAAAACCACTGCACCACCAACAAAAATCTGTGTTTTCAAGGAGCTCACAGTGATGAAGTCAGTTGTATATACAGGCCTTCAATTTTTTTCCATAGAAATTTTCTCCCCTATGGGAAGCTTGGTTATCTTTGCTTAAGGCTTTAGTATCAGGAGGGTCTAGCTTGACAGCTTGGCTTATCCATGTAGTAGCTAGTTAATTAATTGGGCCAGTTAATTAATCTCTTCAATCTTTATTAGCATCAATCCTAAAGTAAAGGTAGTGATGCTTTTATTCTAGGATGGTGGTGAGAATTAAATGAGAAAATGTATTCAATGCCCCTAGAGTAGGGTGTTAGACACAGTGAGTAAAAACCCTTTCCTTTGCAAAGACAAAGTTGAAGAGGATGATCTATTTCCTGGGGCTGACTCAGACCTGTTGGCCCAAGGATCCACTGTTTCTTTACAACCCATGCAGCATCCTTCCACGGTTAGCCTTCCACCCACTCCACCCATCCTCTCCCTCTAAATTGCCTCCCACCCACCATCAGAGGACATGACTTTCCCTTTCTCCCACTCCACATGGTTATGCAAGAGTGAGGCTTCTGTATCCCGGGAGCCCTATACAAGCAAACTTGAGAAGAAGGAGTTATTTCCAGCACCAAATGAAGCAACTTGTCTCTCACTTCATCTGTGAGTCAAGAAATTTATTGGTCATAAGTTTTGATATCATCTTCTTATTTGGAATAAACCCGATAAGTGGTTCACTCTCTCTCTCTTGGCTTTAGTTTTCTTGTTTGTAAAAGAAATGATTGTGAAATGAGAAGGCTGGGTTGCCTGTGATGACTGGAGCTATGATGGTGAGAAGTACTGGAAAAGCATTTGGCGGAACGATCATTGAGAAATCCAGAGATCTGGACTCAACCTCTCTAAAAGGGTGAACTCAGACTGGAGATTTAAGTGTGGGAAGAAGAGGAAAGAATTTATGTTGTAAAATATCCTGACTTAAATCCACTTTGCACTGCGATGTTCCCTTTTTTTCCCTCATTTGATCTAAAGATGAAGAGGAGGAAAATAATGACCTGAGAAAGGGATGGGTGGAAGGAATAACAGAATGTCACGGTGCTTATATTGGGGATGGGTTTGTCAGAGCAACCATCAGTTCTACCCCAGGACTTTCTTCCTTGGATGAGCACCAAAATCCATTGCTTTCTGGATTTGTCTCCAGGAAGGAAAATATTCAAAAGTTAGAAGCTAAACACTCTAATGATTCACTACAACGATTGTGCAAGAGTTTATCTAAAATCTCTGGAATGTATTTAGGTTTTCAGCCACTACCTTATTTTTGGGCAATGGTTTTCATAAAGTAAAAATTTTATAATTTTCTTGAAGGAATCCAAAAAAATTGTAGTCTCTGAGAGGTGGCTGGAATATGATTCCTAAGACTCTTCTTTCTCAACCTTTCCTTCTCACACAAATTTAATTTACTCGATGTCATTATCTTGGATTTCAAAATATGAAAAGTCTCATTATGTTCCTAGCCACTGTCTCCAGGAGATAGTATTCCATTGACTTGCCCGAAGAAAGACAGCACATTACATATAATCATGCGTTTCCTTATTCCGGCCCCTTTTCCCACAACAAGAAACCACAGCGCCAGCGTGCCACTTACGCTGTCATTCTATTCACTTAAAAATAAGTAGGCTTTTTGTCAACACCACTGTGACAGGCTATATATATATATATATATATATATATATATACACACACACACACACATATGTGTATATATATATATATATATACACACACACACATATATTTTATATATGTATATATGTTTTTTTTTACCTGTGAAAACCAGAGAAAATATTTCTTAGTATTAAAAATAAGCTAGTCCCTAGGAATTTAGACTTTCTATAAAATGCTGCTTCTGACACAAACCTCATTTGCAAGAAGGAAACTGGAAATGTGATGTGACAGAGATTGACACGTTGGAAAAGGACGTGTGGCAGGAGAAAATCTGCATTCAATGTTCAGCGGAGACTTCTTTGTGGGGATTTACTGTCCAAGAGCTGGCTAGCCATGACAACCAGAACAACAGTGATGTACAATAATTAAGCCTTTAATTACCTTCTAGTCATTTACATGTGTTAATTCACTGTGTCCCAGGATTCAGGCTCTCGAGTCTCTGCTTTTACAAAGTTCTTACTCTTATGATCTCATTTTATGTGGGGGAAAAAAAAAAAAAAA
>NW_025999853.1:20855024-20881605 GCF_001458135.2 Marmota marmota marmota
AAAAAAAAAAAAAAAGATTTTCAAAAAAGTATAAACATGTAACATCTTTGAGCAATTTGAGCAATCACAGTTTTCTCTGCTAGTAAAGTGGAATGGTGATGGAGAAAATGCCTTTTTAGCCAAATATAGACCCAAATCTAGATAAATATAACTTTATTGCCCATAACTTCTTTCTCAGGAAAACTTGCCCGTCTTCAACAGGATGGTTTCAGTTTAAGTTTATCCTTTTAACACATTGAGGCATTCCTTGGTGATCAGAACTAGAATATCCATTTACTAGGAAATTGGCTTCCAGATATCATCACCCTTAGTGAGGAATGTCCACTCTATATACAAGCACAAAGCATGTGGGTAGGTAGGCACTCAGCTTTTTATCACCATGACCAAAATACATGACATGAACAATTTAAAAGAGGAGAGTTTATTTGGGGCTCATGGTTTCAGTCTATTGTCAATTGACTTTATTGCTTTGGGTCTGAAGTGAAGAAGAACTTCATAGCAGAAGGGCATGTTAGAAGAAAGCTGTTCAAATCATGGCAGCCATGGAGCAGAGAGAGAAAGGGGTCAGGGACAAGTCATGAAGGAGATACTTCCTTCAACTGGGCCTAGTTTCTACCACCTCCTAGTAGACCATTCAACTATTAGTGGATTAATCCAAGATGAGGTCAGAGTCCTCGTGATTCAATCAGTCCCTCAAAACCCCACCTTTAGGACGTTGCTGCACTGGGGACCAAGTCTTAAACACATGTCTTTTTTTGCAAGGGATATTCTATATCCAAACCATAACAAAAGCTGATATTTGATTTTAGAGACTTAATTTTTTAGAGCAGTTTTAGATTCACACACACACACAAAAAAAAAAAAATGAGAGGAAGTTACAGTGATTTTCCATATACTCCTCCTTACCTTCTGTGTGCACAGCTTTCGCCAATACAACATCCCACCCCCCTAGGATGGTACATTTGTTAGAATTGATGAGCCTACATTGACACAGTGTAATCACTCAAAGTCTGTCTTTCACCCTCAGATCATTCTTCCTGTTGTGCATGGGTTTACACTAATGTATAATGATACAAATGTACCACTATGCTATTATACAGAATATAATAAAAGTTCTCTGTGTTCTGACTTTTCCTTCCTTCCTCCTTCTTAACTCTGGCAACCACTGATTTTTTAAAACTCTTCTCATACTTTTGCCTTTTCCAGAATGTCATAAAATTGAAAGCATACAGTATATAACCTTTTCAGATTGGCTTCTTCCACTTAGTAATATGCATTTTAGTTTCCTTCATCTGATTCACGTCTAGATAGTTCATTTCTTTTTAGCACTGAATGAAATTCCATTATCTGTATATGCCAGAATTGATCCATCACCTGCTGAAGGATGTCTTGATTACATCCAAGTTTTGGCAGTTATGAATGGATGCCAAACACTTATAAGCAGGTTCCTGTGTGAACATGAATTTTCAACTCCTTTGGGAAAATACCAAGGAGTGTGATTGCTGGATCATATGGAAAGAAGTTTTAGTTTTACAAGAAACAGCCAACTTATCTTCTATACTGGGTGTACCATTTTGTATTCTCACCAGAGCTCCTGTGCTCTGCATCCTCATCAGTATTTGTTGCTGTCAGTGTCCTGGATTTGGGCCATTCTAAGAGGTGTTTTGTGGCTTGTACACTAGTGTCTCACCATCGCTTCTCACTGCTACTGGAATCTCACTGTTGTTTCAGTTTGCTTTTCCTTGATGACATATAACAAGGAGCAACTATTGAGCTGAAAAAATACCATCATTTTAAAAAAGACTCTAGTGGGGGAAGAAGAGAAATGGCTTTCCTATTCCTGGGCAGAACTAAAGAGCCAAGTTCTCTTAGTGTGATGGATATTTTGGAAGCTATAAATCTTTTGAGTCCTCTGTCAGAAGACAAAAATCAAGGATTGGGGATGTAGTTCAGTAGTTGGGCACTTGCTTAGCCTGTGAGAGGCTCTGGGTTTAATCCCTAGCACCACAATAAATAAGTGAAGAAAGAAAGAATGAATGAACGAACAAAAGAACAAAAGAAAGAAAGAAATAAGAAAGAGAGGAAGAGAAAAAAATAGATAAGGGTATTAACAACATCTCTTAAAAGGTGGACCCATTTGGACTAAGTGTTGATTATCTGAATCAAGAAACAGATGGGAGTGAGTAAAAGGGGATGTTTCCTCAGTAGGTTGATGTTTTTGGCAAGAGTGCAGCCGATGTTGCAAGACGGGAAACAGTCTCAAGATGAAAATCTCTTACAGGTTGGCATTTGCCCAAAACTGAATGTTGACAGGGAAGTGCAGGCACACCCAAAAACATCCTGATTAAATTGCAGGTGTTGTGCAAAACCAAGTGGGAAGAGAAAGAGTTTTTAACTAGTAAGCAAATTCTGGTAGTTGCCTTACATCTGGTGTGCATAACAAGTGATATTATAACATCTCAGGACACAAGATAGTTAGGTTTTTGTTGTACAGCAGAATTTTGAGAATCATACACTATTTGATTTGTGTAATATTTTTCAGATTATCTTTTCTAATGAATTTTTTAGCAGAAATAACTCCCTTCAAATACAATCTTAAATGCTACTCTACTGTAAAGAAGTAGAGCATATTTTATTAGTAATAATAACTTGATGAATTCAAACTGAACTAATTTACTCATTACATAGGCAATAAATGAAATCAGTGGTGTGTTTTCATTTGATAAACACAAAATATGGAATCAGAGCTACTGTGACACTTTTGATTTCACATAATCCTTAAAATCTAATTTATTTTAGTATTTTTACATTGTATAAAAATTATAATTAGCCTTGCAAATGAACTATAAACAAGATTTGTTTAGCAGATTACCTTGTAACCTCAGGATACTCTTGTAGAAGCCTTTATTCTGAGACCCATTAAAAAATGAGTCAAACTGGAAATATAAGTTGGTGGTTTCCAATGTGTTAACATCTAGTACATGGCTTTTTGGAGTGTTTAAAGTACTATGATATTTAAAACATTTTTTAAAAACCCTTGAAATGCAAATTGAGGCTAACATCTGTTGAGATCTTTCCACAAAAGCTCTTCCAAGCCCTGAAAAGGACACTATTACTTCCTAGTGTGGTGTTGACCATTAGTTCAAATTTTTCGAGAACTGAAAAGTGTGTGATCCAGCAAAATAAACAAACTTAACCCTGTTAAATAAAGTAATTTACATTCTTACTAGGAAATGTCACAGTCGAGACTGAAATCTGGGCTTCTTGACTTCTTTCCTGTTTGATTTTCATGGAGAATAAATTCAACACAATATATAATGCTTAACTAAATGCCAATTTTATTCATTCAGTACTTTATTAGAACATGACTTGTGGGCTAGTATGCTACCTTTATAATATATCTTTCACCGGCTAGATTAAAGTTGCTTGCCTAAAGAAACTGAGCTATGTATTTTTCTGTAGTAGCTCGCACAGAGTGCATGTCGTAGGCAACTAATCATATATATCACTTATGCATTTAAGAAGTATGCAAATTATTCTCAAGTAGACATCTATTATTAATAATTTACTTATCTAGGCATTCCATTGATGTTTCTAACTGCACCGTTTTCAGTGTATAAATTGATGTATCCATATTTTTTGTTTGAAACCTCATGAACCAATTTTATACACTATTAATTAATATTGAATATCCACTGTTTCTCCAGCACAGGGATAATTCTGTGGATACAGTGGGTAGTCTTGTTTTGCAGCTATTTATGACATTATAAATGCAAGAAACCATTCAATCAATGGATACTCATATTTGCTGAAGTTGTCAATAAATGGGGCCATTAACAGGATGGTTGGTATAACCTTCTCTCATTTGGAATGGTAGCAAGTAGTAATCTTTAGGTTTGGGTTTATGTTGTGAGGAGATCAGAGTTTCTTCTTCAGAAATATCCTGGATTTGCTTGCCAGTATTTCATGCATTACTCCTATGTGTCCTTTCTGTTATCCACCAAGTAAAAGACTTGTTTGGGTCTCTGATTTTCATGACAAGATTTCAATCTTATTTTTTTTAAAGTGTTAGAATGAACTATATAAAATTGGCCTTTTGGGGTTGGGGTTGGGGCACCATATAAAAATAAAATAAAGATATTGTGTCCACCTAAAACTAAAATATAAATATTTAAAAAAATTGGCACTTTTATAGACCAGAAAATTTCAAAAATTGACAATTTCATGTGTTTTTGCATAGTTTATGAATCTTACTCAAATCAATCAGCTGTTTTCTGTCTGAGTCTTATCAAAAGCTCTATGGATAAAACTAATAGTAGAGATTCAGTTTAAAGAAGGGATCAACAAAGCAAATGTTCATATTTTAATGATATTAAACGAATGTTCATAGCATAAATGATACACTGATTTTCATTCTTAAATTGCTCTTTAAAAAAAAATTTTTTTGAGTTTCTAATACGTTTTTTTTTTTCTAGTTTGCATGTCTTTATCGAGGACTTAAACATTTTAAATTCCGAAGTATCAAATTTAAGAAGTTCTTCTATTTCTTGAGTGCTTCTTTGCTCATCTGTTCTGACTGTTTCTTTGAACTCTTTGTCGATTTCATCTAGTGACTGATAATTCTTATTTTTCTGGCATGAGTTCCCCCATTTCTTGGCTTGAAGTTTCCCTTTCTTGGTTTCCTCCCTTCTTTTCCTGGAAAGCATCCCTAAATAAGTTCCTGAGGAGAGGACATGTGGAAAGTAAACATTCTGAATCTTTCTGTATCTTAAATGTTTTTACTTTACATTATATTTGATTGCTAATTTGACTAGGTATAGAACCATAGGTTTCAATTTTTTTTTTTAACAGTAAAGTCATTTTTTGGTTACGACTATTTTTTTTAAAGAAAGTCTTAATTTACTTCTTAATCTATTTATATTTTATTTACATTTGTAACTTTGAAATGTCTTCAGTATTTAAAAGAAAGATTAAGAATTCATTGATATCATTATTAGGGGAAAATACAAGCAAATCTAAGAAAAGAAGGGAGAAAACAAAGTTGGATATATTTTTATAACTAGATAGACTTTATTCGCTGATGAACTGGGTAGTGTTCTCTGATTCACTTTCCTTTCTATATAAATTTTGTTTTTCATGGAGCAACATTGTATCATTTCCTCCCTTTTGTTTAATTTCATGGGTACCTATCATAGTTCAACATCAAACATTTTGCCAGAATTGTAAAACTTCTCCCAATGTATCCAAACACATCAAACTATCTTACAAGCTCATTGAAAAGCATTGATGTCTCCCTCTTGGAAGGATGGGGTTTGGTGCTGTCTAGTGCAGCAGAGTGGCCATTGTAGTATATATCCCTCACCATCATGGAAAACCCCTTCAACTCTCTCCTGAATTAGAGATTCTGTTTCCTTCTTTCTGCCTCCTTGTTCCTCTTTCTTGTTTACTTTCTCCATCAGTTCCAGAGAAAGGGCACATGACAGACATTTATTTATTTACTTGGAATCTTTCATGTCTGGAATATTCTTGGTCTGTTCTCACTCTTGATGAATAATTCGGGCATGGGGTTCAATATTGAAAGTCATTTTCTCTTAGAATTTTTTAAAGCATTCCTCTACCACCAAAGCATGACATGGGTCTGATTCTCTGCTTATGTGTGTAATCTATTTTTCTTTCTGATTTTGGAGGATCTAAGACCTTTTCACTCTTGGTATTTCAGAAGCTCATGATTTTGTGTCTGGGTGTAGATTGACCGGTCTTTATTGTATTGAGAATCGTGCAAGCTCAGTTCTTATAAATTTTCTTAGATTATTTCTTTGACAAAACTTGCCCAGTGTTTTCTTTGTTCTTTTCTTCTGAAGCATCTGTTGGTGCTTAAATGTTGGACATTCTGGCCTGTGGTTCTGGTTCATTCTTTATCTTTTATTTTACTTTCTGGATTGCTCTCTTCCTTACTCTCTAATCCTTCTACCACACTTTAACTTTTTTTTTTTTTGTATCATATTTTTAATATCAAGAACTGCTCCTTGTCTTAATAGTCTATTAAAAATAATATCTTGCCTTCCGTTCCATAGAAGCAATTATTTATCTCTGCTGGGGTAATAATTTATTTGGGGAAGGGTTTTTCTGTCTCTACTTTCTCATCTCTCCTGGTTTCTTTTAGTGATTGTTTGGTGTGGTTGCTATTGTTTGTTAGAAGTTTCCTCAAATATTTGTGCTCTCTGGGTCTTCTCTCATGCACAACTTTGATGCACCAGAAGGCTGACTGCGGACTCTGGTAAGCTTCATTCTGGTATGATTGGATTGGATGTTTCACTGAAGGATCTACAACCATCAGTGTCTGTAGTTTTTTCTTACAGGTTGGTTTTCCTAAGATTTCCTACCAAAGGGCCTCACTGGTTGCTGGTACAGAAAATGGAGCCCTACTATGCAGTATGTCAGCCATCATTTCAGTGTTTCATTTTCAGTATGTCACTTCTAATTTGACTTTCATGATGTATGCTCCAATCTCTGCTTCAATCTCTATAAAAAAGTAATTTTTCTTGGGTGGTGAAAGGGAGGTCCCCAAGCAAGTTCGGATTGCTAGATCTGGGTGCAACTGGTTTTTGCTTTCTGATTCAGAAGTTGCTTTTAAGTATCTACCTGTTTCAGCCCAATTCTTCCCTCCCCGTCCAGAGGTAAAAGAAGTCTTCGATTTTCACACTTTCCAACAATCTTTACAGTTGATAAACTTATTCCTTATCCTACTCCATTATTGGTATGTTTAATTTTTCCCCTTTTTTAGTAAGTTCATCATCCCCACTTGTTGGCTTTATAGATTCTAAAGTTTTGATATTGTCATTTTATTCTCTCTCCTCATATTCTTTGTAGGTTTATGTCTTTTTTTTCCATCTCCCTAGTATTATTTTAATGGAGTGTGGTAAGGGAATGATGAAGACATATGTTTAAATTCCCCATGTTTAACAGAAATCTGTTTTATTTTTAATTCAACATGTAATAGCATATTAAAATTGGGGAGGATTTAAAAATAACAAAAATCACATTAGTTCAACTATTTTGCAAATTCTTTATTCAAATGTTTACATTTTTTTCCTGGTTTTACTTACATCACACATACTCCTATTTACTTTGCAATTTAATATTTCATCATACACATTTTTATATTTTCCTCGGAGTATCCGTAGTTATAGCCTTATAACATTTCATAAGTGTTGATGCAATAATACTAGCTTATCCAGTCTCTGATACTGGGTTCTAATTTTCCTCCATCATTTATAATATTGAAGCAAACATCTCTACTTTTTGACATTTTTTGCTTCCTGCAGGAACATTCCTTGCATTGCAATGGCTGGATCCAAGAGGAAGAACATCTTTATGAGTCCTACTACATATTTCTGTATTGATTTTCCAAAACATGCATTCCAAATTTTAAAATGCAACGTAAATTATTTTTATTAGCAACTTGGTCCTTCAGAGATTGCTATGGTTTGAATCTGGACTGTTCACAGGTGAGGTGGCGCTTTTAGATAATGACTGGACTGTAAGGGCTCTGACCTCATCAGTCCATTTGATGGATTAATTCATTGACAAGTGCATGGACTACTGGGAGGTAGGACCCAGTTAGGGGTAGTAAGTCTAATGGAGTGCCAGGAAAGGGCTTAACTGTCCCCCACCTCAGCCCCAGCACTCTCTCTACCATAATGTTTGGCCTCATGTTGCAACACTTATAAAATGTTATTGCTCTGGGCCAATGGAGTAGGCTGAATATGGACTGAAACCTCAGAAACTGTGAGCCAAAATAAACTTTTACTACTCTAAGTTGTTCTTGTCAGGTATTTTGGTCACAGCCATACAAAGCTGACTAACACAGAGATCTTCCCTAAATCACAGATTTTTCTCAAGAGAAATGATTTCCTTAAACGATCTATGGTATACAGATATGTCTGAGAATCTGATTAAGGCTATGGGCCTCCTTCCCACTAAAGTGAAAAGCCTCAGCTGCATGTTGACACTCTCACGAGTGCACTCATATCCCCATCTTGACACATAATTTCAGGCCCCTAATGAATTCCTCTGAATCCCATTCTGTGGACTCTGGGGTAAGACCTCAATGTTTATAGAAAGCAACCTCCAGAGTTATGAGCATCAGAATTCATTATAGTAGAGAAATTCAAATTAATATAAAGTGGAATCGCTGAATCTGAGGATCTCATAGTCTAGATTTCTTGCTCTTTTCCTTGCCATCATGGGGAAAAAATCTAGGGCCTTGGATTTATGAGGTTAAATCTAGTGCCATGGAGAAGGATGAGGAGCCGATTCTTCTAATCTTGGCCCATTTCCTTCCCCTTAACGTTGTTTTCTTTGCCCTGAAATGATTATCTTGAAACATGATCACCATAGAGGTTGGGCACACAAAGTTAAGCCAAAAAAAGAGCAAAAGGGGAAGTTTCAACAGGGATGGGGTGTGAGAAAATTGAAGAAAAAGAATAGAAAGAAGAACATGTGGAACTAAGAGGAGACTATTCTGAAGTATTGTACAATCAAACATGATAAAACGCATATTGAGGAACTGAAATTAGAACTCTTGGTAACCATGGGAACATCACAGTTATGGCTCAACTGTTAGAAAAACAGTACTGGGATTTCTTTGAAATGGAAATGATTGTTTAGATAATGACACATCTCTAGTATGCGGACTGATAGTAAAGTTCCAGTTTAATAGG
Organism: Marmota marmota marmota; assembly: GCF_001458135.2. NCBI lineage: Eukaryota > Metazoa > Chordata > Mammalia > Rodentia > Sciuridae > Marmota > Marmota marmota. The sequence goes on from NW_025999853.1 coordinate 20,863,748, forward strand.
AAATAGTGGGCCAAAATGTGAAGATCTTTTAAAACCCAGTATTCCAAAACATTTCTCTTTAAAATAAATGCAATTAAGGAAATTCTATCATTTGAATTTTTTGCCACATGATTTCTTCATGATTTTATAGCCACAATATTCCTATATTCCATAGTTTTCCATTTCCCTTCTCTTTATATTTGCTATATTTAGTAGTTTTTCAGTAGCTTGCTCCTGGAAAAATGTCATGTGAGGTTTCTATTATTCTAGTCTCCAGATCCCAGAGTTAATTTTAGAAAGAGAATTTAGAAGTTAGATGCAGAGTAATCTTAAAAGAGAAAATTTATCTACTTATAAGGAAGTACTGAGGTCTGTGGTATTTTTTGCTATGAAGAAACTTTACAATAATAATATAGCAAAATAACATTTATTTCAAACTCAGCCATACACTAGGATCTATGCTTTTTGATTACAAATATAAATAGTTCTCCTGATTTGTTTTTACCACATTCCATGTTTACAGAAGATTAAACTAAGGTTTAGAGAGAGGTAAAGTAGTTGCTCTAAGGTTATCAAATCAGTAAATGACCTTGGTGATTAGACCCCCTGAACCCTCAAACTTTATGCTCTTTCTAACTCTGTGTGGTCTAATTCACAGTTGATTTATTTCAGTTTGTTAAGGTTGAGAACATCTGTGTGTTGTTTATTATTCTCTGCAAAATCAGGAATTCTTACTGCTGATCCTGATGACTCTGGTAAACTCTTTCCCTAAATCATTAACCTCCTGAATCTTCATGGCTCAATTTAAAATGCTACATACTTGCACTAAATTTTTCCTTTAAATGTTCAGTAGGGCCATCTCTCCTTTCTGGAATTTTCTGTGAAGTTCAATTTTGCATTTCTTTAGAACTTTCTCTTTTATCATATCCACATTTGGTTCAGCTACTTGACAATGTCTTATATACACTAAATGTCCACCGGACACCACCACCTCACTCATTGTATGTAGTTTGTTTTTGTTGAATTACCTGATTGTGTTGTTCTCTGTAGGTCTTCAAGTGATGAGTAGACAGATCAACAGAAGATGAGAATCTGCAGAAATGTGGACAACAATTAAAAAGACTATAATGTTTTAATCTTTTCTCACCTTTTGAGGAAGTTTTTATAGAATAGGTAGAGGATTGTGTAGAAAGGATTTTTTTTTTTTTTTTTGGAAAAAGACAGAAAGAAATTCCATTAGTGTTCAAAAAGACACTGGGGGGAGTGGGAGGAAAAAACAAACAAACAAAAAAGACATCAGGCTTAGGCCTTCATGCAACTGCCTGAAGAGGAGGATTTTCTAATAAAAATGGACTTATTTTCAGCAGCTCAGCACCTCAGGAAAGTACAAGTGTATCAATGTTTATAACATCAATGATAATCACAACCAATATGCACCTCAAACATTTCATTTCTATTGAAGATTTTCCAACTATGCTCAGTGTCAGATGCACTGTTTCCTTCTCTGTATCTGGAATATTGTTTTTGCAGACCTGGCTACTTTCAGATAAACCTGATATTTGAAAACTTATTTAAGATAAGACAGTCATATTCAACATGGGTGCATTTTCTCTGAATCAATGATCAAACATCTGAACATCTTTTCTGAAAGTTCTAACAATAACAGATGACTTTAAAAGAATAACAACGATGGGTTGAGGTTGTGGCTCAGTGGTGGAGCACTTGCCTAGCATGTGTGAGGCACTGGGTTCTATCCTCAGCACCACATATAAGTAAAGGTCCATCAACATCTAAAAAAGAATAACAATGATAATTTTCATAGCTTCCATTTAGATAATATTCTTTATCTGAAAAAACAGAAACTCCCTAAACAAAAAGCAAGCCCTCCAACTTAACGAAATTAGCACAAAATGCTCAAGTAATATATACTCATTAATGGTAATAATTGGTACTATTAATTTAGAGTGTCCATAATTTAAAGCTGATGGTGATAATTTGATAAACTCTTCTGTATGACTTAAATGATTGGTGCCTTTAAGAAGTTAAAAGACTACCTCATTTAAGTGTTGGATAATATGGATTCATTAAGCTCTCATTGGAGCAAACCAGGGAGATCTAAGTTTCTTCCTCTGCAAGTCTTATCTGTCCATCACCAGTTGCAAAAGGTTCATAGTCTGGGCAGAATTCTACATGGAAATGTATTTTCAGTTAGATATGCATCTGTGGGAGCCCTTGGATTTTTCTTGGGTGATGTTGCTGCCTCAAATTGACATAATCTATGCATTTTTTTCTGAATTTTTAATTCAGTGTTAGTTCCGTGAAAGGAATTAGCTACTCTTATAGTATGTGTTGTGTTTGGAAGGTTTATAAATTACAAAATGTGTGGAAAATAAATTATACTTAAATGCTGGTTACTATCATCAGGGTCTCACATTTATTCATACCATCAACTGAATTTAAATAAAGCATTTATTTTCTCTGACTATGGTAGATGGAGTGTTCTCCCCATCTCTCTGCAGAGATGTCTGTGTTCTCATGCCTCGAGCTTGTGGATAGGCTACCTTCTTTGGCAGGTGGTGGGCTCAACCTAATCACATTGATCCTCAGAAGGGGTGAGCCCTTTCAAGATAGGGAGAGAAAGAGGTTCCAGGCAAACATGCTAAGAAAGATTCTCATGAACCAAAGAATGCCAGTCTTCTCTAGAAGTTAAAAAGGGACATTGTTCTCCCTTAAGATCTTTTCCTTTCTGGAGAGAAAAGAAGCAGCCCTGATGATTTTAGACCAGTAAGATCCTGTGAGATTTCTGACCTACAGAATTGTACGAGAATAAATTTGTGTTGTTTGAAGCCACTCTATTTGTAGCAATTTGTTTGGGCTGTAGTAGAAAACAAAATGCAGTGACTGAGCTACACTTTGTCCTGAGCCTCCATCCCTTTAGCTGTCAGGGAAAGCACTGTACACTTATGAAGTGTAAGTATTTCAATCCTTTCCTATTTCAAAGGAGGTTGAGGTTGCTCCGTCACTGTTGGGTAAAATGTAGCTCTTCCAGATTTCCTGTCCTTTCTTCTGTTCTTTCAAAGATGGTTCACAGGCAAACAGGGTGGAAGGGGCCCCGTGTGTCTTCCTGGAAATGTGGGAAAGTTGATTTATTTATGAGCAGCCTCTGGTTATGGATCTGTTTCCATTTATCTTTGTTTGGTGGCCTCTGCTAAATGTGTTGATATTATAGCTGGTCCTACCTAACTTTTGTGTCTGCCCTGGGAGAGGGGTGATTTGGGGAAAAGGAAAATAAGAGTCACAGAGGATCCTTTCTAGAGAGGAGAAAGAAGTAAATATGTAATCTGTCCCTTGAGGCTTAACCTAGACCCTGCCATTGCCTATGGTCATTGAGGCCCAATCCATAATCAGCCTTGGACTCTGCTGTCCAAGTGGATTCCTTTCACTCTGCCATGGCTCATTCCATGTGAGAGCTATTAACATCTTCTGCATGCTATGCCCAATCCACGGGAGGCTCTTCTAACAAATATATGCCCTGAGTTTTGGGCCATTTTGTGTCGAGATTCCTGTTCCTATCTGATTGTACCTGAAGCATTTTCCCCCGTCTGTGCACAGTGTTTTCCTGTGGTGTGCAAAACCAGGAATCCAAACTTCTCACGCAGCTTCCCTTTGTTCTCTTCTTAAACTCTCTTGTATTCAAAACTGTAGATTTCTTCTCCTTCTTGACCTTGGAAGATCCTTTCCCTGCATCTTTCTTTCCTTTCCTCTAGGTACCAGCTTCACTTTTTAAATCTTAGTGGGAGGGCTCTTTTCTTCACACTGGAAAAGACATGCTATTATCTGAAATGGCTCAATTTCCCTCTTGATGGAAGAGTTGCAGGACAACAACACATTAGAAACTACAAAGACTGAAAAATGCAATGGTTTTGAGCGAGTGTTGGCATATGATAGCCTGCAAGCTGGCTGAACTGTTTTCATAAATAAAGTTTTATAGGGACGTAGCCATATCTACTCATTTGCATATTGTCTCTTGTTGTTTTTGAGCTATAATGGCAGAATCGGAGAGTGCAATAGATACATATGGCCAGAAAAATCTCAGAATATTTACTATCTGGCCCTTTAAGATAGGAGCTGCTAACCTCTAGTTTAGCATATTAATTATGTTTTGCTATGTAACAAATAACCCTCGAATCTGGCGGCTTAAAACAACCAACAGTCAGTATCTCATAGTTTCTGTGCATCAGAAACCGAGGCTTCTGTAACTGAGTGAGTCTGGTTCAGTCTCTTAGGAGACTGTAGTCAGGTCTGCAGTCCTTTCAAGGATTGTTTTGGCTTGAAGAACCTATCTCCGTCTGGCACAGGAGATTGTTGGCACATCTCAGCTTCTCATGACTAGAAGCTTCTGTCTTGTGCCTGACAGGGCTCACCATGGGGCTACTCCACATGACGGTTGCTTGCCTGAGAGCAGGTGATCCAAGGGGCAGGGTGGGGTAGAGAGAAGCAGTAGTCTTTTATAACTAAATTTGGATGTGACATCTTTTAACTTTTACCCCCATTCAATGTGTTAGAAGTGAGCACTAAGTCCAGCCCATGTTCAAGGAGAGGAGATTTCACAAGGGCTTGGATACCAGGAGACTCATCTTGGAACTAGCTGTTACATTTAGTAACTATTGCTCCCAAATTCTACTTTCTTTTCTTTTTTTAATGGTCTTCCGTCACTGTAGCTCTTGAATTTAGGACTATGAGTAGTGAAGTCCTGAAGTCACTTTAGTAAACAGCCTGATTCTAAGACAGCCATAAAGATTGCTGGTCTGGTCAGCGTCTGTGAGCCAAACCCAGGCTGAGAACTTGAAAGTTGAGAAATACTTGAGGAAACCCTTAGGACACACAGGGCAAGGATTCAGAGAGAACAGAGACCAGTGGTCAGGACAAGGCTGGTTTGTGGCAAGGCAGGCAGTTAAAGGAGCACTTCATCAACAATGAGAACTTTTATTTGTTAATTCTTTAACATTCCACGAGTATTTATTGAGTTCCTACTAAGGCCCAGGCACCACTGAAGGCTTTGTGAATACAGCAACAAATTGGCAAGAGAAGATGGCCTCAGACAGGAAACCTCTTACAGCAGGTGCTTCCTTTGGATGTTGACAGCCAACTAGCGACTTCCCAGGATTTGACCCTTTTCAGTATTTGTGGCAGAAGATATGTACATACAAAGATAATAGGTAGAGTGAAGAGTGTGTTCAGGGAAATAGAGGCAGGTCCTGGAAATGTTTTAATGCATTTGCAGTCTCTCCCAGTTTCAATGAACGTTTTAAGAATGTTCTTTGTGACTCGAAAGGTGGAGGCAGGAGGATCTTGAGTTTGCAGACAGCCTCAGCAACTTAGCAAGGCCCTAAGCAACTTAGGGAGACCCTGTCTCAACAGAAAATATAAGAAGGGTTGGGTATGTGGGCATGTATCTCAGTGGTAAAGAACCTCTGGGGTCAATCTTCAGTACCAAAAAAAAAAAAAGCTTCCCAAAAGAACATGCTCTTTGCCCCAAAGTTAGAGTCCCTGCACAGTCTTAAAGGGTCTATGAAAGCTATCAACTGTTGAAAGTATCCATATACTGCTTCATGTTTGTATTAACCTGTTTTATTGAGCCATTTTTAAAAATATATTTTTGACTAGTCTCAAACAATGTTTGTTTAATAACTGGATCTCGAATTTAGGTATAGAAGCCTCTACCCAAACCCAAGAATTTCTCTTCCTATTGAGATGGATGCATAGAGGAATGATTGAGGGAAGAGGGGGCATTTTCTTGGTTCATCTAGGAGATGTCAGATTGATGAGGATGAGCTGTAAAGGCCTCTTTCCTATGCTGACTGGGTGGAGAAGTACTCAAGGTGACCTGCCTCTAGGACAGTGTAACAGTTTTTGATCTGTAAAGTTAATTTCCTCTATCTGTGTAATTGAAAGTCAGTTTTAGGATCTCATTAGGCCCAAATAGTCCATCGCCTGTACTTGCAGCCGTGGTTTATTGGTGTGGAATTTTTTTAATGGATCTCTGGAAGAGACACTCTGGACTCTATGGAGCTTATAAGAATGTTCATTTCGATGGTCTGCATTTCAAAAAGGAGAGATTTGGTGAAAAACAGAAAACCTTGGAAATTTATTGTTTTGAATGTGCATCTGTGAGAAAAATGGAATTTTTTTTTTTTTGGAAATTGACTCATTTATTTTTAATTCGCAAAACTGCAAGGATTTCTATTCATTGTTACTCTACATAAATATTTTACCATGTATAAACTTTCAGAGAGTAGATAAGGAGGGGGAAAGTTCTGGCTCTGTAGTGGCCTGGCTCAAATATCCTTTACCTCTTTATACCTTTTTACTTCTCTTTCTCTTTTTTTGTAAATTAAAAAAATTATTTGTTCTTTTTAATTATACATGACAGTAGATTGTATTTTGACATATCATACATACATGAAGTATTGGAAATGTAATTTAAATGATATAATGGATAAGCAAAATATTGAGTTATACTAGATAGCCACAGCCATAGCACTCTAGCTTTGAGTGCTTTTTCTTGGAGATTATTCTATTCAATGCCAATGGTATTAGCACCAGAACAGACATGAAGACCATTGGTACAGAATAGAAAACACAGAGACCAACCCACATAAATATAGTTATTCATACTAGACAGAGGTGCCAAAAACGTACATTGGAGAAAAGATAACCTCTTCAACAAATGGTTCTGGGAAAAGTTGGAAATCCATATGCAGCAAAATGAAATTAAACCTCTATCTCTCACCCTGAACAAAACTCAAATTAAAGTGGATCAAGAACCTATGCATAAACCTGAGACCTTGCACCTACTTAGAAAAAGTAGGCCTGAATTTCCATTATGTCAACTTAGGAACCAAATCCCTCAATAAGACTCCTAAAGCGTGAGAAGTAAAATCATGAATCAATAAATGGTATGGTCTAAAAAGCTTCCTCACTGCAAATAAAACAATCAAGAACATGAAGAGAGAGCCTATAGAATGGGAGAAAACTTTTGTCACCTGCACCTCAGATAGAACATAAATCTTTAGGATATACAAAGAACTAAAAAAACTTCATACCAGAAAACAAAAAACAAACAAACAAATAAAAAACAAAAACCCAAATAACTCAATGAATAAATGGGCAAAGGAACCGAACAGATACTTCACAGAAGAAGAAATATGATCAATCAACAAGCATAAAAAAAGTTCAACATCTCTAGCAAATTAAAATGAAATGCAAATTAAAACTATACTGAGATCTCATCTCACTCTTGGAATGGCAATTATCAAGAATACAAGTAATAATAAATGTTGTGAGGATGTGGGGGAAAAAGGTACACTTCTACCTTGCTGGTGGATCTGCAAACTGTAACAATCACTCTGGAAAGCAGTATGGAGATTCCTCAGAAAACTTAGAATGGAACCACCATTTGACCCAATTGTACCATTCCTCAGGGCATAATCAAAGGACTTAAAGTCAGCATACTGTAGTGATGCGGCCACATCAATATGTATAGTGACTCAATTCATAATAGCTAAGATATGGAACCAACCTAGGTGCCCTTCAACAGATGAATGGATAAAAAATATGTGGTATATAGAACCATACACAATGGAGTATTACTTAGCCATAAAGAAGAATGAAATTATGGCATTTGCCAGTAAATAGATCGAACAGAACAGGACACTATCATGCTAATAAGCCAATCCCCCCAAAACCAAAGGCCAAATGTTCTCTCTGATATGCAGATGCTGACTCATAATGAGGGGGGAGGGGTGGTTCACTGGATTGGATAGGGGGAGTGGGTGGGGGAATGGAAATGGGAAAGGCAGTAGAATGAATCAGACATAACTCTCCAATGTTCATATATGAATACAGTGTAACTCCACATCAGGTACAACCACAAAAATGGGAAGTCATACTCCATGTATATATGATATGTCAAATACATTCTACTGTCATGTATAACTCAAAAGAACAAATAAAAATAAAAGTAACTTTAAAAAGAATATTACTAGTAAAAACAATTGAGATAAAATTAAATATTCATAAAAAAACTATGCACATAAAAATATTAATAATATCTGATGCCAGACACACAAATGTCTCACACTTATTTGGCATTTAGAGGTGAAAGGTTGTGAAACACCAAATACACCAGAAGAAAATAGGCAAAGGGCTGAGTTTGAGTGAGTAAAGGAAGATAAATCAGATGAGATTGCACACTGATGACACTCACCAGGCTTGCTCAACAGCAGAATCAGGCAAACAGCAGGAGAAAAAGGAAACATTTTGGCCGAGTCAGCCACCCCCAGCATCTCTCTTCAAACCCTCACTAAGAAATCCCCAGCACTGGATGAGTTATTTCCTCTTTCTGCATTATGAGTACAATGGGAAAAAACAGGCCCTAGGGCTGAAATATTGAAGTTAGGAAAGAGTGGCATGAGTAATAACACAATAATGAATTAGACAGAAAGGCCTAGAGGCACACATTTTCCATTTAGACAGCTTGGATTGAGTAAAGTCCATTTTGGTAAAGAAGATATTGGACTGGCTTTCCCACCCCGTCCCCCCGCCCAATTTTGTTTTTTGTTGGTGCATTATAGTTGTACATATCGATGGGACTTGTTGTTACATATTTGGACATGCACACAATGTAATAATATAATTTGGCCAATATCACTCCCCAGCACTTCCCTCTTCCTTCCCTACCCTCCCACCCTACCCCTTAGTCCCTTTCCTTCATGATCTCCCTTTAATTTTTAGGAGATACACCCTCATTTTTGTTTTCCTTTTAATTCTCTAGTTTCCATATAAAAGAGAAAACATATGATACTTAATCTTCCGAGTTTGACTTATTTTGCTTAACACGATGATCTCTAGTTCCAGTGAGTTGTCTATAAATGACATAATTTCATTTTTCTTTATGACTGAATAAAACACAATTTTTTTTTGAGTGTGTGTGTGTATCACATTTTCTTTATCCATTCATCTGTTGATGGACATCTAGGCTGGTTCCATACTTTGGCTACTGTGAATTGTGCTACTATAAACATGGGTATGCATGCATCATTGTAGTAAGATGGCTTTTAATTCTTCAGTCAAGAAGTGATGCAGTTAGGTTACATGGTAGTTCCAACTGTTAATGATATTAAACATTATTAATGTATTTATCAGCCATTTGGATTTCTTCTTTTGAAAAGTGTGTGTTTAGTTAATTTGGCCATTTATTAATGGGATTATTTGATTTTTTTGTGTGTACATTTTTTGAGCTCTTTATATATCCTAGATATTAGTCCTCTATAAGAAGAGTAGCTAGCAAAGATTTTTCTTGCATTCTGTGGGTCCTCTCTTCACATTCTTAATTGTTTCCTTTGCTGTACAGAAGCTTTTTAATTTGATGCTGACCCATTTATTAATTCTTGGCATTATTTCCTGAACTTTAGGGGTCCTACTGAGAAAGTCGTTGCCTGTGCCTAAAAGCTGGAGTGCTGACTCCATATTTATTTCTGGAAGTTGCATGGTTTGTGGTGTAGTTATGAGGTCTTTGATCCATTTTGGGTTGATTTTTGTGCAGGGTGTGAGATAGGGTCTAGTTCCATTCTTCTACATGTGGATAACAAGTTGTTCCAGCATCATTTGTTAAAAGACTGTCTTTCTCTAATGTGTGTTTTTGGCACTTTTGTCAAGGATCTGATGATTGTACCTGTATCGGTTTGTCTCTGTCTTCTATTCTGTGACATTGATCTATGTGTCTGTTTTTATGCCAGCTAGTTACTGTAGCTCTGTAGTACAATTTGAAGTCAGATATTGCCCTTTTAGGCTTAAAATTGCTTTGGTTATTCTTAATTGTTTATTCTTCCAAATGAATTTTAGGACTGTTTTTTTCTGTGAAATTCTATGAAGAATGTCATTAGTACTTTGATGAGAATTGCATTGAAACTGTAAATTGCTTTTGGTAGTATGAACATTTTAACAATATTCATTCTGCCTATTTATGACCATGAGAGGTCTTTCCATCTTCTGAAGTCTTCTTCCATGTTTTATAGTTTTCATTGTAGAAGTTCACCTTCTTGGTTAGATTTATCCTTACATATTTTATTGATTTTTTTTAAAGGTTTTTGTGAATGGATTGTTTTCCTGATTTCTTTCTCAGCAGATTTGTTGTTGGCACATAGGAAAGCTATTGACTTGTATATGTTGATTTTATAACCTGCTACTTTGCCAAATTTGTTTAGTAGCTGTAGCAGTCTTTGGTGGCGTTTTTGGATCTTTTAGGTATAAGGATCAAATCATCTGCAAACAGTGATAATTTGACTTCTTCTTTTCCTATTTATATCTCTTTTATTTCCTTCTCTTGCCTAATTGCTCTGGCTAGAATTTCTATCATTATATTAAATAGGGATAATTAGAGTGGACATCCTTGTCTTGTCCCAAATTTAAAGGAAATTCTTTTCAGTTTTTCTCCATTTACTATGAGGTTGGTTTTGAGATTTTCATATACTGCCTTTATGATGTAGGTTTCTTTATCCCTAGTTTCTTCCGTGTTTTTTTTTTTTAATCATGAAAGAGTGCTGAATTTTGTCAAAGGCCTTCTCTGCATCTATTGAAATTACTAAGTGATTTTTTTCCTTAATTCTGTTAATGTGATGAGTTACAGTTATTGATTTGCATTATTAAACCATCTTCGCATCTCTGCAACAAACCAGCTAGGTCTTGGTGTGCAGTCTTTTTAATATGTTATTAAACACAAGTTGCTAATATTTTATTGAGTATTTTTACATCTAAGTTCATCAGGGTTATTGGTCTGTAGTTTCCTTTCCTTGATGTAAGATATTGGACTATTTTCAAAGTTGTTTTCATCTCTTGTCCAGGATGCTCCTTTCCCCTTGGCTTTTCTCATTAGCACCTCCTGGCTGGGTTCAAAAGCCACGGCACCTCCTTCCTCCCAGTCTATAGCCCAGCCACATTTTCTTTAGATAAAAATGCTTTTTTCAAAGCCCAACTTAATATCCATTTCCTCTAATAAAACTTCTGAATTCCTCCAGTCCAGTCCAAAAGGATTTTCTCTTTTTTTTTCTTCTTAATGAATATCTTTAGCCCTTTATTAAATAGGTCACACTGGCCTCTGTAAGTGACCTTTACCTACAAGTTATTTTTACATTTTGTCTTCATTATTAAGTTAAAAATGTGAGGGCAAAAGGCTTGCCATGAACATCTTTATATTTTCTGTAAATATTACAGAAATATTTTAATATTTAAAATATTTTAATAAATAATTAATATCTACTCAGCAATACGAGGGGTATAATAAGTCAATAAAAGGAGTCACTATTTATTGATTTGAAGTGTAAACTCTTAATAATTTGTGAGAGGAATTAGGAATTAAGGTAAAAGTACCCTGTTTCTTCTGGATAAAACTAATCAGATTCTATCTTGTTTTGCTTCTTTGAAGAATTGTGATGAAATCAAGAAATCTATTTGTTGTTTTTAAAAATCTCGAGGAAGCTATTTTATTTTATTTAGAATTCTTTGACTTAATAAAACAAAACAAAACAAAAAGGTAATTGATTCAACCTATCTTTGAGTTCCTTGGAGGCATGGGGCCATGCGGTTACTGTGTTGACTGCAGCTTATCCTTGTGATAGGTTCTGGAATATTTAAAATTTTCCCCCTCTGCAGAGAAATATCCTATTTAAACGGAGCCTGGGGGAAAAAAAATAAGCAGAACGACCTCGTTTTTTTGCCCTTCCTGCTCCCTCTCAAGCCTCTCACACTGTACTCTCTAGGCCTATAGGCAACACTTGCGAGATGTGTCTTCCTTTCCTAAACTCTTTGCAATTAAGTGGCTTTGATCTTCATCACACTTGAGAAACAGTTTTTGAAAAGGTCAGTAGTGACTTCCTTTTTGTCAAAATCTCTCAGCAGCATTTGCAGTTGATCACCTCCTCCTTGTGACTCTCCACAGCCTTGGCTTTGACCTTGTTCCTCTCTAGTTTTTGTCCTAGGGGGAGGGAGAATTAATTTGTTAAACACACATCCTGGTGCTGGGAGTTTTCTCAGTGCCGTTGTATTTGAGCCTATGTCAGCCCTTGGAGGCAGGGGACATTCTAGTACACCATCACTGCAGTATGAATTTGTTTTGTTTCCTTGGTTAATTATTTCCTACAGGTGGGGCTCCTGGGGCTCAACTGGTTACGTTAATTGACAGTGGATTCTACCTATGAACTCCACTGCCTCTCTTGTCGCCCACAGTGCCTGACACAGCAAGTCTTCCCTGGCTTAATAAATATTTGTTGACTGATTGTAGATGAAAGTGCCCCGACCTTGAAAAGAAAGACCGACAGGAACATGGATCAGGGTTTGGTTGAATATCTTTTTGTTTCTCAAAGTGCTTGTAGAGAGCAGGGAGCAGCGCTGTCAGTCATGTATCACCTTATAAGAAGAAGTAACTCATTCATAAGAAAATCACATGGGACATTAATCTAGAAAACCATTAGCCACCATCACGTGTAGGCCAGAGCAGACTTCCTTCTGACCATAGGAGAACCCTCATCGGGAAGTGACTGAACGAACCCTGAGGTCTCTGTATGAATTAGATCAGGGCGATTATATTTATTATCGACTCTGGGCAACTTTGCCCAGTTTCTGCGTCAGATGCGCTGAATTTGTACTTTCTATCTGACACACAGACACTTTATCTCTCATTTCCATGTGAGATTAAGGCTGGCCGTGGTGAGATGGGAGCGTGGGGGCAGTGCTGGTGAAGTTAGTCTGTGTCACCCTCTCTGTTTCCTCTTACAGTCCCTTTATCCCCTTTCAGTTCCTCCTTTCCCACCAGGTGCAGCTGGGTTTTTGCTTCCCCATTGACTCTCTCTGGCGTAGGGGAAGTGATGGGAACTAACTTTTGCGTGTGTGCCTACTGTGAAGCAGGCTCAGGATTGGACATTCTCGAGTCACTGCTGCATCTAGAGTCTCTTGGTAACTCTGTAAGGCAGCTTTTGCTATTTCTATATCACAGATTGAAACTGAGGTTTTGAGAGGGTAGGAAATTTGTTCAAGTCTCACAGCTTATATAGACAAAGGTGGGATTTGAAGCTTGACCTGACTTCCAAACGTCTGGATTCCCCATGTTGTATAAGCCTGTCTTCTCAGAAGGGAAGAAATGAGATAAAATGGTTTAACAGCTTTGTAGCTTATGACAGGGAGAGCAATGCTCTTCCAATAAAACCCCAGCAAATTTTTGCCATGGTTAGCAGGCTGAAGCATTCAGGGTGGACGGGGCAGTATTTTGTCTGTTGGTACATGTGACTGATTGGGGGATAGGATCCTCTTGTGCTTACATGTGCCCCATAGCATTGTAGCTGACCTCTTCATGTAAGCATCTTTGGCCACTTGTGCTCCATTACCTAGCCTTCAGCACTTAGAGACTTTTTTTTTTTCTTTGATGGATGTTCTTTCATTAGTCCTGGGAAAATGAACTTAGTGAGCTAAGCCTTCCCTTTTAATCAAAGGAAATGCCTACTTTAAAATAAGGAGCAAAACTCTCCCATGAGCACTAAGTTCATTGATCATGGGGCTGTGTCCAGGATCCAGATGAATGCCTTTGAGTCATGTCACATGACTCAACTGTGAGCTTGCTTGATGCTGCCTGTTAGGAGTTTATGGGCTTCTGTGGGGCAAGGATCGTGGCAGGAGCAGTACATGGTTGAAAATGAGCACACTTACAATATTCTAAAAATAATTTAAAGAACTGTGATTAGGTCTGGATCCTCAAAATAAACCTAAGTTTCGTGGTGATGATTTGTTTATTCTTACATTTAAATATATTTAGGTTAACTTACTGTAGTTAGCACTTTAAGAAAACAAGCAAATCAAATGCTGATCATTCATTTTTAGTCCTAATTTCCATACTAAAAATCATATAATTGAATAATTGACATTTAAATTTATGTATGACTTTTATAATTTTATCATAAGATGGGTGATTGGGAGGGGAGGGGGGATAGGAAGGGGATGGGAAGGACAGCAGAATACAACAGACACTAGTATGGCAGTATGTATAAATGTGGCTGTATAACCAATGTGATCCTGCAATTTGTACACGTGGGAAAAATAAGAATTCATACCCCATTTGAATCAAATGTATGATATATGATGTGTCAAGATCATTGTAATGTTTTGAGCAACTAATAAAAAAATAGTTAAGAATAGATTTCACAAATGTTTCCTTTTAATATAATCAAGATTTAAAAAGGAAGTTATTTTAAATTTAGATATGGATATCAGGTTAATATAGGTCTTTGTCATGATTAAAATATCTAGCTCCACAGTCTTTTGAATACTTACTCTTATTTGATTTTATACATGTATATTTAAAAAATTATTTTGTAAAAATTTTAAAAGGTAATAAAATTATATTATCTGTGAGAAAAAAATAAGATGGGTGATTTTTGCATTAAGGACTTTGTCAGTTTTCCTAAGGGCTTCTTTTAATTATTATTTTTTATTCAATTCTCTTTTTCTTTCTTTCTTTTTTTTTGCTGTGCCTGTTACATCAGCATTTTTACTGATTTCCTACTCACTAATTTATTAATATTAATCTATCTCTGTCTGCTCCTATTTGGTGTGTTGGGGTGTGTGTGTGAGAGAGAGAGCGAGTGAGAGGGAGGGGATCTAAGAAAGATTCTCAACATCACTTTCATCAACCAGTGGAATCAAAAATTTTAAATCCAGAGTTCTGCTGGAAGACTTCTAATTATCTCTATTGTGATGCCTTTTAAGAGATCTGAGAGGTGGTGCAATTTTGATTCGAGGTGGGATAAGGAGATGGTAAGATCAAATGGCACTTAAGTTCCAGGCCTGTCATATTCTTGTGTTATGCTTCTCGAAAAAGCAGGGGGTTCATTTAGCTTCCTTTGACTTCACTACTGATATCTTTGTTTCTTTAAACCTCATTTATAATTATATTCTATATAAATTTAATTAATAAGAATCAGTTTTTGTCCTAGCATTTAGACAAAGAAAACAGGTTATTTAAACAAACAAAACAGGTTATTGGCAAAGGATAGGCCTGCTTATTCATCTCTCCTTTCTCCCCTACAGAAATAGGTATGTCCACATATTTGAATAACAACATTATTTGCAAAGTATAGAGGAATTTCAGAGAGAGGACAATACTTGCTTTTTCCTGTTGCTGCTTTAACACGCTGTCAACTATGTAAAACAAGATTTTTTCCTTTCTCTTATCAAAGCTGGATGAGGGAATTTGGTTAATTCTGTCTCTTTCCACTAGATTGCCAACTCCTTGACAAAACTCGTCTTTTTTTGTTCTGTGTCCCCAGGATCTCACTTAGGAACTCCATTGATGTCTGTTATATTTGTCTTTAATTGATGTAGAAATGAAGAACCTCACTTAGAAGGAAGGAAATGGTAAATGGTTGTGATGGGAATGAAGCGAGCTGTACTGACTCAGTGAGGACAGGAAATAAAACACGGTTGACAGGCAAAAAGAAGCCAGGGCAGAGGGTAGATTCCCTGCAGTGTGTTATGAAAGGGGCAGAGGCCAGAGTGGATGGCTATTCCCCTGGAAAAGTGAGCAAGCTAGAACATGCTGGCCTGAGCACATGCATGCTTGTAAACAGACTGCTAGTGACAGGCCACAACCAGCCTCTATAGTCACTTTCCATACTGCGTCCTAATAGGAAATGACACTCTCTCAACAAGTGTCAATATGACATTTAGTCTGTGATTAATACAAGGCGATGGCATCTCCTTAAAAATGGAGATTTCCAATGACCATACCAGAAACTTCCAGTCACTAACAGAGGAAGGAGACATTTTTTGGAAAACATGTTTCTGTTGAATGCACTCATATAGCTGAGAGGGAAAGTTAATTAAACAGATGAGAAACTTCCTGAGAGGCATTGGATCAAACCTTATTTCCTCCAAAAGAAGCATGAAAACCGTAATAAGTGGCATTCACTGTTTGGGGACTTGGCCATCCTTGGTTTGCTTTTACTTGGTGGGAAGAGAAGAAGGTGATACCCCTGCTTTTGGGTTGGGTTCACTGAGTCACCAACTTTGGTTTTCTCTTATGCAGAATGTGTCTTAAATTGAGCTCCAGGTGGTCTGAGTGGGGTCTGCCTTGATGCAGTCACTGTGCCCAAAAGGACATTCTCAGCCATCTCCCTCTGCTTGTAGTAGCTCAGGAAACAGAAACAAATTTTGATTTCAGTGAATCCAAACTTTATTAGCAAAGGAGATATGAAACACGAAGGAGATGAAAGCATGAAGCTCCTGCCAAGGCCACACACATCTGTTAACATTCTTTTGATTGCTTCCCATTTGGCTTATTCTTGCCACCTCTGTCTCTCCATCTCAGAGTATATAAGTAAGATTTCATTGCACTGGAACTTTGTGCGTTATCTCGTCATCATTAGAGAGCTAACACTGACTTAGAAGATCAGAGAGTTGAAAGCTCTCTCTGAAGGGTATGAACCTTCACTTCTATTTCTCAGTGTTTCTGCTTCTCTGAAATAGGGAAGAGTGTAGATCTATTGAGAAGTTTAGACACACTGAAATTATCTTTAATATCATGTACAAATTTATGAAATTTACCATGATAGATTTTATAAGGAGGTGAATTTACTGTGGGAATTCCACATAATCTCAATTAATTTATAATTAAAGGCTAAAAAGAAACAAGAAGTCATGTGAACTTGAATTTTAGAAGAACCAAATTTTAATATTCTTCTCTGCTTTTTCTTCATTCTGTATAACATTATGCAATTGATTTCTTCACCCTACTGACCCCTAACCTCATCAAATTACTAGAGGGTAAATGTTTAGTGGAGGTACAAACAGGAGTACACAAGTCATGTCTGCCATGAGATATGTTTTGTTTGCTTCTAGTGTGCTTTAAAAATTTTCAATTTATTGTCAACCCTACAGCAAAAATCTAAGTTTCTGAACTCTTGAAAAATAAAGCGAGTTTTTGTCATTAGGCCAGTAATTTTTGTTGGTTTGCTTGCTGGTTTCATTTGCAATACTGGAGATTGAAACTGAGGCCTCTTGCACACTAGTTAAGCACTCCATCACTGAGCTACATCCTCAGCCCTTTTTATGTTTATTTTGAGACACTATCTTGCTAAGTTTCCCAGGCTGTCCTTGAACTTGCCATCTCCCTATCTCTCAAGTAGCTTGTATTAAATATGTGCCTTACTATGCCCAGCAGGCCTATAGTTTCTGTATGGCTTCAAGAGAATGAAGTTGTATAGAGACCCTCCCATCCCATGTCCAAGAGCCATAAAGTATAGAATTGGACACAGTTCCCGCCACCCTAGTTTTCTTGTCATTGGGTGTGAGTTGCCATTTATGATTGAGGACATGCTGTTGTTTTTTACAGTGAAGGTAAGATAAAATTTCAATTTTTGAAAAAAACTACATCCTTTTTCAAAAGCAGGCAAATACATAGATTGAGAAGAGCATATATAGTTTCATGAAAAAGAAAAGTGAGCATATTACTCGGAGAGACAAACACTATTTTCAAATGTTTAGTTTTAATCAAAATGCCTGTCTCACTAATGTTCCCTGCTTAGTCTACCTTGAGTTAATGTACTTATGGCCCTTTTGGGAATTTGAGGATAATGTAAAACAATACTTCTGTGAATAAAAAATATTTATTTTTTTCTTTTTTTTAAAAATTTTTTGTTTGTTGATTGTTCAAAACATTACAAATTTCTTGACATATCATATTCCACACTTTGATTCAAGTGGGTTATGAACTCCCACCTTCACCCCATACACAGATTGCAGAATCACATCAGTTACACATCCATTGATTTACA
>NW_025999853.1:20884576-20899720 GCF_001458135.2 Marmota marmota marmota
GTGTATGCTCTGGTAAGAGCAGGGTCCAAGAAGCAGCCTCCGCAGGCTCCCCAGCCCTGGGCCAGGGCGGTTCCGGGAGCCGGAACTCGGCCGCCCCACGCTCGGTGCTCGCTCCGATAAGAGCAGGTTCTAAGAAGCACCCAGGCACTGAGCCCAAGCAATCTGTCTGCAAGCCGCAGGCGAATGGCAGCCTGAAATTACCTGTTCTATGGCTGAATGAGCTGCGGTCAGTCGAAAACAGGGATGGTGACATCAGCTTTCCAACATGGTGGCCGCTGGCCTCCTCTGTGGTCTGACCGGTGTGGAGAACCGAGATGGACCGCTTCCTTCCCCGTCTCGAACCCAGAATTCAGCCCTGAGTACGGTGCTTGCACGGCTGGCAGAAACTGCAGTGCTGTATTCCTGCGTCGCTATCTCCTTGTTTCCCAGCGCGCGCTGCAGACTCTAGCCGCGGGGCGATTTGCTGAATAAGCAGTGTTACCCTCCGTGCGACAAACCTCTCGCGTTTGAGTCCCCGTAGCCGATCCTCGTGCGATGGAAATCCTTCCTCCAGGTTCCGGAGCACCCCACTATTGCTGGAAATTCCTAGCAAGATAGCCTTTAGCTGTCCTGACTTGTCATACTCCCACACAGTGAAGCAGCACACAGGGGCAATGCACTCCCCTCGCCGCCATCTTCCATGACTATCTATTTTTTTCATTAAATATATTTATGGCACAAAATTATATCTTCAGGGATAACAATGATTCAGGAGAAGTTGAACTTTTTTATTCACTTTTTTTTTTCCTTCTTGAAGAGACTTCTACATGGGGCTCCTATTCTTTGGGTACATATTTCCATATTTATCTGGGTAATTCTTCTGTCATTTTCACAGAGGACCACTGCTTCTAGTACTGTGGCTCTGACTTCCTAATTTTTGCTCCTGGGGAGCATACCTGTGTGTGTGTGTGGGGGGAGGGTGTTGGGGATATTGGATTGGGAGTAGTACAGAAGGGAGGAGCTGTAGGAGTTGGCTCATTCTTCACCATGATTCCAGATCAGAACTAGATATTAGAGGCATGAAACCAACAGAGCTGTGCTTTCCCAAATACTGATACTGCCACTGTACTCTTCCCACTGAGAAGACTGAATCACCAACGTCTCTTGTTACTATTGTAAAAAAAAAAAATGCTTGGTTCACCAAAGATTTATTAAGCAGTGTATAAGTGTATATTCATGTTCAAGATTTTTTTTTACATGTAGATCAACTCTAGATCTTGTTTATTTTTTTATTTTTTATTTTTTGGTGGTGCTGGGAATTGAACCCAGGCCTTATGCATGTAAGACAAGCACTCTACCAATTGAGCTATATCCACAGTCCTAGAGTTTCTAATTAAGTAAAAAATTTGGAAGTGGATTAAGAGGTCTCATAGGAACAGTCCAGGCTCCTAAGGACCAAAGTCTGTGATTTTAGAATGGGCCATCATTCTGGAACAGTGAGCTTGCAAACATTATTGTATAGATGCCCGCGATATCCATGAATGGAGATTTTTGTCAAATTATTTTATTTTATTTTTTGCCAGATTTGATATGCAGTGAGAAAGCAGAGGACAAAGACCTGAAAATTTAGATGGGACTGCTACACATGTAAATATAAAATAGTTTGATAAGACATAAACATTGCAGCATCAAAAGATTGTGTCCACTGGAGGGGCAATGGTAGACCATGACAGATTCTATTCAATGATAGAGAAAATTTGGAGATAATTCTTCTTACATCATGTAGTCTGGATGAATTAACGTCTTTCCTCGGAGAAACTTAAATTCTCATTACGTCAGGTTGAGCCATCAGGGGCAGGATAACAGAACATACACTGCAATGGCATACACTGTTCATGTAGGACCAGAGAAATCACTGATAAATGAGAAAAATAAACTATTTTTCCATTTTTTGTACCATCCAAAATTTTTCTGTCATATTAAAATAAAAGCGAGAGCAAGTACAGGCAGAGTACAAGTTCTCTCTCATTCTTTCTCACTCTCTATGTAGAGGAGTGTGTGTACGTGTGTGTGTGTGTGTGTGTGTGTTTGTGTGTGTGTGTATGTGTGTTATGGTTTGGATTTTTAATGTGCGATAGGCATTGCCAGCCTGTGGTACTACAGGGAAATGGTGGTGGAGCCTTTAGGCAGTTGGCCCCAGTGGAGGGACATTAGGTCAATGGAAATGTGCCCTTGAAGGGGACATTTAGACCCTGGACCCCTATTTCCTTTCTTTGCTTCCAGTTTCCATGAGGTGAGCAACTCCTCTGCCATGCCATCTCACCATTATGTACTGCATTGCCATAGGCCCAAAGGCTACAGGGCCAAGAAGCCATGGACTGGAACCACTTCAACTTTGAGCCAAAATATATATTTTTCTCCTTTTAAGTTGTTTACATCAGGTGTTTTGTCATGGTAATAGAAATTTGACTAACATGATATTTATTTGTATCCTTATCTTTATATATCTGTGTAATATAAATAAATTAATACAGACATATAATAAACACACCAAACAATGTAAACTAGAATATGCTCACCCCCTTTCTCAGGCTCATAATCAATTGCTCTTAATAATAATTTTCTACTAATAGATTGATTAATATATTCTAAGCTTTTTTTCTAGACATATGGCAAACACATGAACAGAAATATATTATTTTTGCATAAATTGAAATGAAATGTTTATTTCGTTTTATCATTTACTATTTAAAAAATTTTTTTTACAATTTAATTTTTATTCACAGTACATTTTGGGGCACATTTTTATGTCATACACATGTATCCATATAATTTGAAGAAATGATCATGTCACATTATATCTGTTTTAAAGCTTAATCATTTTTTTTGAAGAGGGGGTACCAGGAATTGAACCCAGAGAGGCTTAACCACCACACACATTCCCAGCTGGTTTTATTTTTTATTTAGAGACAGGGTCTCACTAAGTTGCTTAGGGCCTCGCTAAGTTGCTGAGGCTGGCTTTGAACTTATGATCTTCTTGCCTCAGGCTTCTGAGCTGCTGGGGTACAGGCGTGAGCCACGGTGCCCAGCTATGGTTTTTTTAAAAAACTACCTTCTTAAGGACATTTATACTATTTCCAGCTTTTCTGACTCTCAAAAAAGTTCTTGCTGAGTATGGTGGTGCACGCCTATATTCCCAGCTACTTGGGAGACTAAGGCAAGAGGATTTTACTTATGAAGCCAGCCCGGGCAACTTAATGAGACCCTGACTCAAAATAAGAATTGAAAGGGCTGAAGATATAGCTCAGTGGTAGAGTGCTTGCCAACTATATGCAAGGTCCTGGGTTTAATCCCCTAGTACTGAAACAAACAAACAAAAAACAAGAAAAAGAAAAAAAATTCTATAAGAAATAGTTATGATTTGTAGACTTACTTTCATAAGCAGAATTCCCAGAAGTAGAATTGCTTGACCAAAGCATCTAGGTATACATTTAAAATATTTGTAAGTATTGTCAACTTGTTCTCCATAAATTTAAGATGTATTTATATTTCTAGATACATTCTAAGGGGCTGGGGATGTGGCTCAGGCAGTAGCATGCTCGCCTGGCATGCGTGCGGCCCGGGTTAGATCCTCAGCACCACATACTAACAAAGATGTTGTGTCCGCCAAAAACTAAAAAAAAAATAAATAAAAATTCTCTCTCTCTCTTTAAAAAAAATAGATACATTCTAAGAATTTTTATTTATAAATACCCTCAGCAAAAATGGTATTTTTAATCTAATATGGATAACTTTGTTATCTTAATGCTTGAAATTGTATTTCTTTATTAGTGAGACTTTTGTATTATTGATCACATAGAATTTTCCTGTGAATTACTTATTAAAAATTTTGGTCATTTTTTCCCTTTAGTTTATCCCCATTTTACTTCCTTTTTATTGATTTTTTTTAAAAAATGACAGTGGAATGCATTACAATTCTTATTAGACATATACAGCACAATTTTTCAAATTCTCTGGTTGTATATAAAGTATGTTGACACCAATTCATGTCTTCATACATGTACTTTGGATAATGATGTCCATCACATTCCACCACCCTTGCTAACCCCCTGCCCCCTCTCATTCCCTCCCACCCCTCTGCCCTATCTAGAGTTCCTCTATTCCTCCCATGCTCCCCCTCTCTACATCACTATGAATCAGCCTCCTTATATCAGAGAAAACATTCAGCATTTGTTTTTTTGGGATTAGCTAATTTCACTTAGCACTATTTTCTCCAACGTCATCCATTTACCTGCAAATGCCCTGATTTTATTCTCTTTTATTGCTGAGTAAAATTCCATTGTGTATATATGCCACATTTTTTTTTATCCATTCATCTACTGAAGGGCATCTTCATCATGTGGGATTAGGTGCCAGCTTCCTTAATAAGACTCCTATAGCACAAGAATTAAAACCAAGAATCAATAAATGGAATGGATTCAAACTAAAAAGTTTCTTCTCAGCAAAGGAAACAATCTGTGAGGTGAACAGAGAGCCTACATTCTGGAAGCAAATTTTTACCCCTCACACATCAGATAGAACAATACTCTCTAGGGAACATAAAGAACTCAAAAAGCTAAGCACCAAAAAAACAAATAAACCAATCAATAAATGGGCCAAGGACCTGAACAGACACTTCTCAGAAGAGGATATACAATCAATCAATAAATATATGAAAAAATGTTCATCATCTCTAGCAATTAGAGAAATGCAAATAAAAACTACTCTAAGATATCATCTCACTCCAGTCAGAATGGCAGCTATTATGAAGACAAACAACAAGTGTTGGCGAGGATGTAGGGAAAAAGGTACACTCATACATTGCTGGTGGGACTGCAAATTGATGCAGCCAATATGGAAAGCAGTATGGAGATTCCTTGGAAGTCTGGGAATGGAACCACCATTTGACCCAGCTATCCCTCTCCTCAATCTATACCCAAAGGACTTAAAATCAGCACACTACAGGGACACAGCCACATCAATTTTTATAGCAGCACAATTCACAATAGCTAAACTGTGGAACCCATTTTACTTCTTTTTTTTTTTTTGGTACTGGGATTTGAACCCAGGGGCTCTTAACCACTGAGTCACATTCCCAGCCCTTTTTCTTTTTCTTTTGGGGATAGGGTCTTATTAAGTTACTTTAGGGCCTCACTAAGTTGCTGAGGCTAGCTTTGAACTTGTGATCCTCCCGAGCCTCTGGGATTACTGGTGTGTGCCACCACACCCGGCCCCCTTTTGCTTCTTACCTCCTTATATTTTATAAATGTTAACCTTAGTATTTTCTACACTTGGCAAATATTTTATCCAGTTTTCCATTGGGTCACTTGTCATTCTTCAACCTTCTGTATTTTTCCCTCTGAGCATGTCAAGTTGAAGAGATGGATTTATTTTCACTAACATTTGTGTTAAATGAATAGTAGAGAAAATACAACTTAATGACTCAGGTTAATTAAAAGAAGACCTTGACTTTTGTATTGAATTCACTGATTTTTAGACTAACTTCTTTTACAGTTTTCATCACAAAACTAATAGAGTTGATAGAAACCATTAATAGCTTTTTTGTTTCTCCCATTTTCTTTCTGGTTATTTTTTTTCCCACACCCAGAGGACTCCATTGGCATTTTTGTTTCACTTCCATGGTGACAAAGTGATAAGTCATTATATGTAGTTTAGTAAACAAAAGACAGAATATATAGGTAATAGATTTGTACTGTAAATTCAGTTCTTTTATAAAAAATGTAGATGATATTGCCTGTTCCTTGATTTAGAGGGATCTGGAAATAATAATTTGTATCATGAATATGCAACTCTCTTGGGCTTCATCATATCTTGCTGGAGGTGGCTGGTTGTTTGCAGGTAAAGAGTGAGCCCCTGAGATGTCCTGGTCTATATGGGTCAGTCACTATGTACTCACTGCCACATTTCATCCTTCTAGTGACCTCCTGAGAAATGGATAAGAAAGTCCTAATTTTTACAGGCAATAAAACAGGCTTTGGCCCATGAAGCAGTATGCACACAGTCATAATACAGTGAAAGAGAGATATGAACCTGGGGCTGAATGGAGTGACCTTGAAGAAGTGTAGGATTGACAACAAAGCTGTTTTCTTTTTCTTTTTTTCTATTCTGTCTTATCTATCTATCTATCTATCTATCTATCTATCTATCTGTCTGTCTATCTATTTATTTATGTTGTGATGCTGGAGATCGAACCTGGTACATGTGAGGCAAGCACTCTACCAACTGAGCTATAACCCCAGCCCTATTCTCTTCATTTTTGACAGAGTCCTTGACGTAGGTTTCAATATCTATTGACTGCATTTAAATGTCTGTGTTCTTTTTAATGTTCCATGCTGTATCTGGAACAAGGATGATAGTTTGTCTTCCTCTTAACATTATTATAAAGTTTATCTTTCATTCTCAAATGAGAGCAACAGCTTCATTCTTTATTTTTGTAATTTATAACTTATTGATTGGTTTATTCAAGCTCATGCAGGCTCCTGAAGAGGAAGAATGATGAATTATTTAACATTGCTTTTAGACTAATTTTGGCTGAAAAGCCTCAACCTGACTAAACTGGAAATTTTATGTCTTTATTGAAGAATTATGGGTCTATCCTCTTTTCCAAATTAATTTTTCAAACCAAAGTAAGTTATAGGCCACAGAAAGGTTTTGTGCAATTCGTTAAAGAAACTTTTGAGTGTTTACCAAGTACTTAACACTGTGTTATATATTAGGGATATTATATTGAATAAAATGTCTCCTATACATATAAAATGTATGTCAATACATAGAGAATATCATAACATGATATACAATCAAAAAACATTTTCCTCATTAGAAATGCTTGCTAGAAATCTAGAAATAATAAGTTAGCCATTTAGGAAAATTTCCCCATGCATATACCTCTGATAAGGTGCAAATATTTTAACATATTTGAGGCAATTAATCCTTCCTATTGTGCTTCTCAAAGAGAATAAGGCTATGTCCCAAGGAAGCGATTGTTCTAAATTTATTATTCAATTCAGCTAAACAATTGGTTTTATTTTTCTCCTGAGTAAAAATTGGTTAGCTGTTCTTTTATCACATTTCAAACAAATTATTTTTTCTTCGTATACTGAATTTGTAATTTTCTGGTTTTCATTATGAAAACAACAATTAACAAAAAGTGAAATATACCAAAAAGCCCCAGGAAGATACATGTTTTTGAATACTTTGTTTACTATAGTCAAGTATGCATCCAGATAATTTCATATTATTGTACATCTTCTGTAGTTCTTCATTTAAAGAAGTATATTTATTCTGTGGATAAGTCTTAAACATACTTTTTTTTCTTAAAAGAGAAATACATGGTGTATATATGTTCATAAGATCTGAGAAAGAAAAACAGTTTCGTGTAAGTTTATCTTACCAAAGTCAGTAATCTATATGTCCCTTATAAAATATCTTCCAGCACATGCTGAAAAGATTTTCTCTTTGATTAGTAACACAAAGACAATGAAAACAGGTAGATTAGGACAAGAAGCCAAATGACCTAAGAGGATTAAAAGATTAATGCCAAGCAGAGGGAGGCTCTCTGCTCTGCACACCCTCCAGGCTATACAGAGCAGGCTATATATCTGCAAAATAGAGGCTCTTTCAGAAAATGTCCTTTATCAGTAAGAGTTTAGCTTGCCCTTGACCATTTGGGGCACATGAGATAAATAGTTAATGAAGGTCTTTATGAAAAACACAATAGCACATTACATTTCTTACTCTGAAATTCTAGGGCTCTTTCAGTTAGAAGAAGAGAGGATCCTAGTGTTACCCTAAATATCAAAGTCTGTAATTTTACTCAGAAAATAGAAACCAATTCAACAAGCTACTATAATAATGCTGTGCATTGATGATTCTTAGATCCTCAATTTCTGTGCTAAACAGCCTCCTTTCTGTGGCAAAAATGAGTTCAATTTTCACTTTTATCCTGACAAAACTTTACCATCATTCTCCTAAGGCCTAATTAGAGACTGGGATTTTAAAAATGTTTCTTTAAAATATTAAGCAGTAGATTTAACAGAAAAGTGTCCCATCCTTTGTAGACTGTTCCAATGACAGATAAGAATTGAAGCACAACTGATACGATAGTTTTATCATCAGCAACACAATGAGGTTTCTCTAAATCCACCAGAAAAAGGTCAGGCTACTGGCTGCATGAATGTGGCATACCCAGGAACCCAGGTAGGGGGAAGCTGACTATTCAGTTAAGAAATAGTAGAGACTAGCAGATATAGAAAAAGATGCTCAACCTCATGAACAATTAGGAAAATGAAAACTAGAATGACAATAGTACGCTGACCAGATTGGCTAAAATCAGGTTGCAAAATCACATCCAAAGGAAGCTTGGTATTTCTGAGGGAAGCTGGAGATGTATATAACACATGACCTGGCAATTTTGGGAATGTACCCAGGAGAAATGTTTGCAAATGGGCCCTGGACCTATGTATAATGGAAAAGTAAATTGCAATACTAAAAGTAACATAAATGAACAAATGACAATTACAGGCAACATCGATGGAAATGATCACGATTGAAGGGTTCAACAAAGGAATCAAAGGATCACGTGCATTATGTTTCTGTTCCTAGGAAATTCAGAACAGACTAACCAAACTCTATTGCTTGGTATGCATGCATAACTAGTAGCCCTGAAAAGAAAACACAAGTAAGGATAATGGTTTTCTCTAGGAGAGAGGAACACATAGGCAGCTTCTGGGTTGTTGATAACATTGTATGTATTGATCTGAATTGGACTATTTGTTGAAATAATTATCACAAAGTTCAAAGATACTTTATGTACTTTTCCATGTGCATGTTATATAGTGCAATAAAAATAAACACTCATAAACACAGGTTCTGAAACTATTGTGCACAGCATGTGATTATACTGTGCCTAATACACTAGATTGGGCTTAGGTGTATGGAAAGCAGTTCAGGACTGACATCTAAGAAGAAAATGTGCACTGAACTCGAGGTGCATTCTCTTTTATGTAACATCATTGCTTGACCATGATCCAGGATTGGGTTATTATCACACAAAATCCTGTTCAATTCAACCAACTTCATTCATTCTCGTGACTGTTCACGTAGGCTTTTTGCATTGGGGTATTAATCATAGGTATTAATATTTTAAATTAGAATTGGTTGGGAATCTCTAAGAATTGCTCAAGACTTTTGTTTTCATTTCAGTGCTGCTTTCTTTCTAAATGACGTGTAAATTGGTTTCTGTTAGCCTCTTTCTACCTCAAGTGTCACAGGCTGTGTTCCATAGATAGGAAAGGAGAAAATATTTTCAATGATTTTTTTTTTATCATCTCCAAACATACGAGCAGGAGACTATCTGAAAGATGTTTTCATCTGACTAATTAGGTTAGAAATCTCAGGAGAAGAGTCCTATTTGCTATATTTTAATGGAAATGCTTGTTTCTGCTTGAGAATCTTGCAAGAACAGATTTCTCCTTTGGCACTTCCTGCTGAACTTCAAGTAGGAAGGAAAAAAAGAGCCTTTTCTTTCTCATCATTTGGGAAACTTAAACTTGGGCTGCAAGCAACTCATGTGCAAAGACTGTGACTTCTTAATTTTGCTAAATACATATTGTATAACATGGAGCTGTGTAGAATGCCAGAAATTAATGCTTTTTTGCCTTCCAGAATTATGCTACTTCAGTGCTGTATTCCTAAGGGCCTGATTTTAGTACAGGCAAGTCAAAGGATGGAGTGTAAAACACTTCTATCTTTATTTGAAACTGGTTTTATTTTATTTTATTTTCATTTTAAGGTCTATGAATGGGAATAGTTGGAATGAACTGTTCTTCCATTTTCTCATTACCTTATATTTGCCTGTCTTACCTTCTTAACTAGTGGTGAGTTCTCTAATCTCCTTTTCCTTTGTGTGCTCCATGACATTTAGACACATTGCTGAGGACACCTTAGGTGCTTAATAAATCTTACCATTTTTTATTTTCTCCCTTTAAAAAGGAGAGTCACTCTTGGAATATATTTTAAACCAAGTGTCAAGACTGTTGCTTAGTATGGACAGGGCCAGATTATGTAAGTTGTGGGAAATGACTGAATTTTTGGAGTCATTTTACAATAGTTTGTAATGGTCACTGAAAATGGATATAAATGGTCATTATTAAATAAAGGACTTCTAGCCAACTTGAATATGAATGAATGGCAAAGACACACTGGGAATGGAATAATATACATAATGATGTTTTAGTTTTCTCACTGCTGTGACCAAAGTACTTGACAAGAACAATCAGAAGAGGAAAAGTTTATTTTGGGGCTCATGATTTCAGGGGTCTCAGTTCATGGATGGCCAGCTCCACTGTTCTGGGTCCAAGGTAGGGCAGAACATCATGGTGGAAGAGTGTGGTCAGGAAAGCAGCTCAGGATGTGGCCACCAAGAAGCAGAGAAAGCTCTGCTCACCAAGAACAAAATACATACCCACAAAGGCATAACCCCAATGACTCATCTCTTCCAGCCGCACCCTCCCTGCCAACAGTTACCACCCAATTAATCTCTATTAGGGGATCAATGCATTGATTAGGTTAAAACTCTCATAACCCAATCATTTTACCTGTCAACTTTTTTGCATTTCTCATACTTGAGCTTTCGGGGGACACCTCATATCTAAACCAGAACAAATGACAAATGGAAAAGAAAAGGAGAGTGACCAAGAGTCTGAGACCATGAAAATAAGGTAATCATAATTTCAGTCTATTCAATTCTTTGTCCCATTGTCCACTGCCATCTGTGTCTTATTACAAGTTGTAGAACTAGTCAAGGAATCCAAGATCAGTATTTGTGACTGTTAAAAAGAACAGCCCATTTAGGGCCTCTCCAAAATTTTGTTTTCAATTTTCAATGTCACTACAATACTCAAATAGAACACAGTGGGGACACGGTATACCGAACACAGACTAGAAATTCTAGTATGGAGTCTATGCAAGGGATTCAAATGCCATGGGGCCCCTTGGTGCTGTGTATACATTTGGATCTGTGTACATGCATACTTGGCTGAGGTTTCATCTGGGACTCAGAACTGCCTTTCCCCACTAAGTATCCCTGTTTAGAGGTAATGCTCTGTGTTTATTCCATGGCCTAAGATCAGCTGGGTGAGCCTGACTGGACAAGTGAAATTTGAGAAAGATCCTTTTGCAGAAAGACTCTATTGGCATTTTGCATGAAGACCATTTCACCATGGCTGGATTTAGGAATGTTCAGGGGATCCCTTTCTAGAATTCAAGCATCACGCTGGAAATACCAGAGACTATTAATACTGCATGTATTTTTACACTCATCGCTTGGCCAGAGTGTGAGTTGCGACATGCAGTCTTTGCAGAGCTGATGCTGTGAAGGTTGGCTAGCAACAGGCAGATGTCTGGGGTTTGGCAGGAATGTGCTCTTCTCCTCCTTGGAGCTGCAGAACGGTCCAGACAATGCATTTGTATTTCCAATTTCTGGAGCTCTAGTCTCTTCTACTAAAACAAATAACAAATCTTTATTGAGATATAATAGATATACTATAAATTTCACCTTTTAAAAGTGTGTTGCAATTTGGTGATTTTTAGTACAATCACAGAACAGTGCAGTCATAACCACTATTAATTTTGAACTTATTTTTGGAATCTTTTTAAATTGGTTTTGTCTAATAGCTCTAGAACAATGCTAAGTCTCTTTTATTAAAATACATGTATGCATTATCTATCTATGTATCTATTTATCATCTATCTATAATATGAAATTACCTTTAATTAAAATTGGTTTAAAACATATTTGAAGGGAAGTCTTGAGAACATATGCTGAATCCATCTCTTCCAGTGCCAGGAGTATCTCTTTGTGATTCAGCGTTCATGAAGAGAGTATTAGTTTTTTCAGTGGAGATGATATTTACTAGACCAAAGAAAATACCAGGTTGATCCATTTAACTTGGCCATTTTTGTAGGCCTATAGCAGTGATTATAAGATTCAACATAATAAAATTTGCATGAAATGTTCATGCACATTCCACTGGCATTCAGAAGTTGAAAGTAGAAGCTATATTATAAGCTTATTAAAAGTAAATCAAGCCTGCAATCCCAATGGTTTGGGAGGCTGAGGCAGGAGAATGGTGAGTTCAAAGCTGGCCTCAGTGAGGCCCTAAGCATCTCAGTGAGGCCCTGTCTCTTAATAAAATACAAAATACATACATGCATACATACATTAAACAAGGGCTAGGGATGTGCCTCAGTGATTAAGTGCTCTTGAGTTCAATATCTGGTATCAAAAAAAAAAAAAAAAGCAAGTAACTTGCTCCTGCTCAAAACATACAACTACAGTATTATGTTTCTTTGTGATTTTATTCAACCAGTTAACGTTCTCATTATAAACTTGATTCATTTATTTAATCCCAGATATATACTAAGCACCTACTACCTGCCAACACAGGTGGGAGGAGAGAGAGAATGATATAGTCTCAGCCTGCAGGGGTGCACAGTTTTTGCTTCTTGAGATTTCTTTAGAGCCTTTGCAATGTGTTTACATTTCTGTCTTTAGCAAATTCTTTAACCAATGAGCTCTCAGTCCCTGCTGCTTTAGAGGTAAGCCAAGCCCTCATTTTCTCCATTTTCCACAAACTCCAATTATAAAAATGGAGACTTTTTTCTTCTTCTTTCCCTAAAATTCCCAAATTGAGCAGACACATCTCCTGTTGGCATTGCAGCATTTCCACACGGTGAAGAGATAATTTTGTGATTTTCCCAAATGTAATGACTACCTGCCTCAGTCTTGGCTAAATGTTAATGAGTCTCAATTCTTAAATATTGCAAGAAGATTAAAGCATTTAATTCACACACACACACACACACACACACACACACGGGATCCTGAAGTGTTCATATCTAGTCCTGAACATTCAAGTCACATGTTTGAGCATAATCATTAATGAGAGACACATGTGGAATTTGTGCATAATTCCAGGACACTGATAATTCCCAATTTTAAATGTCACTTTGGGCCTTTCTCATATTCAGTGGAATTTACCAGATCTGAACCGAGGTGGAGTGCTCTATTGGACTATTGACTTAGGTGGAGAATTACAAGTATCTTTTGGCAATTTTCCACCAGGCATAGCTCCTAAGTAGAGAAATAGAATACTGGGAAATTCTAATCCAAAGTTGATACTGGAAAAGGCATGGTATACAGAAAGCAGTGCGATGTTAATCAAGGATAATGGTGTTCATTTCATCCAGAATTGATAGCAAACAGAATTTGTGAGTGTGGGAGAACATTTATCCCATTCCTTCACTCTAAAAATAAGGAGACAGTTTGGTATGGTGGTGCACACCTATAATCCTACTTATTCAAGAGGCTGAGGCAGGAGGATTGAAAGTTGGAGGCCAGCCTCAACAGCTTAGTGACACCCTGTCTCAAAACAAAAATAAAAAAGGGGCTGAGGATGTGGCTCAAGGATACAGCACCCCTGGGTTCAATTCTCAGCCCCCCAAACAAACAAAACAAGGCAAAACAACAATAGAAAAGGAGGAGACAAAAAGTCCAGAAAAGTAGAAAAGTTAAGTGACTCCTTTAAAGTTGTTTAATTATTAGTTTAAAAAATTCCAAGATTCAAGTTCAATTATTCAGATTCTTAACACAATGCTCTTTTTTACTAAATATTTTCCCCAAATTTTTATATGTGAAAGATTAAATTTATAGGCTTTCTACCTCTGAAATGAGCTTCTTTTAAATTAAAGAGTTTTTCTTCAACTCTTTTCTTGCCCAGCCACTATTTTTAGGCTTCATTTAACCTCAGTTTGGGGTTAGATCACTACATTAGTGGCCCCAAACCTAAGTCTGCAGCAGTTACTTGGAGGCCTGGCTGCAATGTGGATTCCTGGACCCAATCCCCATAGCTTTTGATTCAGCAGATTTGAAGCATGTATATATGTGTAAGAATTTGTATGTCTAAGGAGGTCCCTGGTGCTGCTGCTGTTCCTACTGGTTGGGGACTATATTTTGAGAGTTAGAAACCTACATGAAGCAGGCTTAATGACCTCGTATCAGCAAGGTTTCTTATGGCTGTATTTCTTGTTGCTCAATTTTTTTGGCCTCCAAAATATTGTAAGTTATCAGATAAATCCTGATCCAGGAGCTAGCTGCCCTGTAAAGTCATCCAGCATTGGCTGCTACATGGAAATCAGTGTGAAAAAGATTTTGTGCCTGTGCAGATGGCTAATGAGTCAGTCTGGAATAAGGGAGTAGCTCTTTAGCATGTCTGATTAGCACTCACAGCTCCTAAGACCTAGCCTTCCTTCTCTTTCCCTCAACAAAATAACATTAAAAGTGTCAAATGCTAAGAAAACAGTCATAAAAAAATGTTTTATGAGTCTCTACATGTCTTTAATTCTTAAAGAGGCAAGGAGTTAAAATATTATTCTAACAGTCAGGATTCTTAGTTGCAGCAATAAAATTCAGGTTAGCCAGTGTAAACAGAAAAAAAGATGTAATGTAATGTATCAGGGAGCTTTCAGAAAGTGAGTGAACTTAGAAGAATTTGGGTCCCATTCAGAATCCTCTGGGGAATGTGGGATTTAGCTTTCCAATCTGAATTCTGTAGAAAGGTGTGCTAGGAGATTGCACTGGTAGTTGAATGAACCAGTCTGAGTGTCTTTCACAATTATCATGACTCTATTGTGACTTATTCTTTATTCTCAAGGTGAATGCTTGTAAAACATTACGTCTTGGCTTTACATACTCACATAATGATTTATGAATTAGGCTAGGGTTGAAGGAAAGATGTGATGGTGAACTGACCAGTAAAGTGAAAAATTTGTAAATAGTTCTGTTGGTACAAAAAGCTTAGTGGTACCTGGTCCTGGGATTTCAGGATTCACATAGATCTTCCATTTGAAAATATACTTGTATAAAGACAATCTGACAACTATTGCAACCCAATACAGATTGTTTTGTTACCAGGGATCCTAGAGTTTTTACTTAAAACACTATGTTTATGGGGGCTGGGCTTGTGACTCAGTGGTAGAGTATGCGCCTAGTGCGTGTGAGGCCCTAGGTTTGATCTTAAGCGCCACATTAAAAAAAAAAAAAAAAAA
>NW_025999853.1:20899742-20972242 GCF_001458135.2 Marmota marmota marmota
AAAAAAAAAAAAAAAAAAAAAAAAATATATATATATATATATATATATATATATATATATATATCCCACTATGTTTCTGTGGTATGGGAAAATTTATTGGTGTTAGAATTTTGGAGAAGTAATATTTTACCACAATATGCTAATTATAAAGACTTATTCTACTATTAATAATTTTGTAAGCATATGTTGGCTTAAAAACATCCTTGGGCCTCAGCGGTTGGCAAGTCTTCTTATGAAACTTGAGGCACCTTAGTTTATGACCAAAACTATTTCCCTATAAATAGAACTGGAATCCTGTGGGCTAGGTGATTCTGAATAGAATCTGGCTGGAGCATCCTGCTTGAATTCTTCATTTTTCTTCCATACAGCATTCATTGATGGCCATATCATTGTGGGATCCATCTAAGCTGTCAAAACAGAAAGACTCCCAATGCAGTGGCTTAAACAAAAGGAGAGTTTATTTCTCAAAAGCAGGCAATACAGGGGTGGCTTCTTAGCTCTGTTGTGTTTAACAGTTTCCAGCTCTGTGATCAGGTTGGCTACAGACAGTCAGAAGGGGAAAAGAGGAAGTACAGACACATCCCTACTAGTAAAGAGAAACCTAGCAGCTATGCACATCCTTTCTGGCTCAGATGTTACTAGTCAGAACCTAGTCACAGAGCCACACCTATTTGCAAAGGAGGGCAGGGATTGTCATCTATAATCAGGAAACCTCAAGTCTAGTGGAAATTTGTGTAGGCGATACTATTACTGAAAGAGGAAGTGGATAGATATTGTTGGAAGGCTAACAGTGTTTGCTACAATGGCTTATCAGAAATTGTTAGTTTTTTTTTTTTTTTTTTTTCAATCAGAGCTGCTATGTGGGTGGACTCTACTCTGGCCATCTGTGCTGGAAGTGAAGCTCCTCAGAAGGGTCAGTGAGGCGAGTCTCAGTTAATTCCTGGTAAACAGATGATAAAAATGATAGAACTGCAGTATTGGAAAGGATCTATCTTTAGGAGTGGTGGTGCACACCTGTCATCCCAGCTACTCAGTAGGCTGAGGCAGAAGGATCATAAATTTGAGGTCCTCCTGGGCAACCTGGTGATACTCTGTTTCAAAATAAAATAAAAAGGTCTGGGAATGTAGTGCAGAGTTAGAACACTGCTGAGTTTAATTCCCAGTAACTGCAAACAAACAAATAAAAAAGATAAAAGAACATCAATTGTCTCCCAGTCACCCAATCCAACAAACACCTGAGAATCTTAACCAAAGCATCTCTTTTAGACTTGCTGAGTTTTGCATGTGAAAACTAAGGAGTTGGTCAAAGTCAAAGAATTATTTGTGACCATCAGGACTAGAATCCACAGAACTGGGTAAATTTTATTTTCTAGCTATTCTTCCTGAATTAACCCTTTGGACCTTGATGTGTATTTATAAGCCATAATAGTCTATGTACTTTTAGAGTACTGTTAAGTACTGTGAAATAATTGAGCTAGTACTTTGATAATGAGTCTCCCTTTCACTTATCAAAACAGTGGAGTCTTGTTAAAGAAAAGTTAATGGTTACAGATATTTGGATGATCAGACATATTAGTGAAAAGAGTATTGAAGTAGAATTCAAATGACCTGACCTAATCTTGGCTATCTCCTATTCATCTATATTACTTATGGAAAAATCATTTAGCTTCTCTGAGTCTTGAGTTGTTTTTGAAATAATAAATTGAACTAGATGGTAAACTACTCAACCATGGGCATAGAGACCACAGATCCCAACCAAATAAAACAATATCAATCTCGAAAAATTCAGCTGGGTGAATTGGTGCATCCTGGGAGAATGTTCCCCAACTTTTAGCATTCTAACCTTTCTCTTGAAGTTGAATTGTTTGCAATAAAAAGTCATAACTTTAGCCTGTATGTTAGAATAAAACCTTACTTACCCTTGGTACTTAAAGGATAAAAGTTTACATCGATGCTGTCATCTGAGGATTATGTGTTAGTTTCAAATTTACATTTCAAATATATTTGAGAAAAGGTAATGAATGATCTGTAAGATCATTCTGGAACAAAGTGAAAGCATTGTCTATTTAGAAAAGAAACTTTCTTAGGTCCTTCTATAAAATAAATTATAAACAATGTACATAGTGGCTTCTAAAATGGCAAGGAATCCATTTGGTCATAAAAGGAACAGTATCTGGAGCCTAATTCAAAAGCCTGTCACATTTCATTATGTTTCTAAAGACTTCGGCCTTGAAGAGAGGACAATTGTGGGCTTGTAGGTGAGGCTGAATATTATCTTTAGTGAGGTCTAGAGATAAACGCTGCAGTGAGAACAGAATCCATTTAGGATGCATTGGACAGAATAATTCTAAATTATGGCATTGAAATTCCCACTTCACTTATAGGAAAGAGATAAGGCCAAACACTCCAGTTAATGGAACACGAGCTACTAATTTCCCGAGGAAGACAAAAGGAGGGGGTGTGTGCTGCTCTTACATGGAATGAACAATTTTCTCCAGTCTCAAGGTTGACAATGAGGGATTGTGACAAGGGAGAAAGTGATAGAAGAGGCAGCCTTAGATCAAAACAAAGGACAATGGGAAGTCAAACAAGGACTCTTATCAGTTCCACAGGTGAGTTCACCTTCCTGGCTTTAAGGGTCTTATTCATTAACTGGCTGACATGGGCCCTAGGACCAGGGCTGTCTCTGCTGTCTGTGTTGGTGTGTTTAGACACACGTGTGCAGCTCAGTCTCGTATGAATAGTATCCTTTATGACTATTGAAAAAAACAGTGCTTTTCTTCCAAATGGATGAACATGGGTTTGTCACCACAACTTCACCTTATTTACATGAGAACATGGGAACTGAACATATGAAGAGCACTGGACACTTTGGAACTGAAAACAAGATTTCCAAGTTGGGAAAACATTCAAGTTCAGGTGATCTGCAGACAGGGGAAGGCACTCCATCCTAGAATCCCACTGATCAGGGTAGTGTTCGGGGAGATGGGGTCTTCTCACCCTTCAGCTCATCTTCTAACTTCCCTAGCAATCTTTTCCCCATGCCCTCTTGAGGCTGTCCACAACCATGGAAGAAGTGGAACCTTTGTGTTAGACAAAGGAGAATGAGGCCATGTCCCACCATAACCTCTGGGAAGACTTTATTAACCTTCCTTCTTGGACATATGGATAGTGTACTCCCAGTTCTTCTTCTAAGAGTCCTGAGTTTTCTGAAGCTTTCTCACTCTGTGCTGAATAAAGAACATGAGAAAGAAGAATATTTGATATTATATTGTCAGGCTAGCTGAACTTGTCCACCCTCTGGCTTCCTGAACCAGTCATTTTATTCACAATATTCTTGAATATACCCCACAAATATATAAGGTCTTACCTTTTCTTTGCAAGTCTTTTGGGATGCAATGAAATATTTCTCTCTTTCTTTCCCAACATCCTTCTTTCCCTCCCTCCCTCCATCCTTCCCTCCCTTCTTTCTTTCCTTCTTCTCTTTATGAAGATTTTCCTCTAAGATTTTCCTTGGTCTTTCTCCTGCAAACACCACCAGGAAAATGTCTGATTATCTTGTTGGTTTGTTTCCCTATTCAGAATAATCTTGGGAAATTGTTTTTATGGAGTAACTCCAGAACCTAAACTGTCTACAGTATTCCTTGAATTCCACAATCAAGACAGCTTTGGACTTTCTCCTGTATATTCTGATGTGGCAGGGCCTCTACTACATGGAGACCATTACTCTAGAAAAGGCCTGACACCATTAATTAGGCTGACCTTTAGGAGGCAGGATAATGATTCTATAGTGCAACTAGAAACAGTTCTTCAAAATGTGGTAGAAAAAGAGGTCTTTGGTATTATTCCACCCTTGGTTCAAATTTTAAGTTTGACACTTACTGGGTGAGAGAATGATGTCAAAGTCATGGTGGGGAATCACATCCCTCTGTTTTGTCCAATGCAGAGGTTTTCCCCTTCTTTATGTCTGTAGAAGTCCTAGGAAGGGGTGTGGGGAAGGTGCTGAGAAGGTCACTAAGAATACCAGAAGGTGAGCTGGAGTGCCAGGAACCCATTTCCCAAGAGCAGGGAAGGTTACTGTAACTTCTATGAGCATCAACATCCTTATTTGAAAACTTGAGATAATAATTATGCTTCCTATTATAGCATTGCTAATAGCCATAGTCCAGACTTGAGAAGATGTACAATCAATATGAATACCTCTTTTTTGTTGTTGTTGACAAGAAAACCTCCAATTCTTGTAGACTTTTTTCCTTTTAATGGCACCTCCAGTTTTTGAAGGGATGACTTTTCCAAGCCACCATTCTGAGCATTTTGTTTAATTTAATTTTCAAAATCCTATAAGTTAATGTGCGAGTCACACTTCCAAGTGACTAGTGAAAAACAGTGACTTTAAGGGGTTAAGTAGCTTGCTTGAAGACACCCAGCTGGTAAGCAGCTCAGCGGGAGAGCTGGATTTGGCTGCCTTCTGGCAGGCAGGAATCCAGGACATTTCCACTGAGCCATCATGCACACTGCCTCCCTGTAGCATATATCTGCATTTCCTTTGGAACTCAAAAGCAGAATGTCAAATGGAACAACATACCTTTCACATAGACGTAGAAATTAAAATAATTGCTGTGATCAGTGGGAAAAGTAGATGTTCCACTGAGAGTTGCTGTTGAATTGAACAAGGGCTCTCTACTTGTCGCACCATTGTGTTCAGCTGATGCTCAGTGTCTGCTGGTTCTAGACCAGTCATCAGAGGTGGAAGGCATGATTTTCAGTGCTGCTACATTAAAGCTGAACAGTGCTCAGGGCCAGAGACTTGTGAAAACTCTTCCATGTTTTGAGGCCTAAGAGGTCTATGAAAGTCAGGGGGTAATATGAATATCTTAGGAATGGCTTTATTTAATACAGATGGCTCAATATTTAAAAATTAAGAGATATTTTTTAAAAAAAACCGTAAGGTCTGATATTTATAGGGAAAAACAAAACAAAACAGGCTTCTGGGGGTGGGATTATGGCTCAGCGGTAGAGCACTCGCCTAGCATGTTCGGGGACCTGGGTTCCATCCTCAGCACCACATAAAAATAAATGAATGGAATAAAGGTATTGTGTCCAACTACAACTAAAATAAATAAATAAATATTTTTTTAAAAAAACAAGCTTCTGAGGGGTAAAATGCTTTCCTAAACTTCCTTTGCTAGGGCATTATGTCAACATAAGAGTCAATGAAGCAAGAACTCCAAGCCTCGTAGTTGCTGGTATGTTTTGGCAACACGGAAAATGCTCAGGGATCTGATTTCTAAACTGCTGCCTGCATGGGTGAAATCAACAGAGACGACCTGTAAGCAGCAATTAATATGGTTTCTGAAGCCAGAGTGATGAAATTCATGCTGAAATAAGCTGTAATGAGATGCCTCAAAGTTTTAATTCTATCCTGTAATTTCCTCCAGAACCTTGGAAAAGGATGATGAATTTGTATGGTGCCTGTGTGTGTGTGTGTTATATGTGTGCACATGGGTGTGCAAGAGAGAGAAGGAGGATGTTTGATGTAGCTATGAATAACCATTTAGCCTTTAATGGCCCAAATGCATTGAGAGACTATGCAAAATCCAACTAGTTCTTCCTTAAGTAAGCTAAATTCAGTGGTATCCTAGAAATAACTCCAATCCAAAGTTATGACAAGTTGAGGACAGGCATGACTAGCCAGTTCATTCTAATTGGCTTTCTTGGCCCCTTTTATCCTCCAGAGAGCTGGTTTATGTTGCAAGAAAGTAGAAGAAGGAGAGGGCATTGTGGAAGGGTTTAAAAATGTAGTTATTCATTGACTTGTCTGTGTGTTGCAACACAATTTAATGACATCCTTACATTTGCATTAGCAAATAGCCCTTCTTCAAAGTGGACTAATACAAATTGGGTTTTCAAAATTGAGTATTGTCTTATTTCTCAATTTGCAAACAAAGTTGTCTATTCATAAATGACATGCTATGAGAAAAAAAATCCAATAAATAAATAAATAAATAAATAAACAAACAGACAAATAAATAAATAAAACAACTCCAAAGTCTCCTCGGAGGCTTCCTCATGTTGGAATTTGAAAATAAAAAAAAAAATTAGACTTTCTGGCAGTTAGAAATTCCTGCTTTACATTTTTAATATCATTGTTATTGGACTTCTGAAAAATAAACCTGTCATGGACCTGAGACAGAATGTGAATACAAATACCACTTGCTGATCATTGGTGTCATTTGTCCCTACATGCACTCTGCTCAAAGAGCTAGTCTAAAATGCAATTTTGACACTGAAACAACAAACCTTTTCTCAGAAGCCTCTGGCAGAGAAGCTGAGGTAGCACCAGTAAGAAGTGCGCCAAAGCCTAATTACTCCCCCGAGAGCTGATCATTCTGTGCAAACCTGCATAATGTTCCATCTCCTGTGAGATACAGACGTTGACATATTTCTTCCCTTGTTTCCTGCCATTTGGAGATGTTGCTATTTGTCACAAACTAAACAGAGGAGAAGACAGCAAAGTGCATTTCAGTTACCTGGGCAATTTTTATAAATAATCAATAAGTGCAGCTGTTTTAAAAGCTTTCTTCTTATGTGCCAATGCCTTATGAGGCTGCTTGACATTCTTAGGGCAGGAGTCCAACCAACAGTGGCTGCTTAGAGGGGCCTCCACAGCTGTACCAGAGCACAAGGAAGTGAATGGTCAGGACTTGACCCCTACCTCCTCAAACCCTTGCCCTTTTGTAGAACAGCATCCTTAAAACAATAGCCTTTTATACTTGGGTTCTGTATTACATTTCATTCAGGAATGAAGAGTAAATAAATCAACTATATCTTGGATGGCATATAGACCCTGTGAATAACAAAAAGTCAACTTAGGGCTTACTTTATTTGTGAGAATGGTCAGTGGCCAACTTGCAAACTGTCATTAACAGTTCCCAAGCTACCTTGATCCAGCAGAAATAGCCATTGGCATACGGGAGTGATCTCTGACTCAAAACCTCCTCACTGCTTCCTTTTGTCCATATCAGAGGCATGGTTCTCTCATGATTAAGCTGGAAACATATGAAGAAGGTAGACCATGAAGGGATTTAGTAAGGCAGGTTAGAAGAACTGACTTCAAGAGCCATAAAGTCCCTTTGGTATGATTTCAACCAAAAAGATCACTGTGGCTGCCCGGAGAGTGGCAAGACTGGAGATGAAGAGACTGAACGTGAAATTTATTTTCTCTCCCTTTGTCATCCAAGAAATATGCACATGTAATGAATGATAAGGGTGTGCAAGAACGGTGCCTCCAGAACACTTGTGAAAGGAGAGAGTCATTTATAGAGCTGGGTGCAGTGGCACACACTTATCATCCCAGCAACTTGGGAGGCTGAGGCAGGAGGTCTGAAAGGTCAAGGCCAGCATTGGCAACTTAGCAAGACCCATAGCAATTTAGTGAGACACTGACTCAAAACAAGAAAATAAAAACTAGCATAGATGTAAATCAGTGGTAAAGCACCCCTGGGTTCAATTCCCAGTACCCAATTTTTTTAGTCAAAAAAAAAATTGAAGAAAATGTAATTATTTTTCATTCAGGTATTTGTTTCATTGCTTTATTCAATTTGTTTGACAAATATTTGAGAGCCTACTCTATGCGTGGCAGTGTTCTAAGTATAGGGGACAAGAGCCACTGCCCTGTGAGAATGCTTTATAGAATGGGAGAGACAGAGAATTGGTTATAGTATGTTAAATGATGATAATGGGGGGGGACAAACAAAGAAGAGATGGGGATTCTTCTTTTTTTGGGGGGGGTATTGAATTCAGGGGCACTCAACCACTGAGCCACATTGCCAGTCCCATCTTGTATTTTATTTAGAGACAGGGTCTCACTGAGTTGCTAAGCACCTCGCCATTGCTGAGACTGGCTTTGAACTCATGATCCTCCTGTCTCAACCTTCTGAGAGGATGGCGTGCGCCACCATGCTGGGAACAATGATTCTTAAAAGCCTAAGGAGGTGAGCTTTCAGCAGACCCAGTGTTGGTGGGTTGGGCAAGATATTTGTATGAGCCCTGGAGGAAGAGCACTTTGGATGGTGGGAAAAGCAGGAACAAAGACTCTAAGAGTCTCAGAACTGGAATGCTCAAGGAAAAATGAAAATAGCAGTGAGGCAGCGCTGTAAGAAGTAGGGAAATGTAGTGGGAATGAGCTCAGAGAGGTTGAGTGAGGGCACAGAGCAGGGAGCCTCACACGGCAATGGGAACTTTTGGCATTACTCTGAATGAGGTGGGACCAGTTGGAGAGTTTTGAGGGGTGGAGAGATTTGACCTAACTTATGATTCAAAGAATTTCTGCCTGCTATGATGAGAATTGACTTCTGGAGGCAATGTTAAGAAAGGGAGATCAGGAGGAAGTTGCAATAAGAGTATTATGCCTTCAATGTTTATAGCAGCACAATTCACAATAACCAAATTTTGGAACCAGCCCAGTTGCCTGTCAATAGAAAAACATCAAGAAAATGTGGTATATATACACAATGGAGTTTTAGTCAGCCATAAAGAAGAATGAAATTATGCCATTTGCCAGGAAACGGATGGAATTAGGGAACATTGTACTAAGTGAAAAAGCCAGACTCAGAAAATCAGGGGTAGAATGTTTTCTCTCATATGCAGAAGGTAGAGCAAAATAAGGGGGAAAGGTAGTGGGTTGGATATCATAAATGTAGAGGGAAGATCAGTGGATAGAAGAAGGAGCTCTTGAGGGAGAAAGGAGAGGTAGGAAAAGGGAGGAAATGGGGAATGAATTTAACAATATCATACTATGTGCATATATATAATATATAACATATAAAATATATATTATATAATTATTATATGATATATAATATATAACACACATGTATTTATATATAATATACCATAGGAATTTCACTCTTAAGTATATGTATAAAGCACGTATCACAAATAAATAAATAAATAAATAGAAGGAATATCAGTAGAGAAAGGAGAATTGGGGAGAATTAAGGAAAAGGCAGGGGTGCAGATTATGATGCCTTGGACTAGAGCAACAGGAGCAAAGTATAGGATTTTGAAGGTAAAAAGGTGGAGCTGAAATGATATGATAATGGTTTGGATTTACAGTGTGAGAGGAAAGAGGAGTCAGAAATGAAAGGAGAGAGTTACCATGAACTGAGGTAGGGAGCAAGGTACAGGAAGGCAAATCAGGAATTCATGTGAAGTTTGAGAGGTCTATGAGACAAGAGGGCATGGGGTCTGCTTGCCGGGTGCTCAGTGGAGAGGATTGAGCTAGAGTTTGAGATTTGGGAAATCTCAGAATACAGGTGGGATTTAAAGCCACAAAGTGAATTGGATCCTCAAGGAAGAGGGTGTAGCTAGAGAAGAAAGATGTGAAAGTGGACCTAAATTAAGATCTGGTGCCATCCATATCCAAGCCCCTTGATATATCCTGAAAGCCCTTTAGTACGAGAGTCATAAAATTATTTCTTTCAATTATCTCATCTTCCTATAACTCATTCTTATTCCAGTGCAATTGGTTTTACTTTCTACTGATTCAAAGTACAAATTAATATTATTTTAGCTGCATATTGGTTTGAACAGGATTCACGGGTAACATATGAATGCAATGAATCTTTTTCAACTATGTTTCTATGGGAACATATATTGTGAACTCCAAATAGTTGTTTTTCATATTACCTTGGAAATATCCAAGTTTTTTAGGTGATGCCTACTAATTTTCATAGTGTAAT
Source organism: Marmota marmota marmota (assembly GCF_001458135.2). Taxonomy (NCBI): domain Eukaryota; kingdom Metazoa; phylum Chordata; class Mammalia; order Rodentia; family Sciuridae; genus Marmota; species Marmota marmota. The sequence continues at coordinate 20,909,486 of NW_025999853.1, forward strand.
AGACATATATCCACTTCCTCCCATCACATGGCTTATTTACCTCAAATTAATTCCAGTGCAGACTTGATTTGTGTAGTTCTCAGGGTGATGATTTTTTTCCTTCTTGTGTCAGGGGAATCCAGCTCATTCAGGATGGTAGTGGAAGGAAAGAGGATGAGTAGCCATTGAGATGATGGAAATGGAATGAAACAGCAGGGGAATCCATGTTTCTAATTCTTGGTTTAATTTTCTGGAAGCCTCCAAAGACACCCTCTCATTTCCTCTGGCTAAACATTTTTATGCAAGGATTAAACTGTGTTATTCGCTATTGTCTTTGGAAGAACTAATTTCCTTTCGACACTCTTCTCCATTGCATGATTCTTTTCTGACTACCACTGTGATATTTTGCACATTTGGCCTATTGAATCAAGAGGATCTCTCAGACTAGAATCTTTTTGTTAATCAGCATCATGTCTTACTCTTGTGCTGTTAGAATTAATCTCTTGCTCTCCTTTTTTGAGGCGATATTTCACTGTGGTTTTCTTTGTTCTTTTTTCTATGACAGTAGAATGTATTTTGACCTATCATATATACATGGAGTATAAATTCCCATTATTGTGGGAATTAATCTCTTGGAAAAGCAATGCATTTCACCATTCGTAAGACATGTCTTCAAGTCCCATTATTTTAGTTTCACCATGCACTGAGCTAATCTTTGGATGGGGTAAAATGTCATCATTATCACCAGAGGATTTCACAACCTCTTTCATTTGTTTTAGCCCAACAGTACTCTCCTGACTGGGGCAAATGATCATTACCTTGCAATCAAATTCTTTGGTGCTACTGAACTGGAAAGCTTTGATTTCTCTTTGGATTTCTGCTTCATGGTTTCTTTTCCATGATTCTTTCATATTTTCCTCAAGTAATTGGAAAATATTGCTTGAAGGTGTTATTCTGGTGCAGTAAAAGGAACACATGTCCAAGCACCTGGAATGGAGCCTCGTGGGCCAATGGACAAATTTCCTCTTTATGTTTTCAGTTTAAATAGAGTTTGCATTGCTTTTTCTACTCCCTTCACTGGAGGCAATATAGTCTCAGAACTGGATGATCCCAGAGGGGCCCTTTATTGAAATCTCTACAGTAAGATCCATTTAAAAACATTTTTCATTAGTGGTTGTCCTTTTAAATTGAGCATCTTCAGGCATGTTAAATTTCCTTTCAGTTAATGAAAATCATTAAATTTTAATTACACATGATTTTAAGGAAAAAAAAATCCCAAGATTGTTCTTCATAATGTACTTAGAAAGTCTTTGAGCAGCTTACCACCAATGTATCAAAATTATTTTTTTTTCATGGATTGAAGGTCATCACAGCAGGTGGTAATTTGTGAAGTATCTAAGTGCCTCTCTTTCCAGACAAAGGTCAATTTGCTGCCATTTGAGGAATCAGGGCTTATCAGCTTTTTCTTTTTATTGTGTTTTTCATTATTTGACAGACTTGCAGTTTTATGAATCTGTGGACATTGTAAAGAGATGGCAGGGGGCTGGGATTGTGGCTCAGTGGTAGAGTGCACATGTGCAAGGCCCTGGGTTCTATCCTCAACACCACATAAAAATAAATAAAATAAAGGTATTGTGTAAAGCTAAAAAATAAATATTAAAAAGAAGGAGATGGCAGTGTCCCTTCCACAGGCTAAAATTCACAGGTAGCATTAAAGGAAAAATTTTTTTAAAAGAGGAAAGAGATAGAAGGGAGAAAAGGATAATAAAGGAGAAACAAAGAGAAATAAGAGAAATAAACCAAGATATGCAAAGGAAAAATTTTGGGGAAAAAAATCAGGAATAGGAAAATTCAGTAAAATTTCTGTTCTATGCCAAGATGGCCCCTTCCATCAGTGTTGGAATGAAATGCATGCAGAGGGGCAGTTCTCTGTTGGACTCTCTGGTTTGAGTGGGCCATGCCTTCCTGATCAAATCAGTAGAAAAGCTTTCTTTCCAGGTTACTAAACCTCTATTTCATGAATGACCATCTCTCTTTTGGACAACAGGGAAGGGAGCCAAGGGATGATAGCTTCACTTTTTAACTACTGCATTAAAGATATTAACCTTGGGTGAACATACAGCATGGATGGTGGCTAGGCAATGAAAACTGGGCACATTTTATGTGATAAAAATGATCCAGCAATTTATTATAAAATTCATTAAATAAGCTCTGGGGAATTCTGTATGTTTTAATCAGTTCTATTAGTAGACAGAATCTTTACCAAATTCTACCACTGTCTTTAAAGTAATTGGCAGTTTTCTGAAAGCACATTGATGGACATATTTTTTGATTTGGGTAGTTTCTAATTTATTGACCTCTTCTCTGTGAAACTTTTTGGGTGGAAGGGCTACTGAATAGCTACTTGTAGATTACTTTTCTTGAAAATTCTCAGGCAGTAACTACCTTTTCTTCATAGAATTATTCAGTTATGATTTAAGTATCTGATATTATGTCTGTCTATCTATCCATCTATCCATTCATTAATCCCCCCATCCATCATATATATTCATTTCTCATTTATTTTTATAAAGAACTATGAGTTTTTGATGTCCTGAGCTCATTGATATTTGACTCTTGTGTGTTTTATCTAGTGAAACAATTAGGATAGTTTTCTACTTTTCTTTTTTATCATAAATCATCACATTATAGTCCAAACTTCTTTTAGAAAGCACAGTTCTTCTTGACTAGTTAAAAATTATAACTTTATATAAGAGGATCATTATGAAAATACATAACAAGGAAAAATGTCTTGATTTATCTCATTGAGCCCATGGGATAGGACAAATTTTATGCTTACTTAGCAAGCACCGCTTGTGGGCTGTGTGTTCTAAGACTTCAAGAAAGAATGAGGACATAAAGAGTTTATAGAACTGTTATTATAGGTGCTAGATACCTGTAAGAATAAATACAATTGATACTTGTTATAGTTTCATGAGGCACACTTATTTTTCAACTCCTAGCAATTTAGTAGGGGTAAAACTCCAAATGTAAAATGTAGTTAAGGACTTATCTCATGCCTACTTGATTCCAAAGCTGGGGACCTCTCTTCTCTTCTGTTCCCTGTGATCTAACTTCATGTTCCTATCCTCTGCAGATATCATACCTTTATGCAAATCCTAACGAGGAGTATACATAATACCTTTTCAAACAGATTAGAAATGAAATCAGAATGGAAAACTGAATAAGAGGTCTTTATTATTGCTCAATAGTAAATGACAAGAAATAATGGGTGAAAGATATACTGGCTTTGAAATGAGCGTTCTAGTGCTTGAAGTCCAAATCACTGTGAGATAATGGAAGAAATTAACCCACGTTCTCTTAATGGAAAGTTAACAATGCCTGAGGTGTATGTTTAGTGTGAAGATTAAATATGGTATGTTTGGGTGGAAGTGGATGCATCAATAAATTATTTCTTTCCTTCTCTGTCAATTACCTCCCTAAATTGACAATTGACCGGACTGAATTAAGTTTTATGTAAGTCACTTGTCATTTCTAATATTCTCTGAAATGGCACCATAAACATCACCTATGTAATTTAGGTTGTTATGTAGATGTAAGTAGGCAAAATTCTCGAGAAAATGTATAGTTTGCTCAGGCTTAAAGATACTAATTCTACTTAATTCACTAACTTACTATGTATTTATGACCCATACACTGGTGAGATACAAAAAATGCCAAAGGTGATGGCTTTTATGCTGCAAGAACTCACAATTTCATAGTGTAGTGGTATGGAAATGGCTAGTTATGAAACAATACAGTAAGAACCATCTTTGAGAGTGAGTACATGGTGCTACAGAATATGGAAGAGCAATTAACATGTCCTAAGAATGGAGATCTTACAAACGAGGTGATATTGAACCTGGGATTTGAAAGATGGTATATTTTACCTGCTGGGTCTAAGAGCATCCCAAAGCACCATATTTAAAGATCCAGAGACAAAAGAGAACACAGCATTTGGAGAGGGGCAAGAAGGGGTGATCAGAATGCTGCACGTGATGCAGATGAAAAATGAAACCTGACCTTTTATGCACTCCTGAAAACTGTAATTCTTATCCTGTAAGTAATGGGTGGACCATAGAGTATTTTGTACAAAAAAATATCCTTATTATGTCTGTGTTTTAAAAAAATAGATATTTGATAGTGTGGAAATGCAATGATAAGAGGAGAGGCAGAACGACTGATTCATTAGATATTATATTATTAGTTATTATTATTGTCACTTTCCTTTTGTATTTGGAGACCATTAAATTTTAGCTGACAATCATTCTCATAGGCCCTTGGAAAGTTCAGAGGGCCAAGCCACAGTGCTCCAGTTCTAGCCAGCTAGTGGCCCTGCCCTGCATTCCTTTTCTCCTTCATTCTGTTTGCATCCCTGAATGTCACTTTTCCCTGGGAACAAGAGTCCACCTCCCCAGCTCTGCTTTAGAGGACAGTCAGGTGTCCTTTTTCCACTTACATTCTTCCTTTTCTCTAAGGGGCATTATGGGCTGAGCTGTGACTCTTCATATTTGTATGTTGAAGTCCCATCCCTCAGTATCCCAGAAAGTGGCTGCATTTGGAGATAGGGTCTTTAAAGAGGGGAATTAAAGTTAAATGAAGTCCTCAGGATGGACCCTCATCCCCTTCTAATAAGAGGAAATTTAGATGCAGAAATACATAGAGAAAAACCACAAGAAGACAGAAATAAGGTTACGAGCCTCCTTCTTGTGAGGAGGCCCTCAGGAGAAAACATCTTGGATTTCACCTTATCTTGGATTCCCAGCCTCTAAAATGTGAAGAAATAAATTTCTGCTTTTCAAGTCTCTCAGTCCGTGATCCTATTAAGGGAGCCCTAGCAAACTAATGCAGGGGAGGATGAGAGAAGAGGGTACTCATATGTTAATGCATATGGCATGTGCATGTGGAATAAGTGTGTGTTGAGGTAGATCTAATGGAGAAGTGTGTGTACTCTTGAACACATGGACTAGATTCACTTTTATTGAGCTAATGCTTCTATACAGCCTATAGACATGAGGATGAACACAGATGAAATGAAGGAAAGAAACCATTGAGTCCTCTGGACTAAATAGGTATGTGTATGTGTGTATGTATGTGTGTGTGTGTGTGTGTGGGTGTGTAAAAATAAAATGATCTTATGTTATAGTACCTTTCCATTCTTTTTAAACCATTTTGTTTGATTAGGTCAGAAAGGACAGATTGAAAAAAGTTTTACAGAGTCTCAGGCTTCTATCAGTAACAGAAGGAAGTATTCTGTTTTATTTAAAATGAAATAGAATACTTAGGAGGCAGAGAAAGCCAATAGAAAAAAAAGTATCTCTAGTACTATGAATGACAGCTTTCTACCCCTCTTATGATCAGATATGTACAAATATTCAAAACAAAGTTTCCTCCTTTCTACTGAGAGTACGTAAGAGTAATAAAGGAAAAATAGAACATATAGTTGGTTGCCCTTACCTAGTTCTAACTATCCAGGCTCTTGATGAGTTTATACCATACTCCAATTTGGTTGCAAGGTGGCACAGCCCTCAACCATCAGGAGGTAGATTTGAAAGACTGAGGATAATGGCTTTGAACTGGGAGACAAGATTGAGATTGTCCCTAGGAAGAAAATACATAACTACAAACTCTCCAAGTGCACTCTAACCTTGAGTTTCAGCTGGGTGGTTAACATCCATCTGGCCGTATGCTCTGGGAATATACTGAGGATGAATTAATCTCCCCAAACAAGTCAATGAAAACCAGCAAAAGGGCAGGGCACTGATATTCCACAGAAAGTGTGACCTTTAGAGCATCTGTGCTATTTCCAATGTGAGCAGATGCTTTGATCATTATATCATCAATTTGGAAGGAAGGGAATTATTATTTTTAAAATCTGAATGGCTAAAGTGTCTTCACTAACTGAGACAGCTAATAAAGCATGTATCTTGTCAACCACCTACCAAATGGAAACTGATAGATGTTTTAATCTTTTCTATGCATTTATTTACGAGTACCTTGGCTTTAATTTGAGGAGGTGGTACCAACACTCAAGGAAGGCTTTCTGTTCCCTTTCCCATTCCTCTCCTTTCTCCCTCTTCCCCCCATAAATTGGTCTCCATATTTTTTCTTTTAAGATCTCAAAGATTATAAGGTGTGTTTAGCTTAATCATCTGAGTTCAACATTACTCATCTAGTTAACATAGATTGGCTAGAAGGTATATTTCTTTTTTCCTGGGCCATTTCCGGTAACGCGGCCTATTGCACCATATTTATTGATAAACCCAGCATGGCAAGAGAAACATGAGACTCAAAATTTGCACTGACTCCAGCCAGGAGGCTTGGTTTTGTGTTCATGGCTTGCTTTAGAATTATTGTTGAGCCCTGTGCTCATTTCCATCCTAGAAGTCAGTTATTTTACAAGCATCATAGAACTGTAGCCAAGTAGCTGGAAGAAAAGAACAAGAGAAGAAGGGAGTAAGCCTAAGCCTGAAAGAGGCAGCAGGTAGCAGTAAATCCAGTTGCTCTTGGCTCAGAGTTGTGCACAGGCAAACATCTAGACACTGTGCTACCTCGATTGCCTTACTTATAGAAGAAAAACAACTACTCGTTTTCCTGCAAGAAAAGTGAACTGGTAACACTCTCTTCATTTAACAATACAGTTCCTTCCTTGTGAATGTGTGCATGTGATAGGTTAGGTGTTTGCTAGAGATCACTATTGGGTGTATCTATAGATATATATCTCATAATCTTTTGACTTGTTTCTGAGTTCAGAAACTCTAATTGGGTTTGTTTTAGAGCATTAGGGTAAAGAAAAGGAAATAAATGAACATTTATTGAGATTCCACATGCCATACTCTTGTTGAAGTTTTGTTTCCTACATTTGTTGCCAAAAGCTCGGTCCCTGTCCCCAGTGCCAATCCAATAATGAGAACACAGTTTTGAGAACAAGGAAAAAGACAGTATTTTGCTTTGCTAGCAAAGGAGAAACACAGGGGACTCCTGTCCCAAAGGCTGTGATTCATGTCCATCAGCAGGAACAGGGTTTCTGTTTTATTTTAATTATTTTTAAGTTCTAGATGGACATAATGCTTTTATTTTATTTATTTATTTTTATGTGGTGCTGGGGATGGAACCCATCACACATGCCACCACCACAGCCCAGGAACAGTTTTTTTGTTTTGTTTTTTAATAGAGCTGATTTAGAGAAAATGAGATTAGGGAGGAGATATGAGGAAGGATAAGTTTAGGGAAAAGAATTGGGAAAAAGAAAAAAAATCATGTAAGTTTTAAAGCTACAAGTGTTATAGTCAAAGCATCAAGTGAACCTCTACTACACATTGATAATCTTATAACAGTAACGTGTTAGTTTTAGGCTGAATTATATAGCCTACTGGCAATATCATATGGTGCACTGGTCTTTATGTTCAAGTTTTTGTGATGAAAACACACCATCATACATTTGCTCTGTCCCTATCTATTTCTCTCATGACTATCCCAGCAGAGTTTTATACAGTATAGCATAAAGCAGTTGGTCTCAACTTCAAGGGCCAGGGTCTTAACTAAATAGACACAGTCCCTCCAACCTCAGAGTTTCTGATTAAGTAGTCTATGTAAGACAGAATTTCTGATTTTCTAACAAATATTTGTTGCTGTGATACTGCTGCTGGCCTTGGAACCTCACCTTGGAGATCAGTGATACAGAGGGATGATATAGATCAGTGATATAGAAGTGCTAAAGGCTTATCCTTGGGATGTCCCCAAGGATAAGCCTTTAGTACTTCTTTTCCCCTTTTGACTAGAAAGCAACATTCAAGATCTAGATTTCCTTTAAAAGTACTTTACATATCTAGTGTTATCATTTTTAACTTATCCCTGATTTATATTTCTGTGTATGTGATGCATAAACTAGAAAGTGAATAACTTTTATTTTTAAAGAGCTCAGAATCTTTCCAATCATGCAATACAATCATAAGATAGTACCAGAAAAACAATTTTACAGAATAAGTGATTATAAAAATCTAAAATTTGAAGTACTGGAATTGAGGGGTAAATGGTAGTAGGTGAATTAGATAAAGTACTCAGTACTAGAAATTTTCCCTTCAAGTCCTTCCCACTTCTGTGAGATTCTCTGAAACATAGTACACCGAGAAAAACAGCCTGGGATGCTAATCTCCACTTTAATAGAGAAGGAATCATATTTAGAAGAGTACCATGGTCTGCCCATGGCTGGTTTGTGGAAGAACCGCATTCTGCTGCCAGAGGAGGAACAGAAATATAGGAGGAGGTGACATGGCAGACATTTTGGCTTTAGACAGAGAAAAAAAATTCAATTCCTTTACTTTCTTTTAACTTTCACCCATATTGAGAACAAAGACATTAGGGGCAAATAGAAAATGTTATTTTAATTCGGATTGGCCAAACTGTTCTAAAAACCTTAGCACAAGCAAACTATGTGATCATCAGATGCTCTTGTTATTTGGTAATGCATTCACATGTGCTCAGCCCATTGGTTATGTTCAAAGCCAAAACAGCTTAATTCTCCATGTGTACCCTCCTGGGCTGTTCCAAGGACTTGAAAATTTCGTTTGTTTTTCTTTCTTTATTTTCCTGTGCCCTTGTACTTATCTCTTTTTCTCTTTCTTTCATTATCTCTTCCATTCTCTTTGTTCCTGCCTTTATCACACCAACTTCCTTTTTCTACCTAATTTGCTTTAATTCACCCAGTTCCTTTCTCTGTGTGTTTTCCATTTCAATGAAGGTGACATGCTTTTTAATTTATCAAGAGACTTCCCCTGAAGGCTTATTGTGTTTTGCCCTGAATAGGGACTGGTGATAACTGTTTTTGGTCACCAAAAAGAACTCCTTGGAAATGTCAAAAGATATTAATACTATTTACATTTACAAAGTACAAAGCAGCTGGTGAAATTTAGTAGTCGGTAATTACTTGTTTTATAAAATGTAGAGGAGTGACCACAATGATCACTCTTCACTTCCTGTAAGAGCCAACTTTAAAATGAAATAGAGGAAGCATTGCTTAGTGAAGTCCAGCTGGGTTCCATATCAGCTTTGTCCTATGCCACCTTGGAAACATAACCTCACTTCAGTGAACTCTGACTTCCTTGTCTGTTGAATAGAAATAGTAATATCTTCTTGCAAGTTGTTATGTGGATGAAATGAAAATACGTTGTCATCCTCCAAACTACCAGAGTAACATTAATTCATTCTTTCACTCATTCATTCATTTGAGGATGTGTGTTAGGTATTGTGAGCACAACAGTGAACAGGGTCTTGTGAATCACAATAAAGATTTTGCCTTTTGTCCCCAAAGCATTTAGAAGACTATGAAAGGAACTAAACTAGGGAATAATTTTCCCTTTGAATTTTCTGGGTTAAAATATCTGGAGAAATGCAAGAATGCAAGTAGTATATCTGTTAGGAGGCTTTTAGAATTATGTATATGTGATCCCAGTGTTTGGAGGAAGTGCAAGTGGAGTCATAAAATACTTGACAGAATTGTTGAGCTTTCTGAATCAACTAGTGGGTATAAGATGGAAAGGTGGGGATTGTTATGCTCGAATTTGGGACCCCCAAAAGACCATCAGAGATCAATGTAAGCAGCAAAGAGGTGTTTATTAAGAGCTAGCTCGGTCCTCCGACGCTGAGAGGCCCTGAGCCCAGGGTTTGCAGCAGTTTTATACACTCTTTGGGGAAGCCAGGGACTTCACATACATCATAGCATCTCTTAGCAAATCATCACATACCACGGGAAAATCATAAAACAACTCTAAAACATGATTATCACATTCACTGGCGGGAACAAATTGGGTAAGGGTGATTGGTTAGTACAAGAGGGGGATTCGTTTGAACTGATTGGTTTAAGCCACAAGGGGTGTATGTGCTGAACTACATGGTTTCCCAACATGTTATCAACCATCATAAACTACTGGGGGTCATCTGGCATCCCAGATATTTTCCCTTGGTGGTTGCTAGGGGGTTGCTATGGGTCCTCACCTAGACTGACTGAGTCAGGGACACCTGGTTCCACAGATCTCTCCTGTTATTTGTAGATAAACAACTCAGCAGGGTGGGTATGTGCCTAGAAGTGCTCTGTGGTCTTTCCAAGGACAAGAGTCACGCACCCTTCCTTGGACAGGCTTTGCTCTGAGGTAGAGGCTGGTTTTTCAGGATGATTACCCACCTTTGTTTTGGGCTTTGTTTAGATATTTGGATATGATGCTGCCATTTACCCCTAGACGGAACAGATTTGAAGGGGATGCCCATTTGTTCTTGCTTGGATATATTGGATCATATATTGGATATGATGCCTTTAAAACCTCCAACTAAAACTTTGTGGTGGGCAATTCAATATAGAAATCTGGACTAAACAAAAATGGTGAGAGTAGATATTAAAATATGTAGGCTTGACAAATGCACAGCAAAGCACTTAGACCAGACAGATAATGGTACAGAGCTTAGTCAATGCGAGCATGGAGATTAAGGGTAAAAGTGGGAGTGATATAACTGACCATCTGGAGGGCTGAATGTATCTGTATTGGCAGAAGTTTTAAAGCCACAGTGTCCAAGTTCCCCCAGGATTCATTGGGTAGCTTATTTAGGGCAATGTATTAGCTTTCCGTTATTGAGACAACAGACCTCAGACAATCAACTTATAAAAAGGAAGACTGTGTTTTGGCTCATGGTTTCAGAGGTTTTGGTCCATGATCTGCTGGCTCTGTTGCTTTGGGCATGCAGTGGGTAGAACATCAGGGTGGCAAGCAAGTGGTGGAGGAGATGCATACTTCATGGTAATTGGGAAGAGAGAGAGAGAGAGAGAGAGAGAGAGAGAGAGAGAGAGAGAGAGAGAGAGAGAGACACCAGGGTCCCAAAATCATCTTCAAGAGCATGCCCCCATAACCTAACTTCTTTCCATGAAACCCCACCTCCTAAATATTCTATTACCTCCCAATAGGACCATAGGTTAGTTGACCAAGCCTTTAACACATGTTGTTTGGGGACATTTAATATTTAAACCATAGCAAGTAGGGTTCAAAACTACTTGAATCTTGATGGAACCAGACCTTGGGCATAGTTACTTCTCAGAGAAATTGAAAAAAGGAAAATACAATCCCTTCCTATTCTTTCCTATTTATCTATCTATCCATTTAACTCCCCATAAACAAATATTGCATAAATATTTGCATATCTTTTTAAAATTTTTTATTTGTTTTAATTAGTTATACATGACAGTAGAATGCAATTTGATACATCATATATAGATGGAGTATAATTTCTCATCCTTCTGGTTGTACATGACATAGAATCCCACCAGTCGTATAGTTATATGTGTACATGAGGTAATAATGTCTGATTTATTCTACGATCTTTCCCACCTCCATACTCCCTCTCCTCCCTTCACTCCCCTCTACCTAATTTAAAGTAACTCTATTCTTCCCTAGCCCTCCCTCCTTACTGTGAAATTAGCATCTGCATATCAGAGAAAACACTCAGCTTTTGGTTTTTTGGGATTGGCTTATTTCACTTAGCATGATATTCTTCAGCTCCCTCTGTTTACCAACAAATGCTATAATTTCATTCTTCCTTAAGACTGAGTAATATTCCATCACATATATATGTATATACCACATTTTCTTTATCCATTTATCAGTTGAAGGGCATCTAGGTTTGTTCCACAGTATAGTTATTGTGAGATGAAGTGTTATAAACATTGGTATGATTGTATCACTATAATATCTGTAATATGCTCCTTTTTAAGTTCTTTAGGTATAAACTGAGGAGTGGGATAGCTGGGTCAGAGGTGGTTCCATTCCAAGTTTTCTGAGAAATCTCCATACTGCTTTCTATAATGATTGCACCTGTTTGCATTCACACTAGCAATATGTGAGTGTACTTCCCCACCCCCCATCATCACCAAGATTTATTGTTGTTTGTATTCTTGATAATTGCCATTCTGATCAGAGATGACATTTTAGAGTAGTTTGATTTGCATTTCTGTAATTGCTAAAGATGTTGAACACTTTTTTTCATATATTTGTTGATTGATGGTATTTCTTCTTGTATGAAGTGTCTGTTCAGTTCCTTAGCCCATTTATTGATTGGGTTATTCGTGTTTTGGGTGTTAAGTTTTTTTATTTTTTAGTTCTTTAAATATCCCAGAGACTAATGTTGTATCTGAGGTACATGTGGTAAAGATTTTCTCCTATTCTGTAGCAGGTTATAAAATCAACGCTCATAAATCAAATGCACTCCTATATATCAGTGATGAATCTACTGAAAGAGAAATTAGAAAAACTATCACTTTCACAATATCACCCCCTCCCTAAATGAAATACTTGAGAATCAAACTAACAAAAGAAGTGAAAGACCTCTAAAATGAATACTACAGATTTTAAAGAAAGAAATTGAAGAAGGTTTTAGAAGTTAGAAAGATCTCCCATGTTCTTAGGTAGGCAGAATTAATATTGACAAATTGGCCACACTACCAAAAGCATTATACAGATTAATGTAATTCCTATTAAAATCCCAATTATACCCTTCATAAAACTAGAAAACACATTCATGAAATTCATTTGCAAAAATAAAAGACCCAGAATAGCCAAAGCAATCCTTAGCAAGAAAAATCAAGCAGGAGGCATCACAATACCAGACCTTAAGCTATACTATAGAGCAACAATAACAAAAACAGCATAGTATTGGCACCAAAACAGACATGTAGACCAATGGTACAAAACAGAAGACACAGAAAAACTCATGTAAATATAGTTATCTCATACTAGACAAAGGCACCAAAAACATTCACTGGAGAAAAGAAAGCCTCTTCAACAAATGGTTCTGGGAAAATTGGAAATCCATATGTAGCAAAATGAAATTAAACCTCTGTCTCTCACTCGCACAAAAATCAACTCAAAGTGGATCAAAGACTTAGGCACTAGAAAAGAGACTCTGTACCTAATAGAAGAAAAAGTAGGCCTAAATATTCACCATGTCAGCCTAGGATTTAATTTCCTCAACAAGACTCCTAAAGTGCAAAAGTAAAATCAAGAATCAATAAATGGGATGGATTCAAACTAAAAAGCTTCTTCTCAGCAAAGGAAACAATCAATAATGTGAAGAAAGAGCCTACAGAATGGGAGAAAATATTTCCATATCTTTAAAACACACTTTCATAGCAAATTTACGAACAGAGAAAAAGCACAGAAAATGATATATTTAAATAAAGCCAACAATTGGTACAAAATTAAATAATTTTTATTGTTTGAAATTTTGAAAAAAGTGTTGGTTAGCTAATTATCCAGATTTTAATTCCCACTGAAATTATTTGTACATTGAGTAGAGAATTTTATTCTGCTAATCCATGAATATTTAATTACAATCTGCTTTTTTTACATTATAGTCTTATCTGCGACCAGAGTAATAAAGAATAAATAATAAGTGGAACAACATATGCAACCACTCACCCACCTGCTCGTGCAATCAAGGTAATGTAGTGCAGTAATTGACATTGTGGACCCTGTAACCAGGCTGTCTGGGCTTAAGTCCCAGCTCTGTCACTCACTGGCTGTGTGTGCTGGGGAAGGTCATTTAACCTCTTCATGCCTACTTTTCCACAGTTATAAAATGGTTGTAATAGTGGTTTCTAGGTCATAGGATGTCATGAAGATTAAGTGAGTTAACATATGTAAAGCACTTAAAATGAAGCCTGTTGTATACCAAGTGCTATATCTATTATCAGCACATGCAGAGACCCTTGTAGGAACCACATGGCTCTGCTCTCAAGGAGTTTGTAGTCTTAGTGGGAAGTTTAAACTAGGAGATGCTAGAATAAGGCAGGATAAGCCTGGTGAAGGCACACAGGAGGAGAAGTAAAAGTTTCAAGTCGACCTCTGATTTGAGACCTGCGCTATAAAGGGATGATGGCATGGACTTTTTGGGAAATACGTTTTGTGTATAAAAATTTTTAACATATAACTCTCATAATAATGAGAACATACTTATACACTGACTTATAATTTTCAGTGTAATGAAAATGGCTCAATTTTTTGACTACTTTTTTATCTGCGTTATGAAATCAATATTTTGAAATATTTCTCTAGGACATTTGTTGGAGAAGAATCTCATAAAAATAAAACATTCTGCAACCTCAAAAAAAAAATAGTTAGGTAGACTGTTTTTTTGGGTCCAAATTTTATATATGTTGAAATTGAGGTTTGAAAGAATTAAAGTACTTGCCTAAAGTCACACAGCTGGTGCTACAAAAAAATCAACAGGAATGCCAGCCTCTGAATTGTGTATGGTTTTTAATTCTTTCATCACATATATAGTAATACTAGAACTAGATGAAACCATGTAGTCATAGGTACAGACCACCTGAGTTTCTTTCCTCAAAATAAAATTTGAAAATTGCATGCTTTGGCATGAAAGGCTCCACACACCAAGGTTGTGCAGGTGAAGTATAAACAGAGCTCTCTGCATGTGGCTTCTATGGGTTTGCAATTCCATAGCATATCACTTGCCTCCAGGTTGTATAAAAAACATCTGAGCCTCCTTATTCAATAGCTTCCCTTGGCTAGGATGCCAAGGCCTGTCATAGGGACATAAAGGGAAAGGGTTGGGAGATGTCTGCCCTTGGGTATGAGTGACTGAAGTCAGTGTGCAGGGTTTGGAGCCAAGGACAACTGTCCAAAGTCAAAGGCAAGCTAAGGTAGAAGGCAGCTGGGGCAGGTTGGGGTTAGTCACTGAGCTGCCTTAGAAATCCAGAAATCTACTGCCATTGGAGAGGGTAGTTCAAGGGTATGCAATGTCAATGAGTTAGAATCAAGATAAGGCCACAGGGAGTGGGAGAATTAAAGGTGGGTGGGGGTCAGGCAGGCAGTGCAGAGGACAGATCCGTATCAAGGAAACTGGATCTCTGAATAGGCTTCCTGTTCCTGCTTCTGAGGTTTGCTTCAGCAATGCCTTGGCAGGGTCTGCCACAGCAGGGCAGCAGGCCTGGTCTAGACTGCACAGGTGAGAACCAGCAATATGTTTATTTGGCTGAAGTGAGGCAGGCCAGGATGGAAGGCCAGCTGTTTCCCAGTGAGTTAACGGAAGACAACCTTAGAGATGATAACAAATTCCCTTCAGTCCTAGGAGACCAGCCTCATAAACATGAATATACTAATAAAGATTGTACTTATCCAAACACCATGACTACTTCAAGGGGGAGAAAACACTTTAAAAGTATTTAATTTCCTAAAAGTTTCAGAGTAGACTTGGGTAGTTACTGGCTTTCAGTGGGAAGAGGAGAGGAAAACATAACGAAGGAAATATCATTTTCAGTGAATCAAAAACATATATTTTGCTGTCTTTGAAAATTGGGGATCTAAAAATAAAGGAAGAAAGTTAAAACCTTTGGAAAACCTCAAATATTTGGATTACTATACCGTTCTTCCAATTGCAAACCAGTGTATAATGTTGAAATAAAAGTAGATTTGAACGCCAACCTGAATTATGAAGTATCTGAAGATGTTGGGAACCTTCATTTATTAGTTTCCTATTACTACAGCAAAGTGCTTGAAAAAATTATCATATGAAGACAAGAGGTTTATTTTGGCTCATGTTTTTGGAGGTTTCAGTCCAAGATCAAGTGGTTCCCTTGCTTTGGGCCTCTGACAAGGCATTTAGTAAGTGCTAAATTACTAAATGCCTGCTCTAAAGCATTAACAATGTGGGAAGAAATTATGAACCCATGAGCTGAAGTATCATGCACAATATCATATGCACAGAATCCAGCAAAAGGCGGTTGTGGTGAAATATCACAAACCTACCTATGCTCTTCTTTGTTTGCAATCATGTGGCCAGACACATTTTGGGAACCCAGGAGCATTTTGTTACAACTCCAAGTTTGTGCTTCTGTGAAATGAGGAAGCTATGTTTTCCACATTACAGTTGGCCCCAAATATAGGTTCACTTCCTGGTTAAAGCAATGATTACTGTGTTGAACAGTGAAATGTATAAAATACTTTAGACTTTGGTGTCAAATGCAGATATGTAACTGTCAGAGAGAACATCATTATTTGGGTCCATAGTTTCTTCCCATATTGTTAATGGGTTAGAGCAGGGCTTAAGGATGAAGATTAATTCTGATTGCTGGGGTTAACTTAGCTGACCTTACTAACTATGCAACTTGTAAAGTACTTTCTCTTCCAGGGACTTATGTTTCCTTTTCTACACAGTGGGGATAATGATACATTTGGCTCTCCCTATCAGAACAGTGAGGATAATAACATAGTTGGCCCTCTCTGTTGGGAGCTTCTATATCCATGGATTCAATCAAGATCAGATGAAAAATAATTTTTAACAAATTGCTTCTGTACTTGGCATGTACAGATGTTATACCTTATCATTATTTCTTAAACAATGCAGTAAAATAACTATTTACATGGGATCTACATTGTAGTAGGTGTTATAAGTAATCTAGAGATGATTTAAAGTATAGGAGGATATGCATATCATATGCAAATGCTATGCCATTGTACATATGAGGAACTAGAGCATTCACAGATTTTTATATCCAAAGGGGGTCTTGAAACCAATGTCCTGGAGATACCAAGGGAAGGCTTTTGTCCCTACCATTCAGAGTTATTGGGCACTTAAGTCTAACACAAAGTGCTTCACATATGGCTTGGCTACTTCTCTGCAGATAAAACTAGAGGAAATTAGTGGAAATGGATCATTAAGCATAATTATCTTTATTTCTGGTGGTCCCTCCCCCTTTTAAAACCTCCACTAATTGTAAACAGCATTTAAACACTGTTAGGATGGGAAAGTGCAAGGTACTCTTTCTGTTCTGTTTTGCCCATGTAAATAAATGACTAGTTCTTACTGGATTAATGTGACCACTGATTTTTGAGAGAAAATGAGAAGAAATGATGAATATAAGGGACAAACAACTGAGATTAAACATTAGAGTTATTTTAATAAGATGTATTTAAGACTTGGGAAGGCTGAAGTAGCTCACTGTTAGAGCACTCACCTAGTATGTGTAAGGCCCCAGGTTTTAACCCCAGAACAAAAAAAAAAATTTAAAAAGGGGGCAGAGACTGATTAGGGGAAAAGAAAGAAAGCAATGATAGAAATGATTTGTTTTAGAAACTTAGAAAAGCTGTGGGGGTGTGTGTGGTGGGTGGAAGTTGGTATCAGATAACTTTATAGGCGAAAACATCTACATTAAAACGGCACATTTTTGGAAACTTGTACCCTGAACAGTATTTAATAGAGACTCATTTTTATATTGAACCGCTATGTAACACTTATTTTAGGATATCTTCATGAATTCTCCACAGGTAATTAATTTTGTGGAATATTGTTAGTTGGCCTGCTTCTTTCAGTCTTTTCCACCAGTACTGATAATATCAGGAAATTTTTAAAAGCTCATTAAGACATTTACTAGAAAATTCTATGTAGCTGGGCATGGTGGCACATGCCTGTAATCCCAGTGACTCAGGAGACAGAGGCAGGAACACTGCAAGTTCAAAACCAGTCTCAGGAACTTAGGAAGGCCCTAAGCAACTTAGCAAGATCCTGTCTCAAAATAAAAAATAAAAAGGGCTGGGGTTATTGCTCAGTGGTTAAGCACCCCTGGGTTCAATCTCCCAAAAGAAAAGAAAATTCTATGTAGAAACAAAACAAAGCTCTTTACTTATACCTAGTTCTACCTCATTAGAAAATATAATGGAAAGAAAAGATCCCATTTAAAAATTAAAATAACAAAGTGTTATTTTAATAAGATATATTTAAGACTTGGGATTTTAGTGGAAAGACTTTTGTGGGAAAAATGGCAGAACTTCACTGAAGTATGCAAAAGAGACACACACACATACACACACCAAAAAAAGAAAAAATGGCAAAATTAACCACATCCATGGATAGAAATACTCAATATTTTAAAAAATGCAAATTCTTTTCTACATAATCTACAAATTCAATGCAATACTAATTGCAATCAAATATAAATATAATTTTAAATTGGAACCTAACAGGAAAATTCTGAAAATTTTTATAATAAAGATAAAATAAAGATAGAAGAACAGCAAGGAAATTTTGAAAAGGAAGGTCAGAACAAAAGCATGCTAATAGCACTTGCAAGGAAATAAAATGAAGTTGTGCTTAATTAAAACAACGTGTTGTGGATATACAAACAGGTGAGTAGGTCAGTGAACCAGAGCAAAGGTTAGAAATAAATGTTCTCCTACATACAAATCTGGTGTGTAATGGCTCATGTGTCTAGATCAGAGTTGAAGAATCCTATTTAGACCATATCTGGTCTCCAAAGGGTAAGAGTAGGCAAACTCAGAATTTTTCAAGTCTGTTTTTATCAACTCATTGTCCAGTGCAAGTCACACAGGTAAGCATGGTCAGAGTAGCAGGAACTGTAGTGTTGTATGGCAAGGACATAGATGTAGGGAGAGGTCTTGAATTTGGGACCATTATTACAAGAAATTATCATAGGTAGGAATTAATCCTAAACTGGGAGTTTGGCAGGTCTGGGTCCAGTGTCAGCCACCACTTACAATATGTGAATTTTGATGCAGTCATTTGGCTTTTTAGTTCATGAGGACTGTAAAAATAATAATATCTATAACATGAAATAACTGTTGGAGATCAATTTCAATTATGCATATGGCTTAGCCTCCTAGTGTTTAAACCAGAGTAAATGCTCAATAAAGGCTATTTATTATTGTAATGGAAATGACCCAAGAAGACACAGTTGAACATAGCACAAATGTCTGGGATAGCTTCTGTTTTCAAGGACAAAATATAAACCCAAATGATACACCCTCAGTGACCTACTTAATTCAGCCACACCCTACCTGCCTATAGTTAACACCCAGTTAATCCATATTGGTGGATTAACCCACTGACTGGGTCACACCTTTCATAATCTAATATTTCACCTCTGAAAATTCTTGCATTTTCTCACACATGAGCTTTTGGAGGACACCTTGTATCTAAACAGGGGCATAGCAGGGTAGGTAGTGTCAGAATTGAATCAGATTGTAGGACAGCCAGTCAGTGTTCACCAGAGAACTGAACTGAATGTTTTGTGGTAAAAACCATTGCACATCTGGTATTAGAGTTCTTGGGAATATAAGAAACAGTTTTTATCAGAATGGGTTATAAGTTCTATAAGTTTATCTTCTGTGTTGGAGACTTGGACTTAGGATCAACATTAAGGTGTTCTTTTGTTTGTTTATGGCCTGGAGTTTTGGCAAAATGGATACTAAGCATATGTTTAAAATCTTCTGTAATAGTCTAGGTATTCAATATCTGTCCCATTATTAGATCTGATATCAATGAATGTTACCTGATACCTTGAATGTTGGGTCAGAGAAACCTTATCATGTTAGGCATGGAAAATAACTAAATTAGCTAGATTTAAAAAAAAAAATTAAATTGTCTCTTCTCCATGAATAAGACGATGTGCATTAGCATCCAGACATGACTGTCATGTGAGCAATTATAATATTGTAAATATAGGCCAGGCTTCTCAGCCTGGACATGTATGGTATGAAGTTCATGTGTCATCACATGGTCAGGAGCGCCGGCTGTGATCTGAGGGTTGCTGAGGTGGAATGACAGAACTCTGACTTGTATGTGGCTGCTCACGTTTTCTCTTCTTATGTTTGTCTCCTCCCTTTATTGATTCCTGCTTGCATCTTTCAAATAACAACAAATCTCTGTTGCTATGTGCCTCTATTGGATGGTTAAAAAGTTGGCAGGTCCTGCACCTTGTCCATGCTAGGTCCAATGGAATCAGAGGCCTTATGACAAGACTGTTATGCCTACCTGTGATCCTAATTTCATCCTCTTGGAAGGGACCTCTTGGGAAATATGGGTAATTTTCTGCTTGCTACCCTGTGAGTTCAGCTTCTTATCACCTTAAACCTTAAAAACTCAAAGAAGCTCATTCACGTATTCCTTAACTACTTAATGACAGCTGGTTATGAAGAGATATTTATAACAACAACATAGTCCTTGGCTTAATGGAAATCACATTCTAGTTGTGTAGAAACAAACTGCACAGTGGTCAGTGCTCCAGGATCCAAAAGCATCCCTCCTGGCTCAGGTTCATCGGGCACATAACTACAAAATAATAAAATGCTAGCATCCACCCATGAGCTGTGCAGCCACAGGTTTCCATGTTGCCCGGACATTTCCTATAGAATGGGTGTTGCAGTTTCACTGATGTTCTGCAGTAACTGTGGGCTCCATTGTTAAACTGGAGACCAATCGGGTGTCTGCTTCTGCTGAGTATCCAGGGACTGCCCTGGAGAGAGCAGGAGGAGAAAGATGATACATTTTTCCTGTAATATGACTATTTCATGTCTGTTTTCTCTTTCAGGGAGAAATTGGTAATAAAATAGAGAAGATATACAAACCTCTGGGTGTTTAGAGGAATTGAAATTCTCAAAAGCATTATTCAAGTTAAATCTATTTCTGTTCATATTCTGTTTTGGCTGCTCTCAATGATTATTCCTGGCATTTTGATTATAGGCAGTAATCCCTTCTGTTTTCTCTACACATCCCTGCTCCCTCCTAGGCTAATCTTTTTGAGCTAAACATTTTAGAAGGTTTGTGAAAGAATCATTAGCCATCATTAGATTATTTTTTTAACTTGGGCACTACAGCAGCTTCTGCCAAAAAGCCTTTTTCCTTTCTTTGTATTTGTAGTGTGCCTGTGAATGTGATGGTAGTATTAGAAAATGCTAGAAATATTGCAAAATTTTTGTTGTCATGCAGAGATGGCTGCTCTGTGTTTGCCAATTGTGGTTTCAGCTGGAGAGCATTTAGATGCAAAGATGAGAATGTTTGTGTTTGATTGTTGGAGAAACACATACATGTCAAAAGGAGTGTGTGAGTGTGTGTGTGTGTGTGTGTGTGTTGAGTCAAGAGGGATTGAAAAGAATTTTTAAAAAGAAAAATAGAAAAAAAAATCCTTAAGGATAGTAGCACTCCACTCTGCAACAATTTGTTTTTTATACCAAATAAGGAACAGATATAAGGGTCCTTGCAATTTTGATAAGAGCATCTATGCAAATACATATGTACTAAGTGAAATATAACTGTGTTGGCAGCCAGGGGTTATGTACAAGTCCATTAAGGTCATGAGGATTACTTAGGAGAGTTAGGACAAATGAAGTTGCCAGGGCTGTGGACACGGATTCTGAGAGGGATCCCTCAGTTGGAATACTTAGCTTATGTAAATCAGGTACAACACTCAGTCAAAACTCAGCATGTACATTCACTTTCTTAGTTCTCTACCATTGAATTTATTTTCAACAAAATTCCCTATTTAGTAAATAGTGGCAACTTAAGCTTAGTAAGTTCAAAGTAAACTCAGTAAATGTGTTCTTTTAGTCTTCCTGTTTTCTTATTGACGTTGCATTCACATTTTAGAATATCGAGGCATTATGAAGCAGCTGTCGTGCCCCTGCTATTGATTGAATGTGTGTCCCTCCAAAACCCGTGTTGAAATTTAACTTCCACTGCAACAGTATGAAGAGGTGGGGCCTGTATGAGGTGATCAGGCTATGAGTAAAGAGTTCAGTTCCTTTTTTCTGTCTCTTCTGTCATGTGAGGACATAATGTTTGTCCTCTCTGGAAGATGCAGCAACTAAATACTGCAATAACTAAGTTCTGCAGCACCTAAGTACTGGGAGCAGAGAGCCATCTTCACCAGCCTTGATCTTGGACTTCCCAGCCTACAGCATTGGGAGAAAATATTTTATTGTTTTATTGCTGCATCTGTGGTATTTTGTTATAGCAGCACACATGGACTAAGACATCTCCTGATCCCAGCGGCAGGGTTTGTTTTCTTGGAGCCCATAGCAACCCAATGTCACATCCATCCATGTGACTTTTGCCTGTTTGTCATGCTGTTATGCTGTACAGGGCTGTGTAAAGCTGCCCTAGGTCCCTTTGCTTACATGTCTCTTGCAACTGTTGACATCCTACTGTTTCCATGCTGGGCTGGGGAAGCAAGGAACATAGTGTACTGTTCTGAAAATCCTGAACTGACCAAGAGTTTTTATTTTGTTCCATTACTACCCTGACCTAGACTGGGGGAAGGAGCCAGATGCATAGTATTTCTCAGAAGACCTGACCAACATTGGAATTTCTTTCTTTTTTCAATTATTACTTTCTTTCCTTGATTTTCTTTTACCTTTAATACTATTGTGTCTGCTGTGCATATTGAAAAAACATTTTGAGGGTAAAAATGAAGAATTGGCTGCTTTTTTGTTGTTGAGCATCATCTAGACACAAGCTCAGAATGCTTTGACTGCTGTCTGATAGGCAGTGGCAGAAATTGCTGGGAATGAACAACACATCCATGAGTATCCCACATGCCAGTTTACCACACAGGTGTGTGTGTGTGTGTGTGTGTGTGTGTGTACCTGCACACCTAAAGATCACAGTTAATGGTCTCAGGTCAATTCTTAGTAAGTTAGACTTTGTGCTTCCCAAACTCCCAAGTTTAAGAATTCATACATTGATTACAAATCAGTCATACTTGCCTGGTCATCATCTTATTGCATGGCATGGCCATGCTGAAATGCCAGACTCAATTTAATATAGATTGGAGAGGCCAGTCTGATGGTAGTTCTGGCATGAATGCCCCCAGATCATTCTCAGCTCTCTCCAGAAAGAAGACTGACCACCTTCACTGACCTCCTCTGATGTACTCAGCGGTGTGACTATCTATGTATATACTGGACAAGGAAGTTCATCCTCCTGTGATTTGGTTAAGATAGCTTTATTATGTGTTCTGAATATATAGTAAGATGTTCACATTGCAAAAAATAAAAAAAAATCAGAAAATACAGGTGTTTAGATATAAAAGAGCACAGTAGTCTGTGGTTTTGCTCTCCAAGATTTTGGTTATTTTTGGTCAACTATGGTTTAAAAATATCAAATAAAAAGTTTTAGAATTAAAATAAGTTTTAAATTGTATGCCATTCTTGTGCCTTTGTTTTAGTTTATTAGTGATGATTGTTGTTCATCTCGTATTTTGCTTAACTTATAAATTAAACTTTATCATAGGTGTGTACATATAGAAAAGCCCACAGTGTATGCAAATTTTGGTATTTATCATGGTTTCCTGCATCCATTGGAGGTCTCGAAATATATCTCAAATGGATAAGGGAAACTACTGCATTAAGTATATTCACATCCAGATGTAATTCTATTAATGGGTTGTAGATATTTTAATTTCTAACAAGGATGTAGAGATATACACATACACTTATATTACAATATTGTGTATGATTTCCATTTTCCCCTTAAATTATATACTTGAACATCTTTACACATCATCATGCATGATCTATATCATGTTTTTTATGGGAATAATAAATTACTTAACTAATATTCTACTGATGGACATTAAGTTGTTTTCACTGTAAAAGTAGTGCTACTACAAAAATCCTCATGTCAAAAGGAGCAGACAGTTAATAACACCAATCTTCCACCAAACAGTTTGCATCAATTTAGATTTTTACAATGTGTTCCAATATCATGGTCCACATTGTGCAATTTGAAAACCAAGACAAATCTGTGTAAATGTCACCAAAAGTATAGTCTGTTACAACCATCTTCCCTATTGGCCTGGCATTACAAATTCACTACTAAGGACATTCTTAGGAATTAAGCTTTTGTCCATGAGAACATGCTTGAAATGCATCTGTGATCTGGATAAGTGTTTTTGAAAAAAAAAAAAAACCAGTCTGTGTGTG
The DNA here is from genome assembly GCF_001458135.2 of Marmota marmota marmota. Classification (NCBI taxonomy): domain Eukaryota; kingdom Metazoa; phylum Chordata; class Mammalia; order Rodentia; family Sciuridae; genus Marmota; species Marmota marmota. The sequence goes on from NW_025999853.1 coordinate 20,933,278, forward strand.
TGTGTGTGTGTGTGTTTGCGTGCATGTGCGTGTAGGTACACCTTCTTTCCAGGTGTATACCTGAAAGAAGAGCAGCAATTGCAGCTATAGGTACAACACATTTATGTTCCAGATTTTTCTAGGAAAGAATTGTATTATTTTCTAGTAAAATGATTTAATTTCCTCATAGATAGATTCATTTATGTGCTGTCTTATGTATTTATGTAACGGCATTTGCAGCTTCCTAAAGTCTGCTCATTTGTTTTGCTTTTCTATCCCAGGAAGTACCACCATTGGTATGGCTTCTACCCTGAGTAAATGCATGCCACATGTCGGGCAGTTTGGCCAGTCCATAAAATGAAATCTTTAGTTCTAGGCCATCAGGCAGTTTTATAGCCACAGGCTCTTGCATCTGGCTTTTTGTCCTACTCTCTATCTGTGTAAAACAGTAAGTACCACCCTATGAGCCTGGATTCATCTTCCTCTGAGATACCCTGTCCCCATCTGCTCTCAAAGCATCCTGTCTTTATTTCTGCCTTTTTGAGGTGAAGTGTGGGAGTAAAGAATCAGAAAATGTACATTTTTTTTTTCCTGAAGGTTGAGTGGAGGCTTGAGGATATTTTTGTTAAAACCTTACTAACCTATTTCAAACAGGTAACCTTAGACCTTCCCTCCCACATCCCTATCCTACCCTGTCCTGCCCTGTCCTGTTTGTGTTTATTGCCTCAAATTTGCTTGGCTTCTTTCTTTTCCTTTCTTTATATATATATATATATATATATATATATATATATATATATATATATATATCCTTGCCCCCAAAAGAAAGGAATTGGGAAAATGCTATTGTAGATTTGGAAGGTGTGGATAGAGTCTCGCAATATCTTCTTATTTGAGATATACTAGAAAACAATGGAAACATAACATGGGGGATATCTGTGATAACAAAAAGAAAATGAAAAAGGGTCGGGGGAGGGAGGGAAGAGCAGCAGAGGCAGAGGGAGGGAGAGATGCATCTGAGAGTTGCCACACATGTTAATGCCTGCAGGATGGAAGAGCAAAGACTGCTGGTTTCTCAGTATTGATTTTCAGGAGAATGCAATGACTGTTCTGCAGGGAATAAGGAGCTCAATGAAGAAACAAAGGTCAAACTTGTTCCCCAGAGACAAACTCAGGGGAAAACAGAACAAAACAAAAAAATACATCAATCCTCTTTGGCTGTAATCATTTCCAGAAGTTTGTGTCGTCCCTCCCCACCCTACCCTCCTTTTCTATTTCCTTTACAAAAAAAAATGTAGCTAATGAACGTGAAGTAAATGAGCCCATGACAGTTTAACTTTGTGTGCCTTCATTTCTGATTATTATCTGAGGTGGAGGGGGATGCCTGGGACCCTTCCCCACTCTAGCCTCTTCTGTACAATTAGGAGCCATGTTTTTTTTTTTTTTTCTCTCTTTCTCTTTTCTTTCTTTCTTTTTTTTTTTAAATTCCATATCCAGGTGAAGTAGCAGTGGGCATTTTTTTTTTCTATCTCCTTTGTAGGCTGCCTGTGTCAAGGGAAAGAGCTGACTTTTGACATTGAAATAAACAGGATGTGATCTTCCCCCAAACTGGGCCAGATAGGAGAGCTGAGGGTGGGAGAAGGGACCAGGTGGGAGTTGTAGTGGGCACCTACCTGGAGATTTCTAGAGGAAGGGAGAAATAGTAACTTTTCCTAAGAGTTCTTCTGCTACTTCACAGAAGCTTTATTTGTTTTACTCCCTTCACCTTTGATACCCCCATCTCCTTCCCTTGGCCATGCAGGGTTGATGAAAGTGGCAGATGGAGGGTTATATAGACAGCAAAGAGCATTGTCACATGCCTTCCCCTATTTAAGTTTAGAATAATGCTACTTATGGGTGCGCATTATGGTTTTCTCTATTTTGTTGATGTGGAAAGTAAAACTCAGAGAGTTAAATGACTTAGTTGGGGTCACTCAGCAGGGAGTAGAGCCAGAACTAAAATCCAGGCTTCTGACTTGAAGTCTAATGGTTTACAGGATATTACCCTGGTGTACCAGTTTTGTATATGATTTTGCCAAGTTTATTGGCAATTTAGAACATATTTTGTTGTTGATGTTGTTGTTGTTTTTATAATGTTTTCAATAGTGGTAAGAAAAGTCTCGAGAAACAAAGAAAAGTTAAAAGGGTAAAAGAACTAAAACCTACAGATTGATTCCCTTAACACTATATTCTCATCTCTAGGTAGCAGAGACACATGGCTTATCAATCATTATAGTCAAATCACAAAGTGGTTCAAATTGAAAAAAGAAGTGAATTGGTCATGAAAAGTGAAGTGAGGACCTATAGAGTAGAGGGAAGGGGCCTCCAGGAGGGTGGAGGGAGGGAAAGGAGAAATACTGGGGAATGATATTGACCAAATTGTATTATTATATCATATGCATATAAATAATAATAAATCCCACTATTATGTATAATTATAATGCACTAACTAAAATGTGGAAAAATAAATAAAACAAATATGAGAGGTTAGTATGACAAAATAAATAAATATATTGGAAAGAGAGCACATAAATTGATAAAAGAGGTCGGTGTGGAAATAGGGAAATTTGAGTGTTCTGGTTCTGGAACTGGATTACCTGAGTTCCAGTGCCAGTCTCATTGCTTTCTAGTTACCCAGCCTCAGGCAGGGTGGCTCACCTGGGTAAGTCTCAGTGTCCTCATCTGTAAAATGGTGGTAATCATATTTATCTCATGGATAATTCTTATAGGTTAACCTTGTGGAATGAGAGCTATTACTATGGTTTTAATACAAAGGCATAGGCAGGGTGTGGTGTGAAGAGGCAGTCTGAATCCTCCATCTGGGGCACATTTGGGGTCCCATAGGCAAGTTCAAAGCCTTCTTTCTTGAATGTGGAGGATGTCCCAGAGGAAGGAATTCCTTCTTCTTTAATGGAAACAGTAAAGAAGGCATAAATCAGGTGGATATATGCCTCTCATTTGTGCTGCTGCCAAACAGGTGATGTCGCAATGCACAGATAGAAAGAGGTTCTTCTATGATTCTCTGGCCCAGTTAGCCCCTGTTCTTCCCAGAGGAGGGAGGCTTCTGGCTGCCACTGTGATGAGATCCTCTGGGGCAGTAACCTGGGATTCCAAGACCCCAGTCCCTTGCCTGCTGTGAGGCTCGCTTGAGAAAAATCCCTGCTACCCCACAGCCCTTCTATTTTGAGGTCCATACATCTACTTAAAGGGATGCCCAGAAAGCAGCTGGAGCCCCAGAGATGGGGGGGGGTGCTGATTTGTGAATGGAGGACAGAGGCCTCCCAACAGTCTTTCTGAGCTAAGATAGGTAGGGTCTGGGGGGAAGGTCTGGGCTCAGGCTTAAGCAGGTTAAGGGAACCTACACCTACCTCCATCCCTCTGTCACTCCCAGGCATCTACTTCTGCTAGAAAGCCACTGGCATGCTTAACAAAGGTGGGGGTCTGAAAAGCACACACCTCAGTATTTTTTCTTCCTAGCAGTGGAAAGGAAAGCACCCCAGGGAGCTGATGAATTATTCATTAAGCCTCGTGGGGTGGTCACAAGGGAGCATTGCTGAGATGCAATTAAGTGGTGCTTTAATTTGAGAAATGTTTATTGGGTTGTAGCGTAAGACGTTTATTCCTATCTTTGTGAAAACCACAAGTTGATGATAGATAAGGGAAGGAAAATCTGGAGTGGTTTGTAGAAGTTGATTCCCTGAATAACTTTACTGTATCTCTGCTGGTCCCTGTCTAGCATCCTATGTGCAAGATCAATTTGATTTTTAATGTAAAAATAAGTAACACTTGTTGAGGATAAGCTCTAACATAGAACTGTATTAAGAACCTTTTTCTCATCTGTTATTAAACAGGCACCTCAATGTCACATGCTGTCTAAATCCAGCACACTGGTTCATTTTATTGAGGATAGTATGTTAAATGGATCTGGTGAGCACAAAGTAACCCTGACCCCTATGGAAAGACATTTGCCTGCCAGAGGGTGGGAAATAAATTCTACAAAATTTGGGGTCTCCCATCTAATTAAAATTTCTGTGTCCAATGGTGCGAGACATGTCAAGATATCCCTAGTAAAGGGTAAATTGTTACATATAGTCCATTTTAAAACCAAAAAGGAGACTCAGCATAGTTCTCTTTAGATTTTAGAGGCAACATTTTTATCCCTTGGGTGAATTTTCCAGCTCATTTACCAACTGACCCCCAAAAGCTGCTAGTTTTGAGCAAAAGAAGATTCTACAATAGTTTCAGGCTGTGTTGCAAGCCACTGTGCACTGTGTCTGAAACTGGAATATAAATTTCACAAGGGCAGAGGTTTTTTTCTGCTTTTTCTATGGCTATATTCCCAGAACCTTGAACTTAGGCCAGCACAAAATAAGCACTAGAATAAGTATTTGTTGAATGAATAAACACCCTTTGAGGTAACAGTTATTTAGTTATTATTATCCTCATTTTAGTGATAGGAAAATGGAGAACTTGAATTTAAGTTGCTCAAGGTCATGTATCGTTAAATGACAGAACCAGGAACCAACCCTAGATCAATCGGGTGACTGAGCCTTTTATATCTCTGATCAGGTGGGTTCATCAGAACTCTCAGTTATAGCTGGGGAGAAAAGGGAAGCCCACATATTTTCCCAGTGTTCATTTACTCAGGTCAAGTTTAGAGTTCATGTCTTCCATGGTTCTTGTATGGTCCCTTCCTCCCAGAACCATGGAGCTCCTGGATAAAAGGCGCACAAACTGAGCAAAATCTGGGATTTCTCCATAACTGGTGTTCCCTGAAGAGGGCGCTCCAGGCAAAGCTGGAAACTGGATGACACCACCCCTGAATCACTTTATATCCACTTCCTTTCATTTGTAGGTAAATGGATGGAGTTAGAGAAGATAATGCTAAGTGAAGTTAGCCAATCCCCCAAACGAAATGCTGAATGTTTTCTCTGATATAAAGAGGCTGATTCATAGTGGGGTAGGGAGGGGGAGCATGGGAGGAATAGATGAACTCTGGATAGGGCAGAGGGGGTGGAGGAGAAGGGGGGGGCATGGGGTTAGAAATGATGGTGGAATGTGATGGACATTATTACCCAAAGTACATGTGTGAAGACCAAAGTGGTGTGAATATACTTTGTATACAACCAGAGATATGAAAAATTGTGTTCTCTATGTGTAATAAGAATTGTAATGCATTCCGCTGTCATATATAAATAAAAAAAATATTTTGTGTTACTTGATGAAGAACTTTTGTTGTTGTTGCCTATTTTTCTTCAGAATTTGTTAACTTTCATTGAATAATCTTCATGTATTTTCTTGCGTAATCCAAGAGAATCTAGATAGCGCTCAATATTTGGGAGAATTTGTAATATTTCACTAATTGTGATGTGATGAATCCAGGGCTCTGCTGTGGCTCAAGAAACCTAGATATTAAGGAAATTTTTGAATATTTACCTATTTATTACCCAGACACATCTTGTATCTAAATGAATGTTAAGAACACGGTGGTTTCCTGACTAAAAAAAACAACCCTCACTCTTTCTTGCTCGTTGATCCCCATTATTTTTACTTTTTATAAAATGTAGGTTTAGTGCACAAGTTACCAGTGGTGATTGTCTATGTATGTAATCATATTCTTAAGAAGGGCTTATTTTCTTACTCCCTCTCCTTGGGTAGTTACTGTAATAATCTTGAAAATTTCTAGTCTGTGATAATAAATAGTTCAATTTTACTTGTATTTATGAGAACTCATTTCTCCCCAAAAGATTTTTCCTTTTTTTAATCTCCACTTTCTTACTAGAATTTCTTAAAATATAATTAACAATAATATTATTATTACAGGCTAAGTATACCTTATTCAAAATGCTTGGGACCAGAAGTGTTTTGGTTTTCTGTTTTGTTTTTTTTTCCTTTTTGATTTTGAAATGTTTGCATATACATAATGAGATATCTTGGGGGTTGGACCCAAGTTTAAATATGAAATTTGTTAATGTTTCATATATAACTTACAGCTTTAAAGAAATTTTATACAGTACTTTTCTGTGTGCTGAATATGACTCTACATGTCACACAAGGTCAGATGTGGAATTTTCCACTTGTGGCATCATATTGGCATCATGTTACCACTCAAAAAAATTTGGATTTTAGACATTACAGTTTTTCAGGTAAGGTATGCTAATCTGTATTAGTAGCAACAGTAGTTGTGATCCTCTAAGTAATTTGAAATAATGCTAAAGATAGAGAGAAATTGACCTGCCTTATTTACTACCAAGCCATGCATTTGGCAATTTGTTAGTTCACTAGTGTTTCATAACACAGGACTATGAATTGGGTGGCTTAAACAACAGAACTTTATTGTCTCATAGCTTTTGAGGCTAGAAGTCCAAGGTCAAGTATTAGCACAGTTGGTTCCTTCTGATAGCTATGAAAGAGTCTATTTCATACTTTCCCCAACTTCTGGTGGTTTGCTACAATCTTTGGCATTCCTTGGCATGTAAAAGTGTCATCCAGATCTCAACCTTCATCTTAATGTGGTATGTTCTTCCTGTGTGTATCTCTGGCCCAGTTTTCCCTTTTTATAAAGCTTACCAGTTTTATTGGGTTAGAGCCTCTCTACATTAGAACAAGCTCATCTTAATCTAACTAAGCACATGAGCAACAGCTATTTTCAAATAAGGTCACTGGAGTACTAGGTGTTCAGTCTTCACAATGAGTTTTGAGGGTCACAATTCAACCCTTATCAATCATTTTTACTGATAAATATTTTGTCCTATTGATATGGTCACTATTCTCTTTCCTGGTACATGCTTTCAGCTCAGGTTTTCAGACATCCTGACACCATATAGAACTATACTTGATTCCATTGAGTTTTATAGATAGTCAATTTTTACTGTAAACATAGTGTACCATTTAAAAAACTCTTTTAAAAGCAAATATGCTGTCAAACATGGCTTATATCCTGGTTTAAGAATCTGATGACAATCGATGATGATAATAGCTAACATTGTTGAGAACTGTTTATGTTTTAAAAAGTATATGAAGTACTTTATGTGCATTATGTCATTTTTCCATACAACAACTTTATGATGCTATTATACTAATTTAGAAAAGAGGACACTAAGGCATGATTTACTCAAATAGCTTGCACAAACTATAAAAGGCATTTATGAAAGGTCGGCTAAGTTGGTCTATAAGCTGTTTGTCTGATCACTGTTGTAGAAGCCAGCCACTTTGAATAGCATAAGAACATGAAAAGTGTCTCTTACCAAAATGTTTTTTGGCTTTTAACATTTTGTGTGTATGCAGACAGCTTATATTTGAGGTAAATTGACCCTGTGTTGTGAATTGGAATGTCAAGTGAACAGCTTGCACCTAGCCACTGGAAAAGAGTCCCTAGAGGCCAGCATAACATCTCAGCAATGCAGAATTACACTTTTTAAAAAAGCACCTTTACTGCTGTAGATATGATAAAACATGTGAAACGAGTGACAGATTGTGAAAGGAAAGTCACAATTTTTTTTGTGACAGTGTAAAATCACATATTTTTTTTTTCATGGAGACAAAAGGCCAACCAAAATTGAGAAAAAAGACTTAAGTTATATGTCAGATTGTACAACTGTTCACCTTTATCCTCACTCTGATTACCTATACCAACCTCTCTGCCTCTGCTCTGATTGACTATGGGGTTAAGAGTCGTCTTCTCTCCACTAGCATCCAAAACACCTTCATGTTCTCCAGGGAGATTCTAGCAACACTATTTGAAACTCCTGTTATACCAAGGAGATTTACTTATGAAGGTTTCCACTTTGGGATTTTCTCCAAGATTGTTTTGATAAATTTTCCTACAGTTGAATGTACCATTGATGTTTGCTAGCATGCTAATCCAGTTTAGGCAGTAAGAAGCCCCAAGTCCGTAGTTTGAGTATCTAGTATTGAGTAGATATGTTCTGAGAAGGCTCTAAATAAGACCTTAGAGTGGTGCTTCTCAAACTTTAATGTGCACACCCATCACCCTGGGTTTTTGTTAAAATGTAGAATCTCATCCATCTCAGCTCTGAGAAGTATCTCATTTCCAACAAGCATTTCCAACAAGCTCTCAGGGATGCTGCCACTGATGGATCATGGTCCATACTTTGAGTAGCAAGGACTTGAAACAGTGGTTTATTAAACCTATCTGCACATCAAAATTACCTGAAGCTTTTTTTTTTTAAAAAATTACAGCTTAAATAAATAGAATTCATATATCATACAACTCACTCTTTAAATTATACAATTTAACGGCTTTAGCACATTCACCGAGTTGTGCAAACATCACTGTAACCAATGGTAGAATATTTTAATCACCCCCATGAAAAACCTTGTACCACTTAGCAGTATATTCTTTTATTCCTTCCAACCTCCCTTCCCCCTATCCCTCAAGCTTAGGCAACCACTAATTCACTTTATATCTCTATAGCTTGGCCCAATCTGGCAATTTCATGTAAATAAAACTCTGATATTTTGTAACTGGCTTTTTATTTTTTACTTAGACAATGTTTTCATTCATTTTATATATCAGTACTTCATTACTTTTTACGGACAAATACTGTTCCATTGTATGTACAGATAACATTTTATTTATCCAATAGACATTTGGGTTGTTTTTACTTTTTTGGGGGGGAGGGATGCTATTATGAGAAATGCTATTGTGAATATTTGTATATGCGCCTTTGTTTGGATATGTGTTTTCAGTTTTATTGGGCATGGTCCTAAGAGTGGAATCACTGTGTTAGATGGTAACTCTATGTTTATCTTTCCAAGGAACTACCAGATTGTCTTCCAAAGATGCTGTACCATCTTACATTTCCACTAGCAATATATGAGGATTCCAGCTTCACTATATCCTCACCAACACTTGTCCTTTAGATCATAGCTCTCCTAATGGATATAAAGTTGTATCTCATTGTGACTTTGATCTGTATTTCTCTGATTGCTAATGGACAGTTTTTTTAAAAATATTTATTCCTTAGACCCCCCACCCCAGACTTATTGGATCAGCATCTTCAAGAACTTGTAGATGGAGAAATGGATAGTTTTTACTAAACTGTTCAGATGATTTTGATAATCAGTTGACCATTATAGTAGTTTCCCATTCTAGTAGTTTCCCCAAAGGAAATGTTTGAACCTCATGGAGAAGGGATCTCTGGTTGTAGATTTCAAAATTCCATAAATCATGTGACTTGATGGGGTAGATGAGAAAATGTATTTCTTTTAATACACATAGATTAGTGGATTGTAGATCTTCCGAATGAAAATAACTCCTAAAGTCATATTGACAAATTTTTCTATCGACAATAGATTTTTTTCTTAGTGTATATTCTTAATAGAAATTTGATTTAGGAGTCTTCCTTGAACATGATTACATGATTTTATGGTTTATTTATTTGAATGGCTAGTCTGTCTCAGATGTGATTTGGATGCCTCCAGAATCTGGGAGCAATCAATTGGGTAGCAGTTTAAAAAATACATGATATCCGAGAGACTTGGGTGATTTAGTGGATGTGTTCAGGGACTTGGGAAATGAGAATTCTTGTTCTGACTCTAATTTATCTTGGCTATTAGGCAAGTCACTTTCTCTTTCATCTGAGTTGTCTCACCAAGTGAGACAGAAGTAAATTACAGATAATAAAATACTGACTCGGATAATTGTTGGTGTCTTGGTGCCCACTCTTGGAAGCTACCACTAAAAATAGATAACCATTTATTTACTGAGAGTTTTCTACTTGCCAAACATTGCATTAAATGCTTCCTGGATCTCTTATTTAATCTTTGTACCTTCCTCTGTAGTAAATATTGTTGTACACACTTTGTAAACCAGGAAATTAGCATTAATATCAGCTAAGAAACTTGGTGAAGGCTGTACCACTATTAAGGTGTAGGATACTGTTTTTTTTTTTTCCAGACCTGATTTTAAAGTCTTCAGTCTTCCTTCTGTAAGATAAAACAAAAGGCCCCAATAATATAAAAAACCAAAACTACTTCTCAGAAGTGTGTAAAGAAACAAAACCTGTGCATTTCCAGAAACCATGGTTCTGCCTAGTCTCATGTCTGTGCCTGTGCTGTTGTAGAATGAACCCCAACGTGGATGCACGTCTCGCCGTTGATGGACAAGTGATGTTAATGTAGCTGAATGAAGTCAGTGTAGATGTGAGGGTCCTGCTGACTGTGGCTTGAAGCCAGGCTTAATCCTATGATTCTGGGCAGATTAACTTTTTGAGGTAAATTGTATTTATTAAGTTCTGATCACAATACCTATTTGATGGGCTGATCTAACAATTAGAAATAATAGCTAAAACATACATAATTCATTGGTATTTAATATGTGATAATAATAATGTAATAGAAACACTAGCTCACCCAGGTTATCTGACATCCCATTGTTTAGGCCCAAAATCTAGCAGTAATTCTTGATTCTTCACTTTGCCTTATAACTTATATTTAATCCATCATCGAAAATTCCCAACTCTACCTTCAGAATATGTTTCTCCTCCAATGACTTCTCTTTGCCCTCACTTCTACCACTCCAGGGTGAGCCTCTCTCACCTTTCACCTGGAATCCCCTTTTAAGAACATAAATCAGCATTTGTTACTACCTTGATCAAAGTCCTCCAAAGCTTTCCAGTGCACTTAGAATGAAACTCAACTCCTTAACCAGATAATATGGACCCCAGCATCTGCCACTGGCTTCCTTTCTGAACTCATCATTATGACTTTCTCTATTCTGTTCTATTTTCCTTTTTGCTGCTGACCTACTGGCTGGTTTCCTCGGGCCTTTTAATTGGGGGCTAGAATTCTCCTCATTCCCTCTCCTGAGCCCTTTGTCAGGTTGGCTTCTTCGTTCATTTCAAAGATATCTACCCAGATCCCCCCTCTGTAATTTCCCTCCCATCTTTGTCTGTCTCGGTCCATTAACATGATTTATTTCTTTTCAGACCACTATAATACTTTTAATTTGGCATACATATTTGTTTACATATATGTGGGGAAACAATTTCTTGTTTGATGTTAACAATTAGGGAATGGAATAGTTTGAAGGGCCAATTAATTGTATGCACAAGAGAGCACAATAGAACTCAGAGAAAGGAGAATCCAGAGGTCCAATTCTAAGCAGCTCAAGGAGCTAGGTTCTTTGAAAGGGGTTCAAATCCTAATGTTCAAATCAAGAACAGCCAAGGGGGCAGTAAGTTCATGCTGAATAGGAGGCCAGAGGCAGTTTGACATGACTAGATGAGAGTACCTGGTTTCCAGAAATGAGTGTGATATCTAGAAAGGCAGATGGGGGTGGATCACTGAGTCTCAAATGCTAGTTGCAGGCATTTGTGAGCATTCCAGCAAAGGACCTTTATGTTCTCTATTTTCAGAGCTGGCTTCAGTAATGTCAGATTGAGTTGCTAACACACAATCCCAAGGGAGAGCCTCCTGGTTTAGAACTGCTGAAATACCAGTGATTTGCATTGGTGATTTTTGTATGTAGTTAAATGTGTGTTTCAAAAGCCAGACAGTAGTCAAGCCAGTAAGGATGAAGCCAGATTGGGTTCCTCTGAGCCAGAAAGTAACAATAGCAGCTGGTTATTGTTGATTATTGAAAAACAAGGTGTGCTAGTCCTGTTTACTTTAGGATAAGTGATGCCATTCTGCAGTTTTTCAAAAAGGAACTGTTTTGGTCGCCTAAGGAGGCTTAGACTTCACAAATGCAATTGCATTAGTAATGTTTTTGACATAAAGAAAACAAAGTGTTTTCTCAGTTCAGCAAGAGGCCTGTAGTAATTTACATACAGAGACTGCTGTGATGATTGGGGGATTATTTATGGTGACAGGAAAATGTGCACATTTTTGTATATTCTTCTTTGCTCTCCCTTTTCCTTCAGGGAGAGAAGTTTATATTTTCATATTTCAATGTCTTAAAGAATCAAAGTGTATGGTAATCAATGTGCCACGGTTGAAGTTTTTTCAAACTTCAAAGGCCAAGTGCCCTTGGGCACAGAAGGAACTGCCTGCCACCCAAGTGGTTGCTGGCATATACCTCCCCACTCTAACCACCTCGAGGCAGGCAGGTCCTTGGCTGCTCTGGGTGTTCTGAGGGCATCCGGGAGCTAAAACAGATGTCTCCCCAGAAATGTTTCTTCCCATTTGGAGGACGAATAAGAGAACAGAGTGGGTTGAACTTGTATGTTTGGAGATGGTAGGATATTGGGGAAGCTGCTGCCACACATTTCTTTCCTCAGGCTCTATCTACCACAGCCTGGATCAGCTTTCAAGCCTGGCCTGGCAAATCAAGTGTCCACAACAGCCACCCATCCTGCTGGAAATCTGCTTCTGTCTTTAATTTTAGTTGTCTTGAGTCTTTTGGCTATGCTCCAAGGTACTGTGAAATCTGAGCCAATATATATTGGAAGGAAAAGAGGGCAACATTTTGTTTACTCGTGTATATAAATATATAAGTAATAAATATATAAATAAACAAATACATGCCTATAATATTGTTATGATTTAGTATAAAGTGTTCCCCAAAAACTTATGTGTGAGTTAATGCAAGAATGTCCAATGATAAAATGATTAGGTAATGAGAGTTTTAACCAAGTCAGTGGATTAATCCATTGATGTGGATTAACTAGATGGTAAGTAGAGACAATCAGGGTGTGCATGGAGAAAGTAGGTCACTGGGGGCATGCTTTTGGAGTTCATAATTTGTTCCTGGTGTGCAGAGCTCTCTCTCTGTGTCCTGGCTGTCATGAACTGAATAGATTTCCTCTGCTGTGCCCTTCCGCCATCATGTTCTGCCTTACGTCAGACTCAAAGCAGCGAAGTTGGCCACCCATGGACTGACTGTCTGAAACCGTGACCCAAAAATTTCATCCTCTAAATTATTCTTGTCAGATATTTTGGTCATAGCAAGGAAAGAAAAGTTGACTAAAACAAACAAATAAAATGCATACACACACACACACACATATATACACATGTGTGCATATTTATAGTATATATTTCACTTACTTTATATGTATCTGTGATTTATGTATATATACATTGTCTACTTTGTGTGTATATTCCACAACCCTTTGGATGTTCTTATATTTCCTTTTTCCTTCTGTTTCTCCAGAAACTCTGCTGAGGTTGTTTAAGTGGGAATTCCCTGACTCGTCTTTCTGACAGGATGAGGAGGACAGATGACGGAGCTCCGGCTATTCTCAGGGTTGCAAGGCAGGAGACAGAAGACCTACAGGAAGCTTCCTTGCTGGAGTAACACAACAGAGTCCTGTCTGAGGCACTTCCGAAGGGGTGGGCTTGCTGCCCATAAGGCTGGGAAAGACAGCTTTAGCTTGGCCTGAGTTCATGAACATTTTCCCCTAGATATCAAGAGAAGTTTTCTGCTTCCAGTTCAGTTTAGTAAGTGAATGACATGCTTTTCCCTCAAACTCCTGGAGAGGTGGAGGTGGAGGTGGAGGTGGAGATGCTGAATTTTGTACCTAGTTCAATTTCATAGGGTAGGAGGTAACCCTTCTACTTCTAGTCTTCACAATGGATGGTTGACTAATATAGTTCATGGTAACAGCCTGAAGGAAGACAAGGTTAAACCAAGGAAAGCATTTTTCCCTAGTGAAAGGTGCCAGCAAGTTTCTTATGGATGAGTAGAAGGAGACAGTAAGATTTTTTAGCTAAATACAGCATTTGTGTTACCTGTGGATCATAAATTGCTAAATGCATAGACAGTTGACAGTTGCTTGGATTTCAATTCTTACTTCGGTTGTAGATTTGCTATGTAGGAGGGACTGAAATAGGCAATTAGAATGACCTATGAAAGACTGAGTCCATTTTTGATATTTCCATTAAGTAAGTTTTTTTCCTCTCATAGCTGAACACTTAGGAATTGGGCAATATTCCCGGCTAATGTTTTCCCTACAGCTGGTTACATGCTTATAGCATGTTGGCTTGTGGTCTCTCGTGATGTCAGAGTGAAGGAAAGGCCATTAGCTACTAAGTTGAAGACCACAGATGTTCCCCGTTGTGCACAGGTTTTTCAGACGTAAATCTCAGTGTTCTGGGAGGCTGGTAGGAAGTTCTGGGAAATAATTCTGGGATAAAAGAAGTTTTAAACAATGCCCATTGCAAACACAAGGACACTGTAAATAAACCAAATCTCCTGTGTACTTCCCTTTCAGCCATAAATACATCTTTTCCTCTTCTGGATCTTGCTGGCTTCCTTGTACAGGGCTGCTAGCCTGCAGCACCCTTGGCGACTTAGTTAATTTCCACATTTCATCAATTCCTTCCTCATTCACCTGGACTTCCTGTCGCTCTTTTAGGAAATACACTTCTTCCTGCAATTGCTCAAAGCACAGACATAAGACCTTCTTGAACCACCACTGGGGCAAGAGTGGAGAAGTAACTCAGCAGTCCCATAGGGCATGGTTCTTAAAGCCAGAGTTGGTTTATTCTCACTCCTTCATGGTTTATGAGTCTTTTAGATGACACCAGGTTTGTCTTTTAGGACTTATATATGTTACATTTTATTTCACAGAACAAACAGAAGTTACAGGAAGAAACCTCACAATCTCACTTATCAACCATGTCAATCTATCTATCTCTGCACTCATGCTCCTCTCCTTTCCCGTTGTTCCAGTAGAGCAGTATTTCTACAAGTTTTGTCCCTAAAGTACCCAACAGGATTACCTGGATCGTGTGTGGTTTAAAAAAAAAAAAAGCTAGACCTATTAATTCAGAAACCTAGGAGGTAAGTAGGGCAGGAGAATCTGAATTCTAATGAGCATACTTGTGGCTTCTCATGTACACTGGTATTTAGGGACCACCACCTTAACCTATTTACCATGTTTTCTGTAATGCATTAATCCCTTTCTCCGTAGGAAACAGAGAAGGGTTTCTTATTTGTTAAAATCAAGGATCCTGAAGCTATGACCCTTTTTTGCTGAGCAAGTTATTTAAAGTCTATGCTTCCATTTCCTTAGCTATAAAATTAGGATAATAAGATTACTTGTTTCTCAAAGGCTTATTAGGATAATAAGATTACTTGTTTCTCAAATTAAATGAGTAATATATGTAAAGCATATACAAATGTTTGCATAAAGAACATATAACCAAGATATGTGTTTGCTATTATCTTCACTTAACATTTAAACACATGCAAGACTGTACTATTTTTTTTAGACCAAAATTAAAAAAAAACAAAATTCTTCAGAGCCTCTTTATCTCTTTCCAGGGCCACAATAACATCACATTCTTTTATATTATTTCCTTCAAAAACATTTGTCTTTTCTCTCTCTCATCCATAAGGATTTAGTATAAGGTGAAATACTGTTCCCAACACCACATTTTATTTTGTTATCTTTGAATTCTTTTTCTATTGTTAACTCACTACCACCTTTTGCAGAGAAGCATCAGACTTAGCAAATGCCCCTGTTTTCTGCTTTCTAGTCTTCATAACATTTATCAGCATTGTAATTCCACATTTATTTATATAATCATTAGAATAATGCCTGTCATGTCTACTATACTGTAAGCTCCGAATGAGCTGGGACTATGGTAATTTTTGTTCACAAATGTTTCTTCAGTGCTGAGTTGTGGGCATAGCACATAGTAGGTCTTCAGAAATATTTGGTTCATGAATGAGTTGATGAACAAATATGACTACATATGAAAATTTAAAGACAGACCCATAGCAAGGCTGCTGGGGATACTTCAGCATTGTTTATAGTATCCAGCTTTGGAGAGAAACAGATCAGTCTTCATTCTGCCATGTGCCAGCTGGTGTGATCCTGGGCAAAATGCTTAGCCTTCCAATGAGCTCCCATTCCTCATCTGTTAAAAAAAAAACCATACTCTGCTAGGGAAGTACAAAATCTGCTGCATAGAGGAGTAATGGGGATGAATGAGATAATGCATGCAAAACAAAGCTAAGCACACGCCTGGGCCAAAGCAAGTTCATTACGATGCTGATGATGATTGTCCTCCTATTAACAAAATCCCGGAAGGTTTCTGGCCTTCTCTGTGACTAATTTCAACAGCACAACACCCACTGTACACATGTCTTCCCCATTTTTACTCATACTAAAAAGTGAGGTGCACTAGGCACAGTGGTGCATGCCTGTAATCCCAGCCGCTCAGGAGGCTGAGGCGGGAGGACCAAGAATTCAAAGCCAGCCTCAGCAATGGCAAGGTGCTAAGCAACTCAGTGAGACCTGGTCTCTAAATAAAATACAAAATAGGGCTGGGGATGTGGCTCAGTGGTTGAGTGCCCCTGAGTTCAAATCCCCGGTACGCCCCTCTCAAAAAAAGAGTGAGATGCTCATGTCTTCCTCTGCCCACTTTAATCCATTTGCCCTCTCCTCATGCCTCCTCTCTGGCTGTTGCTGCTTCATGCTGCTCAGCCTACCTGCCATTGTTTCTTCTGCTATCCCAGAAATATGCACCTCTGTGCACGTCTATCAATTGCTACAGCCTTTGCCAGAGCTATTCTGTTAACCTCAGTGCTGGCCCTGCCACTTTTTCCAGCAGGTTATGATCTTTCTTCTCTTAACTGTGAACATAGGGAAAAACACTAAACCTGAATCCCTTTACTTGTGTTCCACACCCTTCTCAGAGGGAGAACATGAATGATCAGAGAGGTGCAACTTTTCTAATGTCCATTTAGTGTGGAGATAACTTAGTGTGGAGATAACTTCTGTCCAGGGCACACATGGAGGGCTAATGCAAGCAATGTCATCTCAGAGGTTCTAGATTGAGTCCCTCTTGCCTCACTCCAGGGAGATTGAGGAGGAGTGAGAATAGCAGGAAGGAATGGGCAACCCCAGGGGATTTTGAGTTACTCTTCTGCAAGCTCCCTTTCAACTCTGGGACTGGAATGCTTTTTCTCTTCATAGTACCTTCTTCCTCCAACCACTAGGCTAGCTAACTTTCTGTCATTAGGAAAGTCCTCTTTTCTCTTTTCCATGACCCAAGGACATTTGCTGATCTCTCAAGGACACTCAGAGCTACCTGTGCATTTTATATTGCAGAGACGTCCCTGTTTTATACAATTTTTATGCTATATTTTTGTTTTCAACACTAAAGAATATATTGATTATTTCTTTCTTGGTGCCTTATAAGCAATATCCCTCTTCTTTCCATTCATTTCATTAAATTTATTTTTTTTTCAGTAGCAATGGAAATAGGTAGTGGCCTTGAAAAAGTTTGAAAATCATAATCTAAGGAACACATCATGGAGGAAAATTCACTCTTGCCAGACCTCCTGTGAGGAATAAATAGTCCCACAAATAGTCCACCCATCAGTATTCTAGCTAAGCTTTGTTAATCTTTTCCCAAGGTAAAGTGCTCACATTTATTTATTTTTTCATGATGCATTTGTAATTTTTTTTCTTTCAAGGACAAAAGATTTGCAGTCTGAGCAGCTGGATTGTTTCCTCCCACTTTTCTGTCCTTGGAGACATTTGGCCATTAAAGGGAGCCCACGGATTCCATTTCACCAGATGCATCTCACATTTATTCAGGATATAAGTGATAGGGTGACTCATTGTGCAACTAATACAATTACAGTCTTTGTTGTTTAGGAATCTCATCTCGATTCTATATGGGCAAAGAGATTTATCACTATACTCTGTTGAAAGGACAGAATAAAAGGACAATGTATGTGGGTCAGAGCAACTGGATTGCTCTTACTTGGGAATAAAATGCATTTTGTCATTTGACTCATAGCCTTAGGTGAATGCACATAGAATATGGAGTTTCTAAATTCAGTAAAATGTCATGGATTTTTACCTTTGTAATATTGGAAACCCATCATGGAATACCCTGGGCATCTGGCTGTTGGGAAATAAAAAAGAAGGCAATAATTCATATTTCCTTTCATATATATATATATATATATATAGTACAAATCTTTCCTCTATGCCAGTAAATGATTCTGGCTAGTGTAATATTTTGATTTTAGTTGTGATTGCTTTTAAACCAAGATATATATAAATTTAAATTCTCCAAATAAAGTTTTTCAAAGAACTATATTAAGCTGTTCTTATTTCTCCTTCAAATATGTTTGTCCTGTCTCCCTTCTTTCATTATTATTTTCAGTTCCCAGTTTCTGTAGAGGTTTGAAGTAGTGAGGAGAGTGAGTGGGCTGGGCAGAGGAAGCTTTTTACTCTTAGACTCCTGTCCAGGGTTCAAAAGTCCTTTTTGTACTTTTTGTAGTTATAGGAAACAAGTTAGTTATCTCCTTGGTACTTACCAACACAAGGGTATTGTCACCAGTAAATGGGAAAAGTATCCCTGTGATTTTTTTTTGCTAAGGTTTGAATTCATAAATAATTTATGCAGATGTGGATTTGAATTCCAATTTAGCTTCTTTTCTAGCTGGTGACACAGAGCAAATGATTCTCTTTGTGAAAGATGGTTTGCATTAAATGCAAATGTAGCAGTACCCTTTTCATAGGATTATCAGAAAATTATTAGTGTCACCAATTGCCACATACTTAGTGCCCCAGACAGCCAGCGTCTCATGGGTGTTCTTCTTCCTGCTGAGGAGGGTATAAGCCACTTGAGAAATTAAAGTCTAGAATATTTAGTGAAGAACAAAAACAAAGAGTCAGAAATATATTTTTAAAAGCAGAGCCCCTGATAAATCCAGTCCACACAAGAGCTGGAACTAGACAAAAGAAGATGGCTTCAGTGGTTTATTTAATGGGGTACATCAAAGGCAGGGATAAGGTTTCAAGGGTGGAGCCTTGCTTCATGATGTCTTGCCGTCATCAGGTTGATTGGCATCTTGGCAGATCATATCCATCTCAGGTGCTGTGTGGGCCATGGCAGAACAGAATAGGAATTCCCAATGTCTCTGGGCAATCTTACACAAGAGAAAATGTCCACTGGTAGTTCCCAGACACCAGATATTCCTATGCACTAGGCTATGATGCGTGGTGGCCCACACACAGCCCATGGATGGCTTGTGACAAATGTTAGTTTTCTTCCTCATGCTGTGCCTCCTTCTCTTTCTTCTTCTTCCTCTCTTCTTTTTTTATCATGCCTGGCTTATAGCTAAATGCATGAGAGCTATGGAAGATCTATGGAATAGCCTTTTAAATAAAGGGCTACTCCAGTTAAATGAGTGAAAAAAGAAAAGGGATCCGGTTTTTGACCAAGGGCCTATTCTTTAATTTGTGGTAGACCAGTTATCTCAAACAAGAAGAAATGTATAGTAACTATAGGATTGGGTGTTTGTTTTAGCTAGATTTTTCATTTCTTTGACCAAGAGACCTGGTAAGAACAACATAGAGGAGGGAAAGTTTATTTTGGCTCACAGTTTGCAAGATTCAGTCCATGGTTTGTCAACCCATAGCTCTGGACTTAAGGTGAACATCATGGTGGAAGTGTGTGGTGGAGGAAAGCTTCAGGAATCAGGAAGCAGAAAGAGATCCTCTCACCAAGGACAAAATATAAATCCCAAAGGCATACCCCTGGAGACCTTCTTCCTCTAGCCACAGCCTATTTACCTTCATTTATTACCCGGTTAATCCATATTGGTGAATTAACCCACTGATTAGATTACAGCTCTCATTTCACCTCTGAAAATCCTTGGATTTTCTCACACAGGAGCTTTTGAGGGGTACTTCAAAAGCTAAACAATCAACAGTATTTCTGAAGTTGTTTTGATCATAATTTGATTCACCAATGGTCAGAGAATAAAGATCATACAATAGGTAAGAGAAATTATGAAGAAGTAAGGATTCTTGACTAGAGATAAGCAAAATCTTAATATTTGGTGCCCAAGAATCAGTGTTGTTTAACAGAAAGCCATGTTCTTTGGAAACAAATAGAGCTGTGTTTAAAATCCCAATTCTTAAAGTTTCTTTTGTGCAAATTAGGTGTGCTTTCATTTTCTTTCTTATAATGTATAGTTAAATGTACATACCTTGAAGGATTGAAAATATTTAAAAAAATAAGACCTGAAACCATAAAATTTTTAGAAGAGACCATAGAGGAAAAGCTCCTTGACACAGACCTTGACATGATTTTATTTTTTGGGGGGGGATGTCACATGAAAAGCTACAGGCTGGAGTTGTGGCTCAGTGGTGGAGCGCTCATCTCACACATGTGAGGTGCTGGGTTTGATCCTCTGCACCACATAAAAATAAAATAAAGGTATTGTGTCCATCTAACATTAAAATAATAACCACATTAATAAAGCTCAGGCTACAAATAATAGATGGACTATAACAAACAAAAAATCTTCTGCATAGCAAATAGTCAACAAATGAAAAACAACCTATGGATTGGGGAAAATATTTACAAACCACATAACTGATACAGAGTTTGCTATGTTTTGACTGTGTTCCCCAAATTTAAGGAATGAATATCTGAATAGAAAAAAAGGGAAAAAAAACTAAATATATAATCCATTTTATAGTACTTAATACCATGCTTAGCAATAGTAATTTCTTAAAA
Source organism: Marmota marmota marmota (assembly GCF_001458135.2). Lineage (NCBI taxonomy): Eukaryota > Metazoa > Chordata > Mammalia > Rodentia > Sciuridae > Marmota > Marmota marmota. The sequence goes on from NW_025999853.1 coordinate 20,953,762, forward strand.
ATGTTAATACTCTTTTTCTTCTTTCTGTTCTTTGCTTTTAAAAATGGATGATTTGACACTAATCATAAAGTTAGCTCATACCCCATCCTCAAAAATGTTTTCTCTACTGGATTGGGATCTACTTGAGACATTTCCTGAGTACTCTCTTTGGTAGTTTTTTTCTGCTCAAACTTGGCACAGTCCATCTTAACTAAGTGTTAGAGGAAGGCAAGTTATCTTCTCCAGTGAATTTCTCATTGATGATATATACTTCTGCCTAGAATTACGTTGGTTGGGGAAGTTTCTTCTATCATACCATGTAGGCATATCTTTACATGTATATTCCCAGTGACAGCTATTTCACATTCTTTTAGAAAGTAGATGAAGCATAGATCATGAATTAATAAAATACTCTTGACAGTGAAGCTGCTTCTGCTTCTGGTTAAGGGGATTCATCATGTCTTCATAGCCATGACTGGGATAAATCAGATTACGGTTTAAAAAATTAGTTAGTAAACTTTGGCTCTTTCTTCCATTCTCAGTTTGTTTTTCAGGTGACTTCATCTATTCTAGAGCAGGGGTTGGAAAATTACAGCCCATAGGCCTGCCACCTGTTTTTAAGATGTAGCTTATTACACCATAGCCACATCTTTCATTGATGTGTTGCCTGTGGCAGTTTTCACAGGAGTAATTCCAGAATTGAGTAGTTTTGCAAAGACTAACACATTGTGCATGAAACCAACAACATTTGCTATTTGGCATTCCATAAGAAAATTTGCTGATTTCCTACTCTGAGGAATTTGAAATATGTCTGTGTGTTGACCTATGCTTGGGCTCAGTTTAGATACAGTCTGGAATATAGGATGATTGGTTTCCAGAATAGTACACAATAGGATGGTGGATTGTGTACTATTCTGTTGAATTCAAATACCTATAAAGCATTAGTGTTGAAATATGGAATTCATAGCATAACATGACATTACATTTTGCTTTTCTTTGCTTGTTTAATTTGTTTGCCCTGAGCATAGAAGAGTGATCTATATTGTCACTCTTAAAGGGATGGATGGTATCACTGAAAATAGACACTATCCTAAATTCAATAGAGATGTGGGAGGGAGATGACCAGACTCCTCTCAATAAACTGACGAATTCTCACATTGTTAGGCCACTCTTAAGCATTTTTCATGAATTGAAGCCATTTTCTCTTTTTCCTGTTTGTGAAACATCAACATGAAACCTCTCTGCCTTTCTGCTATCCAAACATCTCATTTAACCTGGGATTAACACGACTCTGCTCACTCCCTTTCATAATGTATTGGCAAAGAAATGGAGAAATTATTCAAGTTGAAAATTTTTACCAACTCATATAATTTAGTTTTGGCAGTGCTCTTAAACTGTCATGTATTTACAGCTTCATTAAATGACTTTATTTGTCCAGAAGAACTCCAGCCTCTGGCCCAATGGCAACTTTCATGACAAACTCTGTCTAGCAAGAGCTGTATGTATGACTCTTTGTATGCAGTAGAACTCTAGACCCTCTCCTGAGCTTGGGAGTGTGGGAACCAGTATCTGGCCAGAGCTGAGCCTAGACCACCCACTCATTTCACATAGCCCATTAAACAGTTTTAGCATATGATGCTTCTGTGACTCCTTCTGTTGACCTTGCCCTGAACGGCTGTGTGTCAAATTACTAATTATCCCTACAGCTCTGCTGTGTAAATGCCATTTAATTTCCACCTCCACTTTTGGAAGCCAGTCTGCTCAGGCAGCCACTGTAATAACCTCAGGAGCTAGCTGTTGTCTACAGTATACTGGGATGATATTTCCACCACTGTAACCACTTCCACCAAGAAATGTTTGTTTAAGTAAATGATAGTAGCTAGTTATGAGAAGAACAAGAAGGAGGAGGAGGAGGAGGAGGAGGGAGAGGAAGAAAAGGAGGAGGAGAAAAAGAAGAAGGAAAATGAGAAGGAGAAGGAGAAAGAAAAGAAGAATAAGAATAAGGGGGCTGGTGTTGTGGCTCAGCGGTAGAGCGTCTGTCTAGCACCTGTGAGGCACTGGGTTCGATCCTCAGAACCACATAAAAATAAATAAATAAATGTCTTTAAACGACAACTAAAAAAATATTAATAAAAGAAGAAGAAGAAGGAGAGGAGGAGGAGGGGAAAAAGATAAACCAACTTGTATTTATTGAGGAAGTTGCACTGTCTTGGGCCATTCTTGGGCTTCAATTTTATGACTAATTGACATTGTATGTTTCTGTGCCACATAGAAAAAACAAGCCACCATCTGGGGGTTTTATCATCTTACTCTGAGGCCAGGATGTCTCTAAAGATGATGCTTTGCCTACTTGGCAAGGAAATCCTGCTTTAGCTTCAGTGATTAGGAAATACAGGGAGTGATTTCCCTTCCACTAGACCCTGAAGACTAGTCCAGACGACATAGGAATTCCCATGAAAACCTCCCCAACTGCAGACATTGATTTACTCACACTGCTATAACCAATTGGCTAGGATACTGCTAGTAAGATTTTGCTCATATTTAAATTTTAAGTGACCCATTAATCTCAAAAAACATAATCATACTGTTTCAGGAACCTAACTAGAAGAGAGTAAGTCAGACAGGAATATGTGATAGTGGTGGGATGGGAGAACCAGTAAGGGGCTAATAATTTTTATTTTTATTTAGCATAGGATTTTTTTTTCCTCCTATAAGTTATCTGTAGTCATGAGAAATAATGAACTATATGGACTCCTCAAATATAGCTAAAGTCTAATGGTCCTGATTTGAAAATAAGAGTCCAGGTTGATTCTTTTTTTTTTTTGGTCCCAGGGATGAACCCAGGGGCACTCCACCACTGAGCCACATTCCCAGCTCTATTTTGTATTTTATTTAGAGACAGGGTTTCACTGAGTTGCTTAGTGCCTCACTTTTGCTGAGGCTGGCTTTGAACTTGAGATTCTCCTGCCTCAGCCTCTGGAGCCGCTGGGATTGCCGGCATGGGCCACATCACCTGGCTTAGGTTGATTCTTTATGAAATCAACTCTAACATCAAGGCAGAGGTCTAAACCTAATCCATGTTTTTTGATTTATTGTGTTTATAAATAAGCTTACTTGTACATTTCCTGGTTGTCTATTAGGTAGCTGACATATATTTATATAAGCCAAAACAGTAAGCAAAAATTATACTCACTTTTATGGATATGAAAGACAATCCTACTACATTCATTTCTTCTTTAAACATTTATTATGTATTTGCCAAACACCAGATCCAGTTCCAGGTTCTGGGAATATAATGGTGAGAAAAAATAGATTCCATTCCTACTTCATGTCTATGTTACTCCTTGAGACATAGTTTATTTATTTAAATTAGAATGTAGGTAAATCCATGCATCTAAAATACAATAAAGACAATAACTTTACAAATAACTGTGTGTTCATATAAACCACTGTGCTTTTGACTATATTTTTCTATGATATTCTAGTTTAGCAACATTCTTTTCTTGTCAACTTCCTTTTAAATTAGGAAAGTAATTCTGTATTTTGGAGAAAATGGAGAACATTGAAATATTTTTTGTTTGTAAATACATTCCCTTTTGTTAGCTTTTATTTCAAAATCTTTCTATGATGACTCAAGTCCGGCTTTCTCTTTCTGTGCTTTTCCAACGTTGTCTTTCATTATGCACTGACCCCACCACTGGATGCTCTCATTAAACCAAGACACTTCTGTGCAAATACCCCACCTTTTCCCTGTCTCTGTTTCTACTCATCAATTCTGCTTTGCAGAGATGTCCTCCCTTCAACATCTCTACCTGCCTAATCCCACCCATGTTCCAAGAGCCAGCTTTGATGTTTTGTAATCTAAATTCTCTTTGCTCTTCTAAACAATTGCAGCACTTTTAAATTTTCTTTTGATCCTAAGCAATGATGCAGGCAGAATACAATATTTGTGTATGCTTCTCTTTTGCTAGAGGGCCTGCTTACAGGTAGTAGGGATAACATCTTACTCGTGTTACATTGATGCTCTGTGAAGACATGACACAGATAGCTCTTGGGAACTTGCTGTGTGTTAGGTGTTGTGCAGGGCTCCTCAGAGATAGAGATATACTCAATCCCAGTTCTTGTGGGCATTAAAACATATGGTATTATAAATACAATATATGTCAGAAACCAAATTAATTCTCAAGTGACCCTCAGGTTTGGCCATTTATGTGGGATGGAAGTTTCAGGAGCCGTAGGGAGAAAACTTGTTTTGGTAATTTACTAGCTCTGATGGTGCTTATCATAGAGGGCATCTGGCTCTTTATATACCTTGCATCATGAAAAATTTGATCAGCTTAATATTGAATTACCAACAAGGCTGAGTTGGACAACAACAGTTGTATTTGTAAATAATGAGGACCAGGACTAATGCAACTTCTGCTATTTTCCAGTCTTCCTTGCTTTCTTCTTCAGCCAGACAATGAAGTGGTGAAGTGGATAAAATCAAGTCTGTTTTAGTGTTAGACATGCCTTTGGTATTAGATATAAATTCACCCAGTGCTAGAGAAGCCTGGAGTGCACCAAATAGCCTCATCTATAAAATAATAACAGTCTCCTCTGACAAGATTGGATAATAAACCATGTAAAGTCCAGTACTTAGTCCTGTAGACCAAAGTTAGCCTGCCTTTTTTTTTGTAAATAAAGTTTTATTGGGACACAGAGAATAGCAATTCACTCGGTATTGTCTATGTTGCAGCTGCAAAACTGAGTGGCTGTAATCAAGATTGGATGGCCCATGGGGCTGAGCTGGGGATATGGCTCATGTGGTAGCACGCTTGCCTGGCATGCGTGGGGCACTGGGTTCAATCTTCAGCACCACATAAAAATAAAATAAATCCACAGAAAACTAAAAAATAAATATTAAAAAATTCTCTCTCTCTCTCAAAAAAAAAAAAAAAGGTTGGTTGGCCCATAAAGTCTTAAATATTTGCAATCTGGTCCTCTCTAAGCAAAATTTGATGATTTTTATGACCCTTGAACTAGGTCACCTAGTCCTACTCCAATACTTACGAATTATCATAATCATTGTTTTTCACCAGACCTAATTTGGGTTAAGAGTGAAAAAGAAAGGGCAGAGAGGTATTGGCAGAAGAGAAGACAGGGTTCCATTTAATGGAAACTCAAACTGCAATGGAACTTGAGTCTATGATTGAAACTTAACAAAATCGGAAGAAGTAAAATTTGTCTTTTCCTAATTGAAAACCTATTAGTCCAAAGATGTTTTCCTTCCTCCTAGAAAGCACAGTGAGTCACCACTGAAGTTATTAGTTCATTCTTGATAACAGTTGTCACTGGCAGAGACCATGAAAATATTCCATCAGAGCATAGCACTGCCATTCCAAGCAGTCTTGCTTGCGTTGGTATTGATTTGAATTAAAACAAGTTCTCTGAATCACTGGGCTTCCTGTTGGCTGCCCTCATTGTGCAGTGATGCAAATGGAAAGCCTCTTTCAAACCTTGGATATCTGGTTACTTACAACCAGGCCCAGGCAGCTGGGGTATAAACAAAACCCAAGCACCAATCAATGTAGAAGGAAATGATCTTCATTTGCCCTGCATGATGTCATCCATCTTGGGGCTGACAATTTTCTAACAATTATTGACTGTGAGGGCGGGCAAATCTTACAAATTCATCTGATTCCTTATCAAGGCAGGTAGTCAACCATATCCCAAAACATTTGATTTGGTTCATTTCCTTGTGTACATATCCTTTCTCCTCCTCTTCTTCTTCTTCCTTTTCTAAATGCTTTTTGCCAACCTTGTGGAAGGAGTCTTTGTTTGCACAAAGCACAGAAAGGTGCTCTGAACCTGTGTGGTGGTCCAGGTGTGTTTAGCATTTCAATGGTTATTTGGTTTTAGCTATTATCTCAATCCAATGATCAGACTTCTTAGTTTTCACTAAATGATTCTGCAATTTGTATCACAATCAGTACTTTTGATGGCAAAGTGACCTTTGTTATTCCCAAAGGTACAAGGCATATGAGGCAGAATATGCAAAACACGGTGTAATTTGTAATTTTGTAAATTCACACTTTTGAATTCTTGGTCTTAATATTTGTATACTGGATCAAGTCATCTAGCTAGAAAGTGAGCCTAGATCATTCTGGTACAGAATGGCCAGTTTTTTTTTTTTTTCTTCTGACAGTTGGCTTCCTTTTGACACACAATTAGTTTACACTTTCAGCCTCCTTTGCATTTAGATGTGAGTGGTGCCCAAGTGTGATGGAAGTGGTGTGCACATTTTCCACCCTTTTGTCAAAAACCTCTCCCAGATGCAATTCTCTGCTGTCTTTTTCTTTCTCATAACTATATGAGAGGGCACCAAGGACGCAGGGTAGGGTGGATGGCAAGATGTGTGGAGTAGAGCATCTAGTCCCTCCCTCTGCTTTGTGACACACTAGCCCACACTGAACCATGATAAGAAATAAGAATTTACTGTGTTAAGCCACTGAGATTTCAGGTTGTTTGTTGTTAACATTGAGTCTAGCTGGACCCATGTACTGGCTTTCATGCTTCTGTATGTCATTGATAGTTTTCATTCATGATCTTCACAAATGAAATAGTGCTGGTGACATTAGAATAGATGATACACTATAAAACATTTAACAATGTGAGGAATTGTGAAGATATGTGAACATATCCATTGAGAATATGAAGGTTCTTAAGTAGTTTTCATCTAAATCCTTCCTATGTTGCAGGTCCCTTGTTCAATGTCAGAATCACCACCAGGGTTCCATGTCTCCACTCTATTTTGCAAGCAGAACTTTAATTTTTTTTTTTAAAGAAAGCCCTATCTTCCCATAGTGGATCCATTATTCTATATTTATTTTTATTTTTTTATTCTATATTTATTAGGTCAATTTATATGAAATATCAAACAGTGATTGGGCAAAAGATGACAAAATAATATTTTAATATTTTGATTTTGTTGGATTCAATATTTGTACTTGAGAAGTGGGTGGATGCAGTACTAAGGAAGTCATTTTGTGGACAAGGAATCCAGGTCTAGTTAACTATATTTTCAACATAATTTCTTTTCCCTCTTCCTCCCAGTCCTGTATCTTTGTTTTCACAAGTAAAATGTGAGTGCAAAAGTGGCATGTGACATTTCCAAGCAAAAGCTTTCATAGCATTGTCTGGTTTCCCTCCGCCACTGGTTTGATTCAGGGACGGCTGTGCCTTTAACCTTGGTTACGGACTGGAGAGGTTGCTGGGCATGGTCTCAGACTGAGTCATAGCTTCCTTGAGGATGGTTCCCCACAAGAATGGCTCAGCTGGCTGTAGCCCAACAGAGGAAGGGCTCTTCTGATGGACGTGAGTGTGAGCGAGGTTTACCTTTACTGTTAAAACCAGATAGACTTCGGGGACATTTATTTCTGCTGTTGAGCAGAAGCTGCCTGATATACCAGAACTCAGAGAGTTTAGGTAACTTGCCTAAGATCACAGGATTAATAAGTCATGGAGTCAGAATTTGAATCCAGGAAGTCTAATTCCAGAACCTGTACTTTTAACCACTCTTGTGTGGGAGGAGGAATTTCCTGGTCTTTGTGTATAGGATAGACTGGAACAAGGAGAGAGAAGAGACAAAAAGAACTTTTAGGAGCTATATAAATATGCAGTTATGAGAATCTGGAAGATGATGCTTATTTAGGGGCTATGATTTGGGTACAGCAAGTGCCTCATAAATAACACTTGACAAGGTGAATGAATGAGTTTTTCTGACTACAGGTGCCAGTAAGTTCTGCTGTCACCACCACATTCTGGTAGTCATTTTTTTTTTAATCATAATTCATTGCCTTGCCCACACATCCTTGCTGTCCAGGTCTTTGAGTCACAGCTTCCCTGAAGATGGCTCCCCACAGAAATGGCTCAGCTGGCTCTAGCCCAACAGAGGAAGGGCTCTTTTGCTAGACCTTGAGATCGTCATGGCTTTTTCTTAGCTTTTCCCATTTTTCCTTCTGTGGGCTTGGCATTATCAGGTGCAATTTAATTCATTCTTCCTTCATGCTTCTCATGATATCACAACAGAAAATCTTTTTGAGGTCATGTTTTCCCTGTCCTTTCCCTCACCTTGTCTTCTGCATTTGGCACCAAGAATGGCAGAGGAAGTTATTTAAAGATGAAGACGGTCAGCTTGACTTAGCTGTTCCACAATGGAAATATATCAACCATCATGTTCTACACCACAAAGAAATACAAGTTTTATTTTTCAATTGAAAAGAGAGAGAGAGAGAGAGAGTGAGAGAGAGAGAGAGAGAGAGAGAGAGACAGACAGACAGGCTGGGGATGTAGCTTAGTCCCCAGCATGTACAAAGGTCTGGGTGTGACCCCCAGTACTGCAAAAAAGAAAAGAGAGAGACTCTCTTTAGTTTTGTGAATGCAACTCTTTTCTGATTTGATGCTATTTGGAACCTGGGAACACAAGTCCATGTCCCAAGTCTATAGTCCCTGCTGCCTAAATTCTCATGCTAGAAAAGGAGTCAGCAAAAGTCAAACCCATGCTTGCTCTTAGTGGATCTGTGCAAGTCCTACATATCAGCAGTAGTTGGAAAAACAAAATACAGAAAATGGAGATTAATAAAGGGCTGAAACTGGTAAGACACGAGGAATGGGGTGAGAAAGAAAGAGAAGAGTGATGGGAAATAAAATAGATCAATCCTTTCTTGTACTAAAAGCATGCATTCTTATCTTCAAGATGCACACTTATTACCATTTTTTAAAAATTATATGGTGGATGCTGATACCATTTTCTGTGGAAAAAATGGGTATGATATGCTTGAATGCAATTTTACAGGAATGGATAATTTTATAAAACATCTGATGCAGGCTTTCATAATGAAGCCAAATTAAAAAAGGGTAGTTTAATTTGAAAAATCTATTTCTGGTAAGTATTATGCCTCTCATAATGTGATCAAATTATAAATTATGACAACTGACCTGGAAAGAACATTCAGAAAAGCTGAATGAATTCTATGAAATCATGAAGAGTGCAGATTCATAATAAAAAATAGCTCAGTTCCAGAGATATTTATTTAGTAGTTAGCTATTGGATTTCAACCCATACACTAAGGTCTAGAATACAGAAGTGAAAGAGACACAGTCCTACGGTGACTTGGGGACTCATCATTGAACAGTCAGAGGTGGGAATACTGGAAGATTCCTAGAAGAGGTAAAAGATTTGATGGATCTTGAAAGAGAAGAAATTTTATCCTGAGATGAAAACATTGCAGCTACAAGACAGGAAAGGCCTCCGAGGAATGATGGATTGCTTTGAATTGCTAAAATTTAAATGTGAACCAATGAGTGACAGGTAACTTGGAAGGAGAAGTAAGAAGAAATTCCTTGGTAACATTTCATGACATATAGGATTACGTTATTCCACCAAAAGGCACATATTGAATGACAGTTCAGTCATGACCCTAAAAAATTCAGAACAAGTTTTATCATGTTTGGGGGAATATTTGATGCCACTCTCAGCCACTCTCTATTTATATGTAAATAGCATGAGTCTTATTCATTTATATAATCACCCAGTGGCCACTATATATATAGTACTTACACATTATAAAAATCCAAGTATCAGAGAAGTATATATTTAAGTACTCAATGCAGAACATGGGAACAATATCCTAGGAATTCAAAGGAAGGAGAAGACCTTTTGAGAGAGCATTTCCTTTCCTGTTGTTCTTCCCATTTCCTTAAATGCCTTTCCCCTCTTTCCCTCCCTTCCTTTCCTTTTATGATTACATGGATTATGTGGTCTCTGAGTGTTAAGATACATACCAGGAGCTGGAAACATAGTGTTGAGCAGAAATATATATTAGATAATTGCCCCGCCCAAACATAGTTAAAATACAATGTGCTACTCAGAAAGCATACTCCAGAGAAGACAGGGCATCAACACGGCTGAATGTAATAAAGAAGATCTTCCTAGAAAGTTCTTTAAGCTGACACCTCAGCATGAGGAGCAAAAGGCAGAGTGGATTCCTGAAGGTGAAACAGGTGTGGACAGATGTCAAGGAGCAAGGGAGGACACGTAAGCCTGGCTAAATGGTGTGACGAAAGACAGGGACAGGAGGGTTCTCACAGGAAAGCTCAGGGAATGCATCTGCTCGGGTAACCACAGTGTGAGTTGCTACAATGTCTTTCTTAATTTATCCGTGAGAAAGACTTTTCTGACACCATGAAAGTTTATCCTCTCTTCTTATCCTACTTTTAATTTTAGTTATTTCAGTGGGATCTACTGGGGTCTTTATTTTTCTCTTCTCACTTTCTTTTACCAGTTAACTAATTTGGACTTCACGTATTTGGAACTTACTTTGACACAATTTAGATGCAAATGGATGGATTGCATTATTGCATTATACTTGGAAAAAAACATAAATTCATTTCTTTGCATTTAAATCTCTTCCATATCTTGTAATTCAGATCTAACTCATACTGAATTAGTGAGGTTGTGCTTTTAGTCCTGAAATAACTTTGGCCTTTTTTTTCACATGGCAATTTTCATGGTGGCCAGTTATCACTGTGAGTATGGCTACAAGACTATGCTTCCTATTGGGTGCATTGGGCTAGTTGGCCCCAAGGATTTGGACATAAACTTGTTACCACCGTCAGCTGTCCAGCCACACACACAAAAAAATCTTGTTGCTGATGTTCCTCCCTTTCTATATTTAACAGATGGCCTTATTAAACTGTGTTCAGTGCCCAGAAACCAGTGAGCAGGAAGAATATGGTAGGTCTGGGGTGAATCATAAAGGCTATTCTAGGGTTGTGGTATTCTTCTCTGTTTTTCCTTTGCTCAAAACCAAGGAGCAACTTTGTTGGAGAAAAATCACAAAGCCAAGATGACTGATTCAGAGTTCACAAACCTCCAACAGGCACTCCACACTGCTCAGGAATCCTATTTTCTCCATCTCTCTGAGATGACTGTACCATGTCATCTTCTTTTTTCCTCAAACCTCCCACACATCCTCCTCCTACTGATGACCCAGACTCATACTTCATTGAGAAAATAGAAGTCACTGGAAATGAATTCACTCATCTTCCCACCACGAAACCTGCCAACGTGGTGCATCTGCAACCAAAATTTTCCTTCTTCCACAATGAGGGAAGTGATTCTCCTCTTCCCAGAAGGACCATTCCTCTTCTGGTCCTCTGGATCTCATTACCTCTTGGCTTATCTCTGCTCCTTAAGTTATTCCTGCTTTCCCTTAGTGGCCATGTCTCACTGGTTAGCATTCAAACAAGTTCCAGTATTTCCCAACACTTAGGAATTTTTTGTCATAAGTGTACATAAGTTTCTCCTGTATTTTTTTCTGTTTTCCTTTATACACAAAAATTCCTGACTATCCAAACAAACTGCCTTAATCTCCTTACCTTCCTTCTACTCTTCCACCTGGTCCAATGTACTTTTTCACCTCTGCTAATTGGCACTTCCTTTGCTAAGTTCAACAACAACGTGAGGTTGCCAGATTCAGCAGACCTCTTCTCTGCTAATCTTTCTTGACTTCTCAGCGATATTTGTCAGAGGTGAAACTCCACCTGCTTGAAGTACCGTTTCTTTTGGCTTCCAGCATTATTTTCTTAATTTTCTTCTACTTCCCATTATCCTTTTCTGGGTTTTCTCTTTGATGTCGCCATTTCTCAAAGCTTGTCCTAGGTCTAAATTCTTTTTGTAGTTATATCATTTCCTTCTGTTTTGAGATCTATGCGTTAAGTTCCAATATCTCCTCTGACCTTCAAAATTTTATATCTAACTTATTTCTTACATTTTCATTTATAAAAATCATGAAAATTGCATACTCAGAAAAACCTCCCCAAAAAACCAAAACCCCAAACCAGAACACTGAGCCCCTTTTCTTCATCTGACTTGAGAATATCTTCATCCAGTTGGTCAAGAGAAAACCTAAAACCCGTTACATCCAAAAAACTACTGAGTTGATAGTCACATAACATAAAATTAACAATTTTAAAGGGAAGAATTCAGAGCATTTTGTACAATCACAATGTTGTTTCTATATTTAATTCCAAAATATTTCACCTGGTAGGAAACTTGATACCTGTCATACGGTTACTTCTCTCCTCCCTCCCTTTGACCCTGGCAACCATCAATATGGGTTCACTGTCTCTATGGATGGACTTATTCTGGATAAGATATTTCACATAAATGGGAATCAAGTGATATGTAATCTATTGTGTCTGGCTTCTTTCACTTAGAACAATGTTTGATATTTTATCCACATTGTAACATGTATTAGTATTTTGTTCCTTTTTAGGACTAAATAGTATTCCATTGTATGTATGGTAATCCCTTGGTGCCCTTGGGGAATTGGTTCCTGGACCACTCCCCTCTAGGATATCAAAATCATCAGTTCTCAACTTCCTTATATAAAATGACATAGTATTTGCATACAACCTACACACATCCTTCTATGTACTTTAAATTGTCACTAGATTACTAATAATACCTAATGAAATAGAAGTATTATAAAAATAGTTTTTATAGTATATGGTTTAGTGACAAGAAAAAAATCTGTGCATATTCAATTCAGATGCAATTTTTTGCTGAATATTTTTGATTCATGGTCGGCTCCACCTGAGGATTCGAATCCAAGGATATGGAGGGTCAACAGCACATAGCACACTTTGATTTTCCATTCATCCAGAGATGGACACTTGGATTTTTCTCCTACCTTTTGAATATTTTGAATAGTTTAAGATCCATTCTTGATCTTCCTTCTTTTTACTTTCATAGAGAATCCATCAGAAGTTTTGGTATGTTCATGACCACAATATATATCAATCCATGTCTTTGTTACTGGCACAACATCACCCTGCTATTTTGGGCCTTCAGCATTCCCATCTTTTCTTACTAACTATACTCTCCTTATATGTCTTCCTGATTCCGCTTTTTCTTGTGCTCCAATTATTTATCTACACACCAGCAAGAGCAATAACCTTAAAATAATAAAAAAATGTTAATAGTTATATTTATGCAGATATATGGTATATATGTATGTATATATCTGAGTATCTCTAAATATACAAAACTTGTATTGAGTACTCATTATGACTTATCCACTGTTCTATGGGTTTCCCATGAAATAATTCATTTAAATTCCAAAATAATTGAGTAGGTACTATTCTTATTGTTCTTTGCGAATGAGGAAACACAAAGTCACCCTCTTAATACCTGGCTGAGCCAAGACTTGAGCCTCTGTAAGCCATCTCGGGAAGCTGCCCTCTGATTGTTATGGGAGGCTGTCTGAACCTCAACATGTCTTTCTTCCTCTAAAAGCTGCTCCATGCTTCTTATTTCACTATTTTATGAGTCACGACCTAAACGCCCTGCAGGAGGAGGGCCCTGGCTTTTTCTTCTCTCATCTTGTCGCTTTCCCCATTACTCACTGTGCTGTCGTGACTTCTTTCAGGCCCTTTATTACACTAAGCTTCCTCAGGTCTATCAGTCTGAAGCACTCATCTTTCTATCCATTCTTCATGTCTGAGCTACAATGACGACTCCTCTTGATGTCTCTTTCTACGATAAGTGCACTTCATTTGTGATTCTCTCTCTCTATTTTTAAAAATTTTATTAGTTATTGATGGACCTTTATTTTATGTATTTACTTATTTATATGCGGTGCTGAGAATCGAACCCAGTGCTTCACACATGCCAGACAAGTGCTCTACCACTGAGCCACCAGCCCAGCCTGTGATTCTCTTTTTGAAAGTTCAAGTCTTATTTTATTTTATAATCATTATGATTATTTTGGTGGCTTATTAAACTCATCAAAATGCCAGGTTCTTGATGCCAAGGACTTATGTTTCCATGTTCATCCTGGTCATGATTATATCTCTGAAATTTTTCATAGCTTGGCACAGGCTGGATTACAAAATGGCTTCAGTTGCTGGATTGGATTCCTGGCTTCAATACTACATCTTATGTAGAGGGAAAAAAATGAATTGAACTACTTAGATTTTACTTTGGTCTCTGTATAGCTTTATGTCCTTCCTCTCTGCCTTTCAGTGCCCCTTTTGTGGAGAAAAGAACTAGTCTTGGTTCCATATGTTGCTAAATAATTGTCAACTTTGTTGCATTGGGCAGGCAACAGTTGAATTCTACACTTGATCCCAAGGAAGAATAAAAAGTACTTGTCCAAACAAAAGACAGTCTAGCAGCATCTGGTCTCTTTGTGGTATGGTCTGAAGTGCTTTCTGGTTAGTGGCTCCTTGTTTTCCCTTCACATCTCTATTTGTTTTTTTTTGTTTTTTTTTTTTTTAAAAAGGAATAACACTTGGAATTGTTAGAGCCGGCACCTGGCACGTTGGTCAGGCAGAGCAGCTTTACCTTATAATCAGCCCATCATGGAAACGAAAATAATACCATGTCACAGCGAGACAATTGTAAGATTGCAGGAAGCAAGACAATACCCATCCTGTGATGACAACCCACATTCTGCCAACACTGTAGAAAAAGAGTCCGCAAATTGCCTCTTCCAAGTTCTCCCACATGAGTCTGTTCCCAAAGATACACTTGTGCCTCAATTCTGAAGGAGTGCCCCTGAAGAGATAAAAAGGCAGAGCTGAGGAAGCTTCCCGAGGTGTACCTTCCTGCTAAGATTTATCTTAAAATCACACAGCAAATGTCCCTTAGAATAATCAGGAAGATAGAGGACTCAGAAATCATGACAGCTGTCATTCATTGACTGCTTGGGGGTATACATGCAATTATAACCATTTTGAAAAGTAGGAATTACTTTCTTTTCTTGTGTCAAATGAGGAAGTTGAAACTTCCAGAAATTAGCAAACTTGTCTTCTGCCTCTTAACTAAGAAGTGGGAAAGCTGTAATTCTCAATTGTGTCTGGATGACTATAAAGCCACAGTGATACCCACCATTTTCAAGATTAAGGACTATTGTTTTATAAATTGTATCTGTGTGTGTGTGTGTGTGTGTGTGTGTGTGCTTTTTAAAAATCTATTCATCCATTGATGAGCATCTAGGTGGATTGCATATCCTAGCTATTGTAAATAGTGGCCCAGTAAACTTGGTGTATTTTTGATATACAGATATCATTTGATATATACAGATATATACCCAGAAGAGGGATCCTTAGATCATACGGTAGTTCTATTTTCGTTTTCTTGAGGAACTTCATATTGTTCTCCATAATGGCTATACTAATTTACATTCCCACCAACAGTGTATAAGAGTTTCCATTTTTTCTCCAGCATTTGCAATTTTTTGACTTTCTTACAATAGTCATTTTAATTGGGATGATATGATAACTCACTGTGGTTTTGATTTGCATTTCTCTGATGGCTAATAAATTTATGTACTTTTACATAAATTTGTTGACCATTTGAATTTCTTCTTTTGAAAAGTGTCTATTCAGATCCTTTTTCCAGTTTTCAATTGGATTATTTGGTTATCAACAGTGAGTTTTTAAAGTTCTTTGTATATTCTGGATATTAATCCTATGTCAGATGAATGGCAAAAATCTTTCCCCATGGCAAATATCTTCTCTCTTCACTCTATTGGTTGTTTCCTCGTATACAGAAGTTTCTTTGATATGATCCTACTTGTCTATTCTTGCTTTTATTTCTTGTGCTTTTGGGGTCCTATCAAAAAAAATCACTATTTATATAGATGTCTTGAAGTGTTTCCCCTGTTTTCTTCTAGTACTTTCAAGTCTTACATGAGTTCTTTGATCCATTTGGAGTTTATTTTTGTACTGGATAAGAGATAAGGGTCAAATTCTAATATTCTATATGTGAGTATCCCGTTTAATTTTAAGTAACTTAAGTCCTCAATATGTGTATTTAGAAAAACTAACCTCAAATCTGGACACACTGTATATCATTAGCATGTCCACTTCATCTTTAAAATGTATATGAGTCTTTGTTTAATTAATTAATCACAATAGTAGTGGCATATATTTATTGAGGGTTTTCTCTTTCCCCGGTGCTATGCTACCTGTATTATCTTCCCTCTCTTCATAAAGAACACTCTGTGAGATAGGTACGATTATTATTTATGTCTTTCAGAAGGAAAAAAAAACAAAGTTAAAGAAGTTAATAGCTCATCAACTATAAAGTGGCTGTTGGATTCTCAAAACCTTGTTCATAACCTCTCAAGAATTAACTGTAATGATGTAGCTTTCCATCTGCCTTTAGAAGTTGCAGATATTATCTGATTTTGGTAGTCAATACTGCAATGTATTGGTTCTGCAATGTCCAGTATCAACACCCAAATCTAATTATACCTCTTTTCACAGAGCCATATCAATGGCATGGATAAGCTGAAAACAGTGGGACTGTAGATAATCAAGCACAGTAATGGAGTTGATCCACTCACTGGCAAAAAGATGTGGGAATCATAGACTTTATTCTCAATCTCTTTCCTGAGGGAGAAAAATTGGGAATGTGGAAGACCTGGTGAATAATTACATAGCAGGAACTTGATTTCAATAATACTGGCTCAATGTGCAAGGGTATATCGAAGGGAACCAAATGTGTACTCCAGGAGCTGGCACAGGACTTGCGATCAGGTGTCTGAAATATGTAAGACTCAGAAAATTAGGGACAAAAGAAAAGTAGGAGAAGAAGCCATGCATAAAGAAGAGCACAGATTTGGGATGTTAGCAGGTGGTTGGCAAGGGATGGGCAGGGCTAAGTCTGAAACTGTGATCGTCAGCAAAGGGAGAAGACAAGAGAGCAGGTTTGGGAACAAGCTGATGTGACCTCAGAGCACTCAGAGCACACAGACTCTGTTCTTTAAATGATTCCAGATATTGTTTAGAGATCTCTCTGTATCTGTTCTTCTTTGTGTCACTCCTCAGGTTTTCTATCTTTTTCTTGTGGGATGGGTACCAGGGATTGAACTCAGGGGCACTTGACCACTGAGCCACATCTCCAGTCCTATTTTGTATTTTATTTAGAGACAGGGTCTCACTGAGTTGCTTAGCACCTCACCGTTGCTGAGGCTGGCTTTGAACTTGCGATCCTCCTGCCTCAGCCTCCTGAGTCACTGGAATTAAGAGTGTGCGCCACCACCCCTGGCTTTCTACATACCTTAAGCATGAAACTGTTTCCTTCTCTGGTACCATACAACTGGCTTATGTATAATCTATGCCATCATTTCCAGCCATTAATTATCTTCTAGGTATGCCTTCCTAGGTTCAAAAGAGCCTGTGAATAAAAATTGCTATGTTTCCCATTTATGGAATATCATCTAATTCCAACCATCTGCTTTCATCAGTACTTAAGCAATCAACATTCTTTATAATTTGCAGGGCATGGGTCTAGTCACTGTTCTAAAAAATTAGGTGCTTCATAAAAAGCATTCACAATGATTCAGAAATTTATTTTTCTTTGATATTAAAAAAAAGCCAAGTGAAATCTTTAGGCTTTGTTAAAAATGATAGAACTTGGGACTTTTCAGACAGACAGTGAGTGTGGGTGTTAAGTGGGTTTTCAATGGTGTTTGATTCATCAAATTTATCTTGCCATTATTCTAAGTTATTATTTTTGTCTTTAAAAGCAGAATATTTGGAATGGGAAAATATTTCCTTTACTTTTCAGAATTTTTTCAGTTTCCTGAAAATAGAAATTATAAAGAAGAAAAAGAATTAATAATGCTTTAGATAAGTCAAGGTATGATTACTTTATAATGTCAAGGCAATGAAATCTATTTGCCATCTGATTTGTAGGTGGGAGGGCATTCAGCCTTGCTAGCAAGCATAACATTTTCACACTTAAATCCAGCTGTACAAGGTACCACTGTAGCAAGTAGTTTACTCTTACAGTTTCCCCAACCTCAATTGCTGGCACACATTAATTTGTGCCATGCTTAAGAGCCAAACTTCTGTCAGGTGCAGTGGTGCATGCCTGTAATCCCAAAGGCTCGGGAGACTGAGGCAGGAGGATCACAAGTTCAAAGCCAGCCTCAGCAAAATCGAGGCACTAAGCAACTCAGTGAGATCCTGTCTCTAAATAAAATACAAAATAGAGCTGAGGATGTGGCTCAGTGGTTAAGTGCCCCTAAGTTCAATCCCCAGTATACCCCCTCCCCCCAAAAGAGCCAAGCTTCTGACTGGGTTTATGCCCTCTTTCTGCCACCCACTAGCATAGGGTGGTTATGAGTTTTAATTGAATACATATGAATAAAAACTGCACAGTATGTGTACTATGTACACATTAGCTAATAGTAGCAATCATTCAAATAAAAATAATTAAGTAAAATGAACTTATTACTCCACCCTATAGTTTTAATACTAACATTGTCTTTGTGATAATAATGCTGATATTTTTTGAGAAGAAAGTTATCAGTTGTTAAGCACTGTGCCGTGCTACATCTCATTTAATGCTCACAATAAAGCTATCTGTGAGTTGGTGTCATGATTGTCACCCTTTTATACTTGGGGGTCAAGTGACATTCCTAGGGTCACAAAGGTAGAG